>NC_142165.1:36925678-38125678 GCF_029865625.1 Vigna umbellata | reverse complement strand
CTCCGTCCACTTCGGCCACTTCGTCCACTTCGTACACTTTGTATAGTTCGTCAACTTCCTCCACTAAGTCAACCTAGTCATCTTCGTCCACTTCGTAAACTTCGTCCACTTTCTACACTTCGTCATCTTCGTCAACTTCGTCCACTTCTTCTTCGTCCACTTCGTCCACCTCATCCACTCTGTCAACTCTGTCAACTTAGTCCACTTCGTCCACTTCGTCAACTTCATACACTTAGTCCACTTCGTCAACTTCGTCGACTTCGTCTACTTCGGCCACTTCGTCCACTTCGTTCAGTTTGTCATCTTCGTCCACTAAGTCCACCTAGTCAACGTCGTCCACTTCGTCCAGTTCGTCAACTTCGTCCACTTCGTTCAGTTCGTCATCTTTGTCCACTTCGTCCACTAAGTCCACCTAGTCAACTTCGTCCACTTTGTCAACTTCGCCAACTTCGCCAACTTCGTCCACTTCGTCAACTTCGTCCACTTCGTCAACTTCGTCCACTTCGTCAAATTCGTCCACTTCGGCCACTTTGTTCACTTCGTCCAATTCGTCCACTTCCTCCACTACTTCCACTTCGTTCAGTAAGCCCACCTAGTCAACTTCGTCCACTTCGTCCACTTCCTACACTTCGTCGACTTCGTTAACTTCGTCAACTTCGTCCACTCCATCCACTTCGTCCACTCCGTCCACTTCGTACACTTCGTACACTTCGTTCACTTCGTCCACTTCATCAACTTCGTCAACTTCGTCCACTTGGTCAACTTCGTCCACTTCGTCCACTTCGTCAACTTCGTCCACTTCGTCCACTTCTTCCAATTCGTCCACTACGTCCACTTCTTCCACTTCGTCCACTTCGTCAAGTTCGTCGACTTCGACCCCTTCGTCCACTTCGTCCACTTTGTCCACTTCATCCACTTCGTCCAATAGGTCAACCTAGTCAACTTCGTCCACTTCGTCAACCTCGTCCATTTCGTACACTTCGCTCACTTCGTCCACTTCGTCAACTTCGTCCACTTCCTACACTTCGTCATCTTCGTCAACTTCATCAAATTCGTCCACTTCTTGCACTTCGTCCACTTCTTGCACTTCGTCAACTTCGTCCACTTCTTCCACTTCGTCCACTTCGTCAACTTCGTCAACTTCGTCCACTTCGTCCACTTCGTCAACTTCTTCCACTTCGTTAGCTTCATCCTCTAAGTCCACCTAGTGAACTTCGTCCACTTCGTCAACTTTGCCAACTTCGTCCACTTCCTACACTTCGTCCACTTCGTCAACTTCGTCCACTTCGTCCACTTCGTCAACTTCTTACACTTTGTCCACTTCTTCCACTTCGTCCACTTCGTTAACTTCATCAACTTCATCAACTTCGTCCACTTCGTCCAATTCGTGCACTTCGTCCACTTCGTCCACTTCGTCCACTTCGTCCACTTCGTCCACTTCGTCCACTTCGTCTACTTCGTCCACTTCGTCCACTTCGTCCACTTCGTACACTTCGTTCAGTTCGTCCACTAAGTCCACCTACTCAACTTCGTCCACTTCCTACACTTCGTCATCTTCGTCAACTTCGTCCACTTCATCCACTTCGTCCAGTTCGTCAACTTCGTCAACTTAGTCCACCTCATCCACTTCGTCCACTTCGTCCACTTTGTCAACTTCATACACTTCGCCCACTTCGTCCACTTCGTTAACTTCGTCAACTACGTCCACTTCGTCCACTTCGTGCACTTCGTCCACTTCGTCCACTTCGTGCACTTCGTCCATTTCGTCCACTTCGTGCACTTCGTCCACTTCGTACACTTCGTTCAGTTCGTCATCTTCTTCCACTTCGACCACTAAGTCCGCCTAGTCAACTTAGTCCACCTCGTCAACTCCGTCCACTTCCTACACTTCGTCATCTTCGTCAACTTCATACACTTCGCCCACTTCGCCCACTTCGTTAACTTCTTCAACTTCGTCCACTTCGTCCACTTCGTGCACTTCGTCCACTTCGTGCACTTCGTCCACTTCGTGCACTTCGTCCACTTCGTGCACTTCATGCACTTCGTCCAATTCGTCCACTTCGTACACTTCGTTCAGTTCGTCATCTTCGTCCACTAAGTCCGCCTAGTCAACTTAGTCCACTTCGTGAACTCCGTCCACTTCCTACACTTCGTCATCTTCGTCAACTTCATCAAATTCGTCCACTTCTTCCACTTCGTCCACTTCTTTCACTTCGTCCACTTCGTCCACTTCGTTCAGTTCGCCATCTTTGTCCACTTCGTCCACTAAGTCCACCTAGTCAACTTCGTCCACTTTGTCAACTTCGCCAACTTCGCCAACTTCGTCCACTTCGTCCACTTCGTCAAATTCGTCCACTTCGGCCACTTTGTTCACTTCGTCCAATTCGTCCACTTCCTCCACTACCTCCACTTCGTTCAATAAGCCCACCTAGTCAACTTCGTCCACTTCGTCCACTTCCTACACTTCGTCCACTTCGTTAACTTCGTCAACTTCGTCCACTCCATCCACTTCGTCCACTCCGTCCACTTCGTACACTTCGTACAATTCGTACACTTCGTTCACTTCGTCCACTTCATCAACTTCGTCAACATCGTCCATTTCGTCAACTTCGTCCACTTCGTCCACTTCGTCAACTTCGTCCACTTCGTCCACTTCTTCCACTTCGTCCACTACGTCCACTTCTTCCACTTCGTCCACTTCGTCAAGTTCGTCGACTTCGACCCCTTCGTCCACTTCGTCCACTTTGTCCACTTCGTCCAATAGGTCAACCTAGTCAACTTCGTCCACTTCGTCAACCTCGTCCATTTCGTACACTTCGCTCACTTCGTCCACTTCGTCAACTTCGTCCACTTCTTCCACTTCGTTCATTTCGTCCACTTCGTCAACTTTGTCCACTTCGTCAAATTTGTCCACTTCCTCCACTTCCTCCACTTCCTACACTTCCTCCACTTCCTCCACTTCCTCCACTTCCTTCACTTCCTCCACTACCTCCACTTCGTCGACTTTATTCACTTCCTCCACTTCCTCGACATAGTCCACTTTGTCAACTTAGTCCAGTTCGTCAACTTAGTCAACTTCGTCCACTTCGTCCACTTGTTCCACTTCCTACACTTCCTCCACTTCCTCCACGTCCTCCACTTCCTCGACATAGTCCACTTTGTCAACTTAGTCCAGTTCGTCAACTTAGTCCACTTCGTCCACTTCTTCCACTTCTTCCACTTCCTCCACTTCCTCCATTTCCTCCACTTGTTCCACTTCGTCCACTTCCTCCACTTCCTCCACTTCGTCTCCTTTGTCCACTTGGTTGACTTCGTCTAGTAAGTCAACTTCGTCCACTTCGTCCTCTTCGTCCAATTCGTCCACTTCGTCCAATTCATCCACTTCGTCCCCTTCGTCCACTAAGTCAACCTAGTCAACTTCGTCGACTTCGTCAACTTTGTCCAGTTCATCCATTTCGTCCACTTCGTCCACTTCGCCAACTTTGTGCACTTCGTTAACTTCGTCAATTTTGTCCACTTTGTCCCCTTCCTTTGCTTCGTCCACGAAGTCAACCTAGTCATCTTCGTCCACTTCCTCCACTACCTCCACTTCGTTCAGTAAGCCCCCCTAGTCAACTTCGTCCACTTCGTCCACTTCCTACACTTCGTCCACTTCGTTAACTTCGTCAACTTCGTCCACTCCATCCACTTCGTCCACTCCGTCCACTCCGTCCACTTCGTACACTTCGTACACTTCGTTCACTTCGTCCACTTCATCAACTTCGTCAACTTCGTCCACTTCGTCAACTTCGTCCACTTCGTCCACTTCGTCCACTTCTTCCACTTTGTCCACTACGTCCACTTCTTCCACTTCGTCCATTTCGTCAAGTTCGTCGACTTCGACCCCTTCGTCCACTTCGTCCACTTTGGCCACTTCGTCCATTTCGTACACTTCGTATAGTTCGTCCACTAAGTCCACCTAGTCAACTTCGTCCACTTCGTCAACTTCGTCCACTTTCTACACTTCGTCAACTTCGTCAACTTCGTCCACTTCTTCTTCGCCCACTGCGTCCACTTCGTCCACTCCGTCAACTTCGTCAACTTAGTCCACTTCGTCCACTTCGTCCAATTCGTCCACTTCGTCCACTTCCTCAACTTCATACACTTAGTCCACTTCGTCAACTTCGTCAACTTCATCCAATTCGTTCAATTCGTTCAGTTCGTCATCTTCGTCCACTTCGTCCACTAAGTCCACCTAGTCAACTTCGTCCACTTCGTCCACTTCGTCCACTTCCTACACTTCGTCAACTTCATCAAATTCGTCCACTTCATCCACTTCGTCCACTTTGTCCACTTCGTCAACTTCTTCTACTTCGTCCATTTCGTCCACTTTTTGCACTTCGT
This sequence comes from Vigna umbellata, assembly GCF_029865625.1. Classification (NCBI taxonomy): domain Eukaryota; kingdom Viridiplantae; phylum Streptophyta; class Magnoliopsida; order Fabales; family Fabaceae; genus Vigna; species Vigna umbellata. The sequence goes on along the minus strand of NC_142165.1, from coordinate 38,121,295 downwards.
CCACTTCTTCCACTTCGTCCACTTCGTCAACTTCGTCCACTTCGTCCACTTTTTCCACTGTGTCCACTTTGTCCACTTCGTCCACTTCGTCCACTTCGTCCACTTCGTCAACTTTGCCAACTTCGTCCATTTCCTACACTTCGTCCACTTCATCAACTTCGTCCACTTCGTCCACTTAGTCTACTTCGTCCACTTTGTCCACTTCTTTTACTTCGTCCACTACGTCGACTTCGTCCACGTCGTCCACTTCGTCCATTTCGTCAAATTCGTCCACTTCGGCCACTTTGTTCATTTTGTCCAATTCGTCCACTTCCTCCACTTCGTTCACTTCCTCCACTTCGTCGACTTCCTTCACTTCCTTTACTTCATCGACATATTCCACTTCGTCAACTTAGTCCACTTTGTCAACTTAGTCCTCTTCGTCCACTTCGTCAACTTCGTCCACTTCTTCCACTTTGTCCACTTCGTCCACTTCGGCCACTTCGTACACTTCGTACACTTCATTTAGTTCGTCAATTTTTTCCACTAAATCCACCTAGTCAACTTCGTCCACTTCGTCCACTTCATCCACTTTCTACACTTTGTCATTTTCGTCAACTTCGTCAACTTCGTCCACTTCGGCCACTTCGTCCATTTCGTACACTTCGTATAGTTCGTCCACTAAGTCCACCTAGTCAACTTCGTCCACTTCGTCAACTTCGTCCACTTTCTACACTTTGTCATCTTCGTCAACTTCGTCCACTTCTTCTTCGCCCACTGCGTCCACTCCGTCAACTTCGTCAACTTAGTCCACTTCGTCCACTTCGTCTACTTCGTCCACTTCATCCACTTCGTCCACTTCCTCCACTTCGTCAACTTCATACACTTACTCCACTTCGTCAACTTCGTCGACTTCGTCCACTTCGTCCATTTCGTTCAGTTCGTCATCTTCGTCCACTTCGTCCACTAAGTCCACCTAGTCAACTTCGTCCACTTTGTCCACTTCGTTCAGTTCGTCATCTTCGTCCACTTCGTCCACTAAGTCCTCTTAGTCAACTTGTTTAACAATTCTGTTTTTTATTTTTATTTTTTTGTTTTCTGTTTTTATCTTCTTATCTTATATCTTCTTTTATACCTTTTTGTGCTAACCAATTTTTCTAGGGTTTTGTTTTCTTGTGTATGTAGGAAGCAATCCGAACTAGAAGCAAGAAAACTGCAGAACCTCTTCTTAATGGTTTAGACGAGAGTAGACGGAGGAGAAGAATCCGTACATCTAGAGAACTTTTTCCTCCTCCGGAAACTCTGTTACAACCATCACCACAAGGTTCTAACCATAGCACAAAAAATATGGAGAATAATAATGCAAAAACTCTTGCAGATTACACAAATATAGCTGGACCTCAACACTTTAACAGCATAGCAAGACCAAGGGTCAATGCAGTCAACATGGAGGTTAAGCCAGCATTAATTCAACTGGTGAAGAGTAATCAATTTAATGGGTTGTCTCACGAAAGCCCATATGAGCACCTCACAACTTTTAATGAAATCTACAACACGGTGAAAATAAATGGGGTGCCGGATGAATCAACCAAACTTAGCTTGTTTCCATTCTCACTAGGAGGAAATGCTAAGCTTTGGTTAAATTCTTTTCCAGAAGAAAGCTTTACAGAGTGGGAAGCAGTGGTGACCAAGTTCCTAAACAAATACTTTCCACAATCAAAAGTAAATAAAGGAAAGCAAGAGATCTCATCATTCAGGCAAGGCATGGAAGAATCACTAGGGCATGCATGGGACAGGTATAAAAGCTTATTAAGAAAGACACCCACGCATGGCTTTGATGATGTGCAAGTAGTCCTAACCTTCCTTGGAGGTCTTGGTCCAAAAACCAAGATGATGCTTGACGCCTCAGCAGGAGGAAATATCAAATGGAAAACTCCAGAGGAAGCTACAGAAATCATTGATAATGTGGCTACTAGTGACAATGAGCTCAATAGTGAAAGCAGATATCTTAGTCAGAAGGAGTTGTTACAATCAAATGATGCTCTGCTTACTCAAAATAAAATTATTTCTCAACAGTTGGAAGAAGTAATTATGAAACTTTCTCAATTACCACAAGAAATACAAAAGGTTTCAATGGTTCAATGGCAACAGCAAAAATGGCAAATGCAGTCTACTCCATCTAAGAAGACAACTAAACTTGACGAGACTTTCAAAAAATTCTTGAAGACGAATGCATCTTATTGTAAGAATGTGGAAGTTGAATTTGAAAATATGAAGATCCATATTGAGCGAATAGTTGACAAGATGAAAAATGGTAATATCAGAAAGGAGTGCAAAACTGTTGTGACCAGAAGTGGTAAGGTGCTAGAGGAGAGAAAAAAAGAAAGAGAGGAGAAAGAAAATGAGAGTGAAAAAGAAACATGTGAGTGGAAAGAAAGAGTTGAGAGAGAAAAAAGAAAGAAGAAGAAGATGAAAAGAAAGAAAAAAAAAAGAGAGAGAAGAGAGAGATGAGAGACAAAAAGAAAGAGAGTTTGAAAAACCACTTCCTTATCCAAAGAGCTATTCAAGGAAGGAGAAAGAAAAACAACTGGAAAGATTCATGGAGCTGTTTAAGAAGCTGGAGATCACTATACCATTCTCTGAAGCATTGCAACAGATGCCATCATATGCGAAATTTTTGAAGGAACTGCTTACAAAGAAAAACAAATACATTGAGAAGGAAACTATCAAGGTACAGGGTAACTGCAGTGCAATCATACAGAAACTACCTCCTAAGCTTAAAGATCCAGGAAGCTTCACTATTCCATGCACCATAGGAGACTTGGAAGTTGGAAGAGCATTGATTGATTTGGGAGCTAGCATTAATTTAATGACGTTATCCATGTGTAGAACAATTAAAGGTTTGGAAATCAAACCAACTAGAATGGCTCTTCAACTGGCGGACAGGTCTCTTAAATATCCATATGGAGTGGTTGAAGATGTTTTAGTGAAGGTTGACAAATTTGTATTCCCAGTAGATTTTATTGTAATGGAGATGGAAGGGAATAGTGATGTACCTCTCATTCTTGGGAGACCTTTTATGAAGACTGCTAGAGTTTTAATTGATGTAGAGAATGGTAAGCTTAAATTGAGAGTTGATGATGAAGAAGTCACTTTTGACGTATCCAAGGCCATGACATATCCAAATGATGATAAAGCATGTTTTCAATTTGATGAACTTGATGAAGTTTGTATGGTGCAAGAAAGGATGGTGCGGTATGTTTCTCCACTAGAGAAAACTCTTATTGATGCTTGTGAAGATTTAGATGAAGAAGAGGAGAAATTAATTGATGAATGTCTGATGGACTTGGAAACATTGAAAAAGAGTTCAGTGGTAGATCCAATGTTTGGAACAATTGAAAAGGAAGAAGAAGTCAAAGCAAAGCCGCTAGAATTAAAAAGATTACCAGCACATCTGAAGTATGTTTTTCTAGAAGAAGATGGAACAAAGCCAGTCATCATTAGTAATTCTTTATCTCTACAAGAAGAAGAACAGCTGATAGAAATTCTGAAAGCTAACAAAGAAGCAATTGGATGGTCAATCTCAGATCTTAAAGGTATTAGCCCAACTTATTGTATGCATAAGATCTTTATGGAAGAGGATTATAAACCGAGTGCTCAACCACAAAGAAGGTTAAATCTTGTAATGAAGGAGGTGGTTAGAAAAGAAGTATTGAAACTGTTAGAAGCTGGTATCATTTATCCAATCTCTGATAGTGAATGGGTGAGTCCAGTACAGGTGGTTCCAAAGAAAGGTGGGATGACAGTAATTTATAATGATAAGAATGAACTTATTCCTACTCGGACAGTTACTGGATGGCGTATGTGCATTGATTACAGGAAGCTAAATAAAGCCACTAGGAAGGATCATTTTCCTCTTCCTTTCATGGACTAGATGTTAGAAAGATTATCAGGTCAAGCTTTCTATTGTTTTCTAGATGGATACTCTGGATACAATCAAATTGTGGTAGATCCAAAAGACCAGGAGAATATGGCCTTTACTTGTCCTTTTGGTATCTTTGCTTATAGAAAGATGCCGTTTGGATTATGTAATGCTCCAGCTACGTTTCAAAGGTGTATGCAAGCAATTTTTGCAAATCTCTTAGAAAAATGCAATGAAGTATTCATGGATGATTTTTCAGTCTTTGGAAATTCTTTCCAAAGGTGTTTAGCTAATTTGAACACTGTTCTTAAAAGATGTGTTCAGACAAATCTTGTTCTTAATTGGGAGAAATGTCATTTCATGGTAACTGAAGGAATTGTGTTGGGACATAAAATTTCTGCTAAAGGAATTGAGGTAGATAAAGCTAAAGTAGAAGTCATTGAGAAACTGCCTCCACCAACAAATGTAAGGGGGATTAGGAGTTTTCTCGGTCATGCTGGATTCTAAAGAAGATTCATTAAAGACTTCTCAAAAATTGCTAAACCATTGAGTAATCTTTTAATGAAGGATGCTCCTTTTGTGATGAATGAAGAATGTTTGAAAGCTTTTGACATATTGAAGAGCAAATTAGTGTTAGCTCCAGTAATTGTAGCCCCAGATTGGAATAGAAATTTTGAATTAATGTGTGATGCAAGTGATTATGCAATAGGAGTTGTTCTTGGCCAGCGAAAAGAACAAATTTTTCATCCAATTTATTATGCCAGCAAAGTTCTGAATGATGCTCAGTTGAATTATGCTACCACAGAGAAAGAATTTCTAGCTATAGTATATGCTCTAGAAAAATTTAGACCTTATCTTATTGGGTCTAAGGTGATTATATATATAGATCATGCAGCTATCAAATATTTGTTGACAAAGCCAGATTCTAAGCCACGACTAATTAGATGGGTACTACTCTTGCAAGAATTTGATGTGGAAATCCGTGATAAGAAAGGAAGTGAGAACTTGATTGCTGATCATTTGTCAAGGTTAGTCAACAAGGAGGTCACTAGCAAGGAATCAGAGATATGGGAATCTTTTTCAGATGAAGCACTCATGTATATTCAGCAGAGGCCATGGTTTGCTGATATGGCTAATTTCAAAGCTGCAAGGGTTATGCCAGAAGATTTAACTTGGCAACAAAGAAAGAAATTTTTGCATGATGCCAAGCAGTTTGTCTGGGATGATCCTTATTTGTTCAAGATTGGAGCAGATAATCTTCTGAGGAGATGTGTGACAAATGAAGAAGCAGAAGGAATTCTCTGGCATTGTCATGATTCACCTTATGGAGGACATTTTAATGGAGAAAGAACAACAGCAAAAGTTCTTCAATCAGGGTTTTATTGGCCAACTTTATTTAAAGATGCTCATAATCATGCTAGAAATTGTGATAAGTGTCAAAGAGTAGGTACGATCACTAAACGTCATGAGATGCCATTACAAGGCATTTTAGAGGTTGAGGTTTTTGATTGTTGGGGTATTGACTTTGTGGGACCTTTTCCTCCATCTTTCAACAATGAATATATTTTGGTAGCAGTGGATTATGTGAGTAAATGGGTGGAAGCATTAGCTTGTCCTAAAAATGATGCTAGCACAGTAATTAAATTTTTGAAAAAACAGATATTTTCACGTTTTGGCACTCCAAGAGTGTTGATTAGTGATGGAGGATCTGATTTTTGCAATTATCAGCTAGATAAAGTACTCAAACATTATGGAGTGTGATGAGAGGGTCGCACCTCCCACAAAAATTGTGCATAAAAGAATGCAGTATAGTACTAGGAAGTGACTCCTAGGTCGTCTCTCAAGGACCAATTTGGGTTCAGTCTCAGATCAACACGTAGTGGGGGGGGTTTGATTGTTGTTTTGAAATGCAAAATAAATTAAATGAAATAGAATTAAAAACGTTGAAGTAAAAACGTTGAAATGAATTTTAAGGAAAGTAAAACCAAACGGTAAAAGACATTAGACAATAAAAACAAAAACACTTAATTGAAAATGAAATTCATGAAGGATTCAACAATTGAAATAAAATTCTTGAACAGTAAAGGTAAAAATAAAACGTAAAAGAAATTAAATTTGAAATTAAAATTTCCTTTAAAACTTTTCATATGTGTCGTGATATGTTTCATTGAAAACAAAAACTGGAATTAGGTTCCTTCATCCAACACCGTGCCTTCCTACATCCATACCACTTGATTTTACAAAGAAAACATTACTTCCACTTCAATTAATATTTCTTAATGAAAAGCAAATTAATTTGTATGCACACCATTCTACCCACGGCAATCTTCTTCCAAAAATACTAAAAAAGACAAATTCAAATGTAAGAAAAGGTCCCACATGTTGACTAAATGCTAATAGATTTTTAGAAGAAAGATGTTTGATTTTTACAAGGAGAAGAAAGCTTTTACGTAACACACACCTAATCTACTTCTTCATTCTCAAACAAAATAAATTTACTGCAGTATTCCAGCCGTTACACATGTCCATAAATCACCATTTACTTTGCTTCTTTTTCACTTCTAACAACATTAAAATACAAGCATGAAACAATACTTCATTATCTATCTCAAAACAGCCATTAACATTAGCATAAACAATAAAAGGATTCAATCAAAAGTGGATGAAATAAAACTAAATGAAAGAAGGAGAATAGCTCTTTAAACAAACCGTAACCTTGCACCACAAATCTAAAGAAGAGAAAACACTTCAGGATTAAATTTCAAGTGGCGGCTGTCAGTTCATTCCACCCAGCTCAACCATTCTCCATTTTTCCAGTGCCGCCCCTCTCGGTAGTGGCTACAACTCTCTTTAAAATAAGGGTGAATGACCCCCAATGTAACAGCGCTCCCCAAAACCGAGAGCTGTGTTGCTGGACCGTGGACATGCTTGCTGGACACAGCTACCTCCACGCGTGATGCTTCCAAGCGGGCCGTGACCCCTCTTCTGTTGCTAATGTCCAAATCTCTTCCTGGTGCTAGACAAATGTGGGACGTGGAGGCTGCTGGACCAAGGATTGCTGGACACACCCCTGGACTTTCCTCCAAGCTGCACCTCATTTGCTGGATGCGTGATGAAGTGAAGGCTGGATGAAGAAATGAATCTCCACGTGTGCTGCTCTCTCATGAATCAAAACCTCTGGAGCTTCGAGTGCGTGGCATCCCCATGCCAAGTGTGGGGCTTTTGCTGGATGCCACCCCTTTGCTGGAATCTTGCTGGATAATGAAACCCACGTGCTGCCTTTGCTTTTCAATTTGCTGAACGCGTGGTGGGCCTCGACCATGAATGTGGAGCTACCTTGGACGCAAGCCCTGTTCTCACCTAATTGTTGGACGAGATTATGCTGCCACCACGTGCTGGATTTCTTCCGTGTGCACCTCTAAGCTGCTGGACCGTGGAATGTGTATGTAACCAAGAAATCTGCTGGACCAGGCCAAGATATGCTTTTTAAATGGAATCAGCATGTGCATTTTTGCATTCCAGCTCATATCCGTGTGTATTGTTGTGAGCTTTGAATCGTGGCAGCTGCTGTATGCACCTTCTCCAATTGCCAACGTGGCTGCCCCTTGCTGGATGTCACACCCTTAATTTAAATTCACACCTCCTCATTCATTTTAGCTTAAAGTATAATTGATGTGTCATTTTCTTTTCACCTCCAAATGTCCCAAATATTATCCAACAATTTTCCTACAATTAATAATGCAAATAATTAGCTCAAATAATTCAAATTAATTAAAATAAGAATTTTTGGTCAAATTAAGCACAATTAGCAAAAACGGAAAAATACCGGACATTTAAGCACAATTCCCTGATTAAATTCGGTACAATAAGCTAAGTGAAATTGAGAAAATATTGACTCATCAAAATAGACCACACTTAGTCTTTTGCACTCCTGGGCAAAATCAAGACGCAGATCAAGGAATAGTTCAAAGGACTTTTAGGGAGGTGACACAGACTCAGCATACAGAAAACAAAGACTCAACAAGGACAGAAACAAACAGAATTTACACCGTCCTCAAGAAATCTGGACAGAGAAAAGAAGTAGATAATTCCAACACAGAATGAATCAGAGAAAGCAGATACTCATGAAATCATCCAAGCAATTCAAGACATGGCAAAATCATTAATCAGCTCAAGAGGTGAATCAAAAGTAACAAAACCTCACAGATGCACTATCAGTGTTTCTCTCAAGTGTTTGGGGTAAATCAATGTCACTCAATGCACTCAAGAAAGCAAACAACAACAGACTTGGCAAGCCTCTAATATCAACACTCAGAAACATATGCATGTTCAAATCAAAAGGTCTTTTCATGGTTGTAATGGCGCCAAGAACAAGGCAGGATATATCTGGATAAGAAGCTACAAACCATAAGGAACAGAGGAGCAATGGGGAACAAGTGTAAACACATTCAAACACACCCACAACCTCTAATTCCATCCTCTTCTTGACTCCATTATTCACAATTATTCACAATTTTTTTTTCTTCATTTTTCTTTTTCATCTTTCTCACTTTTTTTCATCTTGTCTCTTTTCTTTTTTCTCTTTTCAAAACAAAACTGTAAAAGACAAGATTTACAAAAACAAAACAGAACAAGAAGAGGAACCAACTAGCCAACTCATCAGAATCCCTAAGGAGACCACACTTGTTCCCAAAACACTTCCAAAGCTCCAAAATTCCCTAAGGTTAAGGTAATCATGGTTTTTCACTTAGGGCTAGTGTATGAGCTTCAAAACAAAGAAATGGGGGAAAGTATAGGCTCAAAAGGGGTTATCAAGGATCAAAACAAGGTAAGCTTATTTGGCTAGAGAGGCTCAAGAACAAAATTGCCTTTATCACTTCCAAACATGCATATCAATCAAGAATTATCAACAAGAGTCAAGCCAAGGCATATGCGCAAGCAATCAAGAGACATATCACACACAAGAAAAAAAAAACATAAAGTGGCTCAAATCTCACACAGGGTAATTCTGTCACAATCAATTCAACCCTCAAACATCATGATCATCTTCCAAGCAAAGAAAAGCAAGGAATCCAACATCTCAGAGTATCAATGAAGTGAAGGAAAACTGACAACCTAAACAAAGTCCAGAAACCAAGAGAAACATGTACAACTGTACACAAGACACGACAAAAATAACCTAGAAAAGAAAAAAAAAATTTAACCAAGAAAACAAAAACTAACAAAGAGAAATAAAAATCTCCCCCAATAGACCACACTTAAACTACACAGTGTCCTCAATGTGTCATAAGCATAAGATCAGAAATCATAACAGTCAACAGATCATGGACAAGTGCAATAAAAGTAGGGAAAGGGGGAGAAGAGAGAAAGAAAACTCCCTTGGTCATGGTGGCAATTGCCAATTTTGGACTATCAGGGAGATGTCTTCCACCACAGGATTCAGCAAACAAGTTTGGAGGAGGAACAACTTCATCAGTACTGCCATATCATCCACAACGAGATGCTTCTTCTTTCTTTTCCCAGCAAACTGTTCCATCAGTAGCTTTCCTTCCACTGGCAGTTGTTCAGTGTGTGACACCAGAATGGAGATCTCTGGCTCAGTCAAAGAAGTAGCAGTACACTCTCCTTCATTAATCATGATTTCCTTAATGTCAGCACCTGCATTCTCATTTAATTCTGCAGCATGGTCATCAAACTCACAATTAATAGCATCTGTTATACGCTTAGAATCTATCTGTAACACATAATCAATTTCAATACAAATCGGGCAAGAACCAGATTCACAATCACATTCAAAGTTCTCAGAGAACTGTGTCAGATCAAAGTTCAGTCCTAACTCTATAGAGTTATCAGATTGCACAGTTTCTACCTCAAAATCAATATTGATATATGCATCATCAACAGAATCAAAGGTCAGTTCAAGGCTATTATCATTCAAAATTTCATCACGACAATCATGTCCATTCAAAACAACCTTTAGACCAATGGGTTCAATGGCTGATACTGAATCAAAAATTTTAGAATGGTCAATCAAATCTGTATCAGTATCAGTCATGAATCCTATAGAATCAGTGTGCATCAAATCACAGGCATTTGAATGTATAAGCAAATCAGGTAAAGTGTTTGGAGTCTCAAGTTCAGAATAAACCTGTTTTTGCTCATTGAAAATTTTCTTACCAATCTCCAAGTCATCAGCTGCATCCTCAAGGCTATCATTTAAATCAAGGTCAGTGCAAGGATAGTGAACATCAGGTATGTCAATGTGCTCTACAGGGAATAATGAATCCACAGCATGAGTGTGCACATGTGTATCAATATCAGAATCCAGAACAGGCTTAATGGGTTCAAGTTTTACCAATTCAAAAACATTAAAATTTACTTGAACCTCAGATACATGAGTAGGGATTTCAAGTTTATAGTAAACCTGCTCAGGTTTTTCCTTTACTACCTCACTTGGATTTTGACCCGCCAGCTTGCAGAGCAACTTCTTTGCCTCTGTTGGAGTTGTGTCCATCAAAGATCCACCAGCAGCTACATCCACTAATATCCTTTCATTGTCCAAGAGCCCTTCATAAAAGTAAATCAAGAGCAAATGCTCTGGAATTTGGTGGTTTGGACAGGCTGTGCAGAGCTTGTTAAACCTCTCCCAATAATCTGGCAGTCTTTCTTCTTGAAATTGCTCAATGGTAGTGATCTCCCTCCTAATGCTGCTTACCTTTGCTGCTGGAAAGAACTTGTGGAGGAATCTCTGTTGTGTTTCCTGCCAACTATCAAAAGGATACTGGTATAGGAACCAGTCTCTTGCTGCACCTTGAAGGGACATTGGAAACACTTTCATCAACACTGTCTCCTTTGAAACACCAGGAGGCCTCATCGACAAACACACCAAACAAAACTCCTTGAGGTGCCTGTATGGATCTTCATGTGCCAACCCATGGAATTTGGGAAGACTCTTGATCAGATCATATATCCAGTCTTGAGAATCTGTCATCTCCTCTATTGTAGTGCAAAACCTGTCTCAGACCTGGACTTCCACTTCAAACAAAGATTAAACCAAACATATAGAAACATAACATGGGGGAAAACCATTATTTACATAATTTGAAACTTCGAGAAACAACAACTAAATGCACAAAATACAAAAATGATAAAAATCTAAAAACACAAAAATCGATAAAAGAAGTAAACCCAAACAAGACTAACTAAACATCCTAAAACACATCACACAACACAACACTAACACAACAAAACACAACACACACAAACACCACAAAAACCTAAGACCGAACCATTGGTCCCCGGCAACGGCGCCATTTTGATGAGAGGGTCGCACCTCCCACAAAAATTGTGCATAAAAGAATGCAGTATAGTACTAGGAAGTGACTCCTAGGTCGTCTCTCAAGGACCAATTTGGGTTCAGTCTCAGATCAACACGTAGTGGGGGGGGGGGGTTTGATTGTTGTTTTGAAATGCAAAATAAATTAAATGAAATAGAATTAAAAACGTTGAAGTAAAAACGTTGAAATGAATTTTAAGGAAAGTAAAACCAAACGGTAAAAGACATTAGACAATAAAAACAAAAACACTTAATTGAAAATGAAATTCATGAAGGATTCAACAATTGAAATAAAATTCTTGAACAGTAAAGGTAAAAATAAAACGTAAAAGAAATTAAATTTGAAATTAAAATTTCCTTTAAAACTTTTCATATGTGTCGTGATATGTTTCATTGAAAACAAAAACTGGAATTAGGTTCCTTCATCCAACACCGTGCCTTCCTACATCCATACCACTTGATTTTACAAAGAAAACATTACTTCCACTTCAATTAATATTTCTTAATGAAAAGCAAATTAATTTGTATGCACACCATTCTACCCACGGCAATCTTCTTCCAAAAATACTAAAAAAGACAAATTCAAATGTAAGAAAAGGTCCCACATGTTGACTAAATGCTAATAGATTTTTAGAAGAAAGATGTTTGATTTTTACAAGGAGAAGAAAGCTTTTACGTAACACACACCTAATCTACTTCTTCATTCTCAAACAAAATAAATTTACTGCAGTATTCCAGCCGTTACACATGTCCATAAATCACCATTTACTTTGCTTCTTTTTCACTTCTAACAACATTAAAATACAAGCATGAAACAATACTTCATTATCTATCTCAAAACAGCCATTAACATTAGCATAAACAATAAAAGGATTCAATCAAAAGTGGATGAAATAAAACTAAATGAAAGAAGGAGAATAGCTCTTTAAACAAACCGTAACCTTGCACCACAAATCTAAAGAAGAGAAAACACTTCAGGATTAAATTTCAAGTGGCGGCTGTCAGTTCATTCCACCCAGCTCAACCATTCTCCATTTTTCCAGTGCCGCCCCTCTCGGTAGTGGCTACAACTCTCTTTAAAATAAGGGTGAATGACCCCCAATGTAACAGCGCTCCCCAAAACCGAGAGCTGTGTTGCTGGACCGTGGACATGCTTGCTGGACACACCTACCTCCACACGTGATGCTTCCAAGCGGGCCGTGACCCCTCTTCTGTTGCTAATGTCCAAATCTCTTCCTGGTGCTAGACAAATGTGGGACGTGGAGGCTGCTGGACCAAGGATTGCTGGACACACCCCTGGACTTTCCTCCAAGCTGCACCTCATTTGCTGGATGCGTGATGAAGTGAAGGCTGGATGAAGAAATGAATCTCCACGTGTGCTGCTCTCTCATGAATCAAAACCTCTGGAGCTTCGAGTGCGTGGCATCCCCATGCCAAGTGTGGGGCTTTTGCTGGATGCCACCCCTTTGCTGGAATCTTGCTGGATAATGAAACCCACGTGCTGCCTTTGCTTTTCAATTTGCTGAACGCGTGGTGGGCCTCGACCATGAATGTGGAGCTACCTTGGACGCAAGCCCTGTTCTCACCTAATTGTTGGACGAGATTATGCTGCCACCACGTGCTGGATTTCTTCCGTGTGCACCTCTAAGCTGCTGGACCGTGGAATGTGTATGTAACCAAGAAATCTGCTGGACCAGGCCAAGATATGCTTTTTAAATGGAATCAGCATGTGCATTTTTGCATTCCAGCTCATATCCGTGTGTATTGTTGTGAGCTTTGAATCGTGGCAGCTGCTGTATGCACCTTCTCCAATTGCCAACGTGGCTGCCCCTTGCTGGATGTCACACCCTTAATTTAAATTCACACCTCCTCATTCATTTTAGCTTAAAGTATAATTGATGTGTCATTTTCTTTTCACCTCCAAATGTCCCAAATATTATCCAACAATTTTCCTACAATTAATAATGCAAATAATTAGCTCAAATAATTCAAATTAATTAAAATAAGAATTTTTGGTCAAATTAAGCACAATTAGCAAAAACGGAAAAATACCGGACATTTAAGCACAATTCCCTGATTAAATTCGGTACAATAAGCTAAGTGAAATTGAGAAAATATTGACTCATCAGAGTGAAACATAAGGTAGCTACACCTTATCATCCACAAACCAATGGACAAGCTGAGGTATCTAACAGAGAAATAAAAAGGATCCTGGAAAAAACAGTGACTTCATCAAGAAAGGATTGGTCACTAAAGCTGGATGATGCTCTTTGGGCTTATAGGACGGCAATGAAAACTTCTATGGGACTATCACCATTTCAATTAGTCTATGGGAAAGCATGTCATTTGCCAGTAGAGTTGGAGCATAAAGCGTTGTGGGCTTTGAAATTCTTGAATTTTGATCCTTATGAAACTCAAGGGACACGCAGAAGGCAGATTCTAGAGCTTGAAGAAATGCGATTACATGCATATGATTCATCCAAGGCTTATAAAGATAAGATCAAATTCTATCATGACAGGAAGTTGGTAAATAAAGTTTTTAATCCAGGACAACAGGTACTATTATTCAATTCAAGATTGAAGATATTCCCCGGGAAATTGAAGACAAAATGGTCCGAACCATTTGTAGTAAAAGGAGTGCATCCACATGGAGCAATTGAAATATTTAATCCAGCTGCTGATGATCCACAGAAAAGCTGGGTGGTGAATGGTCAACGCCTCAAACATTACTTAGGAGGAGAAGTGCAACAATTGTCCACAATGATGCACTTGGCTGTTTAACTCATTCAATGCATGATTATTGATTTTGTCGATACGGGAATGTACGGGGAAGTCTAGATCTGGGGAATTTCTCCCAATAGCATATTGGTTGCCTTTAAGCTCCTGCACTTTAGAACTAATTACTAGGAATGCTAGGAATTGTATGAAATCGTAATTAAGGATAGGCCTTCTTACAAGGTGATTTAGAGAGTGGCATTAGCATTGATGAAAAGAATGATGAATTCCTAAAAATATATGAGAGTGGATAAGATGAAATTGATAACCCCAACAATATACTCATCCATCTAATTCATTGAAGTGTTTGTATTCTGTTTTTCTCCATTGATCAAATTCATGCATACATATTTAATTACTGTCTCTTGCATTTAAACCTACAATCAATTTCTTCTGAAGTCTTAAATAATCAACAAATCATATAGCTAAACTAGGTCGTGAGTCCTTTGTGAAAACGATACTTGGTCTTACCTTGTTTTATTACTTGATACGATTCGGTCACACTTGCCGATTGTTAAACAACTTTGTGGCGTCGTTTTTCGGTGATCATAAATTTGTCATCAGCAACTTCGTCCACCTCGCCAACTTCGTCCACGTCGTACACTTTGTCAACTTCGTCCACTTATTCCACTTCTTCCATTTCGTCCACTTCTTCCACTTCTTCCACTTCCTCCACTTCGCCCACTTCGTCCACTTCGTCAACCTTGTCCACTTCGTCCACTTCGTCCAGTTCCTCCAGTTCCTCCACTTCCTCAAGTTCCTCCACTTTGTCCACTTCTTCCACTTCTTCCACTTCGTCCACTTCGTCCACTTCGCCCACTTCGTCCACTTCGTCAACTTTGTCCACTTCGTCCAGTTCCTCCACTTTCTCCACTTTCTCCACTTCCTCCACTTCCTCCACTTCCTCCACTTCGTCAACTTTGTCCACCTCATCCATTTCGTCCACTTCTTCCACTTCCTCCACTTCCTCCACTTCCTTCACTTCCTTCACTTCCTCCACTTCCTCCACATAGTCCACTTCGTCAACTTAGTCCAGTTCATCAACTTAGTCCACTTCCTCCATTTCCTCGAATTTGTCCACTTCGTCCACTTTGTCCACTTCGTCAACTTCGTCAACTTTATCCACATGTCCACTCCGTCAACTTCACCCACTTCGCCTAGTTCCTCCACTTCCTCACGTTCCTCCACTTCGTCCACTTTGTCAACTTGTCCACCTCGTCCACTTCGTCCACTTGTTCTACTTTGTCCACTTCCTCCACTTCCTCCAATTCCTCCACTTCCTCCAGTACCTCCTCTTCACCTACTTCCTTCACTTCCTCCCCTTCCTCAACATAGTCCACTTCGTCAGATTAGTCCACTTCGTCAACTTAGTCCACTTCGTCAACTTAGTCCACTTCGTGTACTTCGTCAACTTCGTGTACTTCGTCAACTTCGTCAACTTCGCCCACTTCCTATACTTCCTCCATTTCGACCACTTCGTCCACTTAGTCCACTTAGTCCACTTTGTCCATTTAGTCAATTTCGTCAACTTTATCCACTTCATCCACTTCCTCCACTTCGTCAACTTCGTTCTCTTCGTCCACTTCGACCACATTCTTCAGTTCCACCACTTCCTCCAGTTCCTCCATTTCGTCCACTTCCTCCACTTCCTCGACTTCGTCCACTTTGTTCACTTTGTCAACTTCGTCCACTTTGCAAGTTCCTCCACTTTCTCCAGTTCCTTCACTCTGTCCACCTCGTCCACTTTGTCCACTTCTTCCAGTTCGTCCATTTCGTCCATATCGTCCACTCCGTCCCCTTCGTCCCCTTCGTCCACTTCGTCCACTTCATCCACTTCGCCCACTTCGTCCACTTTGTCCACTTCGTAAATTTCGTCAACTTTGGCCACCTCGTCTACTTCGTCCACTTCCTCCACTTCGTCCATTTCGTCCACTTCCTCCACTTCCTCCACTACCTCCACTTCGTCCACTTCCTTCACTTCCTCCACTTCCTCCACTTCCTCCACTTCGTCCACTTCGTCTATTTCCTCCACTTCCTCCACTTCCTCCACTTCCTACACTTCCTCTCCACTTGGTCCACTTAATAAACTTAGTCCACTTCGTCCACTTCCTTCATGACCTCCACTTCGTCCACTTCGTCTATTTCCTCCACTTCCTCCACTTCCTCCACTTCCTCTACTTCCTCCACTTCCTACACTTCCTCTCCACTTGCTCCACTTAGTAAACTTAGTCCACTTCGTCCACTTCCTCCACTTCCTCCACTTCCTTCATGACCTCCACTTCGTCCACTTCGTCAGCCTCCTCCACTTCGTCCACTTTCTCCACTTAGTCCACTTCGTCAACTTCGTCCACTTCGCCCACTTCCTCCAGTTCCTCCACTTTGTCCATTTTCCCCACTTCGTCCACGTCGTCCACTTCCTCCACATCCTTCGCTTCGTCCACTTCGTCCAGTTCCTCCACTTCCTCCACTTCCTCCACTTCCTCCAGTTCCTCCACTTCCTCCACTTCTTCCACTTCCTCCACTTCGCCCACTTCGCCCACTTCGTCTACTTCGTCCACTTAGTCCACTTCGTCAACTTTGTCCACTTCGTCAACTTCGTCCACTTTGTCCACTTTGTCCACTTCGTCAACTTCTTCAACTTCGTCCTTTTCGTCCACTTCGTCCACTTCGTCCACGTCATCCACTTCGTCCACTTTGACAACTTCCTCCGCTTCCTCCACTTCGTCCACTTCCTCCACTACCTCCACTTCCTCTACTTCGTCTACTTCCTTCACCTCCTCCACTTCCTCCACATAGTCGACTTCCTCCACTTCCTCCACTAGCTCCATTCGTCAACTTGGTCCACTTCCTCCACTTCGTCCACTTCCTGCTCTTCGTCCAATTTGTCAACTTCGCCACTTCCATCAGTTCCTCCAGTTCGTCCACTTCATCAACTTCATCCACTTCGTCCACTTCCTCCACTTACTCCACTTCCTCCACTTCCTCCACTTCGTCCCCTTCGTCCACTTTGTCAACTTTGTCCACTTCCTCCACTTCGTCCACTTCGTCCAGTTCCTCCACTTCGTCCAGTTCCTCCACTTCGTCCACTTCGTCCACTTCGTTAACTTTGTCCACCTCGTCCATTTCTTCCACTTCGTCCACTTCCTCCACTTCGTTTACCGCTGAGCGGCACTCAGGAGCTCACGGGAGGACCGCTGAGGGGCAAAATGGCCGCTGAGGGGAAGAAACGTGACACGCATTTACCGCTGAGCGGTATTTTACCGCTGAGCGGCACTTTAATGGGCTTGGACCTAATTTTCTGTAATTTACAAATAATATATAAGCTTCAGGGTTTCCTAGGGTTTGTATCTCTGGCTGAAACGAAGTAAACACTCTCTCTTCCACCTGAAGGAGGATCTTGGATGCTGAGGCTTCCTCTTCACCTTTTTAGGGTTTTATCTTTCATTCTTTCATTGTTATTCATCTAGGTTCACCATGAATATGGTGAACTAAACTCTGTATGTTTGTTGGGGAATCAATGTAATCCTTTGAAGCTCTCATATATGGAATTTGTTTTTACATCTTTTATTTAAGATATATGCTCTCTTTCATCATTAGTTAGGGTTTTTCCTCTTTGTTTAATGCTTGCATTGTTTAACTCATTCGATCCATGATTATTGGTTTTGTCGATACGGGCGCGTACGAGGAAGTCTAGATCCGGGGAATTTCTCCCAATATGATATTGGTTGTCGTTAAGCTCCTGCACTTATGAACTGATCATTAGGAATGCTAGGAATTGTATGAACTCGTGATTAGGGAGAAGCCTTCTTGAAAGGTACTTTAGAGAGTGGCATTAACAATGATGATTTGAATGTTGAATTCCTAAAATATATGAGAGTGGATAAGATGAAATTGACCCCCAACAACATATTCATACATAAATTTCATTGAAAGTGTTTATCTTTTGCTTTTTGCCATTGATCAAAACTTCATGCATACATATTTAATTTTCGTCTTTTGCATATAAAATCTAAATATTTCGTCTTTAAGTCTTAGCTAATCAAGAAACCACACAACTAAACTAGGCCGTGAGTCCTTTGGGAAGAACGATACTTGGCCTTACCAAGTTTATTACTTGAACGATTCGGTCATACTTGCCGATTGAAAAACAAGTTTGTGACATCATATTTTGGTGATCATAAATTTGTCCATCAAGTTTTTGGCGCCGTTGCCGGGGACTCGTGGTTTAACTGGTTAATTTGTGTGATTATTGATTATCTTTGACTTTAATTTTGAATTTCTGTTTTTATTTTCTGTTTTTATTTTTTCGGTTTTTATTTTATTTTATTTTATTTTATCTTATTTTCTGTTTTCTGTTTTTATCTTCTTTTATATCTTTTTGTGCTAACAATTGTTTTTAGGGTTTTGTGCCTAATGTCTGCATAATGCAATTTGGTCAAGAATTTAACTATATGGGCACTCAATTCTACCAAAGTAATCTCAACCACTGGTGGGAACCTCACTCAAGCATGGATCAAAGCCAATTTTGGCAAGCTGCTGGACAATTTGAGAACCAACCACAACAACAATGGCAGCAACAACCCTTTCTATCAGGAAGTTTGGATAGGTTGGAGGACACCCTTCAACGATTTTTGAAAAATTCCGACTCTACTCAAAAAAGCATTGAAGAATCATGTAAAAGAATGGAGATGCAACTTCGTTACATCAGTCAGAGATTGAATGATGATGTTAATACTGAAGTTAACCTTAAGGAGGAAGGGCAAGTCATTATCACTGAAAGTGACAAGATTCTTGATGAGGAAAAATTAGAGGGAGATGAGGAAAGGGTAGAGAGAAAAAAGAAAGAAGAGTTGAGTGAGAAAGATAAAGATGAAGAAAAAGAAAAAGAAGTGGTTGAGAGAGAAGAGAGAAAGAAAATTTGTGTGAAAATAAAGAAGTTGAGGAGAAAAAGAGAAGGGAAGAAAAAAATAAAAGAAAAGAAAAAGAGAAAATTTGGGGAGAGAAAGCGTAAGAAAAAGAAGATGAGAGGAAAGAAGAAGGAATCATATGAAAAATCCCATCCTCATCTAAAGAAGAATCATAGGAAGGAAAAGAAATTTAAGTGCTTTATGGAAATCTTCAAGAAATTGGAGATTAAAGTTCCTATGATTGAGACACTGCAACAGGTTCCTGGTTTGATTAAATTTCTAAAGAAGTTCAGTAGAAAGAAGAAGAAAAAGAAGAAGGAACTTGAGCTATACTGGGTCAAGCTAATGACGTTAAAAGAGCGCTTGTTGGGAGGCAACCCAGTGACTTAAAAACTTTTGATTTTGATTTTGGTTTTGTAACTTTTAAACTGTGGACATTATTTTTTGTAAATATTTTGGTGGATATAGCATCTACTCAAGGATGCTAAGTGTGTAACACCTAGTGATGGGTGTTGGTGGATTTTGGGTCAGGCTCGTGACGTTAAACAAGCGCTACCTGGGAGGCAACCCAGTTGATTGATTGTTTTTGTTTGTTTTATTTTAGTTAGGGTTTGCATAAGTATTTTAAGCATTGAATTGCAGGGAACCAGTGAGGGGCATGTCTAGGAGGCACGTAGGTTAAGAAAAGAAGGAGAAGAGCACTTCACGAAAGTGCCGCTGAGCGGCAACTTACCGCTGAGCGGTACTCTCGCAGAATGGGCTTTAGTTCCCCTTAGCGGAACCCGAGCCCATTAGGGTATTTTTATACCCCAAGCTGTGTTTTAGGTTTTCTATCCAGGCTCTTCTCTGCACAAACACTCCCACATACCTTTTCCAAGGTTTTTCACATCTTTTCATTCTTTCCTCTTGAAAATTTCTCTTCCACTCACTTGCTCACTAGTGTTCCATTCAAGTTTGGGGTTGGAATAGAGTATCTTAGAGTGGAAACATTCTCATTGCATCTAGTATCTCCACCCAAGTAAGTAAAATGCATTTTGTTCATTCTAGGGTTCTTGAATTTGAATGTGATTGTCAAAGCATGAATATTTAGGGGTTTTGATTTCTATGCATGATTTGATGATATATTTGATGTTTGAACTGATTAAACTGCATGATTATGAACTGGAAAACTGAAAATTGCATTTGGGTGGAGTTAGGACAACTTTAAAACAAGATTTTCAAAAATCTGCAGAGTTACCGCTGAGGGGTAAACTGCCGCTGAGCGGCACTCTGCCAGATTTGGTTATTCTGAATTTTTGCGTGTTGGAATGTGGCACTGGTGGCGCTGAGGGGAAATTCTGGCCCTCAGCGGTGGTTTAGCTTCGAAAGGAGTTGTGTTCTGTGTTTTACTAATGATTAACATCATGTTCTGTGGTTTTGTATTTGTGTTTTGAATGTAGGAATGACATCCTCTTCAGGAAAAAGATTGAAAACCATGGCAACCAAGAGAAAGGAAAAGGAACTAGAGCAACCCCAATCTAGCAGGTTCCTCTCTAGGAAACATGAGAAGCACTTTAGGGTGGTTCAGGACAGGAGACTTCTAATGGAGAGAAAGGTTGGAATGATACCTAACTTTGCTCCTCAATTTGGAGAGCAAGTGTTAGGGAATGATTGGGGAAAGCTAGCCACTTATCCTGCACCTGCCAACATAGCTGTGGTAAAGGAATTTTACACCAATGCAAAGAAGATTGGTGATTATCCATCTGAGAATTATTTGGGCTATGTTAGAGGCCCTGCTATCAGGTATGATCCTGATTCTATTAATAACTTCCTGGACACTGTATGGGCTGGTGAGCAGTGCCAGTTTGCTCTTTGCATGGAGGAAGGTGCTGATTATGAGGATGTGGAGAGAGTATTGTGTATACCTGGAGGACACTTCCAAAGGAATAGATCTGGCTCAGTGGTTAACATTAGGAGGACGGATTTGACTCCTCTTGCAAAGTATTGGATGGCGTTTTCTCATGCCAACATTCAGCCATGTTCACATGTGTCTCAGCAGGGCACTATTCATCTACTGTGCTATCAGAAATTTAAATGTTAATATTGGGCAGGTGATAGCTGATGAAATTAGTGTATGTGCTAACACCTCAAACAACAAAGCACCACTAGGACATCCTTCTTTGATCACTCACCTTTGCAAGCTAGCTGGGGTGGACACTTCTGTTCCACCATTTGAGAGGCCAAGAAAAGCTATTGATGAGGCCTATTACAGACAATACTATGGAGGTGAGGATGCAGCTCAGCCAGTTCCACCACGCCGGGCTCGTAGAGAGAGAGGGCCAGCACAGAGCCAGACATCTGCGGATACACATGAAGCAGAACCATTCCAGATGAGGGACATGTATATGTCTCTTATAGGTGCTCAGTTGCAGTCCATTCATAGAGGGCAGGTGGCCACTGCTGAGATGATTGTGGGGATGTATGATACACCTCCAGCCCACAGGTGGACTATGGATGAATTCCATAATGTGGTAGCTTGGCCAGAAGAACCAGTGCATGGAGGAGGGAGCTAGAGCAGCTGAAGCTTCAGCTAGAGAGATGGAAGAAGATGAAGCTGATGATGATGATGCATTTGAAGATGAAGAAGATGAGGAGGAAGAGGAAGATATAGAGGATAGCTCAGACTGATGAGGAGCTGAGATAGCATTTACTGATAAATGCTATCATATGATTATGCTTTTGTGGTTTAAGTCTTCTGAACTTATTTATTTTTTGTTTTAGATTAGGGTTTGATGTACTCTATTGGAAACCTGTTTTGTTATGATGGTTTGCTATTAACTGTAGTTGTGTGATAAGTAATGTTGAATGATGCTTATGATTAATTGATGTTGAGATGATGTGCACATTAAAATGCTTATACAGGTGATTCACAAGCTTTGTGAACCAATGCAGGATATCATGATTGTGATTGTGAAATTAAGCAGGATGTGTATGTCAAATGTGAATGAGCTTATATGTGAGGTTTTGAGCTCCAGAGTTGTTATTGTTAAATGCTATTACTCTGAAAGCATGAATGACTTTGCCCAGGTTTTCTATGATTGAATCAATTGCTTGTTTTGCATCATATGATCAAGGCCGTTTGTTGGAAACCTTTTTATTGGCCAAATTCGTAAAATTAGCCCACTAAAAGAGAACACTTTGTGTTCTATCCTTTTGAACCCTTAGCCTTGAACATACACTGAAACCCTTGATTGAAAATCTTTACCTTGAGTTAAGTAGAAGATCTTGTGTGATATTGTTAAATGTTCAAGTTTGGGGTTGTTGGGAAAACATGAAAAAGGAAAAGCATTGAGCTAAGAGCTAAAAAGTAAGAATATGCAAAGAAAAAGAAAAGAAAAGAAAAAGAAGCAAAGCTCAATGCAAAGGCAAAAGAAAGTTGGGAATGAATAAGATGATTGTGTTGTTATGATTCTCTTAACTCAAGGATTTTGTGATCCAGAAAAACCAATTTTCTTGTTAGCCCAGCCACATTATAAGCCATTGAAAAGTCCTTGTGATGATGCATGCTTGTGAATGTTTTTGATTGTGGTAAAATGAAAGGCAAAGTTGATTCAGGTGACATTGTGATAGTAGAGTGAATGAGTGATTACCTTTTATACACTTGTGTGTTGAGTGAAATACTTTACCTAGTGAGGAAATATTCCATTAGCACATGAACATCCATGCTTAATTGATTGGTCATTCATGAAAAAGAGCATTTGTTGGGTATTAACTGACTTTGTGAAACACTAAAGCATGTGCACATCTTGATTGAACTCTTGGTCATAAGTTTGATTGAAGTTTTTACTTATCTAAAAAGAGGATTTTTGAATGATTGAACCATCATATGAATTGGTTGAAGATTGAGTTACATCTTGTTTGCTTGAGGACAAGCAAAGTTCTAAGTTTGGGGTTGTGATAACAGTTGAAAAACTGTTATTTTCATGCTTAAAATTGACACTAAAAGCAACCTTTACACTTAGAAACTAGCTTGAAATCATGCTTTTCTTCATATTTTCAGAAATAAGAGAGCTGGACAGGTTTATGCTTGATTTCAGTGTTTTTGTGCAGGTTTTAAGGTGAATTTGGTGAAAGAAGTGAAGAAGGAGAGATATGGAATCAGAAAAGACATCAAAAAGTGCAAAAGGAGAAGCCGAAGTCACCGCTCAGCGGCAGTTTACCGCTGAGCGGCACTCAGGAGCTCACGGGAGGACCGCTGAGGGGCAAAATGGCCGCTGAGGGGAAGAAACGTGACACGCACTTACCACTGAGCGGTATTTTACCGCTGAGCGGCACTTTAATGGGCTTGGACCTAATTTTCTGTAATTTACGAATAATATATAAGCTTTAGGGTTTCCTAGGGTTTGTATCTCTGGCTGAAACGAAGTAAACACTCTCTCTTCCACCCCTTTGAAGGAGGATCTTGGATGCTGAGGCTTCCTCTTCACCTTTTTAGGGTTTTATCTTTCATTCTTTCATTGTTATTCATCTAGGTTCACCATGAATATGGTGAACTAAACTCTGTATGTTTGTTGGGGAATCAATGTAATCCTTTGAAGCTCTCATATATGGAATTTGTTTTTACATCTTTTATTTAAGATATATGCTTTCTTTCATCATTAGTTAGGGTTTTTCCTCTTTGTTTAATGCTTGCATTGTTTAACTCATTCGATGCATGATTATTGGTTTTGTCGATACGGGCGCGTACGGGGAAGTCTAGATCCGGGGAATTTCTCCCAATATGATATTGGTTGTCGTTAAGCTCCTGCACTTATGAACTGATCATTAGGAATGCTAGGAATTGTATGAACTCGTGATTAGGGAGAAGCCTTCTTGAAAGGTACTTTACAGAGTGGCATTAACAATGATGATTTGAATGTTGAATTCCTAAAATATATGAGAGTGGATAAGATGAAATTGACCCCCAACAACATATTCATACATAAATTTCATTGAAAGTGTTTATCTTTTGCTTTTTGCCATTGATCAAAACTTCATGCATACATATTTAATTTTCGTCTTTTGCATATAAAATCTAAATATTTCGTCTTTAAGTCTTAGCTAATCAAGAAACCACACAACTAAACTAGGCCGTGAGTCCTTTGGGAAGAACGATACTTGGTCTTACCAAGTTTATTACTTGAACGATTCGATCATACTTGTCGATTGAAAAACAAGTTTGTGACATCATATTTTGGTGATCATAAATTTGTCCATCACTCCTCTTCGCCCACTTCGTTCGCTTCCTCCCCTTCCTCCACATAGGCCACTTCGTCAACTTAGTCCACTTCGTCAACTTAGCCCACTTCGTGCACTTCGTCTACTTCGTCCACTTCCTCCACTTTCTACACTTCCTCTCCACTTGGTCCACTTCCTCTCCACTTGGTCCAGTTAGTCAACTTAGTCCACTTCATCCCCTTCGTCCACTTCATCCACTTCCTTCACTACCTCCACTTTGTCCACTACTGATAATAGTTGAAAAACTGTTATTTTCATGCTTAAAATTGATACTAAAAGCAGCCTTTAACACTTAGAAACTAGCTTGGAATCATGCTTTTGTTCATATTTTTAGAAATAAGAGAGTTGGATAGGTTTATGCTTGATTTCAGTGTTTTATGCAGGTTTTAAGGTGAATTTGATGAAAGATTGAAGAAGGACAGAGATGGAATCAGAAAAGAACTCAAAAAGTGCAAAAGAAGAGAAGCCGCAAGTATCGCTTAGCGCCAGTTTACCGCTGAGCGGCACTAATGAACACCCGTTGGCTCCGTTGAGGGGTGAAAGTGCAGCTGAGGGGAAGAATTCAACACACGCACTTACCGATGAGCGGTAGTTTACCGTTGAGCGGTGGTATTTTAGGCTTAGGCCCACTTTTCTGTAATATTTCGAGTAGTATATAAGCTTTAGGACTTCCTAGGGTTTGTATCTTTGGCAAAGTACGAAGCAAACACACACCTTTCCACCCCTTGGAGGAAGATTTTGGATGCTAAGGCTATCTACTCATCTTTCTAGGGTTCTATCTTTCACTATCTCATTGTATTTAATCTATTTTCACCATGAATATGGTGAACTAAACTCTTCTTGTTGTTGGGGAATCAATGTAATCTTGTGAAACTCTCATATATGGAATTTTGTGTTTAAACATCATATCTTTGATACATGCTTTCTTTCATCATTAGTTAGGGTTTTTCCTCTTTGCTCAAAGCATGCATTGTTTAACTCATTCGATGTCATGATTATTGATTTTAGTGATATGGACACATACGGTAAAATCTAGATCCGGGGAAATCCTCCCAAAAGCAATATCGCCTAGACATAGGGATATGAGGGTTGGTTGCCTTTAAGCTTCTGTGCTTCAGAATTAATTATTAGGGATGCTAGGAATTGTATGAACTCGTAATTAAGGATAGGCTTTCTTCGCCGAGACATCAGGTTTAAGGTAATTTAGAGAGTGACATTAACATTGATGAAAAGAATGATGAGTCCTTTGGGAGAAATCATATAACTAACTAGGCCGTGAGTCCTTTGGGAGAACAATACTTGGTCTTACCGAGTTTATTACTTATACGATTCGGTCACACTTGCCGAGGGTTAAACAAGTTTTTGGCGCCGTTTTTCGGTGTTCATAAATTTGTCACCAAGTTTTTGGCGCCGTTGCTGAGGATAAACAAGTTTTTGGCGTCGTTTTTCGGTGTTCATAAATTTGTCACCAAGTTTTGGGCGTCGTTGCCGAGGATAAACAAGTTTTTGGCGTCGTTTTTCGGTGTTCATAAATTTGTCATCAATTTTTCGTGGTTTAACTAGTTTATTTGTGTGATTATTGATTATTATTTTTGAATTTTGAATTTTAAATTTTGAATTTTGAATTTCTGTTTTTATTTTTCTGTTTTTATTTTTGTTTTTACTTTTCGGTTATTATTTTATTTTCTTTTTTATTTATTTTCTATTTTTATTTTGTGTTTTTATTTTTCGGTTATTATTTTATTTTGGGTTAAATATGTTTTTAGTCCCTAAACTATTGGCCGTTTCTGGTTTTCGTCCCTCTTTCAAAGTAAGGTACAATTTGGTCCTCATTCTTTTCGAAAACGTTCGTTTTAGTCCTCGAAAACTAACACCGTTTAAAAAGTTGGTCCTCATTTAGCAACAAAATGAGGACTAAAACCAAAGTTCCGAGGACTAAAACGAACGTTTCAAAAAGAATGAGGACCAAATTGTACCTTACCTTGAAAGAGGGACGAAAACCAGAAACGACCAATAGTTTACGGACTAAAAACATATTTAACCCTTTTATTTTTATTTCTTTTCTATTTTTTTCGATTTTTATTGTATTTTATTTTATTTTTCTATTTTTATTTTTCTGTTTTCTGTTTTTAGTTTTCTATTTTTATTTTATCTTCTTATCTCTTATATTATTTCTTGTATATCTTTTTGTGCTAACAAATTTTTCTAGGGACTTGTTTTCTTGTGTATGCAGGAAGTAATTCGAACTAGAAGCAAGAAAACCTCGGAACCTCTTCTTGAAGGTTTAGAGGAAAGTAGACGGAGGAGAAGAACTTTTCCCTCCTCCGGAAATTCTTTTACAACCTTCACAAGGTTCTCACCATAGCACTAAGGAGATGGAGAATAATAATATTAGACGGACTCTTGCAGATTACACTAATGTAGTTGGACCTCAGCATTTCAATAGCATAGCAAGACCGAGGGTCAATGCAGCTAATATGGAGGTGAAACCGGCATTAATCCAACTGGTTAAGAGTAACCAATTTAATGGGATACTAAGCAGGATGTGTATGTTAAATGTGAATGAACTTATATGTGAGGTTTTGAGCTCCAGAGTTTGTGTGATTGAATGCTATTACTCTGAAAGCATGAATGACTTTGCCCAGGTTTTCTATGATTGAATTACTTGCTTGTTTGCATCATATGATCAAGGCCATTTGTTGGTTACCCTTGTATTAGCCAATTTCATGAAATTAGCCACTGAAAGAGAAAACTATGTGTTCTATCCTTTGAACCCCTAGCCTTGAACATGATTGGAAAACCCTTGTTGAAAAGCTTTACCTTGAGTTAAGTAGAAAATATTTTGTGGTATTGACAAATGTTCAAGTTTGGGGTTGTTGGAAAATAGAAAGGGAATTGAAAGCATTGAGCTAAGAGCTAAGAATTAAGTATGTGAAAAGAGAAAGAAAAAGGGAAAGAAAAGAAAAAGAAAAAGCAAAGCTCAATGCAAAAGAAAGTTGGGGAAAAGTAAGAATGATTGTGTTTATATGATTCTCTTAACTCAAGGGTTTTGTGATCTAGAAAAACAAATTTTCTTGTTAGCCCAGCCACATTATAAGCCATTGAAAAGTCCTCGTGATGATGCATGCTTGTGAATTTATTTGATTGTGGTTAAATGAAAGGCAAAGTCAATTTATGTGACATTGTGATAGAAGAGTGAATGAGTGATTACCTCTCATACACTTGTGTTTGACTGAAACACTTTACCTAGTGAGGAAATATTCCATGAGCACATGAACATCCATGCTTAGTTGATTGATCATTCATGAAAAATAACATTTGTTGGATATTAAGTGACTTTGTGAACACTAAAGCATGTGTATGTCTTGATTGAAGTCTTTGTCATGAGCTTAATTGAATTTTTTACTTATCTTGAAAAGAGGATTTTTGAATGGAGTAAACCATTGTATTGATTGGTAGAAGATTTAGTTACATTTTTGTTTGCTTGAGGACAAGCAAAGTTCTAAGTTTGGGGTTGTGATAACAGTTGAAAAACTGTAATTTTTGTGCTTAAAACTGATACTAAAAGCAACCTTTAACACTTAGAAACTAGCTTGGAATCATGTTTTTGTTCATATTTTTGGAAATAAGAGAGCTGGACAGGTTTATGCTTGATTTCAGTGTTTTATGCAGGTTTTAAGGTGAATTTGGTGAAAGAAGTGAAGAAGGATAGATATGAAATCAGAAAAGAATTCAAAAAGTGCAAAAGGAGAAGTCGCAACTACCGCTCAACGGTAGTTTACCGTTGAGCGGCACTATTTTGGGCTTGGGCCTAATTTTCTATAATATTACAAACAGTATATAAGCTTTAGGTCTTCCTAGGGTTTGTATCTTTTGGCTGGAGACGAAGCAAACACTCTCTTTTCCACCCCTTGGAGGAAGATCTTGGATGCTGAGGCTACCTACTCATCCTTCTAGGGTTTTATCTTTCACTCTTTCATTATTATTCAACTAGTTTCACCATGAATATGGTGAACTAAACCTTGTATTGTTGTTAGGGAATCAATGTAGTCTTGTGAAACTCTCATATATGGAAATTGTGTTTTAACATCTTATTTTAAGATACATGCTTTCTTTCATCATTAGTTAAGGTTTTTCCTCTTTGCTTAAAGCTTGCATTGTTTAACTCATTCAATGCCATGATTATTGATTTTGTCGATATGGGAACGTATGGGGAAATCTAAATTCGGGGAAAGTCTCCCAATAGCATATTACCTAGACATAGGAATATGAGGGTTGGTTGCCGTTGAGCTTCTGCACTTCAGAATTAATTATTAGGGATGCTAGGAATTGTATGAACTTGTAATTAAGGATAGGCCTTCTTGCAAGGTGATTTAGAGAGTGGCATTAGCAAATGATGAAAAGAATGATGAAGTCCTAAAAGTATATGAGAGTGGATAAGATGAAATTGATAACCCCAACAACATACTCATCCATCTAATTCATTAAAGTGTTTGTATTCGTCTTTTCCATTGATCAACTTCACGCATACATGTTTAATTACTATCTTTTGCATTTAAACCTACAATCAACTGTTCACAGGTCTTAAATAATCAACAAATCATATAACTAACTAGGTCGTGAGTCCTTTGGGAGAACGATACTTGGTCTTACCGAGTTTTATTACTTGATACGCTTCGGTCATACTTGCAGAGGGTTAAACAAGTTTTTGGCGCCGTTTTTCGGTGTTCATAAATTTGTCATCAGCACCTCACAACCTTTAATGAAATTTGCAATACAGTGAAGATAAATGGGGTGCCTGACGAGGCAATCAAACTTAGCCTGTTTCCATTTTCATTGGGAGGCAAAGCTAAGCTTTGGTTGAATTCTTTTCCAGAAGGGAGTGATGCGGCTGTCGCGGCCCATCAAATTTGATGTGCATTATAGAATGCAGTATAGTGCTAGGAAGTGACTCCTAGGTCGTCTCTCAAGGACCAAATGTGGTTCGAAGCTTAGGTCAAACATGCAGTGGGGATTTTCGAAGTGTTTTTACAAGGAAAATTAAACTAAATTAAAATTGAAAATTAAATACAACCAAACATAATTGAAAGCATTAAAGTAAATGAAAACAACAAACTGAGCGTTGTAACAGATAAATATCCAAACACAATTCAAGTTATTCAAATGTAACACTTAAACTAGAACATTAACTGCACAATGTTGTAAGCTAAACATAAAAAAAAACAATTTATCACAGAAATGACAAAAAGTAAACGCTTGAAGAGTTAATTTAAATGAGTGAGTAAGCTGCTGTAAAATAAAATTCTTGCTGCACCATCTTTCCATCCGAGGCCGTGACACCACTCATCCTCTTCCAGCACGTCATTTCTCAAAGCAACTAAAACTAATTCTACAAATGAAAAACGTTGCACCCCTAAGTGAATGAAATATCGCTTGCTTTGTTCTTCCAGCCAAAATAAAAATGAATCACGCATCTTTTTTTTCAAAATGTGTACCACCAACAGCTTAAAATGAAATGCACAGTGGAGCTCCATTTTCCAAGCAATGAATTTAAAAGAAAGAAAAGATGCATTGAAACGTGTGCTTCCTAATGCTCCGTGCAGTAAAAAAAAACCGAGAGCTCCACGTTTCCACGGACACCTTGCTATTCTCATCCAAGAAAGTGCTCCCTTCTACTCCAAAGCAATTGAATAAAATTTCTTTTCTTAAAGCCTATCACTGTACACCTGCTACTTGTGCCCTCCAAATGCTAGAATTAATGTGACCACTCCTCACTCCAACCTAATCTACTTCTCATTTCATAAAAACAAAAGAAAAACAACTACTTTCATTCCAGCAACCGTAACATCCCCCTTCTAGAAGAAAAGAAAGACAATGCTTCTAACATTCATCCATCAAATCGCGTAAAAACTTTCATTACAAATGCCACCACCGTGAATACCATTCCAAACTCTATAAAACGTTCAATGAAAATTGCAAAGTGAAGAGTGGCGGCTGCTCTTTCATCCTTTGTGTGAAAGATAAATCTCCGAACACTTCTTCCAGGACGTCCAACGTGTGCCGCTTGCAGTTCAGCTGCTTGCTTCTTCCTTGCTCCACGTTTCCATGCACCCTTTCAAGACCGTGTGCTCTTCAAACAAACGTTCCAAGTTCAAGTTCCGTGAGTGTGGTGGCTGGCTGCCTCTTGGCCATGTGTCCCCTCTCCAGCACCCCCACTCATTCGCGCACACCTTTCTTGCTGCTGTTCGAGTGCTTTTCAAAGAAAGAAAAAATATTGTGCATATTTCCAGCCAGCTTCTTTCCGTGAAGCCCTTGCTGGATACACCCCCCTCCTTCGAGTGGCGGCTGGAGCTTCCCTTTAAAATGCAAGATGAAAACCCTCCAATTCCACGTGTGCTGCTGGAACGCTTCTCATGGGCCGTGTGCTGCCAATTGCTGGACAGTGCAACCCTCCCTTGTGCACCTCTCTTCTGCTGCTGGGCCGCGTATGCACCTGTCCAAGCATACATTCAGCTCCAGCCGAGACACCACTTTGCTGCTTTCTTCCCTCACATTCCAAGACGTGGACGTGAGTTACTTCTCCATGTGCACCCCCAAAAAATTGAAATCCACACCTCCTCTCTCATCTTAGTTTAAAGTATGTTTGATGTGGCATTTCTCTTTAAGTCCCAAAATATTATCCAACAATTTTCCTACAATTAATAATGCAAATAATTAGCCTCAGATAATTCAAATTAATTAAAATAAGAATTTCTGGTCAAATTAAGCACAATTAGTAAAAATTGGAGAATACTGGACATTCAAGCACAATTCCTTGATTAAATATAGCATAATAAGCTAAGTGAAATCAAGAAAATATTGACTCATCAGGGAGCTTTACAGAGTGGGAAGATGTAGTGACAAAGTTGTTGAACAAATACTTCCTATAGTTCAAGGTAAATAAAGGGAAGCAAGAAATCTCATCTTTCAAGCAAGGCATGGAGGAAT
Source organism: Vigna umbellata (assembly GCF_029865625.1). Taxonomy (NCBI): domain Eukaryota; kingdom Viridiplantae; phylum Streptophyta; class Magnoliopsida; order Fabales; family Fabaceae; genus Vigna; species Vigna umbellata. The sequence continues at coordinate 38,090,133 of NC_142165.1, read as the reverse complement.
TCCTAGGTCATGCATGGGATAGATAAAAAAGCCTATTAAGAAAGACTTCCACGCATGGATTTGACGAAGTAGAAGTAGTCCTATTCTTCCTTGGAGGTCTTGGTTCACAAACCAAGTTGATGGTAGACGCCTAAGCTAGAGGAAATATCAAATGGAAGACTCCAGACAAAGCCACATAAATAATTGAAAACATGGCTACTAATGATAATGAGCTTAACAGTGAAAGAGGAGCTCCTATTCAACAAAAAGGAGTTCTACAGTTGCAATCCAATGATGTCTTGTTAGATCAGAACAAGATAATAACTCAACAATTGGAGAGTCTCACAAAGGCACTTGCACAATTGCCAAAAGAGTTAAAGACTGTTGCACAGGTTCAACCACAAATGTGTGAATTATGTGGTGGTGACCATATCAATTGTCAATGCGCCTTTCCAGTGGAAGCTTTAGAGGATGGTAACTTCATGGCCAATCAATTTCCATACCGTTAGGGAAATTTCAATCAAGGGTGGAAACCACACACAAGTATTGGTCAAGGACAAAGTGGGAAAGCTGAACAATCAGGGCAATTCAACAAGCAACAGCAACAACCAACCTTATGGCAACAAATGGCTACACTTAATGAAAGATCAATAAGGGTGGAAGAGACTCTTCAGCAATTCATACAGGCAACTGCATCCACTCAAAAAAGCACTAAAGCTGCTATTAAGAACTTGGAGATGCAAATGGGTCAAATTACTAAGCAGTTGGAAGAAAGGCCTGACAAAAATTTTGGGGCTAATAGTGAGTTTAACCCCAGGGAAGAATGTAAGGTGTTAGTGAGTGCAAATGTGGAAATAGTTGAGTTAGAAAGAAAGAAAGAAAAAGAAGAGAGAAAAAAGAGAGAAAAAGAAAAAGAAGAGAGCAAAGAAAAAGAAGAGATAAGAGAGATAAAGAGTGAAGACATTCTTCCTTTTCCAACAGATCATGAGAAACAATTTGACTTTACAAAAATATTTAAGATGTTGGATAATGATGTACCTTTTAAGGAGATATTACAGCACATTGCAGTTTATACAAAGCCTGAGGAAGAAGTCTCTACAAAGAAAAGACGTAGAGATGATGAGACAAAGAAGTATAAAGCTGTTAAAAAGAAGCCATTCCCTCCAAAAGCAAAAGATCCAGGAAGTTTCTCCATTCCATGCGGTATAGGGAAGAAAAGGATAAAGAAGGCTTTACTTGATTTAGGATCAAGTGTTAACTTGATGCCTTATTCCTTACTTGAGTAGATTGGTCATCTTGATGTGAAGCCTATAAAAATGAATTTATTAATGACAGATGGATCCACAAAGAATCCCTATGGTATAGCAGAGGATGTTATAGTTTGTGTAGGAAAACTACAGTTCTTGGTGGACTTTGTGGTGATGGAAATGGAGGATGAGAGGATACCCATTATTCTCGGAAGACCGTTTATGATAATGGCCAAAGTCATCATTGATGTGGATGAAGGCATAATGGTATTCCAAGACCGAGAAGAAAAAGTTGTTGTAGATGTCTTCAAAGAAGAGGGACACATGCAAGAGGAAGAAGCTAGTCATAAAGCTAAATATCAAGATGTACTCATGACTAGCCATCAGGATGAAAAGCCAAAGGTCAAAGGTAAACATTGTTTTTTGTTTCAGGTACAGGAAGAAGAAGATGAATGGAAAAAGAAAGAGAGAGAAGAGAGAGATGAGAGACAAAAAGAAAAAGAGTTTGAAAAACCACTTCCTTATCCAAAAAATTATTCAAGGAAGGAGAAAGAAAAACAGTTGGAAAGATTCATGGAGTTGATTAAGAAGCTGGAGATTACTATACCATTCTCTGAAGCATTGCAACAGATGCCATCATATGCAAAATTTTTAAAGGAACTCCTTACAAAGAAAAGCAAGTACAGTGAGAAGGAAACTATCAAAGTACAGGGTAACTGTAGTGCAATCATACAGAAATTACCTCCTAAGCTTAAAGATCCAGGAAGCTTCACTATTCTATGCACCATAGGAGACTTGAAAGTTGGAAGAGCATTGATTGATTTGGGAGCTAGCATTATTTTAATGCCGCTATCCATGTTTAAAACAATTGAGGGTTTGGAACTCAAACCTACCAGAATGGCTCTTCAATTGGCAAATAGGTCTCTTAAATATCCATATGGAGTGGTTGAAGACGTTTTAGTGAAGGTTGACAAGTTTGTATTCCCAGTAGATTTTATTGTAATGGAGATGGAAGGGAATGGTGATGTACCTCTCATTCTTGGGAGACCTTTTATGAAGACTACTAGAGTTTTAATTGATGTAGAGAATGGTAAGCTTAAATTGAGAGTTCATGATGAAGAAGTAAACTTTGACATATTCAAAGCCATGACATATCCAAAGCCATGACATATCCAAATGATGATAAAACATGTTTTCAACTTGACGAACTTGATGAAGTTTGTACGGAGCAAGAAAGGATGGTGCATTATGTTTCTCCATTAGAAAAAACTCTTATTGATGCGTGTGAAGATTTAGATGACGGTGAAGAGAAATTAATTGAAGAATGTATGATGGACTTGGAAACATTGAAGGAGATTCCAGAGGAGGATACAAAGTTTGAGATAATTGATAAGGAAGAAGAAGTCGAAGCGAAGAAGTTAGAATTAAAAACACTACCATCACATCTAAAGTATGTTTTTCTAGAAGAAGATGGAACAAAGCCAGACATCATCAGTAACTCTTTGTTTCCAAAAGAAGAAGAATAGTTGATAGAAATTCTGAAAGCTAACAAAGAAGAAATTGGGTGGTCAATCTCAGATCTTAAAGGTATCAGCCCAACTTATTGTATGCGTAAGATCTTTATGGAAGATTATTATAGACCGAGTGCTCAACCACAGAGAAGGTTAAATCCTGTAATGAAGAAGTTGGTTACACTAGTGCAGAATTGGCCTTTAACGTCACCCAATAGACGTCCGTCCACAAAAACCCCAACGTAAATAATTGACCGGTGGCATATCCGTAAATAAGTGGGACTGTAGACGTCCGTGCTTGCAGGGCCCCGACGTCTATAATATTATAGACGTCCGGCCCCCCACAACGGACGTTTAAGAGGCTGAAGCAATGAACTCTTCAACTACCCTGTCAGCCTCTTAGACGTCTGATGACAAATTTATGAACACCAAAAAACGGCGCCACAAACTTGTTTAACAATCGGCAAGTGTGACCGAATCGTATCAAGTAATAAACTCGGTAAGACCAAGTATCGTTCTCCCAAAGGACTCACGGCCTAGTTTAGCTATATGATTTGTTGATTATTTAATACTTAAGAACAAATTGATTATAGGGTTTAAATGAAAAAGAAGATAATTAAACATGTATGCATTAATTTGATCAATGGAAAAGAGGAATACAAACACTTTAATGAATTAGATGGATGAGTATGTTGTTGGGGTTATCAATTTCATCTTGTTTACTCTCATATACTTTAGGAATTCATCATTCTTTTCATCAATTGCTAATGCCACTCTCTAAATCACCTTGCAAGAAGGCCTATCCTTAATTACGAGTTCATACAATTCCTAGCATTCCTAGTAATTAGTTCTAAAGTGCAGGAGATTAAAGGCAACCAATATGCTATTGGGAGAAATTCCCCGGATCTAGATTTCCCCGTACGTTCCTGTATCGACAAAATCAATAATCATGGCAATGAATGAGTTAAACAAAGCAAGCACTAAGCAAAGAGGAAAATCCCTAACTAAAGATGAAAGAAAGCATGTATCTTAATATAAGATGTTAAAACACAAATTCCATATATGAGAGTTTCACAAGACTACATTGATTCCCCAAGAACAATACAAGGTTTAGTTCACCATATTCATGGTGAAACTAGATGAACAATAATGAAAGAATGAAAGAGATAGAAAATTAGGCCCAAGCCCAAAATAGTGCCGCTCAGCGGTAAACTACCGCTTAGCGGTAAGTGCGTGAGTTGTTTTTCTCCCCTCAGCGGCCTTTTCACCCCTCAGCGGAGCCAACGTGACTGCCTGAGTGCCGCTCAGCGGTAAACTGCCGCTGAGTGGTAGTTGCGGCTTCTCCTTTTGCACTTTTTGATGTCTTTTCTGATTCCATCTCTATCCTTCTTCACTTCTTTCACCAAATTCACCTTAAAACCTGCATAAAAACATTGAAATCAAGCATAAACCTGTCCAGCTCTCTTATTTCTAAAAATATAACCAAAAGCATGATTTCAAGCTAGTTTCTAAGTGTTAAAGGTTGCTTTTAGTATCAATTTTAAGCATGAAAATAACAGTTTTTCAACTGTTATCACAACCCCAAACTTAGAACTTTGCTTGTCCTCAAGCAAACAAGATGTAACTCAATCTTCTACCAATCTGTATAATGGTTCACTCATTCAAAAATCCTCTTTTCAAGATAAGTAAAACTTCAATCAAACTCATGACAAATATTTCAATCAAGATGTACACATGCTTTGGTGTTCACAAAGTCACTTAATATCCAACAAATGCTATTTTTCATGAATGACCAATCAACTAAGCATGGATGTTCATGTGCTCATGGAATATTTCCTCACTAGGTACAGTGTTTCACTCAAACACAAGTGTATAAGAGGTAATCACTCATTCACTCTACTATCACAATGTCACATGAATTGTCTTTGCCTTTCATTTAACCACAATCAAATAAATTCACAAGCATGCATCATCATCATGAGGACTTTTTCAATGGCTTATAATGTGGCTGGGCTAACAAGAACATTGGTTTTTCTAGATCAAAAAACCCTTGAGTTAAGAGAAACATATAAACACAATCATTCTTATTTACTCCCAACTTTCTTTTGCATTAAGCTTTGCTTTTTCTTTTCTTTTCTTTTCTTTCTCTTTTTCTTTTTCTTTTCACATTCTTATTTCTTAGCTTCTTAGCTCAATGCTTTCAATTTCCCTTTCTATTTTCCAACAACCCCAAACTTGAACATTTATCAATACCACAAAATATTTTCTACTTAACTCAAGGTAAAACTTTTCACAAGGGTTCTCAAATCATGTTCAAGGCTAAAGGGTTCAAAGGATAGAACACAAAGTGTTCTCTTTTAGTGGCTAATCATGAAATTGGCTAATAGAAGGGTTATCAACAAATGGCCTTGATCATATGATGCAAACAAGCAAGTAATTCAATCATAGAAAACTTGGGCAAAGTCATTCATGCTTCCAAAGGAATAACATTCATTCACACAAACTCTGGAGCTCAAAACCTCACATATAAGCTCATTCACATTTGACATAAGCATCCTGCTTAATATCACAATCACAATCACAACATCATGCATTTGTTCACAATGCTTGTGAATCACATGTATAAGCATATAATGTACATCTCCACATCAATCAATATCAAAGCATCATCAAGCATTACTTTATCAAACAATCATAATCACAAACAAACCATCATAACAGATAAAGTTTTCAATTGAATACATCAAACCCTATTCTAAAAACATAAGTAAGTTCAGAACACAAAACCAAATAAAAGCATAAGTCCTGCTCTAGTTATGATAGCATTCATCAGTAAATGCTATCTCAGTTCCTCATCAATCTGAGCTGTCATCTGTATCCTCCTCTTCTTCTTCATCTTCAGCATCCTCAAATGCATCATCATCATTAGCTTCAACATCATCTTCCTCCATCTCCATAGCTGAAGCTTCAGCTGCTTCAGCTCTGCCTCCTTGTACCTGCTCTTATGGCCAAGCTACCACATTATGAAATTCCTCCATAGTCCACCTGTGTGCTGGAGGTGTATCATACATTCCAACAATCATCTCTGCAGTAGCCACCTGCCCTCTGTGGATAGACTGTAACTGTGCACCTATAAGAGACATGTACATGTCCCTCATTTGGAACGGTTCTGCTTCATGTGTCTCAGCAGATGCCCGACTCTGTGCTTGCCCTCTTTCTCTGCGAGTACGGTGTGGTGGAACTGGTTGAGCTGCTTCCTCACCTCCACAGTATTGTCTATAATAGGCCTCATCAATTGCTTTCCTTGGCCTTTCAAAGGGTGGAGCTGAAGTATCCACCCCAACTATCTTGCAGAGGTGCGTGATTAAAGACGGATGTCCTAAGGGTGCTTTGTTGTTTGTTGTGTTAGCGCATACCCTTATCTCATCAGCTATTACCTGTCCAATATTGACATTCAAGTTCCTGATTGCACAGTAAAGGAGGAGTGCCCTGCTAAGAGTAATGTCTGACACATGAGAACATGGCTGAATGTTGGCATGAGAAAATGCCATCCAATACTTTGCAAGAGGAGTCAAGTCAGTTCTCCTAATGTTCACTACAGCGCCAGTTCTATTCCTCTGAAAATGTCCTCCAGGTACACATAAAACTCTCTCCACATCAAAATCAGCGCCTTCTTCCAAACAGAGAGCAAATTGGCACTGCTCACCAGCCCACACAGTATCCAAGAAGTTGTTGATGGAATCAGGATCATACCTAATAGCATGGCCTCTGACATAGCCAAGGTAATTCTCAGCTGGATAATCACCAATCTTTCTTGCATTAGTGTAGAATTCTTTTACCACAGCTATATTGGCAGGTGTAGGGTATGTGGCTAGCTTTCCCCAATCATTCCCTAACAATTGCTCTCCAAATTGAGGAGCAAAGTTAGGTATCATTCCAACCTTTCTTTCCATTAGGAGCCTCCTATCTTGAACCACCTTGAAATGCTTCTCATGTTTGCGAGATAGGAACCTACTAGAATGGGGTTGTTCTGGTTCCTTTTCTTTTCTTTTGGATGCCATGGTCTTTATTCTTTTGCTTGAAGAGGATGCCATTCCTACATCAAACACAAATACAAAACCACCAAAAATTTTTGTAATTCATTAGTAACACATAAACAACACCATATTTTGAAGCTAAACCACCGCTGAGGGTCAAAAATCACCCCTCAGCGCCACCAGTGCAGCAATTCAGAGCGCAATTAAGCAAAAATCTAATGTCTGTCAGAGTGCCGCTCAGCGGCAATTTACCCCTGAGCGGTGACTCTGCAGATTTTTGAAAACTTCATTTTAACCTCTCCTAACTCCACCCACATGCAATTTTCAGTTTTTCAGATCAAAACCATTCAGTTTAATCGGTTCAAACTTCAATTAAATCATCAAATCATGCATAGAAATCAAAACCACTAAAGATTCATGGTTTAACAATCAAATTCACATTCAAGAACCCTAGAATGAAAAATGCTTGACTTACTTGGGTGGAGATGCTAGATGAACTGAGAATGCTTTCAAGCTATGATAATCTCTCTTCCTACCCCAAACTTAGATGGAAAGCTAATGATAAGATGAGTGAAAGAGAGATTTTCTCAAGAGGGATAAAGTTGTAGAGAACCTTTGAAAAAGTATGTAGGAGTGTGTGTGCAAAGAAAAATCTGAAAAGAGAAACTACGGCGCAGCTTAGGGTATAAAAATACCCTAATGGGCTCGGGTTCCGCTTAGGGGCAGCCTAAGCCCAGTCTGCGACACTACCGCTCAGCCGTAGTTTGCCGCTCAGCGGCACTTTCGGGAAGTGCTCTTCTTCTTCCTAGCTTAACCTAGGTGCCTCCTACCCATGCCTCTCACTTACTCCCTGCAATAACATGTTCAGATTACTCATGCAAAATCCTGTTATGCAACTACAGCAGAACAAACAAAAATATAATCAATCAATTGGGTTGCCTCCCAAGTAGCGCTTGTTTAACGTCACGAGCCTGACCCAAAATCCACCACCACCCATCAGTAGGTGCAAAACTTTCTTACCAACACCCATCAGTACATGTAACAAACCTAGTATCCTTCAGTGGATACTTAACCACCTAGCATCCTTCAGTAGATGCTATATCTCTGTAACAAAATTATAACGAAAACAAAAATACCCAAAAGTTCAAAATTACATCACTAAACCAAAAATTAAAAGTTCTTAAATCACTAGGTTGCCTCCCAGCAAGCGCTCTTTTAACGTCATTAGCTTGACCCAATAAAGTTCAAGTTCCTTCTTCCTGGTTGATGTCCATATTCCACCAACTCCTCAACTGCTTCCGGTGTACTGTTTTGACTCTTCTAGAATATGGAGACTCTATCTCTATCATCTCCTTTTCTTTATAGCCTTTCACAACCCACAATTTGTTTTTGACTCTCACAGGTGTACCCAGTTGGAGTTGTTCTTTCATCCAGTCATCAGGAACTTTCCTTCCTCTTCCAATCTTTTCTTTTTCCGGTACCTGAAACAATAAACAATGTTTACCTTTAACCTTGAGCTTTTCATCTTGAAAGCTAGTCATGAGTACATCTTGAAATGCAGCTTTATGACTAGCTTCTTCCTCCTGCATATGCCTCTCATCTTTGAAGACATCTACAACAACTCTCTCTTCTCTGTCTTGGAGCACCACTATACCTTCGTTCACATCAATGATGGCTTTGACCGTTTTCATAAACGGTCTTCCAAGAATAATGGGTATCTTTTCAGTCTCCATCTTCATCACCACAAAGTCTACTAAGAACTGGAGTTTACCCACACAAACTATAATATCTTCTGCTATTCCACAGGGTTCCTTTGAAGATCCATCTGCCATTACTAAGTTAACCTTTACAGGCTTCACATCAACATCACCGATCTGCTCCAGTAAAGAATAAGGTATCAAGTTAACACTTGATCCTTGATAACAGTTGAAAAACTGTTATTTTTATGATTAAAATTGACACTAAAAGTAACCTTTACACTTAGAAACTAGCTTGAAATCATGCTTTTCTTTATATTTTTGGAAATAAGAGAGCTGGACAGGTTTATGCTTGATTTCAGTGTTTTTGTGTAGGTTTTAAGGTGAATTTGGTGAAAGAAGTGAAGAAGGAGAGAGATGAAATCAGAAAAGACAACAAAAAGTGCAAAAAGGAGAAGCCGAAGTCACCGCTCAGCGGCAGTTTACCGCTGAGCGGCACTCAGGAGCTTGCGGGAGGTCCACTGAGGGGCAAAATGGCCGCTGAGGGGAGAAAACAAGTCACGCACTCACCGCTGAGCGGTATTTTACCGCTGAGCGGCACTCTGGAAGTCACGTCAGGACCGCTGAGGGGCAAAATGGCCGCTGAGGGGAGAAAACAAGTCACGCACTCACCGCTGAGCGGTAATTTACCGCTGAGCGGCACTCTAATGGGCTTGGACTTGACTTTTTGTAATTTACGAATGATACATAAGCTTTAGGGTTTCCTAGGGTTAGGTATCTCTGGCTGGAACGAAGAAAGCACTCTCTCTTCCACCCCTTTGAAGGAGGATCTTGGATGCTGAGGCTTCCTCTTCACCTTTTTAGGGTTTATTCTTTCATTCTTTCATTGTAATTCACTTAGGTTCACCATGAATATGGTGAACTAAACTCTGTATGTTTGTTGGGGAATCAATGTAGTCTTGTGAAACTCTCATATATGGAATCTGTTTTTACATCTTTTAATTAAGACTTATGCTTTCTTTCATCATTAGTTAGGGTTTTTCCTCTTTGCTTAATGCTTGCATTGTTTAACTCATTCGATGCATGATAATTGGTTTTGTCGATACGGGCACGTACGGGGAAGTCTAGATCTGGGGAATTTCTCCCAATTTTATATTGGTTGTCGTTAAGCTCCTGTACTTATGAACTGATCATTAGGAATGCTAGGAATTGTATGAACTCGTGATTAGGGAGAAGCCTTCTGGAAAGGTACATTAGAGAGTGGCATTAACAATGATGATTTGATTGTTGAATTCCTTAAAATATATGAGAGTGGATAAGATGAAATTGAACCCCAACAACATATTCATATCTATATTTCATTGAAAGTGTTTATCCTTTGATTTTTGCCATTGATCAAAATTCATGCATACATGTTTATTTTCTGTCTTGCATTTTAAACCCCGAATATTTCGTTTGTAAGTCTTAGTTAATCAAGAAACCACATAACTAAACTAGGCCGTGAGTCCTTTGGGAAGAACGATACTTGGTCTTACCAAGTTTTATTACTTGAACGATTCGGTCATACTTGCCGATTGAAAACAAGTTTGTGACATCATAATTTGGTGTTCATAAATTTGTCCATCAAGTTTTTGGCGCCGTTGCCGGGGACTCGTGGTTTAACTGGTTAATTTGTGTGATTATTGATTATCTTTGACTTATTTTTTTTATTTTATTTTTAAATTTCAAATTTTTATTTTATTTTTCTTTTTTTTTTTTTTATTTTCTGAATATTATATCTTCTCTTATATCTTTTTGTGCTAACCAAATTTTTTCTAGGGTTTTGTGTTCTTGTGTATGCAGGAGGCAATTCGAACTAGGAGCAAGAAAACAACAGAACCTCTGCTTGAAGGATTAGAAGACAGTAGACGGAGGAGAAGAATCAGAACATCTAGAGAACTTTTCCCTCCTCCGGAAACTCTGTTGCAACCATCACCACAAGGTTCTGACAATAGCACAGAAAATATGGAGAATAATAATATCAGAAGAACTCTTGCTGATTACACCAATGTAGCTGGACCTCAACATTTTAACAGCATAGCTAGACCTAGAGTCAATGCAGCCAATATGGAGGTCAAACCAGCATTGATCCAACTGGTGAAGAGTAATCAATTCAATGGGTTATCTCATGAAAGCCCATATGAGCACCTTACTACATTTAATGAAATTTGCAACACAGTGAAAATCAATGGGGTGCCAGACAAAGCAATCAAACTTAGTTTGTTTCCTTTCTCATTGGGAGGCAATGCTAAGCTTTGGTTGAACTCTTTTCCAGAAGGAAGTTTCACAGAGTGGGAAGCAGTGGTAACAAAGTTTTTGAACAAATACTTTCCACAATCAAAGGTGACAAAAGGCAAGCAAGAGATATCTTCATTTAAGCAGGCCATGGAAGAATCACTGGGGCATGCATGGGATAGATACAAAAGTCTGCTAAGAAAAACACCCACGCATGGCTTTGAAGAACAGGAAGTAGTCTTAACTTTCCTTGGGGGGCTTGGTTCACAAACCAAGATGATGCTTGATGCCTCAGCAGGAGGCAATATTAAATGGAAAACTCCAGAGGAAGCTATAGAAATCATTGACAACATGGCTACTAGTGATAATGAGCTCAACAGTGAAAGAGGAGTTCCTATGCAACAAAAAGGGGTTCTCCAATTACAGACCCATGATGCCTTGCTAGCTCAAAATAAAATTCTAACTCAACAGTTGGAGACTCTGACTAAAACTCTTGCACAATTACCTAAAGAGTTGAAAACTGCTGCACAGGTACAAACCCAGTTGTGCGAACTATGTGGAGGTGATCATATCAATGGTCAATGTGCTTTTCCAGTGGAGGCTTTGGAGGATGTTAACTTCATGGCTAATCAATTTCCATACCGTCAAGGGAATTACAATCAAGGATGGAAACCACATCCAAGCATTGGTCAAGGACAAACTGGGCAAGCAAATCAATATAATAAGCAGCAGCAACAACCAACCTTTTGGCAGCAGTTATCTATGCTTAATGAAAAATCAACAAGGTTGGAAGAAACTCTTCAGCAATTCATACAGAAAACCGAATCTTCTCAAAAGAGCACTGAAGCTGCTATAAAGAATTTGGAGATTCAAATGGGTCAGATTACCAAGCAATTGGAAGAAAGGCCAAATAGAAATTTTGGGGCTAATACTGAGGTTAACCTTAGAGAAGAGTGCAAAGTGGTAAAGAGTGTGAATGAAGAGATAATTGAGTTAGAAGAAGAAGAAACAGAAGAAAGAAGAGAAATAGAGAGCAAAAACAATTTTCCTTTTCCAATAAATCAAGAGAAACAAATGGACTTCACAGAATTATTCAGAATGGTGGATAATAAAGCACCTTGGGAACAGATTTTACAGAAAATTGCAGTTTACACAAAATCTGATGAAGAAATTTCTACAAAGAAGAGACGTAGAGATGATGAGGCAAAAAAGTGTATAACTGTTAAGAAAGAGTCATTCCCTCCTAAAGCGTCAGATCCAGGCAGTTTTTCTATCCCTTGTACTATAGGGAAGAAAAAGGTAAAGAAAGCTCTCCTTGATTTAGGTTCAAGTGTTAACTTGATACCTTATTCTTTACTGGAGCAAATCGGCAATGTTAAAATGAAACATGCAAAGATTAAAATAGTAATGGCCGATGGATCTTCAAAGGAGCCATGTGGGATTGTAGAGGACATTATAGTTTGTGTTGGCAAACTTCAGTTCTTGGCAGACTTTGTGGTGATGAAGATGGAGACTGAGAAGATACCTATCATACTTGGAAGACCGTTTATGAAAACGGCCAGGGCTATCATAGATGTAAATGAAGGTATAGTGGTGCTCCAGGATAGAGAGGAGAGAGTGGTGGTAGATGTTTTCAAAGATGAGATGCAAGCAAAGGAGGAAGAAGCTAGTTATAAAGCTGCATTTCGAGATGCACCCATGACTAGCCGTAAAGATGAAAATCTTGAGGTTTCAGGTAACCATTGTTTGTTGTTTCAGGTACCCAAGGAAGAAGAGATTGGAAGAGGAGAAGAAATTCCTAGAGACTGGAAGAAAAGAAGACTCCAACTTGGCACACCTGTTAGAATCAAGAACAAGTTGTGGGTTGTGAAGGGCTTTAAAGAGAAGGAGATGATAGAGATAGAGTCTCCATATTCTAGAAGAACCAAAACAGTTCAAAGGAAACAGCTGAGGAGTTGGTGGAAAGACAACATCAACTACAAAGAAGATGGAACTTGAACTTTATTGGGTCAAGCTAATGACATTAAAAGAGCGCTTGCTGGGAGGCAACCCAGTGAAATTAAAAACTTTTGATTTGGTTTTGTAATTTGTAATTTGTGAACATTATTTTTGTAATTATTTTGTTGGATATAGCATCTACTGAAGGATGCTAGGTGGTTAAGTATCTACTGAAGGATACAATGGCTGTAACACCTACTGATGGGTGTTGGTGGATTTTGGGTCAGGCTCGTGACGTTAAACAAGCGCTACCTGGGAGGCAACCCAGTTGATTGAATATTTCTGTTTGTTTATTTTAGTTAGTGATGGAAGAATGAATTGGCGGATTCGGATGGAGGAACAAATCAACCAAGCTCACCTATGACTTGGACCATAGAAGCACCCAGCAATGGAAGAGGTGCTTTGGCAATGCAGCGGAATGGGTTGAAGATGATTGGAGGAACAGAAAAGTGTGGAAGTCACTCTGAAGAGGTGTTCGGTGGTTGGATTGGAGAAGATATAATGACTCGGTGATGAAGATAAGGTTGGAATGAAACAATGGTTCAGTGAAGGAGAAACTGAAATGAGGGAAGTGTTTTAGGTGTTGAAATGTGATGCGGATGGGTGGAGATATGCTAGTAATGGAGCCTAGCTAGGGAGAGAGGCTAGAGGAAACTCTCAAGCTCTCTCTCGGTGACCTTCAATAAGAATAACTTTCTGGACAGCAGAAAACAATTCTTCATTCAAATCAAAGGTGGGTTACAACCAATGGAGCAATGTATTTAAAGGAGAAACCAAGCTCCTGGTTCACATCTACAACGTTAACTATGATGCAAGGGCCAGCTGTGCAAGTGGAAGGAAAACGTGAGTGGCTACGTGGCCTATCAAACAAGAAACTGGTGAAGAAACGTGAGTGGCAACTGGCGCAAACCCTCATCTGTTGAGCACTAGGCTTTCTTCAACTTCAACCAAGCTGCTGGTTGGAATGTGACTCATGTGGGCTTCCAAAGCAGCTTACTATGGATCCAATTGAAGATTCCAACATTCCTCTAAGTGAAGATTTGGCTTGCTTCTTCATTCTTGATGTTTCCTTGCTTCTTGATTTATCAAGTTTCTTGGCTAGTTGATCCATGATCTCCTAGCTTTATTAGACCCTACAAAACACATACAAACATATTAAAGAGAATCCTACTAAGACTTAGAGAAAGAAAATTAAGAATGAGTCTTTAACAATCCATCTTCACTTCCCTTTCTTAGCCTTAGCTTAAGTTGATACTCCTTTGAATGGAATGCCCTTAAATGGGTTTCCATCATACCCTCCCTCTTGAAAAACGATTTGTCCTCAAATCGGGAAGATATAAAGAAGCACAACTTTGGTTTGTTACTTTCCTCCTGGATCAAAAATATATCTACAATAAGCATCAAATATATCTCCAATTAGTATCAATCCAAGAAAGAATTTTTTTATGGAAGTAACTTTAGAATAAGGACTTTGTTTTATAGTTTTAAAGAAATCTGAAAGTCCTATTTCACAAGTCACTTTTCTTTTATCTTGAGTTTCTTGTATCCCTAAGGGTAACAATAACTCAAGATTTAAATTGCCATATTTTGAAGAGGGTAGTGTAATGATAATTTGTGTGGCAATTGGTTTAAAAGAGAAGTTATCATGCAAAGACTTAAAGATAATTGAAGAAGAATTAAAGGATTGGAAACCTTCCCTTTTTGGTTCCCTTTGAATTGTAGGAGTAGAATTTGCCATCAGTAGCAAATGCTCCTTTTCTCTCTTTTCTTTTTCTCTTCTCTCATCTTCTACTCTCTTCTCTTCTTCTCTCTTTCTCTTTTCTTTTTCTCTCAATTCCTCTTCTCTCCTTCTAGTCTCTCTCTTTCTTCTCTTATCCAAGAGTTTCTCAAGTTTTTCTTTAAATTCAATTTCCCTTCTAGAGAAACCATCTAGACCTTTCATAAATGTTTTTCCCTCTTGAATAAGGTGTCCCATTAATTCTAGGTCTCTCTTGGCTGAAAGAGGAACAAAATTTCTTCTCATGCAAGCTCTTAGTTCATACCAATCATGAATGGAGGATTTTCTACCTTTCTTGACACTATATTGCCTATGATTCCACCACTCACTTGCATGTTCTTCTAATCTAGAAAGATATATGTTAAGAGCAAAGGATTCACTATCTCTAGCAAGAAAAGGATGTATTTTATCAATTTTTCTTTCCCAAGCTAAATATGTTAAAGCACTAATGTCCCTACCAAAGAATGGAATATCTTTCCTAGCTTGGTTATACCTTTCATCCTTCCTTCTTTCTTTTTGTTCACCTTCATTTTGATTTTTCATGTATTGGGCAAACAAATTCCTAAGCTCACTCATTTCTATTTCTCTCTTGGTGATCATGATTTCTTCATTCATCTTTTTAATTTCAAAAGTGGCTTCTTAGTTTGAAAAGGTTTAAGATTTTACCTAGAGACAATTCCCAGGTAAGAGAGGTGAGCCAAAGGCCGCTTAAATACCAAGTCTTACCTAGCCAGAATGTCTAAGGTTACTTACTTGACCATTTTCAAAGTAAGATTCACTATTGAATTTAAAAATGGACTCAAACAATCAAAATAAAAGATAAAACACCTATACTTCTAATGGAACAAAATCTTAGAGCATGAAAATTAAACAAAAGAAATCCTAGGTGAGGCTTGTAGCTTTGGCTAACAAGACACACTCACCGTCTACAATCAAAGCAAGCAAAGAAAAATTGCCAAGATTAGAGAGAGCACCAAGGACTCTTCCAAACACTTGGTCTTAATGGCCTTTTACAAACAAAAACTGAAAACTAAACTGGAAACATATTACAAGTTCAAAACTCAAAAAAATTCAAGCTAAACTACTCTGTTGATCCATATGTGCACTGCTTGAACTTATCCAGCTGCCTTCTTGCTTGTTTTGATCATTCAACTCTTATACATTGGTGTTTCAATCTTGTAGACCAAAACTAGCTACTGCAGAACATGTTTTCTGCACTGGAACAGGTTGTATTCAGCCCTTGAGATGCAATCAGATGTATGCTTGATGATTGGCACAGTGCCTAATCAATGTTTACGTGAACTGCTGCAGTTAGCTACAGGATAAATTCCAAAACAATTTTGCACAGAGAAATCTGGAGTTTGCACTCATCCAATTACTTTCTCGTCAAATCAGTAGCACTTCAGCTTAGATAGATCCATTTGCATCTCCTTGAAGATCACCATTCAGTTTCAGACCTGCACTGTTATACACCATAACCAGCAAATATACTACAGCTTTCCAAAATCAAGTTTACTCAAGCAGCAAAAGACTCAGTTCATTAGTGTCAATCAACTTGAAATGAGAAAATTGTTTGTTCTAATTGATCACTAATAATGAACCAAGCTGGTCAAAATATATAGCAGCACCAGTAAAACCAGAAAACCCAATTGATCAAGTGTGATGAAATCTGTTTTGAGCAATTTGGATAGACTGAAATTTGCACCTTCAATTGGAAAAACCAGTTCAAAAAGATGTTTCAAAAATATAGTTGATCATTGGCATTGCCTTTCCAAAACAAAAAACTGTATAGACCTATTGAATAGCACAAGTCAGATTTAAGAAATTGGACTTTTCAGCATTAAAAGCTAAAACAGGATTTTCCTCTCGGCCAAGTATTTTGGCTTCATGTGCATCCACTCAAATCTCACTTTCTGAACTGTTTCAGGGTATTTTCACTCCACTGACAAATTGCTTTTGAAGGATATACACTCAATCTCACCATCACTCAACTGTTTGGCTTGTGTCTCAAAATTTAGCTAATGGAGTTGCCAAATTTTCACTCTTTTTCTCACTGCAGAATGGTGTTTCAGGAAGCTATTTTTTTCTTGCTGTGGAGGCACTTAGATCAAGAGCTATATGAGTTTCCACCCCTCAAGAGGCTACCACTAGCATGAGCAATCACCCTAGCACAAAATCTGCACCAATAGGCATCTAAACAGCACCACAAATCAGATTAAAAGTGACCAAATGACCAGGATTTTAAACTGAAATAGATTTACTTTGATGAACAAAATCAGAATTCCAAGAATGACCAATCAATGAGTTTAAAGCTTTAAAAACAGGTTGGCACGTCAAAAGGAACTTATCAATGGTTCTAGAACTGATTAATAAAGCAAAAAAAAACTAAAATACAGGTTGAAATCAATGTGAAACCAAACTGTTTGATATTTTCCAAATCTGTTTGATGAAATGCCCCAAAGAGAATAAGATTTTGTGTTTTGGGGTTTTAACTGCTTGAAACTGGATTGCACGGTTCTGCAAGCTTTTTAACAGTTGATATCGCTTATTTTGATCATTTACTTTCAATCTAAAACACTGAACCAGCTCTTGCTACAATCCAAATTGAAATTTGAAGATCAAATCATCAAAACAGATTCAG
This sequence comes from Vigna umbellata, assembly GCF_029865625.1. Lineage (NCBI taxonomy): Eukaryota > Viridiplantae > Streptophyta > Magnoliopsida > Fabales > Fabaceae > Vigna > Vigna umbellata. The sequence goes on along the minus strand of NC_142165.1, from coordinate 38,072,972 downwards.
TTTTCAACACTGCACCAGAAAAATTTGGCTTGATTTTGGTGGTTTGAAACTCAACTTTCCATAGAAGTGGCTTAAACTCGAAATGAATCACTTCAGCAACTTTAATTAGTGATTTGAAACATGTTCAAACTCTAAAATGAGTTAAAAACAGATTGCTACACAGATTGACCTTGCCACTTCCTAATTTAACTCAAAATATGATGGTTTAAGAAACAACTCTGCACTTAGGCCAAGATATTACTAATTGAAATCTGCTAGCAACTTTTAAACACCATTTTAAACTTGTTCAAGCTATCAAATAGCTCAGGATTAGCAGAAATCAAAAACAGACCTTGTTATGGCCAATTTATGCAGAAAAATACCCCATCAATCCACCAAAATCAAGTTTGATTTATTCAAAAGCTATAGCAACAATGAAAATGACTCAAGGAAGTCTTAATACACTAGATCAAGCTGGAAATTATCAGCTAGAATGAATTAAATTCAGATTAGACATCCAAGGATTTTTAAGCACGGTGAAAAGCTTGAAATAAGACCAAAACAGTAGGTTCTTCTGGTTTATGAGGCAACCAAGCTATGCTAGATGCATTTCATTGCTTGTTATGGTTTGCCATAGCATTTGCAACCTTAGACAACACTAAACAGTGGTGGACAATGCATTAGAACAGACTTAAAAGACTTAAAACAGATTCAAAGAAAACTTAAACCAGAAATGAATTTTCAATCAGATTTGAAACTTGAACCAGAGTTTTAGTGATTCTGCTCATATCACCATGGCTAGATTAAGCTCTCATTGCCTTATTTGGTTGATATATGAATTCACTTTCATCTGAACTCAAGCACATCCAAAAACCAAAGCAGGAAAACCAGATTTAATGACAAATTAAAACACTGCATCAGAATTTTGAGCACATGACTTTAACATACTGGAATTGAATTCTAAAGCTGGAAATGACTCAAACAAAGAAAATTCACCGTTTAAAATAAAGGATAAACATGATAACAGAATGGAAACACACCGAACAGACAGAATGCAAAAACAGAAACAGAATTGGAATAAAAATGGATGAAATAGCTTAGCTCTTGGTGCGTGGACGACCTAAGCTCATGATACCACTTGATGGAAGAATGAATTGGCGGATTCGGATGGAGGAACAAATCAACCAAGCTCACCTATGACTTGGACCATAGAAGCACCCAGCAATGGAAGAGGTGCTTTGGCAATGCAGCGGAATGGGTTGAAGATGATTGGAGGAACAGAAAAGTGTGGAAGTCACTCTGAAGAGGTGTTCGGTGGTTGGATTGGAGAAGATATAATGACTCGGTGATGAAGATAAGGTTGGAATGAAACAATGGTTCAGTGAAGGAGAAACTGAAATGAGGGAAGTGTTTTAGGTGTTGAAATGTGATGCGGATGGGTGGAGATATGCTAGTAATGGAGCCTAGCTAGGGAGAGAGGCTAGAGGAAACTCTCAAGCTCTCTCTCGGTGACCTTCAATAAGAATAACTTTCTGGACAGCAGAAAACAATTCTTCATTCAAATCAAAGGTGGGTTACAACCAATGGAGCAATGTATTTAAAGGAGAAACCAAGCTCCTGGTTCACATCTACAACGTTAACTATGATGCAAGGGCCAGCTGTGCAAGTGGAAGGAAAACGTGAGTGGCTACGTGGCCTATCAAACAAGAAACTGGTGAAGAAACGTGAGTGGCAACTGGCGCAAACCCTCATCTGTTGAGCACTAGGCTTTCTTCAACTTCAACCAAGCTGCTGGTTGGAATGTGACTCATGTGGGCTTCCAAAGCAGCTTACTATGGATCCAATTGAAGATTCCAACATTCCTCTAAGTGAAGATTTGGCTTGCTTCTTCATTCTTGATGTTTCCTTGCTTCTTGATTTATCAAGTTTCTTGGCTAGTTGATCCATGATCTCCTAGCTTTATTAGACCCTACAAAACACATACAAACATATTAAAGAGAATCCTACTAAGACTTAGAGAAAGAAAATTAAGAATGAGTCTTTAACAATCCATCTTCACTTCCCTTTCTTAGCCTTAGCTTAAGTTGATACTCCTTTGAATGGAATGCCCTTAAATGGGTTTCCATCAGTTAGGGTTTGCATAAGCATTTTGAACATTGAATTACAGGGAGCCAGTGAGGGGCATGTCTAGGAGGCACGTAGGTTAAGAAAAAAAGGAAAAGAGCACTTCACGAAAGTGCCGCTGATGGACAAATTTATGAACACCAAATTATGATGTCACAAACTTGTTTCACAATCGGCAAGTATGACCGAATCGTTCAAGTAATAAAACTTGGTAAGACCAAGTATCGTTCTTCCCAAAGGACTCACGGCCTAGTTTAGTTATGTGGTTTCTTGATTAACTAAGACTTACAAACGAAATATTTGGGTTTAAAATGCAAGACAGAAAATAAACATGTATGCATGAATTTTGATCAATGGCAAAGACAAAAGATAAACACTTTCAATGGAATATATGAATGAATATGTTGTTGGGGGTCAATTTCATCTCATCCACTCTCATACATTTTAGGAATTCAACATTCAAATCATCATTGTTAATGCCACTCTCTAAAGTACCATTCTAGATGGCTTCTCCCTAATCAAATAGTTCATACAATTCCTAGCATTCCTAATGATTAGTTTATTTTGCGCAGGAGCTTAAGGCAACCAATATACTATTGGGAGAAATTCCCCAGATCTAGACTTCCCCGTACGTGCCCGTATCGACAAAACCAATGATCATGCATTGAATGAGTTAAACAATGCAAGCATTAATCAAAGAGGAAAAACCCTAACTAATGATGAAAGAAAGCATATGTCTTAATTGAAAGATGTAAACAACAGATTCCATATATGAGAGTTTCAAAAGATTACATTGATTCCCCAACAAACATACAAGATTTAGTTCACCATAGTCATGGTTAATCTAGATGAATAACAATGAAAGAATGAAAGAATAAACCCTAAACAGGTGAAGAGGAAGCCTCAGCATCCAAGATCCTCCTTCAAAGGGGTGGAAGAGAGAGTGTTTGCCTCGTTTCTGCCAAAGATACCTAACCCTAGGAAATCCTAAAGCTTATATATCATTCGTAAATTACAAAAAGTCAAGTCCAAGCCCATTAAAGTGCCGCTCAGCGGTAAAATACCGCTCAGCGGTGAGTGCGTGACTGGTTTTCTCCCCTCAGCGGCCATTTTGCCCCTCAGCGGACCTCCCGCAAGCACCTGAGTGCCGCTCAGCGGTAAACTGCCGCTGAGCGGTGACTTCGGCTTCTCCTTTTTGCACTTTTTGTTGTCTTTTCTGATTTCACTTCTCTCCTTCTTCACTTCTTTCACCAAATTCACCTTAAAACCTGCACAAAAACACTGAAATCAAGCATAAACCTGTCCAGCTCTCTTATTTCTGAAAATATCAATAAAAGGCATGATTTCAAGCTAGTTTTTAAGTGTAAAGGTTACTTTTAGTATGAATTTTAAGCATGAAAATAACAGTTTTTCAACTGTTATCACAACCCCAAACTTAGAACTTTGCTTGTCCTCAAGCAAACAAGATGTAACTCCATCTTCAACCAATTCATATGATGGTTCACTCATTCAAAAATCCTCTTTTTCAAGATAAGTAACAACTTCACTCAAACTTATGACCAAGAGTTCAATCAAGAAGTGCACATGCTTTAGTGTTCACAAAGTCATTTAAATTCCAACAAATGCTATTTTTCATGAATGATCAATCAATTAAGCATGGATGTTCATGTGTTAATGGAATATCTCCTCACTAGGTAAAGTGTTTCACTCACACACAAGTGTATAAGAGGTAATCACTCATTCACTCTACTATTACAATGTCACATGAATTAACTTTGCCTTTCATTTTACCACAATCAAAAACATTCACAAGCATGCATCATCTCAAGGACTTTTCTATGGCTTATAATGTGGCTGGGCTAACAAGAAAATTGGTTTTTCTGGATCACAAAATCCTTGAGTTAAGAGAATCATAACAACACAATCATCTTATTCTTTCCCAACTTTCTTTTGCCTTTGCATTGAGCTTTGCTTCTTTTTCTTTTCTTTTCTTTTTCTTTGCACATTCTTACTTTTTAGCTCTTAGCTCAATGCTTTTCATGTTTTCCCAACAACCCCAAACTTGAACATTTAACAATACTACACAAGATCTTCTACTTAACTCAAGGTAAGATTTTCAATCAAGGGTTTCAGTGTATGTTCAAGGCTAAGGGTTCAAAGGATAGAACACAAAGTGTTCTCTTTTAGTGGGCTAATTTTACAAATTTGGCCAATAATAAGGTTTCCAACAAACGGCCTTGATCATATGATGCAAAACAAGCAATTGATTCAATCATAGAAAACCTGGGCAAAATCATTCATGCTTTCAAAGTAATAACATTTAACAATAACAACTCTGGAGCTCAAAATCTCACATATAAGCTCATTCACATTTGACATACACATCCTGCTTAATTTCACAATCACAATCATGATATCATGCATTTGTTCACAAAGCTTGTGAATCACCTATATAAGCATTTTAATGTGCACATCATCTCAACATCAATTAATCATAAGCATCATTCAGCATTACTTATCACACAATCACAGTTAATAGCAAACCATCACAAGAAACCAGGTTTCACATAGAGTACATCAAACCCTAATCTAAAAACAAAAACAAATAAGTTCAGAAAACTTAAACCACAAAAGCATAATCATATGATAGCATTCATCAGTAAATGTTATCTCAGCTCCTCATCAGTCTGAGCTGTCCTCTGTATCTTCCTCTTCTTCCTCATCATCATCATCATCAAACGCATCCTCCTCCTCAGCTTCATCTTCTTCCATATCTCTAGCTGAAGCTTCAGCTGCTCCAGCTCCTTCTCCATGTACTGGTTCTTCTGGCCAAGCTACTACATTATGGAATTCATCCATAGTCCACCTGTGGGCTGGAGGTGTATCATACATCCCCACTATCATCTCAGCAGTGGCCACCTGCCCTCTGTGAATGGACTGCAACTGAGCCCCTATAAGAGACATATACATGTCCCTCATCTGGAATGGCTCTGCTTCATGTGTCTCAGCAGATGTCTGGCTCTGTGCTGGCCCTCTCTCTCTACGAGCACGGCGTGGTGGAACTGGCTGAGCTGCATCCTCACCTCCACAGTACTGTCTATAATAAGCCTCATCAATAGCTTTTCTTGGCCTCTCAAATGGTGGAACAGAAGTATCCACCCCAGCTAGCTTGCAAAGGTGAGTAATCAAGGAGGGATGTCCTAATGGTGCTTTGTTGTTTGAGGTGTTGGCGCACATACTAATTTCATCAGCTATCACCTGCCCAATATTAACATTTAAGCTTCTGATAGCACAGTAGATGAATAGTGCCCTGCTGAGAGTAATATCTGACACATGTGAACATGGCTGAATGTTGGCATGAGAAAACGCCATCCAATACTTTGCAAGAGGAGTCAAATCTGTCCTCCTAATGTTAACCACTGAGCCAGATCTATTCCTTTGGAAGTGTCCTCCAGGTATACACAATACTCTCTCCACATCCTCATAATCAGCACCTTCCTCCATGCTAAGAGCAAACTGACATTGCTCACCAGCCCACACAGTATCCAGGAAATTGTTGATAGAATCAAGATCATACCTGATAGCATGGCCTCTGACGTAGCCCAAATAATTCTCAGCTGGATAATCACCAATCTTCTTTGCATTGGTGTAGAATTCCTTCACCACAGCTATGTTGGCAGGTGCAGGATAGGTGGCTAACTTTCCCCAGTCATTCCCTAACACTTGCTCTCCAAATTGAGGAGCAAAGTTAGGTATCATTCCAACCTTTCTCTCCATCAGAAGTCTCCTGTCCTGAACCACCCTAAAGTGCTTCTCATGTTTCCTAGAGAGGAACCTGCTAGAGTGGGGTTGCTCTGGTTCCTTTTCCTTTCTCTTGGTTGCCATGGTTTTCAATCTTTTTCCTGATGAGGATGCCATTCCTACATTCAAAACACAAGCAAAACCACAGAACATGATGTTAATCATTAGTAAAACATAGAACATAACTCCTGTCGAAGCTAAACCACCGCTGAGGGCCAGAATTTCCCCTCAGCGCCACCAGCGCCACATTCCAACACGCAAAAATCAGAAAAAACCAAATCTGGCAGAGTGCCGCTCAGCGGTAATTTACCCCTCAGCGGTAACTCTGCAGATTTTTGAAAAATCAGTTTTAAAGCTTCCCTAACTCCACCCAAATGCAATTTTCAGTTTTCCAGTTCATAATCATGCAGTTTAATCGGTTCAAACATCAAATATATCATCAAATCATGCATAGAAATCAAAATCCCTAAATATTCATGCTTTGACAATCACATTCAAATTCAAGAACCCTAGAATGAACAAAATGCATTTTACTTACTTGGGTGGAGATACTAGATGCAATGAGAATGCCTTCAAACTAGAATGCTCTCTTCCAACCCCAAACTTTGATGGCACACTAGTGAAAAAGTGAATAGAAGAGAGATTTTCTTAAGAGGGAAGAGTGAAAAGATGTGGAAAACCTAGGAGAAGGTGTGTGGAAGTGTTTGTGCAGAGAGAAGTCTGGAAATAAACCCTAAAACGCAGCTTGGGGTATAAAAATACCCTAATGGGCTCGGGTCCCGCTAAGGGGAACTAAAGCCCAGTCTGCGAGAGTACCGCTCAGCGGTAAAATACCGCTCAGCGGCACTTTCGTGATGTGCTCCTCTCCTTCTTTTCTTGACCTACGTGCCTTCCCTACATGTCCCTCATAGGTTCCCTGCAATTCAATGTTAAAAATGCTTATGCAAACCCTAACTAAAATAAACAAACAAAAACAATCAATCAACTGGGTTGCCTCCCAGGTAGCGCTTGTTTAACGTCACGAGCCTGACCCAAATTCCACCAGCACCCATCAGTAGATGCAAAATTTTCTTACCAACACCCATCAGCAGGTGTTACAAACCTAGCATCCTTCAGTAGATGCTTAACCACCTAGCATCCTTCAGTAGATGCTGGATCCAACAAAAATAATTACAGAATAATATCCACAATTTAAAAGTTACAAAACCAAATCAAAAGTTTTTAAATCCACTGGGTTGCCTCCCAGCAAGCGCTCTTTTAACGTCATTAGCTTTACCCAGTAAAGCTTAGGTTCCTTCTTCTTTTTCTTCTTTCTACTAAACTTCTTCAGAAATTTGATCAAACCAGGAACCTGTTGCAATGTCTCAATCATAGGAACTTTAATCTCCAATTTCTTGAAGATTTCCATAAAGCACTTGAATTTCTTTTCCTTCCTATGATTCTTCTTTAGATGAGGATGTGATTTTTCATATGATTTCTTCTTCTTTCCTCTCATCTTCTTTTTCTTACGCTTTCTCTCCCCAAATTTTCTCTTTTTCTTTTCTTTTATTTTTTTCTTCCCTTCTCTTCTTCTCCTCAACTTCTTTATTTTCACACAAATTTTCTTTCTCTCTTCTCTCTCAACCACTTCTTTTTCTTTTTCTTCATCTTTATCTTTCTCACTCAACTCTTCTTTCTCTTTTCTCTCTACCCTTTCCTCATCTTCCTCTAATTTTTCCTCATCAAGAATCTTGTTACTTTCAGTGATAATGACTTGCCCTTCCTCCTTAAGGTTAACTTCAGTATTAACATCATCATTCAATCTCTGACTGATGTAATGAAGTTGCATCTCCATTCTTTTACATGATTCTTCAATGCTTTTCTGAGTAGCGTCAGAATTTTTCAAAAATTGTTGAAGGGTGTCATCCAAACTTCCTGATAGAAAGGTTTGTTGTTGTTGCTTGTTAAATTGCTCAGTTTGTCCAGCTTGCCCACTTTGTTCCTGACCAATACTTGGGTGTGGTTTCCACCCTTGATTGTAGCTCCCTTGACGGTACTGATTGGTCATGTAATTTACATCCTCTACGGCTTCAACTGGAAAGGCACATTGACCATTGATATGGTCACCTCCACACAATTCGCATAACTGGGATTGTACCTGTGCAACAGTCTTTAACTCTTGTGGCAATTGTTCAAGTATCTTTGAGAGATTCTCCAATTGTTGAGTTATTAACTTGTTCTGAGCTATCAAGGCATCATTGGATTGCAACTGTAGAACTCCTTTTTGTTGAATAGGAGCTCCTCTTTCACTGTTCCACTTATTGTTATTAGTAGTCATGTTTTCAATTATTTCTGTGGCTTCCTCTGGAGTCTTCCATTTGATATTGCCTCCAGCTGAGGCGTCAAGCATCATCTTGGTTTGTGAACCAAGACCTCCAAGGAAGATTAGGACTACTTCTCCTTCGTTAAATCCATGCGTGGGAGTCTTTCGTAATAGGCTTTTATACCTGTTCCATGCATGCCCCAGTGATTCTTCCATGCCTTGTCTAAATGAAGAGATCTCTTGCTTCCCTTTGTTGATTTTAAAGCTTTGTTGCTGCCATTGTTGTTGTGGTTGGTTCTCAAATTGTCCGGCAGCTTGCCAAAATTGGCTTTGATCCATGCTTGAGTGAGGTTCCCACCATTGGTTGAGATTACTTTGATAGAATTGAGTGCCCCTATAGTTAAACTCTTGACCAAATTGCATTCTGCAGACATTAGGCACAAAACCCTAAAAACAATTGTTAGCACAAAAAGATATAAAAGAAGATATAAGATCAGAGATAAGAAAATAAAATAAAAACAGAAAACAGAAAAATAAAAATAAAAACAGAAAATAAAACAAAATAAAATAAAATACAAACAGAAAAATATAAACAAAAAAAAAATTCGAAATTAATAAAAAAAATAAAAATAAAAACAGAAAACAGAAAAACAGAAAACAGAAAAATAAAATAAAATCAAATCAAATAAAATACAAAATAAACAATATAAACAGAAAAATAAAATAAAATAAAATAAAAAAAATCGAAATTTAAAAATAAAATAAAAAAAAAAAATAAGTCAAAGATAATCAATAATCACACAAATTAACCAGTTAAACCACGAGTCCCCGGCAACGGCGCAAAAAACTTGATGGACAAATTTATGAACACCAAATTATGATGTCACAAACTTGTTTCACAATCGGCAAGTATGACCGAATCGTTCAAGTAATAAAACTTGGTAAGACCAAGTATCGTTCTTCCCAAAGGACTCACGGCCTAGTTTAGTTATGTGGTTTCTTGATTAACTAAGACTTACAAACGAAATATTTGGGTTTAAAATGCAAGACAGAAAATAAACATGTATGCATGAATTTTGATCAATGGCAAAGACAAAAGATAAACACTTTCAATGGAATATATGAATGAATATGTTGTTGGGGGTCAATTTCATCTCATCCACTCTCATACATTTTAGGAATTCAACATTCAAATCATCATTGTTAATGCCACTCTCTAAAGTACCATTCTAGATGGCTTCTCCCTAATCAAATAGTTCATACAATTCCTAGCATTCCTAATGATTAGTTTATTTTGCGCAGGAGCTTAAGGCAACCAATATACTATTGGGAGAAATTCCCCAGATCTAGACTTCCCCGTACGTGCCCGTATCGACAAAACCAATGATCATGCATTGAATGAGTTAAACAATGCAAGCATTAATCAAAGAGGAAAAACCCTAACTAATGATGAAAGAAAGCATATGTCTTAATTGAAAGATGTAAACAACAGATTCCATATATGAGAGTTTCAAAAGATTACATTGATTCCCCAACAAACATACAAGATTTAGTTCACCATAGTCATGGTGAATCTAGATGAATAACAATGAAAGAATGAAAGAATAAACCCTAAACAGGTGAAGAGGAAGCCTCAGCATCCAAGATCCTCCTTCAAAGGGGTGGAAGAGAGAGTGTTTGCCTCGTTTCTGCCAAAGATACCTAACCCTAGGAAATCCTAAAGCTTATATATCATTCGTAAATTACAAAAAGTCAAGTCCAAGCCCATTAAAGTGCCGCTCAGCGGTGAGTGCGTGACTGGTTTTCTCCCCTCAGCGGCCATTTTGCCCCTCAGCGGACCTCCCGCAAGCACCTGAGTGCCGCTCAGCGGTAAACTGCCGCTGAGCGGTGACTTCGGCTTCTCCTTTTTGCACTTTTTGTTGTCTTTTCTGATTTCACTTCTCTCCTTCTTCACTTCTTTCACCAAATTCACCTTAAAACCTGCACAAAAACACTGAAATCAAGCATAAACCTGTCCAGCTCTCTTATTTCTAAAAATATCAATAAAAGGCATGATTTCAAGCTAGTTTTTAAGTGTAAAGGTTACTTTTAGTATGAATTTTAAGCATGAAAATAACAGTTTTTCAACTGTTATCAGCCGTTGAGCGGTACTCTCGCAGAATAGGGTTTTAGCTCCCCTTAGCGGGACCCGAGCCCATTAGGGTATTTTTACACCCTAAGCTGCGCATTCTTTCACACTTTCAGACTTTTCTTTGCACAAACACTCCCACATACCTTCTCCAAGGTTTTCCACATCTTTTCACTCTTACCTCTTAAGAAAATTTCTCTTCCACTCACTTTTTCACTAGTGTGGCATCAAAGTTTGGGGTTGGAAGAGAGCATTCTAGCTTGGAAGCATTTTCATTGCATCTAGTATCTCCACCCAAGTAAGTAAAATGCATTTTGTTGATTCTAGGGTTTTTGATTTTGAATATGATTGTCAAAGCATGAAGATTTAGGGGTTTTGATTTCTTGACATGATTTGATGATATATTTGATGTTTGAACCGATTAAACTGCATGATTATGAACTGGAAAACTGAAAAATGCATTTGGGTGGAGTTAGGAAAGCTTTAAAACAGGTTTTTCAAAAATCTGCAGAGTTACCACTGAGGGGTAAACTGCCGCTGAGCGGCACTCTGCCAGATTTAATTTTTCAGGTTTTGTGTGATCTGGAATGTGGTACTGGTGGCGTTGAGGGGAAATTATGGCCCTCAGCGGTGGTTTAGCTTCGAAAGGAGTTGTGTTCTGTGTTTTACTAATGATTAACATCATGTTCTGTGGTTTGGTTTTGTGTTTTGAATGTAGGAATGGCATCCTTATCAGGAAAAAGATTGAAAACCATGGCAAACAAGAGAAAGGAAAAGGAACCAGAGCAACCCCATTCTAGCAGGTTCCTCTCTAGGAAACATGAGAAGCACTTTAAAGTGGTTCAGGACAGGAGACTTCTGATGGAGAGAAAGGTTGGAATGATACCTAACCTTGCTCCTCAATTTGGAGAGCAAGTTTTAGGGAATGACTGGGGAAAGCTAGCCACTTATCCTGCACCTGCCAACATAGCTGTGGTTAAGGAATTTTACACCAATGCAAAGAAGATTGGTGATTATCCAGCTGAGAATTATTTGGGCTATGTCAGAGGCCATGCTATCAGGTATGATCCTGATTCAATCAATAACTTTCTGGACACTGTATGGGCTGGTGAGCAGTGCCAGTTTGCTCTTTGCATGGAGGAAGGTGCCGATTATGAGGATGTGGAGAGAGTACTGTGTATACCTGGAGGACACTTCCAAAGGAGTAGATCTGGCTCAGTGGTTAACATTAGGAGGACGGATTTGACTCCTCTTGCAAAGTATTGGATGGCGTTTTCACATGCCAACATTCAGCCATGTTCACATGTGTCAGATATTACTCTCAGCAGGGCATTCTTCATCTATTGTGCTATCAGAAACTTGAATGTTAATATTGGGCAGGTGATAGCTGATGAGATTAGTGTGTGCGCCAATACTTCAAACAACAAAGCACCACTAGGACATCCTTCTTTGATCACGCACCTTTACAAGATAGCTGGGGTGGACACTTCTGCTCCACCTTTTGAGAGGCCAAGAAAAGCTATTGATGAGGCCTACTATAGACAGTACTGTGGAGGTGATGATGCAGCTCAGCCAGTTCCACCACGCCGTGCTCGTAGAGAGAGAGGGCCAGCACAGAGCCAGACATCTGCTGAGACACATGAAGCAGAGCCATTCCAGATGAGGGACATGTATATGTCTCTTATAGGGGCTCAGTTGCAGTCCATTCACAGAGGGCAGGTGGCCACTGCTGAGATGATTGTGGGGATGTATGATACACCTCCAGCCCACAGGTGGACTATGGATGAATTCCATAATGTGGTAGCTTGGCCAGAGGAACCAGTGCATGGAGGAGGAGCTGGAGCAGCTGAAGCTTCAGCTAGAGATATGGAAGAAGATGAAGCTGATGAGGATGATGCATTTGAAGATGATGAAGATGAGGAGGAAGAGAAAGATACAGAGGACAGCTCAGATTGATGAGGAGCTGAGATAGCATTTACTGATGAATGCTATCATGTGCTTATGCTTTGTGGTTTAAGTTTTCTGAACTTATTTGTTTTTGTTTTTAGATTAGGGTTTGATGTACTCTATTTGAAACCTGGTTTCTTGTGATGGTTTGCTATTAACTGTGATTGTATGATAAGTAATGCTGAATGATGCTTATGATTGATTGATGTTGAGATAGATGTGCACATTAAATGCTTATACAGGTGATTCACAAGCTTTGTGAACAAATGCATGATATTATGATTGTGATTGTGAAATTAAGCAGGATGTGTATGTCAAATGTGAATGAGCTTATGTGTGAGATTTTGAGCTCCAGAGTTGTTATTGTTAAATGCTATTACTTTGAAAGCATGAATGGTTTTGCCCAGGTTTTCTATGATTGAATCAATTGCTTGTTTTGCATCATGTGATCAAGGCCATTTGTTGAAAACCTTTTTATTGGCCAAATTCATAAAGTTAGCCCACTAAAAGAGAACACTTTGTGTTCAATCCTTTTGAACCCTTAGCCTTGAATATACACTGAAACCTTTGATTGAAAAATCTTTACCTTGAGTTAAGTAGAAGATCTTGTGTGGTATTGTTAAATGTTCAAGTTTGGGGTTGTTGGGAAAACATGAAAAGCATTGAGCTAAGAGCTAAAAAGTAAGAATGTGCAAAGAAAAAGAAAAGAAAAGAAAAAGAAGTAAAGCTCAATGCAAAGGCAAAAGAAAGTTGGGAATGAATAAGATGATTGTGTTGTTATGATTCTCTTAACTCAAGGGTTTTGTGATCTAGAAAAACCAATTTTCTTGTTAGCCCAGCCACATTATAAGCCATAGAAAAGTCCTTGTGATGATGCATGCTTGTGAATGTTTTTGATTGTGGTAAAATGAAAGGCAAATTTAATTCATGTAACATTGTGATAGTAGAGTGAATAAGTGATCATCTCTTATACACTTGAGTGTGAGTGAAACACTTGACTTAGTGAGGAAATATCACATGAACACATGAACATCCATGCTTAATTGATTGATCATTCATGAAAATAGCATTTGTTGGAATTTAAATGACTTTGTGAACACTAAAGCATGTGCACATCTTGATTGAACTCTTGGTCATAAGTTTGAGTGAAGTTTTTGCTTATCTTGAAAAGAAGATTTTTGAATGAAGTGAACCATCATATGAATTGGTTTAAAGATGGAGTTACATATTATTTGCTTGAGGACAAGCAAAGTTTTAAGTTTGGGGTTGTGATAACAGTTGAAAAACTGTTATTTTTATGATTAAAATTGACACTAAAATTAACCTTTACACTTAGAAACTAGCTTGAAATCATGCTTTTCTTTATATTTTTGGAAATAAGAGAGCTGGACAGGTTTATGCTTGATTTCAGTGTTTTTGTGCAGGTTTTAAGGTGAATTTGGTGAAAGAAGTGAAGAAGGAGAGAGATGAAATCAGAAAAGACAACAAAAAGTGCAAAAAGGAGAAGCCGAAGTCACCGCTCAGCGGCAGTTGATAACAGTTGAAAAACTGTTATTTTCATGCTTAAAAGTGATACTAAAAGCAACCTTTAGATTTAGAAACTAGCTTGAAATCATGCATTTTGTTTATATTTTCAGAAATAAGAGAGCTGGACAGGTTTATGCTTGATTTAAGTGTTTTTGTGCAGGTTTTAAGGTGAATTTGGTGAAAGAAGTGAAGAATGAGAGAGAGGACATTAGAAAAGACAAGAAAGAGTGCAAAAAGGAGAAGTCGAAGGCACCGCTCAGCGGCAAACTACCGCTGAGCGGCACTCAGGAGGTGGCGTTGGAACCGCTGAGGGGCAAATGGCCGCTGAGGGGAAGAAAGAAGACGCGCAACCACCGTTGAGCGGTAAATACCGCTGAGCGGCACTTTTTGGGCTTGGGCTTTTATAATCTTTTGTAACTCTAAATTAGTATATAAGGGCTTGCACGTCCTATAGTTAGTATCTTTGGTAGAAACGAGGCAAACACTCTCTCTTTCACCCCTTTGAAGGAGGATCTTCGATGCTCAGGCTACCTCTTCCACTTTATTGGGTTTATTCTTTCATACTTTCATTGTTATTCATCTAGGTTCACCATGAATATGGTGAACTAAACCTTGTATGTTTGTTGGGGAATCAATGTAATCTCTTGAAGCTCTCATATATGGATTTGTTGAATACATCTTTGAATTAAGACATATGCTTTCTTTTCATCATTAGTTAGGGTTTTTCTTCTTTGCTCAATGCTTGCATTGTTTAACTCATTCTAATGCATGATTATTGGTTTTGTTGATACGGACACGTACGGGGAAATCTAGATCCGGGGAATTTCTCCCAATATTTTACTGACAACATTATATTGGTTTTTCAGTTTGTATGTTATTTGATTTTATTTTATTTTTCTGTTTTCTGTTTTTCTGTTTTCTATTTTTATTTTCTGTTTTTTTTTATTTTTCGGTTTTTATTTGATTTTATTTTATCTTTTTAGATTAGATTTTATTTTAGATTAGATTTTATTTTATTTTATTAGATTTTATCTTTTTATCTTTTTAGGTTAGATTTTATTTTATTCTTATTCTATCTTTTAGGTTAGGTTAGATTTTATTTTATTTTATCTTTTAGATTAGATTTTATTTTTTAGATTAGGTTTTATTCTATTTTATTTGATTCTATCTTCTAAATCTTTTATCTTCTTATATCTTTTCAATCTTTATTTTCTTCTATATCTTTTTGTGCTAACAAATATTTCCTAGAGTTTTGTGCCTAATGTCTGCAGAATGCAATTTGGTCAAGAGTTTAACTATATGGGCACTCAATTCTACCAAAGTAATCTCAACCAATGGTGGGAACCTCACTCAAGCATGGATCAAAGCCAATTTTGGCAAGCTGCCGGACAATTTGAGAACCAACCACAACAACAATGGCAGCAAAAATCCTCTCTATCAGAAAGTTTGGAGGACACCCTTCAACGATTTTTGAAAAGTTCCGACTCTACTCAGAAAAGCATTGAAGAATCATGTAAAAGGATGGAGATGCACTTTCGTTACATTAGTCAGAGATTGGATGATGAGGTTAATACTGAAGTTAACCTTAAGGAGGAAGGGCAAACCAATGTCACTGAAAGTGACAAGATTCTTGATGAGAAAAAAATAGAGGGAGATGCGGAAAAGATAGAGAGAAAAGAGAAAGAAGAGTTGAGTGAGAAAAATAAAGATGAAGAAAAAGAGAAAGAAGTGGTTGAGAGAGAAGAGAGAAAGAAGATTTGTGTGAAAATAAAGAAGTTGAAAAGAAAAAGAAAAGGGAAGAAAAAAATAAAAGAAAAGAAAAAGAGAAAATTTAGGGAGAGAAAAAGGAAGAAAAAGAAGATGAGAGGAAAGAAGAAGAAATCATATGAAAAATCACATCCTCATCTAAAGAAGAATCATAGGAAGGAAAAGAAGTTCAAGTGCTTTATGGAAATCTTCAAGAAATTGGAGATTAAAGTTCCTATGATTGAGACACTGCAACAGGTTCCTGGTTTGATCAAATTTCTGAAGAAGTTCAGTAGAAAGAAGAAAAAGAAGAAGGAACTTGAACTTTATTGGGTCAAGCTAATGACGTTAAAAGAGCGCTTGCTGGGAGGCAACCCAGTGATTGACAAACTTTTGATTTTGATTTTGGTTTTGTAATTTTTAAGTTGTGGACTTTATTTTGTAATTATTTTGGAGATAGCATCTACTGAAGGATGCTAGGTGGTTAAGTATCTACTGAAGGATACTATATTTGTAACACCTACTGATGGGTGTTGGTAAGTAATTTTGCACCTACTGATGGGTGCTGGTAAGTTTGAAATACCTACTGATGAGTGTTGGTGGATTTTGGGTCAGGCTCGTGACGTTAAACAAGCGCTACCTGGGAGGCAACCCAGTTGATTGATTGTTTTTGTTTGTTTATTTTTAGTTAGGATTTGCATAAGCATTTTTAACATTGAATTGCAGGGAACCTATGAGAGACATGTAGGGAAGGCACTTAGGTCACGAAAAGAAGGAGGGGAGCACTTCACGAAAGTGCCGCTGAGCGGCAATTACCGCTGAGCGGTACTATCGCAGAGGGGCTTAAGTTCCCCTTAGCGGGACCCGAGCCCATTAGGGTATTTTTATACCCCAAGCTGCGTTTTAAGGGTTTATTTTCTGGCTTCTCTCTGCACAAACACTTCCACACACATTCTCTTAGGTTTTCCACATCTTTTTACTCTTCCCTCTTTAGAAAATTTCTCTTCCACTCACTTTTACACTAGTGTGCTATCAAAGTTTGGGGTTGGAAGAGAGCATTCTAGTTTGGAAGCATTCTCATATCATCTAGCATCTCCACCCAAGTAAGTAAAATGCATTTTGTTCATTCTAGGGTTCTTGAATTTGAATGTGATTGTCAAAGCATGAATATTTAGGGGTTTTAGTTTCTATGCATGATTTGATGATATATTTGATGTTTGAACCAATTAAACTGCTTGATTATGAACTGGAAAAACTGAAAATTGCATTTGGGTGGAGTTAGGACTGTTTTAAAAAGAGATTTGCAAAAATCTGCATATCACCGCTGAGCGGCATTTACCGCTGAGCGGCACTCTGCCAGATTTGTTTTTTTCTGGTTTATTGCGTGTTTGAATGTGGCACTGGTGGCGCTGAGGGGAAATTCTGGCCCTCAGCGGTGGTTTAGCTTCGAAAGGAGTTGTGTTCTGAGTTTACTAATGATGAACATCATGTTCTGTGGTTTTGGATTTGTGTTTGAATGCAGGAATGGCATCCTCTTCAGGAAAGAGATTGAAAACCATGGCAACCAAGAGAAAGGAAAAGGAACCAGAGCAGCCCCATAATGGCAGGTTCCTCTCTAGGAAACATGAGAAGCACTTTAGGGTGGTTCAGGACAGGAGACTTCTAATGGAGAGAAAAGTTGGAATGATACCTAACTTTGCTCCTCAATTTGGAGAGCAAGTGTTAGGGAATGATTGGGGAAAGCTAGCCACTTATCCATCACCTGCCAACATAGCTGTGGTGAAAGAATTTTACACCAATGCAAAGAAGATTGGTGATTATCCAGCTGAGAATTATTTGGGCTATGTTAGAGGCCATGTTATCAGGTATGATCCTGACTCCATCAATAACTTTCTGGATACTGTGTGGGCTGGTGAGCAATGCCAGTTTGCTCTTAGCATGGAGGAAGGTGCTGACTTTGAGGATGTTGAGAGAGTATTGTGCATACCTGGAGGACACTTCCAAAGGAATAGATCTGGCTCAGTGGTTAATATTAGGAGGACAGATTTGACTCCTCTTGCAAAGTATTGGATGGCATTTTCTCATGCCAACATTCAGCCATGTTCACATGTGTCAGATATTACTCTCAGCAGGGCACTCTTCATCTACTGTGTTATCAGAAACTTGAATGTTAATATTGGGCAGGTGATAGCTGATGAGATTAGTGTGTGTGCTAACACCTCAAACAACAAAGCACCACTAGGACATCCTTCTTTGATCACTCACCTTTGCAAGCTAGCTGGGGTGGACACTTCTGTTCCACCATTTGAGAGGCCAAGAAAAGCTATAGATGAGGCCTATTACAGACAGTACTGTGGAGGTGAGGAGGCAACCCAGCCAGTGCCACCACGCCAGGCTCGTAGAGAGAGAAGGCCAGCACAGAGCAGGACTTCTGCTGATACTCATGAGGCAGAACCATTCCAGATGAGGGACATGTATATGTCTCTTATAGGTGCTCAGTTGCAGTCCATCCACAGAGGGCAGGTGGCCACGGCTGAGATGATAGTGGGGATGTATGATACTCCTCCAGCACACAGGTGGACTATGGATGAATTCCATAATGTGGTAGCTTGGCCAGAAGAACCATGGCATGGAGGAGCTGAAGCAGCTGAAGCTTCAACCCGAGACATGGATGAAGATGAAGCAGAGGAGGAGGATGCATTTGATGAAGATGATGATGAAGAGGAAGAGGAAGATACAGAGAGCTCGGACTGATGAGGAGCTGAGATAGCATTTACTGATGAATGCTATCATATGATTATGCTTTTATGGTTTAAGTTTTCTGAACTTATTTGTTTTTGTTTTTAGATTAGGGTTTGATGTACTCTATTGAACACCTGGTTTGTTATGATGGTTTGCTATTAACTGTGATTGTGTGATAAGTAATGCTGAATGATGCTTATGATTGATTGATGTTGAGATGATGTGCATATTAAAAATGCTTATACAGGTGATTCACAAGCTTTGTGAACAAATGCATAATATCATGATTGTGATTGTGAAATTAAGCAGGATGTGTATGTCAAATGTGAATGAGCTTATATGTGAGGTTTTGAGCTCCAGAGTTGTTATTGTTGAATGATATTACTTTGAAAGCATGAATGACTTTGCCCAGGTTTTCTATGATTGAATCATTTGCTTGTTTTGCATCATATGATCAAAGGCCGTGTTGTTGAAACCCTTTTTATTGGCCAAATTCATAAAGTTAGCCTTCTAAAAGAGAACACGTTGTGTTCTATCCTTTGAACCCTTAGCCTTAAATATACACTGAACACCCTTGATTGAAAATCTTTACCTTGAGTTAAGTAGAAGATCTTGTGTGGTATTGTTAAATGTTCAAGTTTGGGGTTATTGGGGAAACATGAAAAAGGAAAAAGCATTGAGCTAACAGCTAAAAAGTAAGAATATGCAAAGAAAAGAAAAGAAAAAGAAGCAAAGCTCAATGCAAATGCAAAAGCAAAGGCAAAAGAAAGTTGGGAATGAATAAGAAGATTGTGTTGTTATGATTCTCTTAACTCAAGGATTTTGTGATCCAGAAAAACCAATTTTCTTGTTAGCCCAGCCACATTATAAGCCATTGAAAAGTCCTTGTGATGATGCATGCTTGTGAATGTATTTGATTGTGGTTAAATGAAAGGCAAAGTTGATTCATGTGACATTGTGATAGTGGAGTGAATGAGTGAAACACTTTACCTCTTATACACTTGTGTGTTGAGTGAAACACTTTACCTAGTGAGGAAAGATTCCATAAGCACATGAACATCCATGCTTAATTGATTGATCATTCATGAAAAATAGCATTTGTTGGAACTTAAATGACTTTGTGAACACTAAAGCATGTGCACATCTTGAATTAACTCTTGGTCATAAGTTTGAGTGAAGTTATTACTTATCTTGAAAATAGGATTTTGAATGAGTGAACCATCATATGAATTGGTTGGAGATGGAGTTACATTTTGTTTGCTTGAGGACAAGCAAAGTTCTAAGTTTGGGGTTGTGATAACAGTTGAAAAACTGTTATTTTCATGCTTAAAAGTGATACTAAAAGCAACCTTTAGATTTAGAAACTAGCTTGAAATCATGCATTTTGTTTATATTTTCAGAAATAAGAGAGCTGGACAGGTTTATGCTTGATTTAAGTGTTTTTGTGCAGGTTTTAAGGTGAATTTGGTGAAAGAAGTGAAGAATGAGAGAGAGGACATTAGAAAAGACAAGAAAGAGTGCAAAAAGGAGAAGTCGAAGGCACCGCTCAGCGGCAAACTACCGCTGAGCGGCACTCAGGAGGTGGCGTTGGAACCGCTGAGGGGCAAATGGCCGCTGAGGGGAAGAAAGAAGACGCGCAACCACCGCTGAGCGGTAAATACCGCTGAGCGGCACTTTTTGGGCTTGGGCTTTTATAATCTTTTGTAACTCTAAATTAGTATATAAGGGCTTGCACGTCCTATAGTTAGTATCTTTGGCAGAAACGAGGCAAACACTCTCTCTTTCACCCCTTTGAAGGAGGATCTTGGATGCTCAGGCTACCTCTTCACCTTTATTGGGTTTATTCTTTCATACTTTCATTGTTATTCATCTAGGTTCACCATGAATATGGTGAACTAAACCTTGTATGTTTGTTGGGGAATCAATGTAATCTCTTGAAGCTCTCATATATGGATTTGTTGAATACATCTTTGAATTAAGACATATGCTTTCTTTTCATCATTAGTTAGGGTTTTTCCTCTTTGCTCAATGCTTGCATTGTTTAACTCATTCTAATGCATGATTATTGGTTTTGTTGATACGGACACGTACGGGGAAATCTAGATCCGGGGAATTTCTCCCAATATTTTACTGACAACATTATATTGGTTGCCTTAAGCTCCTGCACTCATGAACTAATCATTAGGAATGCTAGGAATTGTATGAACTATTTGATTAGGGAGAAGCCATCTAGAATGGTACATTAGAGAGTGGCATTAACAATGATGATTTGAAAGAGGAATTCCTAAAATATATGAGAGTGGATGAGATGAAATTGACCCCCAACAACATATTCATTCATTTAATCCATTGAAAGTGTTTATCTTATGTCTTTGCCATTGATCAATTCATGCATACATGTTTATTTTCGTCTTGCATATTAAAATTTCAATCATTGTTTTCTTAAGTCTTAGCTAATCAAGAAATCACATAACTAAACTAGGCCGTGAGTCCTTTGGGAAGAACGATACTTGGTCTTACCAAGTTTTATTACTTGAACGATTCGGTCATACTTGCCGATTGTGAAACAAGTTTGTGACATCATATTTT
Organism: Vigna umbellata; assembly: GCF_029865625.1. Lineage (NCBI taxonomy): Eukaryota > Viridiplantae > Streptophyta > Magnoliopsida > Fabales > Fabaceae > Vigna > Vigna umbellata. Next base: position 38,052,087 of record NC_142165.1, on the reverse strand, counting down.
GGTGCTTACAAATTTGTCCATCAGCAGTTTACCGCTGAGCGGCACTCAGGAGCTTGCGGGAGGTCCGCTGAGGGGCAAAATGGCCGCTGAGGGGAGAAAACAAGTCACGCACTCACCGCTGAGCGGTATTTTACCGCTGAGCGGCACTCTGGAAGTCACGTCAGGACCGCTGAAGGGGAAAATGGCCGCTGAGGGGAGAAAACAAGTCACGCACTCACCGCTGAGCGGTAATTTGCCGCTGAGCGGCACTCTAATGGGCTTGGACTTGACTTTTTGTAATTTACGAATGATACATAAGCTTTAGGGTTTCCTAGGGTTAGGTATCTCTGGCTGGAACGAAGAAAGCACTCTCTCTTCCACCCCTTTGAAGGAGGATCTTGGATGCTGAGGCTTCCTCTTCACCTTTTTAGGGTTTATTCTTTCATTCTTTCATTGTAATTCACTTAGGTTCACCATGAATATGGTGAACTAAACTCTGTATGTTTGTTGGGGAATCAATGTAGTCTTGTGAAACTCTCATATATGGAATCTGTTTTTACATCTTTTAATTAAGACTTATGCTTTCTTTCATCATTAGTTAGGGTTTTTCCTCTTTGCTTAATGCTTGCATTGTTTAACTCATTCGATGCATGATAATTGGTTTTGTCGATACGGGCACGTACGGGGAAGTCTAGATCCGGGGAATTTCTCCCAATTTTATATTGGTTGTCGTTAAGCTCCTGTACTTATGAACTGATCATTAGGAATGCTAGGAATTGTATGAACTCGTGATTAGGGAGAAGCCTTCTGGAAAGGTACATTAGAGAGTGGCATTAACAATGATGATTTGATTGTTGAATTCCTTAAAATATATGAGAGTGGATAAGATGAAATTGAACCCCAACAACATATTCATATCTATATTTCATTGAAAGTGTTTATCCTTTGATTTTTGCCATTGATCAAAATTCATGCATACATGTTTATTTTCTGTCTTGCATTTTAAACCCCGAATATTTCGTTTGTAAGTCTTAGTTAATCAAGAAACCACATAACTAAACTAGGCCGTGAGTCCTTTGGGAAGAACGATACTTGGTCTTACCAAGTTTTATTACTTGAACGATTCGGTCATACTTGCCGATTGAAAACAAGTTTGTGACATCATAATTTGGTGTTCATAAATTTGTCCATCAATCCTAAATCGAGTAAGGCTTTGTTTATTCTCTTCTTCCCTATTGTGCATGGAATGGAGAAACCTCCTGGATCTTTTGCCTTTAGAGGGAATGGCTCCTTTTTAACAGCTTTATACTTTTTTGTATTATCATCTCTACGTCTTTTCCTTGTAGAGACTTCTTCTTCAGGTTTAGTATAAACTGCAATTTGTTGTAATATCTGATTCCAAGGTACATCATTGTCCACCATCCTGAATAATTCTGTAAAATCAAATTGCTTCTCTTGATTTATTGGAAAAGGAAAAATATCATTACTCTCTATCTCTCTTCTCTCTCCTTTCTCTTTTCTCTCTTTTTCTTTTTCTCTCTCTTCTTTTTCTTTTTCTCTCTTTTCTCTCTCTTCTTTTTCTTGCTCTCCTTCTTCTAACTCAACTCTCTCATCATCTGTACTCTCCACCACTTTGCATTCTTCCCTGGGGTTAACCTCAGTATTAGCCCCAAAATTTTTGTTTGGCCTCTCTTCCACTTGTTGAGAAATAATTTTATTTTGAATAAGCAGAGCATCATTTGATTGTAGCAACTCCTTCTGACTAAGATATCTGCTTTCACTGTTGAGCTCATTGTCACTAGTAGCCATATTGTCAATGATTTCTGTAGCTTCCTCTAGAGTTTTCCATTTGATATTTCCTCCTGCTGAGGCGTCAAGCATTATCTTGGTTTGTGAACCAAGACCTCTAAGGAAGATTAGGACTACTTGCACATCATTGAAGCCATGCGTGGGAGTCTTTCTTAATAAGCTTTTATATTTGTCCCATGCATGCCCAGTGATTCCTCCATGCCTTGCCTGAATGATGAAATCTCTTGCTTCCCTTTATTTACTTTTGATTGTGGAAAGTATTTGTTTAGGAACTTGGTCACCATTGCTTCCCACTCTATAAAGCTTTCTTCTGGAAAAGAATTTAACCAAAGCTTAGCATTGCCTCCTAGTGAGAATGGAAACAAGTTAAGTTTGATTGCTTCATCCGGCACCCCATTTATTTTCACCGTGTTGCAAATCTCATTAAAAGTTGTGAGGTGCTCATATGGGCTTTCGTGAGACAACCCATTAAATTGATTACTCTTCACCAGTTGAATTAATGCTGGCTTAACCTCCATGTTGACTGCATTGACCCTTGGTCTTGCTATGCTGTTAAAGTGTTGAGGTCCAGCTATATTTGTGTAATCTGCAAGAGTTCTTCTGGCATTATTATTCTCCATATTTTCAATGCTATGTTCAGAACCTTGTGGTGATGGTTGTAACAGAGTTTCCGGAGGAGGAAAAAGTTCTCTAGATGTACGGATTCTTCTCCTCCGTCTACTCTCGTCTAAACCTTCAAGAAGAGGTTCTGCAGTTTTCTTGCTCCTAGTTCGGATTGCTTCCTACATACACAAGAAAATAAAACCCTAGAAAAATTGGTTAGCACAAAAAGATATTAAAGAAGATATAAGATAAGAGATAAGAAGATAAAATAAAAACAGAAAATAAATAAAAACAGAAAATAAAATAAAATAAAATAAAATAAAAATAAAAACAGAAAAAATAAAAACAGAATTTCAAAATTCAAAATTCAAAATTCAAGTCAAAGATAATCAATAATCACACAAATGAACTAGTTAAACCACGAGTCCCCGGCAACGGCGCCAAAAACTTGATGACAAATTTATGAACACCGAAAAACGGCGCCACAAACTTGTTTAACAATCGGCAAGTGTGACCGAATCGTATCAAGTAATAAACTCGGTAAGACCAAGTATCGTTCTCCCAAAGGACTCACGGCCTAGTTTAGCTATATGATTTGTTGATTATTTATGACTTAAGAACAAATTGATTATAGGGTTTAAATGCAAAAGACAGTAATTAAACATGTATGCATGAATTTGATCAATGGAAAAGAGGAATACAAACACTTTAATGAATTAGATGGATGAGTATGTTGTTGGGGTTATCAATTTCATCTTGTTTACTCTCATATACTTTAGGAATTCATCATTCTTTTCATCAATTGCTAATGCCACTCTCTAAATCACCTTGCAAGAAGGCCTATCCTTAATTACGAGTTCATACAATTCCTAGCATTCCTAATAATTAGTTCTGAAGTGCAGGAGCTTAAAGGCAACCAATATGCTATTTGGAGAAATTCCCCGGATCTAGATTTCCCCGTACGTTCCCACATCGACAAAATCAATAATCATGGCAATGAATGAGTTAAACAAAGCAAGCATTAAGCAAAGAGGAAAAACCCTAACTAATGATGAAAGAAAGCATAAGTCTTAAAATAAGATGTTAAAACAAATTCCATATATGAGAGTTTCACAAGACTACATTGATTCCCCAACAACAATACAAGGTTTAGTTCACCATATTCATGGTGAAACTAGATGAACAATAATGAATGAAAGAAAGATAGAACCCTAGAGAGAGGAGAAGGTAGCCTGAGCATCCAAGATCTTCCTTCAAGGGGTGGAAAAGAGAGTGTTTGCTTCGTCTCTGCCAAAGATACAAACCCTAGGACGTCCTAAAGCTTATATACTATTCTAAAATTACAGAAAATTAGGCCCAAGCCCAAAAATAGTGCCGCTTAGCGGTAAACTACCGCTCAGCGGTAAGTGCGTGAGTTGTTTTTCTCCCCTCAGCAGCCTTTTCACCCCTCAGTGGATCCAACGTGACTGCCTGAGTGCCGCTCAGCGGTAAACTGCCGCTGAGCGATAGTTGCGGCTTCTCCTTTTGCACTTTTGATGTCTTTTCTGATTCCATCTCTATCCTTCTTCACTTCTTTCACCAAATTCACCTTAAAACCTGCATAAAAACACTGAAATCAAGCATAAACCTGTCCAGCTCTCTTATTTCTAAAAATATAACCAAAAGCATGATTTCAAGTTAGTTTCTAAGTGTTAAAGGTTGCTTTTAGTATAAATTTTAAGCATGAAAATAATAGTTTTTCAACTGTTATCAACGTCCGTTCTGGAGGGGGCCGAACGTCTATAATATTATAGACGTCGGGGCCCCCCTAACGGACGTTTAAAACCCCTCGCGAATATCAATTTTTAAAACCAGAAGACGTCATATTAGTTACTACCCCGACGTCTATAATATTGTAAACATCGGGGCCTTCCAGTAATGGACGACTAGTGGCATTTATACAAAAACGCGAACCCGCGAGGAGTTACGCTCATTGTTCATCGTCTTCCCCGCGATTTCACTCTGCGCATTGCATTTCCAGGTTGGTTTTTCTCTGTTTTGGACCGTTTAAATTTACTTTTAATCCGATTAAATTGTTCTGTGATGAAATATCTTTCATTTGGATCGATTAAAAATTGTTTTCAGTGCGTTTTGGTGCAGTTTCTTGCGTGTTCTTGGGCGGCGTTTTTTGGCCTACGTTTTAGGTCGTACACTCTTCCATTTCCCTCCATTTTCATTTCGAATATGCTCTTCAGGTTAGCTTCTTCGTTAATAATTTTTTGGGTTAAATATGTTTTTCGTCCCTTAAGTATTACACGATTTTGGTTTTAGTCCCTACTCAAAACATTGATGGTTTTTAGTCCTCGTAGTTTTGAAACTCTTAGTATTAATCCTTAAAAATGGATGGCGTTAAGTTTTAGTAGATGTGGCAAACGGCGAGGCCAAGTTTGATGCCAGCTGTCGTGCCACGTTGTTTCATTTTTCAAGTTGAACCTAACTTCGTCTTCTTCGGCGTTCCAGAAGCTTCCCGTCTCTGCCCTCGCCCTCCACGCCCTCCACCATGGAAGAATATGATGACAGGAACAACCTCAGAGGTCACAGGTTTCTCAAGCTCAAGAATGCTCATTGGACGCTCCTCTCCCTCAGCAGGACGATAGATTCGTGTAAGGAGATTGGTTTCACGGTCAACAATGACAGAACACTCCATCCACGAGGTTTGCATTTGCCGGAACTTTCCGATCAAGGAACTCTGCCAAGTCCCGGTTGAAAGTGCCATCCGGACGACGAAGAAGATTGTATGCCAACTTGAAATTTGAGATCAGAACCCACATATTCAGCGGAACCACCATCTACACCAATTTTATTTTCATTTTAAAAAAACAAAAGAAAAGGATAATAATAATAATAGGAAGAAGAAAATAATTTAAACCGAGGATAATTAGAAACGGAGAATAAATCCAATAAACCCCATAATTTTGGGAAAATCGATGAATCCAACTTCCCAAATCAGCACATTGAATGACAAACCCTAAACAGTAAAACCGCGTTAGGTGGAACAAGGAACTGATCCAACCAAAACCGGAAATTATTTCACAAACAGAGGGCGTGGAGGGCGAGGGGCAGAGATGGGAAGCTGCTGGGTCGTCGTAGAGGACGAAGTTAGGTTCAACTTGAAAAATGAAACAATCAACGTGGCGCGACAGCTGGCATCAAACCTGGCTTCGCCGTTTGCCACATCTACTAAAACTTAACGCCATCCATTTTTAAAGACTAATACTAAGAGTTTCAAAACTACGAGGACTAAAAACCATCAAAGTTTTGAGTAGGGACTAAAACCAAACTCGTGTGATACTTAAGGGACGAAAAACATATTTAACCCTAATTTTTTTATACTCATGTTATTGGGTTTTATGTATGCATGTTTTTGTCTTTAAGGTCTGCATATGTTATTGGCTTTTGAATATTGATGAGTCAATATTTTCTCAATTTCACTTAGCTTATTGTACCGAATTTAATTAGGGAATTGTGCTTAAATGTCCAGTATTTTCCCATTTTTCCTAATTGTGCTTAATTTGATCAGAAATTCTTATTTTAATTAATTTGAATGATTTGAGCTAATTATTTGCATTATTAATTGTAGGGAAAATTTTGGAAATACAATTTGGGACATTTAGAGGCTAAATGAGTGAGGAGGTGCGGATTTCATATTTGGGGGTGCACTTGGAGATGTGCATGTTGCTTGCTGGAAGGAAAAACACATCACACGGCCATTCATCTTATTCAGCCTTAGTTGGAATTAAAGAAGGGCCCACATTGAAGCACTCGGACCAAGCCTTCAAGCACACGCTGGCAGCAAAAATGGGGGTGCGTCCAGAAAAAGAAGGGAGCTCGTGGAAGAGGGGAACACACCTAGCAGAGGACGTGCTTGGAGGGAGGGGTGTCTCGGCCTAGGGCAACTGCCTCCCACATATAAAAAAAAGCACATTTCAATTTGAAAAGGGGGGTGTTGGACGTGTGTGGTTCAGCCGCCACTTGCCACTCACTCTCAGTCTCTGTCTTTGGATTTTAGGATTTTGTTTTTGAACTCTTCTTTGGCTGGAAACTCTATTTGAGGATCATGAATGAAAAATACACTTTCAATTTTTCCATTTCGTTTTTGCAAGTGCTGGATTCATGAGCAATGCTTATTTAATTTTCATTATGAAAAGTGCACGTTATTGTTCAATCTCTACTCGCATTTTATGATTCTGGAAGTGGCACAAGGTGTCTCGGCCTGTACATGTGTTGGAGCAGTACCGGGAAGAAAAGAATGGTGTGCACGGACGCTTGAACCAACGTGTGTGCGTGTTGGATAATGGTGTGCGTGGAGTTGGAAGAGTTTCGGTTTTCATTCCAGTATTTCTCTTCATATAGAAAAGTGGTGCACGGTGCCTTTTAATTGTTCCAGCTGGGATATAAAAATGGGAGAAGTGAAGCACGGTGATTAAATTGGAGCATTGGGAGACGTGAAGGGAATTTAAGTGGGGGTGGATGTGTGAAGGGAGCCATCAACCTCACGTTTCGTTCTTTTTCTTTAGAAGTTTTTATTAGTTTTAATCCAATGAAAAAGATGCACACAGTGATGAATTTGTGATGGGACAATTGGCAGCAATTGTTGGAGAATGAAGAGGTGATTAGATAGGGTAGATGTATTGAGTATGGTGGCTGATTTTGAGAGAAGAAGTTTTGAGTTTTTACTGGATGGAAGAGTCACGGCTGGAAAGAGTAGCACACAGCCAGCAAGCATTGATTTCAGTTTGGTGCGCTTACGGTTCTTTAGATTTTGGGTGAAGAGGTGTCACGGCCTGGGTAGATGCATTTTATTTTTTTTTGCAGTGTCATTATCACATTAAGCGTTGGAATTTGTCTTTTATTTTGCTTTAGCTCTAGAAGGTTTCTTTATATTGTGTTGGTGCTTGAATCGGTGGTGATTTTGGTTTACAATTTCCAAGCTTTATTTCAATGTGCATTTAATTTGTCAGCTCAACATTGCATTTTAATAGCTTTAATTGTGTTTGGATATTTATCTATTGCATTGTTCAGTTTATTGTTTACGTTCACTATGTTGTTTACTTTGTTCGGCTTTAAGTTCTACTGTTCAGTGTTACTTTTATTGTTCAGTTTCGAGTTTTTCTTTCCTGCATTTCACTTGCCTCACTTGCTTTAGATACTGTTCAGTCTCAATGTAAAACTATTTCGTCTTTCTTTAGAGACCGTTCGGTCTTATTGTTTTCCACATTTCTTTCCGCATTTTCAATTATGTTTTGGTTGTATTTAATTTCCAGTTTTAAATTCAGTTCATTTAAAATCACAAAAACACTTTCAAACCCCCCCACTACGTGTTGATCTGAGACTGAACCCAATTTGGTCCTTGAGAGACGACCTAGGAGTCACTTCCTAGTCTATACTGCATTCTTTTATGCACAACTTTTGTTGGGAGGTGCGACCCTCTCATCAAAATGGCGCCGCTGCCGGGGACCAATGGTTCGGTCTTAGGTCTTTTGTTGTGTTAGTGTGTGTTGTGTTTTGTCTTGTCTTGTGATGTGATGTTTTGTTTTGTGTGTACGTGTCGCATGTTCAATTGTGTTGTGTTTTGTTTGTTTCGTAATTTTTAGCATTCCCTTTCTACCTTTCCCCTTCTCTTTCCATGTCTACCTATTTTGATTTTGTGAATACTGCTTATTCTGCTAGTGCCTCTGATTATGATTCTCCTTCTGCATGTTACTTTGATTGTGATTCATATTCTGCTGATTTGTATGTTGAGAGTAATATGGCTCATCCTCCGACTTCTGAGAGTTCTCTTTGGGAACCGGTTCCACCTACTGAGGATGATATTCATTGCGTTCTCAAGACTGGACTGATACATTTGCTGCCTAAGTTTCATGGTTTTGCAGGTGAATGCCCACACAGACATTTGGAGGAATTCCACAGCATTTGCTCTTCAATGAAGCCTCCACATGTACCGGTTGATCACATGTTCTTAAGGGCATTCCCACATTCATTACAAGAAGCAGCAAGGGATTGGCTGTATTGTCTTCCTCCAGGATCTATCACTTCTTGGGAAGATCTTAAGCATATGTTCTTGGATGAATTCTTCCCCGCTCAGTATGGTTACAACAACGATCCTGGATGGAATGACCCTAGTTTGGGATGGTATGATGCTCCACAGCAATATCAGGAAGCACCATCTCAGAATGCTTGTATGCCTCCGCCAGTCCAGCAACAACAACAGCTGCAACTTTATGAGTCTGCCCAGATAGCTCCTCAACCTTCTACTTCTGAGCTTACATTGCAGGAGTTGTTGGAGCAGATGACCATGCAGAACCTTCAGTTTCAGCAAGAGAACAGAGCACACCTTCAATGTTTGAGCAATCAGATAGGGCAGATGACCACTCAACTCAATCAGGAACAGTCTCAAGATTTAGAGGAATCACCATTTCAGACTGTTCTAATTCCTGATGATGATAGTGGCATCAACATAGAAGATGGGGAGAAGAGTCATGAGCGTATTGTTGCGCCACCTACTTTCCCATCGCCCTATGGCCCCACTCTTGCACCTGAGGAGACTGCTGAAGATCTTGAGGACCAGGCAGGTATAAGCAGTAATTTTGAATCAGGTAGACAATTTTCATCTTCCACCACTTTTCCGATCTTTAGGGAAGTGGAAGAAAACATACCTAATTTTGACTATGCTATCCATGATTATGATGTTGATGGGTATGTTATTGATGATTATATTGTTGATGAGAATGCTTTTAATTTTCCCTCTCTACATGATGAGAAACCACTTTTGCCCTCATATCTGAATACTTCTCATCCATGCACTGAACATGAATCTGAGTCTGTGATTGATAATGTTTCTGAAATTGAAATTGATTCATGTTCTGAGAGTTTATCTGTTGTTCAGCCTGTTACACTGGGATTGGGTGGTATACCCCTACATGTCATTTCTTTGGAACCACATTGCACTAACCCTATTGCAGGAGGTACAAATGAATTTGATCAACAAACACCCACAGTGGACAACAAAGGTGCTGACACTGACAAAAGCTTCAAGATCAATAGGCACCTGCTGAACCCACTCATCAACAATCACTTCTTCTTAGATCCAGCTGTGGAAGACATTTCCCTGCTCGATCAAATATGGAGGATGAAGCAGTTCTTCCTCAAAACTTCTTTGCTGGATCCTGTGGTGGAAGACATCTCCCTGAAAGTCCAAAATTGGCAACTGCCACCACGATCAGGGGAGTTTTCTTTCTCTCTTCTCCCCCTTTTCCCTACTTTTATTGCACTTGTCCATGATCTGTTCACTGTTTTGATTTTCGATCTTATGCTTGTGACACATTGAGGACACTGTGTAGTTTAAGTGTGGTCTATTGGGGGAGATTTTTAATTTTCTTCGTTAGTTTTTGTTTTCTTGGTTAAATTTTTTCTTTTCTAGGTTGTTTTTGTCGTGTCTTGTGTACAGTTTTACATGTTTCTCTTGATTTCTGGACTTTGTTTAGGTTGTAGATGTATCTTTCACTTCATTGATACTCTGACTTGTTTGAAATCCTTGCTTTTCTCTGCTTGAGAAGATGATTATAGATGTTTGAGAGGTTGATTTGATTGTGACATAAATTACCCTGTGTGAGATTTGAGCCACTTGATGTTCTTTCTTGTGTGTGATATGTCTCTTGATTGCTTGCACATATGCCTTGGCTTGACTCTTGTTGATAATTCTTGATTGATATGCATGTTTGGAAGTGATAAAGGCAGTTTTGTTTTTGAGCCTCTCTAGCCAAATAAGCCTACCGTGTTCTAAACCTTTGATAACCCCTTTTGAGCCTATACTTTCCTCATTTCTTTGTTTTGAAGCTCATACACTACCCCTAAGTGAAAAACCATGATTACCTTAACCTTAGGGAATTTTGGAGCTTTGGAAGTGTTTTGGGAACAAGTGTGGTCTCCTTGGGGATTCTTATGAGTTGGCTAGTTGGTTCCTCTTCTTGTTTTGTTTTTGTAAATATACGTGTATCTTGTCTTTTACAGTTTTGTTTTGAAAAAAAAAAAAAAAAAAAAAAAAAAGAGAGCAGAAAAAAAAAATGTGTGAATAATGGAGTCAAGAAGAGGATTGAATTAGAGGTTTTGGGTGTGATTTGAATGTGTTTACACTTGTTCCCCATTGCTCCTCTATTTCTTTTGGTTTATAGCTTCTCATCCATATGTTATCCTCCCATGTCCTTGGCCCCATTACATCCATAAAAGACCTTTTGATTTGAACATGCATATGTTTTGAGTGTTGATATTAGAGGCTTGCCAAGTTTGTTGTTGTTTGCTTTCTTGAGTGCATTGAGTTGAAATTGCTTACCATAGACACTTGAGAGAAACACTGATAGTGCATCTGTGAGGTTTTGTTACTTTTGATTCACCTCTTGAGCTGATTGATCATTTTGCCATGTCTTGAATTGCTTGGATGATTTCATGAGTATCTGCTTTCTCTGATTCATTCTGTGTTGGAATTGTCTACTTCTTTTCTCTGTCCAGATTTCTTGAGGACTGTGTAATTCTGTTTCTGTCCTTGTTGAGTCTTTGTTTTCTATATGCTGAGTCTGCGTCACCTTCCTAAAAGTCCTTTGAACTATTCCTTGATCTGCGTCTTGATTTTGCCCAGGAGTGCAAAAGACTAAGTGTGGTCTATTTTGATGAGTCAATATTTTCTCAATTTCACTTAGCTTATTGTACCGAATTTAATTAGGGAATTGTGCTTAAATGTCCAGTATTTTCCCATTTTTCCTAATTGTGCTTAATTTGATCAGAAATTCTTATTTTAATTAATTTGAATGATTTGAGCTAATTATTTGCATTATTAATTGTAGGGAAAATTTTGGAAATACAATTTGGGACATTTAGAGGCTAAATGAGTGAGGAGGTGCGGATTTCATATTTGGGGGTGCACTTGGAGATGTGCATGTTGCTTGCTGGAAGGAAAAACACATCACACGACCATTCATCTTATTCAGCCTTAGTTGGAATTAAAGAAGGGCCCACATTGAAGCACTCGGACCAAGCCTTCAAGCACACGCTGGCAGCAAAAATGGGGGTGCGTCCAGAAAAAGAAGGGAGCTCGTGGAAGAGGGGAACACACCTAGCAGAGGACGTGCTTGGAGGGAGGGGAGTCTCGGCCTAGGGCAACTGCCTCCCACATATAAAAAAAAGCACATTTCAATTTGAAAAGGGGGGTGTTGGACGTGTGTGGTTCAGCCGCCACTTGCCACTCACTCTCAGTCTCTGTCTTTAGATTTTAGGATTTTGTTTTTGAACTCTTCTTTGGCTGGAAACGCTATTTGAGGATCATGAATGAAAAATACACTTTCAATTTTTCCATTTCGTTTTTGCAAGTGCTGGATTCATGAGCAATGCTTATTTAATTTTCATTATGAAAAGTGCACGTTATTGTTCAATCTCTACTCGCATTTTATGATTCTGGAAGTGGCACAAGGTGTCTCGGCCTGTACATGTGTTGGAGCAGTACCGAGAAGAAAAGAATGGTGTGCACGGACGCTTGAACCAACGTGTGTGCGTGTTGGATAATGGTGTGCGTGGAGTTGGAAGAGTTTCGGTTTTCATTCCAGTATTTCTCTTCATATAGAAAAGTGGTGCACGGTGCCTTTTAATTGTTCCAGCTGGGATATAAAAATGGGAGAAGTGAAGCACGGTGATTAAATTGGAGCATTGGGAGACGTGAAGGGAATTTAAGTGGGGGTGGATGTGTGAAGGGAGCCGTCAACCTCACGTTTCGTTCTTTTTCTTTAGAAGTTTTTATTAGTTTTAATCCAATGAAAAAGATGCACACAGTGATGAATTTGTGATGGGACAATTGGCAGCAATTGTTGGAGAATGAAGAGGTGATTAGATAGGGTAGATGTATTGAGTATGGTGGCTGATTTTGAGAGAAGAAGTTTTGAGTTTTTACTGGATGGAAGAGTCACGGCTGGAAAGAGTAGCACACAGCCAGCAAGCATTGATTTCAGTTTGGTGCGCTTACGGTTCTTTAGATTTTGGGTGAAGAGGTGTCACGGCCTGGGTAGATGCATTTTATTTTTTTTTGCAGTGTCATTATCACATTAAGCGTTGGAATTTGTCTTTTATTTTGCTTTAGCTCTAGAAGGTTTCTTTATATTGTGTTGGTGCTTGAATCGGTGGTGATTTTGGTTTACAATTTCCAAGCTTTATTTCAATGTGCATTTAATTTGTCAGCTCAACATTGCATTTTAATAGCTTTAATTGTGTTTGGATATTTATCTATTGCATTGTTCAGTTTATTGTTTACGTTCACTATGTTGTTTACTTTGTTCGGCTTTAAGTTCTACTGTTCAGTGTTACTTTTATTGTTCAGTTTCGAGTTTTTCTTTCCTGCATTTCACTTGCCTCACTTGCTTTAGATACTGTTCGGTCTCAATGTAAAACTGTTTCGTCTTTCTTTAGAGACCGTTCGGTCTTATTGTTTTCCACATTTCTTTCCGCATTTTCAATTATGTTTTGGTTGTATTTAATTTCCAGTTTTAAATTCAGTTCATTTAAAATCACAAAAACACTTTCAAACCCCCCCACTACGTGTTGATCTGAGACTGAACCCAATTTGGTCCTTGAGAGACGACCTAGGAGTCACTTCCTAGTCTATACTGCATTCTTTTATGCACAACTTTTGTTGGGAGGTGCGACCCTCTCATCAAATATGCATGTATTAGTTGTGTTATTATAATTTTCATGTTAGATTATAAGTATTAAATCATTGAGTCACCCTTAGTTCCCATTTGAAATTTAACAGAAACGATTAATCTTTTAATCGTTTGTGTTAATTTTTGAATTGTCCGATTAGACAGTTTGAGAAAATTAATTTTCATAATTTGCAATAACATGTAAGTTGGAGTCTATGGATAAGATTGATAAACTTTTGGTTCAGTATTTGTGTTGTTCTCCGGATGCATATTTGATTGTGGTCATCGTTGACTACTCTCATTTCGTGTATTTCGGAGACCAATGCGAAATGCTGCCGAAATTTTATCCAATTTATGATGTAGACTTCTTTGCACGTGTCTTAGCAAATTATGAAAATTAATTTTTTTGAATGGGTAGGGCCTAACCTTGTGAGAGTTAAAAACTTAAACTGATGATTTGACGAACATAGAATGGATCGAAGCTGGATGAATGAACGTCGCATCAGTGAAGAATATGATAAGGGTGTTTCAGAGTTCTTGCAATACGTTGAACAAAATGCTAAGTCTGTGAACGGGACATATTTTTTTCCTTGTGTGCGTTGTCTTAATCAAATACGACAAGACTTAGGCAATGTGCGTGACAATCTATTCATGTTAGGCATCATGAGGACTTATACCGTTTGGACTTGGCATGGAGAAGTATTGGACCAGCCTACCACGTCACGAGGAACGGATTATGTGGAAGAATGGATGAGTGATCATTTAGAGGACATGATACGTGATGTCGGTGAAGATAATTTTGGAAGAGCTAATTTGTATGATTCTCTTATAAATGATTCAGACCAACTGTTGTTCCCCGGATGCTCGAACTTTACACGTCTGTCTGCAACTTTAAAGTTGTTTAGTTTAAAAGCAAGGAATGGATGGACCAATAAAAGTTTCACCGAGTTGTTGGAGTTGTTGAAGGAGATGCTTCTAGAAAATAATACTCTACCTGTTCATAATTACGATGCAAAAAAAAATTTATGTCCGATGGGTCTTGAATATCAAAAGATACATGCTTGTCCTAATGATTGTGTTTTTGTACACAAAGGAGTTTGCTTCGCTAAAGTATTGTCCAACATGTGGTTTATCCCGTTTTCAAAAGAAATATGACAGAAACACTGCCGATGAAGGTAATGATGGTGCACCTTCTAAGGTGATGTGGTAGTTGCCTATAATACCTAGGTTCAAACGTATGTTTTCTGTTAAAGAAGATGCAAAGAACCTTAAATGGCACTTTGACGAAAGAAAGTGCGATAATCTTCTTCGACACCCTGCTGATTGATGGACAAATTTATGAACACCAAAATATGATGTCACAAACTTGTTTTTCAATCGGCAAGTATGACCGAATCGTTCAAGTAATAAACTTGGTAAGACCAAGTATCGTTCTTCCCAAAGGACTCACGGCCTAGTTTAGTTATGTGGTTTCTTAATTAGCTAAGACTTACAGATAAAATATTTGGAGTTTAATATGCAAGACAGAAAATAAACATGTATGCATGAAGTTTTGATCAATGGCAAAAAGCAAAAGATAAACACTTTCAATGATATTAATGTATGAATATGTTGTTGGGGTTCAATTTCATCTTATCCACTCTCATATATTTTTAGGAATTCAACAGTCAAATCATCATTGTTAATGCCACTCTCTAATGTACCTTTCCAGAAGGCTTCTCCCTAATCACGAGTTCATACAATTCCTAGCATTCTTAATGATCAGTTCATAAGCACAGGAGCTTAACGACAACCAATATAAAATTGGGAGAAATTCCCCGGATCTAGACTTCCCCGGATCTAAACAATGCAAGCATTAAGCAAAGAGGAAAAACCCTAACTAATGATGAAAGAAAGCATAAGTCTTAATTAAAAGATGTAAAAACAGATTCCATATATGAGAGTTTCACAAGACTACATTGATTCCCCAACAAACATACAGAGTTTAGTTCACCATATTCATGGTGAACCTAGATGAATTACAATGAAAGAATGAAAGAATAAACCCTAAAAAGGTGAAGAGGAAGCCTCAGCATCCAAGATCCTCTTCAAAGGGGTGGAAGAGAGAGTGTTTCCTTCGTTCCAGCCAGAGATACCTAACCCTAGGAAACCCTAAAGCTTATATATCATTCGTAAATTACAAAAAGTCAAATCCAAGCCCATTAAAGTGCCGCTCAGCGGTAAACTACCGCTCAGCGGTGAGTGCGTGACTTGTTTTCTCCCCTCAGCGGCCATTTTGCCCCTCAGCGGACCTCCCGCAAGCTCCTGAGTGCCGCTCAGCGGTAAACTGCCGCTGAGCGGTGACTTCGGCTTCTCCTTTTTGCACTTTTTGTTGTCTTTTCTGATTTCATCTCTCTCCTTCTTCACTTCTTTCACCAAATTCACCTTAAAACCTGCACAAAAACACTGAAATCAAGCATAAACCTGTCCCGCTCTCTTATTTCCAAAAATATAAAGAAAAACATGATTTCAAGCTAGTTTCTAAGTGTGAAGGTTGCTTTTAGTGTCAATTTTAATCATAAAAATAACAGTTTTTCAACTGTTATCACTGATTCACCCCAATGGAAAAAGATTGATGAAAAATTTCCAAAGTTTGGTGTAGATCCAAGAAACTTAAGACTTGCACTTGCAACTGATGGTATGAATCCTTATGGAAACTTTAGTAGCAAACACAGTTCATGGCCAGTTATGTTGATGATTTACAATCTTTCTCCTATGTTGTGCATGAAGAGAACATATGTGATGTTGTCCATGATGATATCGGGTCCTAGACAACCTGGAAATGACATTGATGTTTACTAAAAACTTTTAATTGATGATTTGAAATTGTTGTGGGAAGAAGGGGTGGACGTGTTTGATTCACATGTTCTAGAACAGTTTCGTTTGCGTGCAATGTTGTTTTGCACTATAAATGATTTCCCAACGTATGGAAACTTGAGCGGTTATAGTGTTAAAGGTCATTTTGCATGTCCCATATGTGAAGAAAACACTAGTTACCTTCAATTGAAGCATGGACAGAAGACGATATATACAAGACTTCGAAAATTCCTTCCTCATAATCACCCTTATCGTAGATTGAAAAAAGCATTTAATGGAAGTGCTGAGGATGAGGTTGTGTGCAGACCCCGGAATGGTGAAGAGGTGTACAACGAAGTCAAAAACATTGACATTGTGTTTGGTAAACATCATAAAAGTACCCTTGCAAAAAATGTTTGGAAGAAACGATCAATATTTTTTAGGCTTCCATATTGGTGTGAACTTGATGTTAGACATTGTATTGATGTGATGCACGTTGAAAAAAATGTTTGTGATAGTGTCATCGGAACTTTATTAAACGTCAAAGGGAAGAGCAAAGACGGAATAAAATCACGACAAGATTTGGCTGACATGGGAATCCGATCTGAGTTATATCCACAGATGATAGGAAGACGCACCTATCTGCCCCCAGCCTGTCACACACTTTCTAAAAAAGAAAAACAAAGTTTTTGTAACTATTTAAGAAGTGTGAAGGTTCCACAAGGTTATTCTTCAAATATTAGTAACCTTGTTTCTATGCAAGAGTTAAAGTTAGTTGGTTTAAAGTCCCACGATTGTCATGTATTGAAGCAACAATTGTTACCTGTTGTTATTCGAGGCATATTACCTCATTTTGTTAGGGGTATTCTGACACGCCTGAGTTTGTTCTTTAATGCCATTTGCAAGAAAGTTGTTGACTGATAACAGTTGAAAAACTGTTATTTTCATGCTTAAAATTGACACAAAAAGCAACCTTTACACTTAGAAACTAGCTTGAAATCATGCTTTTATCCATATTTTCAGAAATAAGAGAGCTAGACAGGTTTATGCTTGATTTCAGTGTTTTTGTGCAGGTTTTAAGGTGAATTTAGTGAAAGAAGTGAAGAAGGAGAGAGATGGAATCAGAAAAGTCAACCAGAAACCAGAAAAGTCAACCAGTCAACCAGAATACGAAAAAAGTCAACCATAGAGTTTTGGGCCAGTTTTCTGCGATTTTATGATCTGTTTGGGCTTGGACCCGTTTTCTATTATTTTTATGTCCTATTTAAAGACCTAGATGTCTTAGGGTTTGGTATCTTTGGCAGAAACGAAGCAAACACTCTCTCTTCCACCCCTTGGGGTAGATTGGGAGATGGTGACAGCTCTCTTCTTCTCTTTCTCGGGTTTTTCTATCTCTTTCATTCTTTCATTATTGTTCATCTAGGTTCACCATGAATATGGTGAACTAAACCTTGTATGTTTGTTCGGGAATCAATGTAATCTTTTGAAGCTCTCATATGGAATTTGTGCTTGCATCTTAATCTAAGATTTATGCTTTCCTTCATCATTAGTTAGGGTTTTTCCTCTTTGCCTAATGCTTGCTTTGTTTAACTCATTCAATGCATGATTATTGATTTTGTCGATACAGGAACGTACGGGGAAGTCTAGATCCGGGGAATTACTCCCAATATTATATTGGTTGTCGTTAAGCTCTTGTGCTAAGAGAACTAATTATTAGGAATGCTAGGAATCGTATGAACTCGTAATTAGGGATAGGCCTTCTTGACAAGGTAATTTAGAGAGTGGCATTAACAATGATGATTTGAATGTTGAATTCCTAAAATATATGAGAGTGGATAAGGTGAAATTGACCCCCAACAACATATTCATATATATATTTCATTGAAAGTGATTGTCTTTTGCTTTTGCCATTGATCAAAACCTCATGCATACATGTTTATTTTCTGTTTTGCATATTAAACTTCAAATGTTTCGTTCTTAAGTCTTAGCTAATCAACGAACCACACAACTAAACTAGGCCATGAGTCCTTTGGGAGAACGATACTTGGTCTTACCAAGTTTATTACTTGAAACGATTCGGTCATACTTGCCGATTGTTCAACAAGTTTGTGACATCATATTTCGGTGTTCATAAATTTGTCATCATTGACCCTCGAGGTTTAGATGAATTGGAAAATAAAGGAATAAGACTACTATGTCAATTGGAGATGTATTTTCCACCTTCTTTTTTTGATATCATGGTACATTTGATTGTTCATCTAGTAAAAGAAATTCGAATATGTGGGTCGGTCTTCTTAAGGTGGATGTACCCAGTTGAAAGATACATGAAGATCTTAAAGGGATATGTCAAGAATCAGTATAGACCAAAAGCTTCAATCATAGAGCGATACGTTGCAGAGGAAGCCATTGAATTTTGTTCAAGTTATTTGCCATCTTGTGAACCAGTGGGTCTTCCCAAGAGTAGACATGAAGGAAAATGTGAAGGTAAGGGTGTTCGAGGTGTGAGAATTCAAAGTGTTAGCAGAAAAGAAGTTGACCAACACTGTTGATGTGATTCCTTACATTTCTGACCACGTTAATGAAATAAAGGCAGCAAACCCAAGAATGACTGAAAATGGCATCTTAGTGAACATGTGAAAACCTTCTTACAATGGTTTAAGAAAAAGATTTATGCGACTCCAGATGTTTCTGAAAGTTTGTTGAGGTTATCTCGTGCATCGAACGCAGATGTCGTTACATATGGTGGGTACTATATAAACAATATTTCTTTTCAGAAAAAGGTAGAAGATGACAAAAGTAGAGTTCAAAATAGTGGTGTCACACTACAAGCTGAGGCTGTCCACTTTGCTAGTTCTAAAGACAAAAATCCAATCACAACATCCATGAGTTATTTTGGAATAATACAAGAAATATGGGAAGTTGATTATGTCACTTTTAGAGTCCCAGTTTTCAAGTGTAAATGGTTGATATAAATTCCGGTGTCATGACAGATGACTTTGGTTTCACATTGGTAGACTTGAACAACATGAATTACACTGATGAACCATTTATCATGGCTAGTCAAGCAAGACAAATATTTTACGTAAATGATCCAGCGAATAAAAAATTATCAGTGGTTTTAGAAGGAAAAAACATGCATGGACATGATGATGACGATTCTCTTGATATACTTGAGACAACATCTGTTGCTTCTAGACCCATTGAAGACCCAGTTGATGACGTTGCCGATATCATCTAGGCAATTCGTAGTGATCACAATGAAGGGATTTAGGAGAAAACAATATCTTAATAGGTTGTGATAGTTAATTATTGACTTTATATTTATGTTCATCAAAATTGAATTATTACTAACCTTGTATAATTTTTCAGGTATGTTGGCCTGAGACTCAGGATCGGGACAGATCAGATGTGGTCGAGGCGTCACACGATTGGCAGATGTGACAGCCAGACGCGTTGATGGGTAGAGGAGACATGTTGACATTGACCCTAGATCAGGTCAGGCATCAGGGCCAAATGCTGATATGTTTAGGAGTTATTTGGGTAAGTTAGCAAAAAGCCATGTCTCTATCCTTCATGCAACTTGGGATGACGTCCCAAAGGTCGACAAGAAACTCTTATGGCAAGATATTCAGGTATGTTTACTTACAACACTATTGATATACTTATTTCTTTCATCTTTTCAAATCAATAACATGTGTTTTGTTTTAAACAACAACATTATGATATTCCAAACATGATACAAATTAGAAAGAAAGTGTTATCACATATAGCGATAAGATGGAAGGATTTCAGGACAAGGCTGACACGACTATATGTCTTTGGAGACAGACAAGATCAAAATCCATGTCAGCAGTATACCTTCACAGAGGAGGACTGGATACAGTTTCGTTCATCTAGAGAGTCTGAGGAATGGAAGGTCTGTTTCTTAACA
This sequence comes from Vigna umbellata, assembly GCF_029865625.1. Lineage (NCBI taxonomy): Eukaryota > Viridiplantae > Streptophyta > Magnoliopsida > Fabales > Fabaceae > Vigna > Vigna umbellata. The sequence goes on along the minus strand of NC_142165.1, from coordinate 38,032,212 downwards.
ACTTAAAACCTTTCATTGAGTTCTTATGATTTTACACTTATTTATGTACATGGTTTCACAGGGTAAAAGGTTAGCCGCCTAAGAAAGACAACGGCTAAACGATGCACCACACTTGTTATCACGAGGTGGTTATGCAAAACTGGAAAAAAAACTTAGAAAGTCTAGAGCGGATGCCTTGGGACTTGAGTCGCCGGACCTAGCACCTGCACGTGTTAGGTACGAGCTATGAAAGGCTGCTCAAACTAAATCTGATGGGAACATGACATCTTCCTCAGCAGCCTTGATCTCACAAAGAATTGTAAGTTCAAATTCTAAACATTGTTTGATTGTGTATATATCACAGCATGTCTTCTAAGTATCTTCGTTTTTGTATGTCCAGGATGAGTTGGTTGAGCAGCAGACTTAGGGAACATTTGTTGGCCAAGGTAGGGACGACATTCTAACAACGGCCATCGGAAGACCCGAGCACCCAGGACATGTACGTGGAGTTCCTGGGGCGATTGGTCTTCGTGACTACTTTGGCCCCAAACAGAAAACCACTCAATCAATGAGTCAGGAGGCACTGAGGCAGATGGATCTTCAGTGGGAGGAAAGACTCAACCAAAGTGATGAGTCAATATTTTCCTGACTTCACTAAGTTTATTTTACCGGATTTAATTAAGGAAATGTGCTTTAATGTCCAATATATCCCCATTTTTGTTAATTGTGCTTAATTTGACCAGAAATTCTTATTTTAATTAATTTGAATTATTTGAGACTAATTATTTGCATTATTAATTGTAGGGAAATTGCTGGATAATAATTTGGGACATTTGGAGGGTTGTCACATAATTCAAGAGTCTCCATAAAAGAAGGGTACACAAGAAGGCATGGGAAATTAATTAGGAGGTGCAGCCAACGTCCAAGGGGCTTCATTTAGTGAAAAGAAAAAAAACAGCGGGGCCCATGGACAAATTGAATTGGAGTGTCCAGCAAAGAGAAGCATCATGCATTTTTTTTAGCTTGGCACATGAGGGTTTAAAAACTCGTGGACGTGCAGTAGCTGCCAGCGTGGATGGGGCAAATTAATATGAAAGAGGGCAGCAGCTGGTCCAGCAAAGAAAAAGCACGTGGAAGTGAAGCTCACGGCCTGCACCACATCAGCAACATGCGTCCAGGAAATGAAAATGGACTTGAGGTGGTGACGTTTAGCAGCTTTGAAGCCCATGGCTGCACGTCACACTCCAGCTTCAACAAAGGTCCAGCACGTGAATGGGAAACTATTAATGAAGAGGTGCACACAACAGCTTATTCGTTTAGCATTGGGCTTAAAGTTGCGGCAATCCAGCACCCACATTAAGAGGCATCCACCAGCTCTTCTCGGCCCAACACTGCAGCATCCAGCGTGGGCAGAAGCTTGTAGGTGCACAAGGCAATTGGCCCAGCAGCAGAAGAGGGGTGGCAAAGAAGTAAGCACACACGCATATTCATTTTAGAAGAAAGTAGATGTACAAGCGCTGAAGTGGTGGCACGGTCCAGAAAAGATTCCTTCATTTCTTCATCCAGCCTTCACTGGACACGCTGCCAGCAACTCTGAAGAAGACAACGCACGTCTAACAGAAGAACGAGTGACGCGTCCAGCAGCGGCCCACACTTGAGACACGGGTTGTATCCAGCAAAAATTGTAGGTGCACGAAGAAGTCAAGGGGTGTCGAGGCCCATCAAAATTGATGTGCATTAAGTAATGAAGTATAGTGCTAGGAAGTGACTCCTAGGTCGTCTCTCAAGGACCAAATGTGGTTCGAGTCTTAGGTCAAACACATAGTGGGGGGGTTTTGTGAAAATTTTGTTGAATGCAATCAAAATAAATTAAACTGAAATTAAATACGACCAAACATAATCGAATACAATATCAGAAATGAACAAAGCATGAAGACGGAACGATCCTACAAATTGAACGGTTCTACATTGAGACCGAACGGTCTCTAAATCAAATGAGAAAATTGGAAATGCAAGAAAATAAAGAGCCGAATAGAATAAATAGCATAATGAACGAAAACAATAAACCAAAATAATAGACATCACAGTGAATTGAAAAGTAAATTAAACAATGCAAGAGATAAATATCCAAATACAACTAAAACTATTAACATGCAACACTTAAACTGAAACATTAAATGCACAATGTTGTAAGCTAAACATCAAAAGCAATTCATCACCACAAGAAGAAAACGCTTGAAGAGTTAATTTAAATAATTTAGTAAGCTGCTGTAAAATAAAATTTGTGTTGCACTGTTTTTCCATCCAAAGTCGTGGCCTATCCAGCTGATGAATGCACCTACTTCTTCATTCAAAGCTAAATAAAAATAGCCGCTTGCAGCATATCCCAAAACCAAAATAACTTCTCTCTTCTATCATTGAAATCCACGACAAACTTCTTTTGTAAAAGCAAATAAATTAATGATGAAAATTCATTCCCCCTGTAGCAGCTTCAGCGTTCCTTTTAAAAGAAAATAAATGCATTTCTTCACTCAAAATGAAATCACCGCTTCTTCACTCATCTTGCAACCAAACATTAAGCAAACATTCAATGCAACGGTTAACTTCTGTGATGATGAGCTTTGAAAGACGGAAATGAAAAATCAGCAAAGATAAAAAATGCTTCTAAGTGGGTGGCGGCTGCCATGTCCAGCACGTCCCCTTTTCTACAAGAAAGAAAACTAAATCTACTGGACATCACCGTTCATTAATGCACCGTTTGCTTCCAAAAGAAAGAAAAATGAAATGTGCTTTTTTTTTATATGCTGGATGTAATCCTATGTCTAAAAAAACAACGTTCCAGCCAGCTCCTTCCCGTGCACTCCATTCCTCTCTGTATCCTCTCTCCATTCAGCCCTGTTGTGTGCCCTTAAAAATGAAGAAGTGAATCCCCTCTGTCCAGCCCTTGCGCGTGCTGCTTCTTCTTTGACTTCTTCGTGCACCTCCAATTTTTGCTGGATACAACTCGTGTCTCAAGTGTGGGCTGCTGCTGGACGCGTCACTCGTTCTTCTACTGGACGTGCGTTGTCTTCTTTAGAGTTGCTGGACGTCACCTTGCTGCGAGCGTGTCCAGTGAAGGCTGGATGAAGAAATGAAGGCCTCTTTTCTAGACCGTGCCACCACTTCAGCGCTTGTGCATCTACTTTCTTCTAAAATGAATCTGCGTGTGTGCTTACTTATTTGCCACCCCTCTTCTGCTGCTGGGCCAATTGCCTTGTGCACCTACAAGCTTCTGCCCACGTTGGACGCTGCAGTGCTGGGTCGAGAAGAGCTGCTGGATGCCTCTTAATGTGGGTGTTGGACTGCCGCAACTTCAAGCCCAATGCTGAACGAATAAGCTGCTGTGTGCACCTCTTCATTAATAGCTTCCCATTCATGTGCTGGACCATTGTTGAAGCTGGAGTGTGACGTGCAGCCATGGGCTCCAAAGCTGCTAGACGTCACCAGCTCAAGTCCATTTTCATTTCCTGGACGCATGTTGCTGATGTGGTGCAGGTCGTGAGCTTCACTTCCACGTGCTTTTTCTTTGCTGGACCAGCTGCTGCCCTCTTTCATATTAATTTGCCCCATCCACGCTGGCGGCTGTTGCACGTCCATGGGTTTCTAAAACCTCATGTGCCGAGCTAAAAAAAAGGCATGATGCCTCTCTTTGCTGGACACTCCAATTCAATTTGTCCATGGGCCTCGCTAGTTTTTTTCTTTTCACTAAATGAAGCCCCTTAGACGTTGGCTGGATCTCCTAATTAATTTCCCACGCCTTCTTGTTGATAACGGTTGAAAAACCGGTATTTTTATGCTTAAATTTGATACCAAAAGCAACCTTTAAGACTTAGAAACTAGCTTGAACTCATATTTTTGCTTTAGTTTTGAGAATAAGAGAGTTGAAAGTGAATTTAATGGTTTTGTGCAAGATTCCCTTGATTTTGTAGGCTAATTGAATGATTTGAAAGAAGAATTGAAATACCGAATGATTGGAGTGCTGAAAAGTCCACCAGAAACCAGAAAAGTCAACTAGTCAACCAAAAAAGTCAACCAGTCAACCAGAAAAGTCAACCAGTCAACCAGAATGCTGAAAAACCAACCAGAACGCAGAAAAAGTTTGACCGAGTGGCGCTGAGCGGTAAAATACCGCTGAGCGGGACTTTTCGGGTGTCGAAATCACCGCTGAGGGGCAAAACAGCAGCTGGGGGGCAAAATGGATCATGCGCTAGTACCGCTCAGCGGTAAAATACCGCTGAGCGCCATTCTAAGTGGGCTTGGACCGGTTTTCTTTTGTTTTTATGGGCTTGGACTTGTTTTATGTTATTTTTATGCCCTATTTAAGGACTTGCACATCCTAGGGTTTGTACCTTTGGCTGGGAGGAAGCAGAAACACACTTTTCACCCCTTGGGAGTAGATTGGGAGATGGTGACGGCTCTCCTCTTCTCTTTCTCGGGTTTTTTTATCTCTTCCATTCTTTCATTATTGTTCATCAAGTTTCACCATGAATATGGTGAACTAAACCTTGTATTGTTGTTGGGGAATCAATGTAGTCTTGTGAAACTCTCATATATGGAATTTGTTTTTACATCTTATATTTAAGACCTATGCTTTCTTTCATCATTAGTTAGGGTTTTTCCTCTTTGCTCAATGCTTGCTTTGTTTAATTCATTCAATGCATGATTATTGATTTTGTCGATACGGGAACGTACGGGGAAGTCTAGATCCGGGGAATTTCTCCCAATAGTATATTGGTTGCCTTAAGCTCCTGTGCTAAAAAAACTAATTATTAGGAATGCTAGGAATCGTATGAACTCGTAATTAGGGAGAAGCCTTCTTGAAAGGTAATTTAGAGAGTGGCATTAACAATGATGAATTGAATGTTGAATTCCTAAAGTATATGAGAGTGGATAAGATGAAATTGATAACCCCAACAACATACTCATCCATATATTCCATTAAAGTGTTTGTATTTTGTTTTAGCCATTGATCACATTCATGCATACATGTTTATTTTCTGTTTTGCATATTAAACTTCACTTATTTCGTTCTTAAGTCTTAAATAATCAACAAATCACATAACTAAACTAGGCCGTGAGTCCTTTAGGAGAACGATACTTGGTCTTACCGAGTTTATTACTTGAAACGATTTGGTCACACTTGCCGATTGTTCAACAAGTTTGTGGCGCCGTATTTCGGTGTTCATAAATTTGTCATCACTTGTGTACCCTTATTTTATGGAGACTCTTGAATTATGTGACAACCCTCCAAATGTCCCAAATTATTATCCAACAATTTCCCTATAATTAATAATGCAAATAATTAGTCTCAGATAATTCAAATTAATTAAAATAAGAATTTCTGGTCAAATTAAGCACAATTAACAAAAATGGGGAAATATTGGACATTAAAGCACATTTCCTTAATTAAATCCGGTAAAATAAACTCAGTGAAGTCAGGAAAATATTGACTAATCAAAATAGACCACACTTAGTCTTTTGCACTCCTGGGCAAAATCAAGACGCAAATCAAGGAATAGTTCAAAGGACGTCAGGGAAGTGACACAAACTCAGCACACAGAAAACAAAGACTAACAAGGACAGAAACAAAATTACACGGTCCTCAAGGAATCTGGACAGAGAAAAGAAGTAGACAATATCCAACAGAGAATGAATCATAGAAAGCAGATACTCATGAAATCATCCAAGCAATTCAAGACATGGCAAAATGATCAATCAGCTCAAGAGGTGAATCAAAAGTAACAAAACCTCACAGATGCACTATCAGTGTTTCTCTCAAGTGTCTAAGGTAAAGAATTTCAACTCAATGCACTCAAGAAAGCAAGCAACAACAGACTTGGCAAGCCTCTAATATCAACACTCAAAACATATGCATGTTCAAATCAAAAGGTCTTTTATGGATGTAAATGGGGCCAAGGAGAAGGGAGGATAAATATGGATGAGAAGCTACAAACCAAAAGAAATAGAGGAGCAATGGGGAACAAGTGTAAACACAATGAAATCACACCCAAACCTCTAATTCAATCCTCTTCTTGACTCCATTATTCACAAATTTTTTATTTTTCTCATTTTTCTCACTCTTTTTTTTTTCCTCCTGTCTATTTTCTTTTCTCTCTTTAGCACACAACTATCAGAGACAAGATATAAATCATATTTTTGAACACAAAACAAGAAGAGGAACCAACCAGCCAATTCATCAAAAACCCCAAGGAGACCACACTTGTTCCCAAAACACTTCCAAAGCTCCAAAATTCCCTAAGGTTAAGGTAATCATGGTTTTTCACTTAGGGCTAGTGTATGAGCTTCAAAACAAAGAAATGGGGAAATTATAGGCTCAATAGGGGTTATCAAAGGATTAGAACAAGGTAGGCTTATTTAGCTAGAGAGGCTCAAGAACAAACTTGCCTTTATCACTTCCGAACATGCATATCAATCAAGAATTATCAACAGAGTCAAGCCAAGGCATATGTGCAAGCAATCAAGAGACATATCACACAGAAAGAAAAGGACATAAAGTGGCTCAAATCTCACACAGGGTATTTGTCACATCAAATCAACCTCTCAAACATCATAATCATCCTTCCAAACAAAGAAAATCAAAGGATTTCCAACCAATCAAAGTATCACTAAAGTGAAGGTCAAGGCTACAACCTAAACAAAGTCCAGAAATCAAGAGAAACATGCAAACTGTACACAAGACACGACAAAAATAACCTAGAAAAGAAAAAATTTAACCAAGAAAACAAAAACTAACAAAGAAAAAAATCAAAATCTCCCCCAATAGACCACACTTTAACTATACAATGTCCTCAATGTGTCATAAGTATAAGATCAGAAATCAGAACAGTGAACAGATCATGGACAAGTGCAATAAAAGTAAGGAAAGGGGGAGAAGGGAAAAAGAAACCTCCCCTGGTCATGGTGGCAGTTGCCAATTTTGGACTATCAGGGAGATGTCTTTCACCACAAGATCTAGCAAGGAAGTTGTGAGGAAGAATTGCTTCATCCTCTAGATTTGATCTAGCAGGGAGATATCATCCAATCCTGGATCTAAGAAGGAAGGATTGTTGATGAGCAGGTTCAACCGGTGCCTATTGATCTTCAAGTTGTTTTGTAGGCTCGCACCTTTGTCTTCAATTGTGGGTGTTTGTTGATCAAATTCATGTGTACCTCCTACAACATAGTTAGTGCAATGTGGCTCCAAAGAAATGACATGCAGAGGTATAACACCCAATCCCAGTGTAACAGGCTGAACCTCAGATATACCCTCAAAACATGAATCAAGTTCAAATTTAGAAGCAATATCAACAACAAACTCAAATTCATGTTTAGTGCATGGAGAATAAACATTGGGATGTGATATCAAAAAGTGATTCTCATTATGCACAGAGGGAGAATTAAAAACATGCTCAGCAACAATATGATTATCAGTAACATACCTATCAACAACATAATCATTAACAACATAATCATCAACAACATAATGAAATTGAGGTATGTTTTTCTCCACTTCCCTAAAGATTGGAAAAATGGTGGAAGATGAAAATGGTCTACCTGGCTCAAAAGTACTGCTTATATCTGCTGTGTCCCCAAAATCTTCATCAGTCTCCTCAGATGCAAGAGTAGGGACGTTTGACGATGGGAAAGTAGGTGGCACAATGAGAAAATGACTCTCGTCCCCATCTTCTATGTTGATGCCTGTTATTTTCATGCTTAAAATTGACACTAAAAGCAACCTTTACACTTAGAAACTAGCTTGAAATCATGCTTTTCTTCTTATTTTCAGAAATGAGAGAGCTGGACAGGTTTATGCTTGATTTCAGTGTTTTTGTGCAGGTTTTAAGGTGAATTTGGTGAAAGAAGTGAAGAAGGAGAGATATGGAATCAGAAAAGACATCAAAAAGTGCAAAAGGACAAGCCGAAGTCACCGCTCAGCGGCAGTTTACCGCTGAGCGGCACTCAGGAGCTCACGGGAGGACTGCTGAGGGGCAAAATGGCCGCTGAGGGGAAGAAACGTGACACGCACTTACCGCTGAGCGGTATTTTACCGCTGAGCGGCACTTTAATGGGCTTGGACCTAATTTTCTGTAATTTACGAATAATATATAAGCTTTAGGGTTTCCTAGGGTTTGTATCTTTGGCTGGAACGAAGAAAACACTCTCTCTTCCACCCCTTTGAAGGAGGATCTTGGATGCTGAGGCTTCCTCTTCACCTTTTTAGGTTTTTATCTTTCATTCTTTCATTGTAATTCATCTAGGTTCACCATGAATATGGTGAACTAAACTCTGTATGTTTGTTGGGGAATCAATGTAATCTTTTGAAGCTCTCATATATGGAATTTGTTTTTACATCTTTTATTTAAGATCTATGCTTTCTTTCATCATTAGTTAGGGTTTTTCCTCTTTGTTTAATGCTTGCATTGTTTAACTCATTCGATGCTTGATTATTGGTTTTGTCGATACGGGCGCGTACGGGGAAGTTTAGATCCGGGGAATTTCTCCCAATATGATATTGGTTGTCGTTAAGCTCCTACACTTATGAACTTATCATTAGGAATGCTAGGAATTGTATGAACTCGTGATTAGGGAGAAGCCTTCTTGAAAGGTACTTTAGAGAGTGGCATTAACAATGATGATTTGAATGTTGAATTCCTAAAATATATGAGAGTGGATAAGATGAAATTGACCCCCAACAACATATTCATACATAAATTTCATTGAAAGTGTTTATCTTTTGCTTTTTGCCATTGATCAAAACTTCATGCATACATATTTAATTTTCGTCTTTTGCATATAAAATCCAAATATTTCGTCTTTAAGTCTTAGCTAATCAAGAAACCACACAACTAAACTAGGCCGTGAGTCCTTTGGGAAGAACGATACTTGGTCTTACCAAGTTTATTACTTGAACGATTCGGTCACACTTGCCGATTGAAAAACAAGTTTGTGACATCATATTTTGGTGTTCATAAATTGATCCATCAATGCCACTATCATCATCATCTGGAATCTGAACAGTCTGAAATGGTAACTCTGAATCTTGTGACTGTTCCTCAGTGAGTTGAGTGGCCATCTGTGCTATCTGATCCGTCAAACTCTGAATGACAGCTCCTATTTCCTGTTGAAACTGCATGTTCTCTTGTTGAAACTGTAGGTTATGCACTGTCATCTGCTTCAGTAACTCCTCCAATGTAGGCTCAGAAGTAGAAGGTTGAGGAGCTATTTGGGCAGGAGCATCATATTGTTGACTCTCGTATTGCTGGACTGGTGGAGGCATAAAAGTGCTCTGGAATGGTGGTTCTGGATAATGATGTTGTTGTGGCACATTATACCATCCCAAGCTAGAGTCATTCCATCCAGGATTGTTGTTGTAACCATACTGCACAGGGGAGAATTTGCTCAGAAATTGATGCTCAAGATATCCTCAATCGGTAACGGATCCTAGAGGAAGAAAGTCTTTCCAATCCTTAGCTGCTCCTTGTAATGAATGCGGAAATGCCCTTAAGAAAATGTGATCAAGAGGGACATGTGGAGGCTTCATTGAAGAGCACATGATGTGGAACTCCTCTAAATGTCTATGTGGGCATTCTCCTGCAAAACCATGAAACTTAGGGAGCAAATATATCAGTCCAGTGCTTAGAACATAATGAATATCATCCTTTGTAGGTGGAACCGGCTCACGAGGAGAGGTCTCAGAAATTTGAGGATGAGCCACATTGTTCTCAGCATAAAAATCAGCAGAATTACAATCAGAGTACCATGCAGAAGGAGAATCATGATCAGAGGCACTCACAGAATAAGCATTATTCACATAACCAGAATAGGTAGACATGGAAAAAGAAAAATACTAAAAATTACAAACAAATAAAACACAACACATTTATACATGCAACATGCACACAGAAAATAGAACATCACAATACAAGACAAAACACATACGACACGCATACAAAAACGCACATAACAGAAAACAACAAAAGACCCAAAACAGAAAACCCAACAATTACACTAAAACATTAAAAGCACAATATTGTCATCTATCCTACACATTCACCACCAAAAAGAAGAAAATCAATTCAACATATAATATAAAATATTTTAAGGCAAAAGAAATAAAAGAAAATAAAACTTCTCTAGCATGACCCATTCATCTATCAAAAGAAATTGAAATTTGCCATTGCTTCTAACAAAAATACTCCTTGGCCGTGACTCTTCCATTCCATTCAAAGAAAATTGAAATAATTGAAATGCTTCCCTTTATTCCTCTTTGGCCGTGACACCTTCTCTTAAATTACAACTACTACTCCCATTTAGTCTTCATTCTCAAAGAATTAAAAGAAATGCAACAAGTGGGGCACTTCTTCTTTCACGTGAATCACCAACAACCCATCCACTTTTGCTTTCTGAAGTGGATTCTTCTCCACATGGTAGCTGCATTCTCCACATAAATAAATCAATGTCTCTCCTCTCTCATCCATTCCCGTCCAGCACAACTTAAAAGAAAGAAAGAAAACTCCAAAATGTTGAATCACCATCCAAATTAAATCACGTGACAGCAGCAACACCATTTCTCCATGCCAAACCGTGACAGCTACTCTATCTAATCACTCTACTACTATTCTCTAAAGAAAGAAAGGGAGAATCAAATAAAAGCAAGGCTACTTCCTTCCAGGAGCCGTAACAGTGTGCACGGCTTCGAACTAAATTAAAATGCACTTTTCATTCAATGAAAAATTAAACAAACATTCCTCATGAATCATCACCAACAACACTTAGAAAGAAAACAATAAATGCTTGGACAGTAGAATAAGAAATGAAATGAGTCATTTTGCTTCAACCTCTAACAGCACAATAAAGTGAATCCAAAAGGTGGGTGGTGGCGTGTACTCTTTCCTCAGGCCGTTCCCGTGCAACACAAATTAAAAGAAAGAAAAAAGACTCCAAAATGAAATTAAGAAGCTCTCTATTCCCAGCGTAACAACGTGCAAGCAAAGCAAAATTCTAATTTATGGAATATATAAATGAATGTGACAACAGCTGAACCCAAGCTTCAATCAAAAGTGCACAAAACCAAATGAAAATGGCAATGAGAAATCAGCAAAAAGGAATCCACGTAAGCTCTTCCTTCATCCTCTCTAAAACAGCGTTCAAAATCCAAAAACTGGAAAAATTGAATCCGGCGGCCCTCACACGTCCCCTAAGCCGAGACACCCCCCCTTTGCTGTTGGAGAGAAAACCCCTTAAATGAAGGTTCCAAATGACCCGTAATTCTCCCCTCTCTTCCTTGCTGGACTTAGGCCGTGTGGCGTTGGAAAATGCTGGATGCCACTCCCGGTACTAACGTGGCTGCCCCTTGCTGGACCACTTCTTTTTACTGGACGCCCTTCTGTTGGACCAACCGAGAGCTTCCTAATCATCTCATCCGTGGGCTCCCTTTCCAGCCAGCTGGATGCATGAAGTCTTCTCTCTGCTGGACCGAGGTTGCTGGGTGCTACCTGGACCGTGAACTGCTGTTGGAAAAATGAAGATATGGGTCGTGTTGGATGCGTGGTTCCAAGTGTTGATTGCTGGATGCACCTCCTCAAATCCTCAATTCCCTCTGGACCGCATGTGCACCGCGTTAACAAGAAAATGAAATGTGTCTCTCCAAATATTAATTGCCCAAGGGCCTTGCTAAATGCTCTCCAAGCCCAAATAAAAAAAATGAAATGCAAGTGGCTGGTATCTACACCTCATTTAACCTCCAAGTGTCCCAAATTGTATTTCCAAAATTTTCCCTGCAATTAATAATGCAAATAATTAGCTCAGATAATTCAAATTAATTAAAATTAGAGTTTCTGGTCAAATTAAGCACAATTAGCAAAAACGGAAAAATACCGGACATTTAAGCACAATTCACTGATTAATTCTAGCATAATAAACTAAGTGAAGTGAAGAAAATATTGACTCATCACAAAGCATGAGATCAATGGAGCAACGATTCATGGAGCAGCTACAAGAACAAAAGGAAATACAAAGAGTGCTTGAACAAAAGCTGCATTCCATGACGCAGGGCAACACGGTGCCCGGTGAAACTCCCACGCCACCTCGTGTCAACACTAGAGGATCATGCTCTGTTGTTGAACCTACTCAGTACAACGGTCAATATGAGTTGTTGGTTGATCGGGATTCCCCACGCATTGTGGCTGTCAGACGAGTGCTTGAGGGAGGGCTCATTATTCATGGTGTTCCCATATTACCCCACCACGTGCGTGTGACGATTGACGAGATTCGGGATCCCAAGGCTCAGGTGCCTGTACCCACTCCAGAAATTAATTTTGTGAGGGAGGCCATAGGATCATTTTTAACCTGGCCTCGAGCATTGATCATGTCACACATCGCTACTCCACAGGTATAATGTCTTTGTTATTAATATTTCTATGTTAAGTTTAAAAATATTTGTTGAATAACTCTTTGATGAAATTCTTATCTTCAGTTTACATGTCCTCAAAAGCAGCCGATTCATGACAAAGTCATACATGAAGATGATGACATGGCTGAAGTAGAGGATGATCCTCTATCAAAGCTAATCACAAGATTACCCAGGTTGAAGAGAGCACCATTAGAACTATACTGGGATTTGAGAGTATTTGGTCTGCCCCCCATGTGCCAGTATATATCACATTGCCTGATGCATTGGAGGTGATTGGGGGAGATAGGATGTTGAATATTTCCATCATTCAACTGTGGTGCATGCAAGATAGTTAATTTTGTCTTCCATATGTCTTTTTGTTTTATTCCTATAGTTTCTAACAACTTAAGTTTGATCATTTAGGTACATGGACACAATCGTTGTAGACAAAGGTCGGTCTTCCATGTACGGATTTGTTGAACCGACCATTCAACATTCTGGTAACACACTTCAAAACAGACAACATTATTTGCAAACATGGATGGATAAGTCAAAAAGAGACGTATACCTTGTGCCATACATTGATGGGTAGGTGTTGTTATATGTAAAAGTTCATTATTAAAGTTTCCTTAATTACTTAGTTAAATAACTATTTGTCCTTCGTGATAGGTCGCACTGGCAGCTGATGGTCATCATTCCCAAGCAATGTAAAATTATATGGTTTTGTTCGGTGCACAAGAAGAAGAAAAATGACTTGAGAACCATGCTTCAAGGGTAAGTGTTTCTCCAAAAATGACTTTGAATTTGATGTTCCCCTTAAACTTTTATGATAAATATAGTTATGATAATTTTACTTTGTGTTTTTAATCTGTACAGAGTTATTGGTAAATCTCGAGGTCAACTAGTTCAAATTTTATATCCAAAGGTTGATTGTCATTTATAGTTATAATTCATTTTGTATGTTATTGAATGATCTAAATTATTGACGATTTAGTGCATCATTTTAGTGTAACCAGCAGCAGGATTCATGGGAATGTGGCTTCTATGTCATGTGTTGGATTAAGACCATCATTCGAGCTGTCATTACAGATGACTGGAATGAGGTAACGATGCATACCTTGAATACATTACAAATCAAATTCATCTTTAAACATATATGAAACCATAATGAATCTTTCTTCAATTTTGCAGCGCTTCAAGAGTACATCTCCTATACCAGAGGAAACGATTAGGCAAATAAGGCAGGAGTGGACAACTTATCTTCTGCAAAGATGGAGTTAGGAACAGTTTTATTTGTTGTTTAACATTGATTAATTTTTGTTTTATAAGTTTATATATTGATAGTTTTGGTATTGGATTATTTTGTACATTAAGTAGAACTTTCTTTATATGAAACACAAATATACTATACTATATATTGTTATGGGGCGACTTTCTGTTTTTCAGGTGTGGTTTTAATGCAAAAATAAATTGATTTTTTTAAAAAAAACGCCCAGTAGTGCACAAACTGACGTCTATAGATGTCTTGTAGTGCACAAACTGACGTCCAAGCCCGTAATCCCTAAACAACCCGTTCATCCATATAGACGTCCGGGGTGGCTTCGCCGGACGTCTATATAGACGTCGGGCCTGACACAACGGACGTCTATATAGACGTCCGGCTTGACACAACAGACGTTGGACTAATGTCACCCACAAAGACGTCGGGTGCAGGTCGGACGTCAAAAAGCCAAAAGAACAAACGTCTAAATCCCTTTCTGCACTAGTGTTAGAAAAGAAGTGTTGAAACTTTTGGAAGCTGGTATCACCTATCCAATCTCTGACAGTGAATGGGTAAGTCCAGTACAGGTTGTTCCAAAGAAAGGCGGGATGACAGTAATTCATAATGAGAAGAATGAACTTATTCCTACTCGGACAGTTACTGGATGGCGAATGTGCATTGATTACAGGAAGCTAAATAAAGCCACTAGGAAGGATCATTTTCCTCTTCCTTTCATGGACCATTTGTTGGAGAGATTAGCAGGTCAAGCTTTTTATTGCTTTCTAGATGGATATTCTGGATACAATCAGATTGTGGTAGATCCAAAAGACCAAGAGAAGAACACTTTTACTTGTCCTTTTGGTATTTTTGCCTACAGAAAGAAGCCATTTGGATTATGTAATGCTCTAGCTACATTTCAAAGGTGTATGCAGACAATTTTTGCAGATCTCCTAGAAAAGTGCATTGAAGTCTTCATGGATGATTTTTCAGTCTTTTGAAATTCTTTCCAAAGGTGTTTGGCTAATTTGGATATTGTTCGTAAAAGATGTGTTCAGACAAATCTTGTTCTCAATTGGGAGAAATGTCATTTCATGGTAACAGAAGGAATTGTGCTGAGACATAAAATCTCTGCTAAAGGGATTGAGGTGGATAAAACCAAAGTAGAAGTCATTGAAAAACTGCCTCCACCAACAAATGTAAAGGGAATCAGGAGCTTTCTAGGTCATGTTGGATTTTACAGAAGATTCATCAAAGATTTTTCAAAAATTGCTAAACCATTGAGTAATCTTCTTTTGAAGGATGCTCCTTTTGTGATGAATGAAGAATGTTTGAAAGCTTTTGAAACATTGAAGAGTAAATTAGTGTTAGCTCCAGTAATTATAGCTCCAGATTGGAATAAAAATTTTGAGCTAATGTGTGATGCTAGTGGTTATGCAATAGGAGTCGTTCTTGGCCAGCGAAAAGAGCAGATCTTTCATCCAATTTATTATGCCAGCAAAGTTCTGAATGATGCTCAATTGAATTATGCTACTACATAGACAGAGTTCCTAGCTATAGTATATGCTTTAGAGAAGTTTAGACCTTATCTTATTGGGTCTAAGGTGATTATTTATACAGATCATGCAACTATGAAATATTTGTTGACAAAGCCAGACTCTAAGCCACGTCTGATCAGATGGGTACTACTCTTGCAAGAATTTGATTTGGAGATCCGTGATAAGAAAGGGAGTGAGAACTTGATTGCTGATCATTTGTCACGGCTAGTCAACAAGGAGGTCACTAGCAAGGAATCAGAGATCTGGGAATCTTTTTCAGATGAAACACTCATGTATATTCAAAAGAGGCCATGGTTTGCTGATATGGATAATTTCAAAGTTGCAAGGGTAATGCCAGAAGATCTAAATTAGCAACAAAGAAAGAAATTTTTGCATGATGCCAAGCAGTTTGTCTGGGATGATCCTTATTTGTTCAAAATTGGAGCAGATAATCTTTTGAGGAGATGTGTGACAAATGAAGAAGCAGAAGGAATTCTCTGGCATTGTTATGATTCACCTTATGGGGGACATTTTAATGGAGAAAGAACAACAACAAAAGTTCTTCAATCAGGGGTTTTATTGGCCAACTCTATTTAAAGATGCTCATAATCATGCTAGAAATTGTGATAAGTGTCAACGAGCAGGGACAATTACTAGACGTCATGAGATGCCATTACAGGGCATTTTAGAGGTTGAGGTTTTTGATTGCTGGGGTATTGACTTTGTGGGACCATTTCCTCCATCTTTCAACAATGAATACATATTGGTAGCAGTGGATTATGTGAGTAAATGGGTGGAAGCATTAGCTTGTCCTAAAAATGATGCTAGCACTGTAATCAATTTTTTGAAGAAGCAGATATTTTCACGTTTTGGAACTCCAAGAGTGCTAATTAGTGATGGGGGATCTCATTTATGCAATTATCAGCTAGGAAAAGTACTCAAACATTATGGAGTGATGATAACAGTTGAAAAACTGTTATTTTCATGCTTAAAATTGATATTAAAAGCAATCTTTATACTTAGAAACTAGCTTGAAATCATTCTTTTCTTCATATTTTCAGAAATAAGAGAGCTGGACAGGTTTATGCTTGATTTCAGTGTTTTTGTACAGGTTTTAAGGTGAATTTGGTGAAAGAAGTGAAGAAGGAGAGATATGGAATCAGAAAAGACATCAAAAAGTGCAAAAGGAGAAGCCGAAGTCACCGCTGAGCGGCAGTTTACCGCTGAGCGGCCCTCAGGAGCTCACGGGAGGACCGCTGAGGGGCAAAATGGCCGCTGAGGGGAAGAAACGTGACACGCACTTACCGCTAAGCGGTATTTTACCGCTGAGCGGCACTTTAATGAGCTTGGACCTAATTTTCTGTAATTTACGAATAATATATAAGCTTTAGGGTTTCCTAGGGTTAGGTATCTTTTGTTAGAACGAAGTAAACACTCTCTCTTCCACCCCTTTGAAGGAGGATCTTGGATGCTGAGGCTTCCTCTTCACCTTTTTAGGGTTTTATCTTTCATTCTTTCATTGTAATTCATCTAGGTTCACCATGAATATGGTGAACTAAACTCTATATGTTTGTTGGGGAATCAATGTAATCTTTTGAAGCTCTCATATATGGAATCTGTTTTTACATCTTTTAATTAAGACTCATGCTTTCTTTCATCATTAGTTTGGGTTTTTCCTCTTTGCTTAATCCTTGCATTGTTTAACTCATTCGATGCATGATTATTGGTTTTGTCGATACGGGCGCGTACGGGGAAGTCTAGATCTGGGGAATTTCTCCCAATATGATATTGGTTGTCGTTAAGCTCCTACACTTATGAACTGATCATTAGGAATGCTAGGAATTGTATGAACTCGTGATTAGGGAGAAGCCTTCTTGAAAGGTACTTTAGAGAGTGGCATTAACAATGATGATTTGAATGCTGAATTCCTAAAATATATGAGAGTGGATAAGATGAAATTGACCCCCAACAACATATTCATACATATATTTCATTGAAAGTGTTTATCTTTTGCTTTTTGCCATTGATCAAAACTTCATGCATACATATTTAATTTTCGTCTTTTGCATATAAAATCCAAATATTTCGTCTTTAAGTCTTAGCTAATCAAGAAACCACACAACTAAACTAGGCCGTGAGTCCTTTGGGAAGAACGATACTTGGTCTTACCAAGTTTATTACTTGAACGATTCGGTCACACTTGCCGATTGAAAAACTAGTTTGTGACATCATATTTTGGTGTTCATAAATTTGTCCATCAAGTTTTTGGCGCCGTTGCCGGGGACTCGTGGTTTAACTGGTTAATTTGTGTGATTATTGATTATCTTTGACTTATTTTTTTATTTTTAATTTAAATTTCGAATTTTTTTATTTTATTTTATTTTTCTGTTTATATTTTTCAGTTTTGTATTTTATTTGATTTTATTTTATTTTTCTGTTTTCTGTTTTTCTGTTTTCTGTTTTTATTTTCTGAATCTTATATCTTCTCTTATATCTTTTTGTGCTAACCAAATCTTTTCTAGGGTTTTGTGTTCTTGTGTATGCAGGAGGCAATTCGAACTAGGAGCAACAAAACAACAGAACCTCTGCTTGAAGGATTAGAAGACAGTAGACGGAGGAGAAGCATCCGAACATCTAGAGAACTTTTTCCTCCTCCGGAAACTCTGTTGCAACCATCACCACAAGGTTCTGTTCATAGCACAGAAAATATGGAGAACAATAATATCAGAAGAACTCTTGCTGATTACACCAATATAGCTGGACCTCAGCACTTTAACAGCATAGCTAGACCAAGAGTCAATGCAGCTAACATGGAGGTCAAACCAACACAGATCCAACTGCTGAAAAGTAATCAATTTAATGGGTTATCTCATGAAAGCCCATATGAGCACCTTACTACATTCAATGAAATTTGCAACACAATCAAAATTAATGGGGTGCCAGATGGAGCGATCAAACTTAGTTTGTTTCCTTTCTCATTGGGAGGCAATGCTAAGCTTTGGTTGAATTCTTTCCCAGAAGGAAGTTTCACAGAGTGGGAAGTAGTGGTAACAAAGTTTTTGAACAAGTACTTTCCACAAGCAAAGGTGACAAAAGGCAAGCAAGAGATATCTTCATTTAAGCAGGGCATGGAAGAATCACTAGGGCATGCATGGGATAGATACAAAAGTCTACTAAGAAAAACGCCCACGCATGGCTTTGAAGAACAGGAAGTAGTCTTAACTTTCCTTGGAGGTCTTGGTTCACAAACCAAGATGATGCTTGACGCCTCAGCAGGAGGAAATATCAAATGGAAAACTCCAGAGTAAGCTACAGAAATCATTGACAACATGGCTACTAGTGATAATGAGCTGCACAGTGAGAGAGGAGCTCCTATGCAACAAAAAGGGGTTCTTCAATTACAGACACATGATGTCTTGCTAGCTCAAATAAAATTCTAACTCAACAGCTGGAGACTCTGACTAAAACTCTTGCACAATTACCTAAAGAGTTGAAAACTGCTGCACAAGTACAAACCCAGTTGTGCGAATTATGTGGAGGTGATCATATCAATGGTCAATGTGCTTTTCCAGTGGAAGCTGTGGAGGATGTTAATTTCATGGCTAATCAATTTCCATACCGTCAAGGGAATTACAATCAAGGGTGGAAACCACATCCAAGCATTGGTCAAGGACAAACTGGGCAAGCTAATCAATATAATAAGCAGCAGCAGCAACCAACCTTTTGGCAACAGTTATCTATGCTTAATGAAAGATCAACAAGGTTGGAAGAAACTCTTCAGCAATTCATACAGAAAACTAAATCTCCTCAAAAGAGCACTGAAGCTGCTATAAAGAATTTGGAGATTCAAATGGGTTAGATTACCAAGGAATTGGAAGAAAGACCAAATAGAAATTTTGGGGCTAATACTGAGGTTAACCCCAGAGAAGAGTGCAAGGTGGTAAAGAGTGTGAATGAAGAGATAATTGAGTTAGAAGAAGGAGAAACAGAAGAAAGAAGAGAAATAGAGAGCAAAAATACTTTTCCTTTTCCAATAAATCAAGAGAAACAATTGGATTTCACAGAATTATTCAAGATGTTGGATAATGATGCACCTTGGGAGCAGATTTTACAGAAAATCACAGTTTACACAAAATCTGATGAGAACATCTCTACAAAGAAAAGACGTAGAGGTGATGAAGCAAAGAAATGTATAACTGTTAAAAAAGTGTCATTCCCTCCTAAAGCATTAGATCCAGGTAGTTTTTCTATCCCTTGTACCATAGGGAAGAAAAAGGTGAAGAAAGCTCTCCTTGATTTAGGTTCAAGTGTTAACTTGATACCTTATTCTTTACTGGAGCAAATCGGCAATGTTAAAGTGAAACCTGCAAAGGTTAAAATAGTAATGGCCGATGGATCTTCAAAGGAGCCATGTGGGATTGTAGAGGACATTATAGTTTGTGTTGGCAAACTTCAGTTCTTGGCAGACTTTGTGGTGATGAAGATGGAGACAGAGAAAATACCTATCATACTTGGAAGACCGTTTATGAAAACGGCCAGGGCTATCATTGATGTAAATGAAGGTATAGTGGTGCTCCAGGACAGAGAGGAGAGAGTAGTGGTAGACGTCTTCAAAGATGAGACGCAAGAAAAGGAGGAAGAGGCTAGTTATAAAGCTGCATTTCGAGATGCACCCATGACTAGCCATAAAGATGAAAATCTCAAGATTGCAGGTAACCATTGTTTGTTGTTTTAGGTACCCAAGGAAGAAGAGACTGGAAGAGGAGAAAAAGTTCCTAGTGACTGGGAGAAAAGAAAACTCCAACTTGGCACACCTGTAAGAATCAAGAACAAGTTGTGGGTTGTGAAGGGCTTTAAAGAGAAGGAGATGATAGAGATAGAGTCTCCGTATTCTAGAAGGACCAAAACAGTTCAAAGGAAACAGCTGAGGAGTTGGTGGAATGACAACATCAACTATAAAGAAGATGGAACTTGAACTTTATTGGGTCAAGCTAATGACGTTAAAAGAGCGCTTGCTGGGAGGCAACCCAGTGGATTTAAAGACTTTTGATTTGGTTTTGTAAATTTTAAATTGTGAACATTATTTTTGTAAATATTTTGTTGGAAATAGCATCTACTGAAGGATGCTAAGGTGGTTAAGTATCTACTGAAGGATACTATGTTTGTAACACCTACTGATGGGTGTTGGTAAGAAAATTTTGCACCTACTGATGGGTGTTGGTAAGAAAATTTTGCACCTACTGATGGGTGTTGGTGGATTTTGGGTCAGGCTCGTGACGTTAAACAAGCGCTACCTGGGAGGTGATAACAGTTCAAAAACTGTTATTTTCATGCTTAAAATTGATACTAAAAGCAACCTTTATACTTAGAAACTAGCTTGAAATCATGCTTTTCTTCATATTTTCAGAAATAAGAGAGCTGGACAAGTTTATGCTTGATTTCAGTGTTTTTGTGCAGGTTTTAAGGTGAAGTTGGTGAAAGAAGTGAAGAAGGAGAGATATGGAATCAGAAAAGACATCAAAAAGTGCAAAAGGAGAAGCCGAAGTCACCGCTCAGCGGCAGTTTACCGCTGAGCGGCACTCAGGAGCTCACAGGAGGTCCGCTGAGGGGCAAAATGGCCGCTGAGGGGAAGAAACGTGACACGCACTTACCGCTGAGCGGTATTTTACCGCTGAGCGGCACTTTAATGGGCTTGGACCTAATTTTCTGTAATTTACGAATAATATATAAGCTTTAGGGTTTCCTAGGGTTTGTATCTTTGGCTGGAACGAAGTAAACACTCTCTCTTCCACCCCTTTGAAGGAGGATCTTGGATGCTGAGGCTTCCTCTTCACCTTTATAGGGTTTTATCTTTCATTCTTTCATTGTAATTCATCTAGGTTCACCATGAATATGGTGAACTAAACTCTGTATGTTTGTTGGGGAATCAATGTAATCTTTTGAAGCTCTCATATATGGAATCTGTTTTTACATCTTTTAATTAAGACTTATGCTTTCTTTCATCATTAGTTAGGGTTTTTCCTCTTTGTTTAATGCTTGCATTGTTTAACTCATTCGATGCATGATTATTGGTTTTGTCGATACGGGCGCGTACGGGGAAGTCTAGATCCGGGGAATTTCTCCCAATATGATATTGGTTGTCGTTAAGCTCCTGCACTTATGAACTGATCATTAGGAATGCTAGGAATTGTATGAACTCGTGATTAGGGAGAAGTGATGGACAAATTTATGAACACCAAATTATGATGTCACAAACTTGTTTTCAATCGGCAAGTATGACCGAATCGTTCAAGTAATAAACTTGGTTAGACCAAGTATCGTTCTTCCCAAAGGACTCACGGCCTAGTTTAGTTATGTGATTTCTTAATTAACTAAGACTTACAAACGAATTAATTGGGGTTTAAAATGCAAGACAGAAAATAAACATGTATGCATGAATTGTGATCAATGGCAAAAAGCAAAAGATAAACACTTTCAATGAAATTTATGTATGGATATGTTGTTGGGGTTCAATTTCATCTTATCCACTCTCATATATTTTAGGAATTCAACGATCAAGTCACCATTGTTAATGCCACTCTCTAATGTACCTTTCCAGAAGGCTTCTCCCTAATCACGAGTTCATACAATTCCTAGCATTCCTAATGATTAGTTCATAAGTACAGGAGCTTAACGACAACCAATATAAAATTGGGAGAAATTCCCCGGATCTAGACTTCCCCGTACGTTCCCGTATCGACAAAACCAATAATCATGCATCGAATGAGTTAAACCATGCAAGCATTAAACAAAGAGGAAAAACCCTAACTAATGATGAAAGAAAGCATAAGTCTTAATTAAAAGATGTAAAAACAGATTCCATATATGAGAGTTTCACAAGACTACATTGATTCCCCAACAAACATAAAGAGGTTAGTTCACCATATTCATGGTGAACCTAGATGAATTACAATGAAAGAATGAAAGAATAAACCCTAAAAAGGTGAAGCGGAAGCCTCAGCATCCAAGATCCTCCTTCAAAGGGGTGGTAGAGAGAGTGTTTGCCTCGTTCCAGCCAGAGATACCTAACCCTAGGAAACCCTAAAGCTTATGTATCATTCGTAAATTACAAAAAGTCAAGTCCAAGCCCATTAAAGTGCCGCTCAGCGGTAAACTACCGCTCAGCGGTGATTGCGTGACTTGTTTTCTCCCCTCAGCGGCCATTTTGCCCCTCAGCGGATCTCCCGTGACTTCCAGAGTACCGCTCAGCGGTAAAATACCGCTCAGCGGTGAGTGCGTGACTTGTTTTCTCCCCTCAGCGGCCATTTTGCCCCTCAGCGGACCTCACGTGACTTCCAGAGTGCCGCTCAGCGGTAAACTGCCGCTGAGCGGTGACTTCGGCTTCTCCTTTTGCACTTTTTATTGTCTTTTCTGATTTCATCTCTCTCCTTCTTCACTTCTTTCACCAAATTCACCTTAAAACCTGCACAAAAACACTGAAATCAAGCATAAACCTGTCCAGCTCTCTTATTTCTAAAAATATGAAGAAAAGCATGATTTCAAGCTAGTTTCTAAGTGTAAAGGTTGCTTTTAGTGTCAATTTTAATCATGAAAATAACAGTTTTTCAACTGTTATCACAACCCCAAACTTAGAACTTTGCTTGTCCTCAAGCAAACAAGATGTAACTCTATCTTCAACCAATTCATATGATGATTCACTTCATTCAAAATCTTCTTTTCAATGATAATTAAAAACTTCAATCAAACTTATGACCAAGAGTTCAATCAAGATGTGCACATGTTTTAGTGTTCACAAAGTCATTTAAATTCCAACAAATGCTATTCTTCATGAATGATCAATCAATTAAGCATGGATGTTCATGTGTTAATGAAATATCTCCTCACTAGGTAAAGTGTTTCACTCACACACAAGTGTATAAGAGGTAATCACTCATTCACTCTACTATTACAATGTCACATGAATCAACTTTGCCTTTCATTTTACCACAATCAAAAACATTCACAAGCATGCATCATCACAAGGACTTTTCTATGGCTTATAATGTGGCTGGGCTAACAAGAAAATTGGTTTTTCTGGATCAGAAAATCCTTGAGTTAAGAGAATCATACAACACAATCATCTTATTCTTTTCCAACTTTCTTTTGCCTTTGCATTGAGCTTTGCTTCTTTTTCTTTTCTTTTCTTTTTCTATGCATATTCTTACTTTTTAGCTCTTAGCTCAATGCTTTTCATGTTTTCCCAACAACCCCAAACTTGAACATTTAACAATACCACACAAGATTTTCTACTTAACTCAAGGTAAAGATTTTTCAATCAAAGGGTTCAGTGTATATTCAAGGCTAAGGGTTCAAAAGGATTGAACACAAAGTGTTCTCTTTTAGTGGGCTAATTTTACGAATTTGGCCAATAAAAAGGTTTCCAACAAACGGCCTTGATCATATGATGCAAAACAAGCAATTGATTCAATCATAGAAAACCTGGGCAAAATCATTCATGCTTTCAAAGTAATAGCATTCAACAATAACAACTCTGGAGCTCAAAATCTCACATATATAAGCTCATTCACATTTGACATACACATCCTGCTTAATTTCACAATCACAATCATGATATCATGCATTTGTTCACAAAACTTGTGAATCACCTGTATAAGCATTTTAATGTGCACATCATCTCAACATCAATTAATCATAAGCATCATTCAGTATTACTTATCACACAATCACAGTTAATAGCAAACCATCACAAAAAACCAGGTTCAAATAGAGTACATCAAACCCTAATCTAAAAACAGATAATACTTACAAAATACTGGGTTGCCTCCCAGTGAGCGCTTGTTTAACGTCACGAGCCTGACCCAAACTTTCAAGGATCAACCAACAACATCATTGTGGAAAATTGTTGCACCTCTCCCCCTAGATAAGGTTTGAGACGTTGACCATTCACCACCCAACTTCTCTGTGGATCAGCAGCAACTGGATTAAATATTTCAATTGCTCCATGCGGATGCACTTCTTTTATCACATATGGTCCTGACCATTTTGACTTCAGCTTCCCAGGAAATATCTTCAATCTTGAATTGAACAATAGTACCTGTTGTCCTAGATTGAAAACTCTATTCACCAACTTTCTGTCATGATAAAATTTAATTTTGTCTTTGTAAGCCTTTGATGAATCATATGCATGTAATCGCATTTCTTCAAGCTCCAAAATCTGCCGTCTGCGTGTGCATTGAGTTTCATAAGGATCAAAATTCAAGAATTTCAAAGCCCATAATGCTTTATGCTCCAATTCTACTGGCAAATGGCATGCTTTCCCATAGACTAATTGAAATGGTGATAATCCCATAAACGTCTTCATTGCTGTCCTATAAGCCCAAAGAGCATCATCCAATTTAAAAGACCAATCCTTTCTTGATGAAGTCACTGTTTTTTCCAGGATCCTTTTTATCTCCCTGTTAGATACCTCAGCTTGTCCATTGGTTTGTGGATGATAAGGTGCAGCTACCTTATGTTTTACTCCATAGTGTTTGAGTACTTTCTCTAGCTGATAATTGCAAAAATGAGATCCTCCATCACTGATCAACACTCTTGGAGTGCCAAAACGTGAGAATATCTGCCTCTTCAGGAATTTAATTACCGTGCTAGCATCATTTTTAGGACAAGCTAATGCTTCCACCCATTTACTCACATAATCCACTGCTACCAGAATATATTCATTGTTGAAAGATGGAGGGAAGGGTCCAACAAAGTCAATACCCCAACAATCAAAAACCTCAACCTCTAAAATACCTTGTAAAGGCATCTCATGACGTTTAGTGATTGTCCCTGCTCTTTGACATTTGTCACAATTTCTAGCATGATTATGAGCATCTTTAAACAAAGTTGGCCAATAAAATCCTGATTGAAGGACTTTTGCTGCTGTTCTTTCTCCATTAAAATGTCCTCCATAAGGTGAATCATGACAATGCCAGAGAATTCCTTCTGCTTCTTCATTTGTAACACATCTCCTCAGAAGGTTATCTGCTCCAATTTTGAACAAATAAGGATCATCCCAAACAAACTGCTTGGCATCATGCAAAAATTTCTTTCTTTGTTGCCAAGTTAAGTCTTCCGGCATGACCCTTGCAGCTTTGAAATTAGCCATATCAGCAAACCAGGGTCTCTGCTGAATATACATGAGTGATTCATCTGAAAAAGATTCCCAGATTTCAGACTCCTTGCTAGTGACTTCATTGTTGACTAACCGTGACAAATGATCAGCAATTAAGTTTTCACTTCCTTTCTTATCACGGATGTCTACATCAAATTCTTGCAATAGTAATACCCATCTAATCAGACGTGGCTTAGAATCTGGTTTTGTCAACAAATATTTGATAGCTGCATGATCTGTATAGACAGTTACCTTGGACCCAATAAGATAAGGTCTAAATTTCTCTAGAGCATACACAATAGCAAGAAACTCTTTCTCGGTTGTAGCATAATTCAATTGAGCATCATTCAAAACCTTGCTAGCATAATAAATTGGATGAAACTTTTGTTCTTTCCGCTGGCCAAGGACAACTCCTATTGCATAATCACTTGCATCACACATTAATTCAAAGTTTTGATTCCAATCTGGCCTAACCCTAGGAAACCCTAAAGCTTATATATTATTCGTAAATTACAAAAAGCCAAGTCCAAGCCCATTAAAGTGCCGCTCAGCAGTAAAATACCGCTCAGCGGTGAGTGCGTGACTTGTTTTCTCCCCTCAGCGGCCATTTTGCCCCTCAGCGGACCTCACGTGACTTCCAGAGTGCCGCTCAGCGGTAAACTGCCGCTGAGCGGTGACTTCGGCTTATCCTTTTGCACTTTTTATTGTCTTTTCTGATTTCATCTCTCTCCTTCTTCACTTCTTTCACCAAATTCACCTTAAAACCTGCACAAAAACACTGAAATCAAGCATAAACCTGTCCAGCTCTCTTATTTCTAAAAATATGAAGAAAAGCATGATTTCAAGCTAGTTTCTAAGTGTAAAGGTTGCTTTTAGTGTCAATTTTAATCATGAAAATAACAGTTTTTCAACTGTTATCAGAAGACCGTTCATGAAAACGGCCAGGGCTATCATTGATGTAAATGAAGGTATAGTGGTGCTCCAGGACAGAGAGGAGAGAGTGGTGGTAGACGTCTTCAAAGATGAGACGCAAGCAAAGGAGGAATAGGCTAGTTATAAAGCTGCATTTCGAAATGCACCCATGACTAGCCATAAGGATGAAAATCTCAAGGGTGCAGGTAACCATTGTTTGTTGTTTCAGGTACCCAAGGAAGAAGAGACTGGAAGAGGAGAAGAAATTCCTAGTGACTGGGAGAAAAGAAGACTCCAACTTGGCACACCTGTAAGAATCAAGAACAAGTTGTGGGTTGTGAAGGGCTTTAAAGAGAAGGAGATGATAGAGATAGAGTCTCCATATTCTAGAATGACAACATCAACTATAAAGAAGATGGAACTTGAACTTTATTGGGTCAAGCTAATGACATTAAAAGAGCGCTTGCTGGGAGGCAACCCAGTGGATTTAAAGACTTTTGATTTGGTTTTGTAATTTTTAATTTGTGAACATTATTTTTGTAATTATTTTGTTGGAAATAGCATCTACTGAAGGATGCTAGGTGGTTAAGTATCTACTGAAGGATACTATGTTTGTAACACCTACTGATGGGTGTTGGTAAGAAAATTTTGCACCTACTGATGGGTGTTGGTAAGAAAATTTTGCACCTACTGATGGGTGTTGGTGGATTTTGGGTCAGGCTCGTGACGTTAAACAAGCGCTACCTGGGAGGTGATAACAGTTCAAAAACTGTTATTTTCATGCTTAAAATTGATACTAAAAGCAACCTTTATACTTAGAAACTAGCTTGAAATCATGCTTTTCTTCATATTTTCAGAAATAAGAGAGCTGGACAAGTTTATGCTTGATTTCAGTGTTTTTGTGCAGGTTTTAAGGTGAATTTGGTGAAAGAAGTGAAGAAGGAGAGATATGGAATCAGAAAAGACATCAAAAAGTGCAAAAGGAGAAGCCGAAGTCACCGCTCAGCGGCAGTTTACCGCTGAGCGGCACTCAGGAGCTCACGGGAGGTCCGCTGAGGGGCAAACACTAGTGCAACGAGGGGCTTTTACCGCGGTTCATTTTCACTATACGTCGCGGTTCTTGAACCGCGGCATATTCAGCCGCGGTAGTAAGTCAGACACTTTAGGCCGCGGTTCTAACCGCGGTATATAGGTTGCGGAATATGCCGCAGTTGTCGAGGGAACCGCTGCCTAAATCCATTTTTTTTTTAAAAAAAAAAATACACTATATGCCGCGGTTCAACCGCGGCAAAAGAGTGAAGCATATGCCGCGGTTAGTGTCAAAACCGCGGCCATATGTCTCGTTTTTTAAAAAAAACGAATCACTATATGCCGCGGTTGTGGTTAGAACCGCGGCATATTCCCCTGCAGTTTTTTAAAATTGCAGGTCTGTTTTTGTGATATCCACTACCACAAAAACAGACCTGCATATAAAAACATATACACAAATTCAATTTGAACATAGC
Source organism: Vigna umbellata (assembly GCF_029865625.1). Taxonomy (NCBI): domain Eukaryota; kingdom Viridiplantae; phylum Streptophyta; class Magnoliopsida; order Fabales; family Fabaceae; genus Vigna; species Vigna umbellata. The sequence continues at coordinate 38,004,437 of NC_142165.1, read as the reverse complement.
AAACACATGTTCAAATGTATTTCAACATCAAATAAAGTACAAAGTCTAAGAAAATTCTATCTAATCAAATGCATTGTTTAAATCTAAGAGCTATTGTATAATCTAACTATATACTTCGCAGCAGCGTTCCTAATGAATAATAGTGACTTCTCAGGAACTGGTGTAGTAGTCTTGAATCTCTGCAAAAGACAATTCATTTTAATTAGTGTATATGAATTCAACATTTGTTAAAAAATCAAAATTTGTTAAAGTTAAATATTACCGTTTCCCAGCGACTTGTGATGTGAGAACGAACAATATGGGTCATCCAATACATTACATAGTATCCACACTCATATGACCCATTTTGTCTGTTACACTACAATATATCATCACAGTTGATAATAGTTAGTGAATAACATTTGTTATAAAACAATTATAACAAAGTATAGCATATGTCAAACCTTGAGAGAAATCCAAGCAATCTTTCTACTATTAACAATTGATCTCCCACCCATCATCATACTTGCTGGAATAGAACTGTATATAAAAAAAGGTTTTAGCATTCAGTTATATAACAAAGAAAGTCCAAACATTGAGGTTCTTACCAATCAATTGCTTGTTTGAGTTGTGTGGGAGGAGGCCTGTGCAATGAGCAGAACCACAAAGCATAGTTGTCTTGCATAGATGATGAGTCAATATTTTCTCAATTTCACTTAGCTTATTGTACCGAATTTAATCAGGGAATTGTGCTTAAATATCCAGTATTTTCCCATTTTTCTTAATTGTGCTTAATTTGATCGGAAATTCAAATTTTAATTAATTTGAATTATTTGAGCTAATTATTTGCATTATTAATTGTAGGGAAATTTTTGGAAATATAATTTGAGACATTTGGAGGTGAAAAGAAATACCACATCAATTATGTTTTAAAATAAAATGAGAGAGGAGGTGTGGATTTAAATTATAGGGGTGCACATGGAGAAGGAGCTCACGGAGGTGCAGCCCATGAGCAATTTGGAGGTGCAGCCAGCAAAAGAAAAGAAGCACATGGCAAACGGCACCCACGGTCCAGCAGGAAAAGCAGTTTGGAGAGCAAACAGATGGCAGCAGGGGCCCATGAAAATTAAGTGGAGTGCTGATTTTATTTGGTGATGGAAGTGGAGTCACGGGAACGGGTGCACATCCAGCACTCCAGCACAGCCACGTCCACACACTTGAGATACGGGTGGCAGCAAACAATCAACATATGTGGGAGGTTTTCGGTCCAGCAGAGAAAAGCATTCTTTAGAGGTGGCGTGGAGAAAAAAAATGAAAATGAAAGCACACGTCAGTCCAGCTTTTCTCACACAGAGCAGCTCACGGTCATGAGCTTGAGGGGGTGCGCGGTCCAACAGTGAGCGTCCTGCAAAGCAGCGTCTTGATTCCAGCAAGCCCAGCACGAAGAGGCTTCACTGTCCAATCCAGCAGCAGCAGCCACGTAAGAGGGGGTGTGTCCAGCTGAAGCAAGGAAGCAGGCGACCCACATCTTCATTTTTCCAGCACAATTCAAGCGTCCAAGAAGTGGCAAAAAGAAGTGGTCCAGCAGGAGTAGATGTCACGCGTCCCAGCACCAACATAGCCTTCAAGCAAACGCACACGCTGGCAGCAAAAAGGGAGGTGCTTGGAGAAGAATATGGTGTCATGGGCCGGTCTAGAAGAACGTCCAGCACCTGGACCCCTACTGCAACCTAGGAAGAGGACATTTTAAGTTCATGTTTTTTTTAGGGCTTAGAAGGAGGGGAGGACGTGCGTGGAAGCCGCCACCCTCACGGAGTGATTATTTTGGCTGGAATTCTCGGAGAGAAAACTGGTTGGAGGGCAACGAGCAGGGGGTGCGTGCAGCTGCCACAGAGAAGAAGCTTTTGGTTGAATTTTATTGAGTACAGTTTCCAGAGTTTTTGTTTGTGTCTTTAATGCTTGAACCAAGAATCATTTTATTATTATTTTACACCTTGGAAAGCATTAACCGAAGTAGCCTTGTTCATTTGCTGTTAACGCTTTCATCTAATGCCATTTCACTTTGAATTACATTTAATGTTTCGTTTGTTTCTTGTATCTTTCATTTTATCCCATGAACTCTGTCACTTCTACACGACTGCACTTAATAATGGTTGTAGTGAAAAGAATATGATAAATGATTAATTGCTTTTAGAGAGGAATAAGTCTTGGAAATGATGAGTGTAGTAAGGTGACAGGGAGTGGTAATGAAAAGCACATCATTGAATTAAAATTTAGAAAAAGGGATCATCTAGAAGTAGGACACATGTCACGGTGAATAAAAAATGAAAGTGATTAAGGGTGGTAGGTGTACGGTGATAGGTATAAGCAAAGTCTTTTCAATTGCTTTTTGGTAATAGGTGGAGCATGTGGTGATTAAAATAAGATAGATGTGGTAGTGCACCATTCACGTAAGGAAGAGCATTACCATTGTTTTAATACTTTGTTGGATGCAACTCATAGAATTGCCACGGCCAAGGAGTAACCAAAGGAAGCATTTGACCTGTTTTAATTTTCTTTGAAATGAACACATGAAAGTGCACGGTCAAGGAGTTTTTTTTTAGAAGCATTTGCAAATTCTAAATTCTCTGGATAGATGTTTGGGCCACGATTAATGGTAGAGAAGTTTATTTTCTTTTATTTCTTTTGCCTTAAAATATTTTATATTATGTGTTGAAATGATTTTCTTTTTTTTTGTGGTGAATGTGTAGGATAGCTTACAACATTGTGCATTTAATGTTCTAGTTTAGGTGTTTCATTTGAATATCTTTAATTGTATTCCGTTGTGTTTACTTTTAAGTTTTAATTCAGTTTATTAAAAAATCACAAACACTTTCAACCCCCCCCCCCCACTACGTGTTGATCTAAGACTGAACCCAAATTGGTCCTTGAGAGACGACCTAGGAGTCACTTCCTAGTCTATACTGCATTCTTTTATGCACAACTTTTGTTGGGAGGTGCGACCCTCTCACCAAAATGGCGCCGTTGCCGGGGACCAACGGTTCGGTCTTAGGTTTTTGTTGTGTTTGTGTGTGTTGTGTTTTGTCTTGTGTTGTGATGTGATGTGATGTGATGTTCTGTTTTGTGTGTGCGTGTTGCATGTATAAATGTGTCGTGTTTTATTGGTTTCGTGATTTTTAGTATTCTTCTTTTTCCATGTCTACCTATTTTGATTTCGTGAACACTGCTTGTTTTGCTAGTGCCTCTGATTATGATTCTCCTTCTGCATGTTACTCTGATTGTAATTCATATTCTGCTGATTTCTATGTTGAGAACAATACGACTCATCCTCTAATTTCTGAGAGTGCTCTTTGTGAGCCGGTTTCACTTAAGGAGGATGATCTTCATTGCGATCTCACCCCTGGACTGATACATTTGCTGCCTAAGTTTCATGGTTTTGCAGGAGAATGCCCACACAGACATTTGGAGGAGCTCCACATCATGTGCTCTTCAATGAAGCCTCCAGATGTCCCTCTTGATTACATTTTCTTGAGCGCATTTCCGCATTCATTACAAGGAGCAGCTAAGGATTGGAAAGACTCTCTCCCTCTAAGATCCGTTACCGATTGGGGATATCTTGAGCATCAGTTTCTGAGCAAATTCTCCCTTGTGCAGTATGGTTACAGCAACGGTCTTGGATGGAATGACCCTACCTTGGAATGGTATAATGCTCCACAGCATCATTATCAAGAACCACCATTCCAAAGTACTTGTATGCCTCCACCAGTCCAGCAATACCAAAGTCAGCAATATGATGCTCCTGCCCAAATAGCTCCTCAGCCTTCTACTTCTGAGCCTACATTGCAGGAGTTGTTGGAGCAGATGACCATGCAGAACCTTCAGTTTCAGCAAGAGAACATGCAGTTCCAGCAAGAAATAGGAGCTGCCATTCAGAGTATGACTGATCAGATAGGGCAGATGGCCACTCAACTCACTGAGGAACAGTCTCAAGATTCAGAGTTACCATTTCAGACTGTTCAGATTCCAGATGATGATGATAGTGGCATCAACATAGAAGATGGGGAGAAGAGTCATGAGCTTACTATTGTGCCATCTACTTTCCCATCATCCTATGTCCCTACTCTTGCACCTGAGGAGAGTGATGAGTATTTTGAGGAGCAGGCAGAAATAAGCAGTAACCCTAAACCAGGTAGACCACCTTCATCTTCCCACACTTTAGCAATCTTCAAGGAAGAGGAGGTAAGCATACCTCAATTTGATTATGTTGATGATTATGTGGTTGAGAGGTATGCTGATGATTGTATTGTTGTTGAGTCTGATTTTAATTTCCCCTCTATGCATGATGAGAACCAATTTTTGCTGTCGCATCCGAATGTTTATTCTCCATGCATTGAACATGAATATGAGTCTGTAGTTGATATTGCTTGTGATTTTGAAATTGATTCATGTTCTGAGGATGTATCTGAGGTTCAGTCTGATAAATTGGGATTGGGTGTTATACCTCTGCATGTCATTTCTTTGGAGCCACATTGCACTAACCATGTTGCAGGAGGTACACATGAATTTGACCAACATGCACCCACAGTGGAAGGAAAAGGTGCTTACATACACACTAGTTTCAACATCAATAGGCACCAGCTGAACCCGCTCATCAACAATCACATCTTCTTAGATCCAGCTGTGGAAGACATTTCCCTGCTTGATCAAATATGGAGGATGAAGCAATTTTTCCTCAAAACTTCCTGGCTGGATCCAACGGTGGAAGACATCTCCCTGCAAGTCCAAAATTGGCAACTGCCACCATGATCAGGGGAGTTTTCTTTCTCTCTTCTCCTCCTTTTCCTACTTTTATTGCACTTGTCTATGATGTGTTGATTGTTCTGATTTCTGATCTTATGCTTATGACACATTGAGGACACTGTGTGGTTTAAGTGTGGTCTATTGGGGGAGATTCTGATTTTTCTTTGTTAGTTTTTGTTTTCCGTGTTAAATTTTTTTTTTTTTCTTTTCTAGGTAGTTTTTGTTGTGTCTTGTGTACAGTTTTGCATGCTTTTCGTAAATTCTGGATTGTGGTTAGGTTGTCAGTTTTCCTTCACTTCATTGATACTCTGAGATGTTGGATTCCTTGCTTTTCTTTGCTTGGAAGATGATTATGATGTTTGAGAGGTTGAATTGATTGTGACAATTACCCTGTGTGAGATTTGAGCCACTTGATGTTCTTTCTTGTGTGTGATATGTCTCTTGATTGCTTGCACATATGCCTTGGCTTGACTCTTGTTGAAAATTCTTGATTGATATGCATGTTTGGAAGTGATAAAGGCATTTTTGTTCTTGAGCCTCTCTAGCCAAATAAGCTTACCTTGCTCTAATCCTTTGAAAACCCTTTTTGAGCCTATACTTTCCCCCATTTCTTTGTTTTGAATGCTCATACACTAGCCCTAAGTGAAAAACCATGATTACCTTAACCTTAGGGAATTTTGGAGCTTTGGAAGTGTTTTGGGAACAAGTGTGGTCTCCTTGGGGATTCTGATGAGTTGGCTAGTTGGTTCCTCTTCTTGTTTTGTTTTGGTAAATATATGTGTATCTTGTCTTTTACAATTTTGTTTTGAAAAGAGGGAAAAGAAAAGAGATAGGAAAAAAAAAAAGTAGAGAAAAATGAGAAAAATAAAAAAAAAAATTTGTGAATAATGGAGTCAAGAAGAGGATGGAATTAGAGGTTGTGGGTGTGTTTGAATGTGTTTACACTTGTTTCCCATTGCTCCTCTGTTCCTTATGGTTTGTAGTTTCTTATCCAGATATATCCTCCCTTGTCCTTGGCCCCATTACAACCATGAAAAGACCTTTTGATTTGAACATGCGTATGTGCTTGAGTGTTGATGTTAGAGGCTTGCCAAGTCTGTTTGTGATTGCTTTCTTGAGTGCATTGAGTGACATTGATTTACCTTAAACACTTGAGAGAAACACTGATTGTGTGCATCTGTGAGGTTCTGTTGTTTTTGATTCACCTCTTGAGCTGATTAATCATTTTGCCATGTCTTGAATTGCTTGGATGATTTCATGAGTATCTGCTTTCTCTGATTGATTCTGTGTTGGATATTGTCTACTTCCTTTCTTGGTCCAGATTCCTGGAGAACTGTGTAATTCTGTTTTTGTTCCTGTTTTGGAGTCTTTGTTGTCTGTCTGTCGAGTCTGTGTCACCTCCCTGATGTTTGAGTAGTTCCCTGGTTTTCGTCTTGATTTTGCCCAGGAGTGCAAAAGACTAAGTGTGGTCTATTTTGATGAGTCAATATTTTCTCAATTTCACTTAGCTTATTGTACCGAATTTAATCAGGGAATTGTGCTTAAATATCCAGTATTTTCCCATTTTTCTTAATTGTGCTTAATTTGATCGGAAATTCAAATTTTAATTAATTTGAATTATTTGAGCTAATTATTTGCATTATTAATTGTAGGGAAATTTTTGGAAATATAATTTGAGACATTTGGAGGTGAAAAGAAATACCACATCAATTATGTTTTAAAATAAAATGAGAGAGGAGGTGTGGATTTAAATTATAGGGGTGCACATGGAGAAGGAGCTCACGGAGGTGCAGCCCATGAGCAATTTGGAGGTGCAGCCAGCAAAAGAAAAGAAGCACATGGCAAACGGCACCCACGGTCCAGCAGGAAAAGCAGTTTGGAGAGCAAACAGATGGCAGCAGGGGCCCATGAAAATTAAGTGGAGTGCTGATTTTATTTGGTGAAGGAAGTGGAGTCACGGGAACGGGTGCACATCCAGCACTCCAGCACAGCCACGTCCACACACTTGAGATACGGGTGGCAGCAAACAATCAACATATGTGGGAGGTTTTCGGTCCAGCAGAGAAAAGCATTCTTTGGAGGTGGCGTGGAGAAAAAAAATGAAAATGAAAGCACACGTCAGTCCAGCTTTTCTCACACAGAGCAGCTCACGGTCATGAGCTTGAGGGGGTGCGCGGTCCAACAGTGAGCGTCCTGCAAAGCAGCGTCTTGATTCCAGCAAGCCCAGCACGAAGAGGCTTCACTGTCCAATCCAGCAGCAGCAGCCACGTAAGAGGGGGTGTGTCCAGCTGAAGCAAGGAAGCAGGCGGCCCACATCTTCATTTTTCCAGCACAATTCAAGCGTCCAAGAAGTGGCAAAAAGAAGTGGTCCAGCAGGAGTAGATGTCACGCGTCCCAGCACCAACATAGCCTTCAAGCAAACGCACACGCTGGCAGCAAAAAGGGAGGTGCTTGGAGAAGAATATGGTGTCATGGGCCGGTCTAGAAGAACGTCCAGCACCTGGACCCCTACTGCAACCTAGGAAGAGGACATTTTAAGTTCATGTTTTTTTTAGGGCTTAGAAGGAGGGGAGGACGTGCGTGGAAGCCGCCACCGTCACGGAGTGATTATTTTGGCTGGAATTCTCGGAGAGAAAACTGGTTGGAGGGCAACGAGCAGGGGGTGCGTGCAGCTGCCACAGAGAAGAAGCTTTTGGTTGAATTTTATTGAGTACAGTTTCCAGAGTTTTTGTTTGTGTCTTTAATGCTTGAACCAAGAATCATTTTATTATTATTTTACACCTTGGAAAGCATTAACCGAAGTAGCCTTGTTCATTTGCTGTTAACGCTTTCATCTAATGCCATTTCACTTTGAATTACATTTAATGTTTCGTTTGTTTCTTGTATCTTTCATTTTATCCCATGAACTCTGTCACTTCTACACGACTGCACTTAATAATGGTTGTAGTGAAAAGAATATGATAAATGATTAATTGCTTTTAGAGAGGAATAAGTCTTGGAAATGATGAGTGTAGTAAGGTGACAGGGAGTGGTAATGAAAAGCACATCATTGAATTAAAATTTAGAAAAAGGGATCATCTAGAAGTAGGACACATGTCACGGTGAATAAAAAATGAAAGTGATTAAGGGTGGTAGGTGTACGGTGATAGGTATAAGCAAAGTCTTTTCAATTGCTTTTTGGTAATAGGTGGAGCATGTGGTGATTAAAATAAGATAGATGTGGTAGTGCACCATTCACGTAAGGAAGAGCATTACCATTGTTTTAATACTTTGTTGGATGCAACTCATAGAATTGCCACGGCCAAGGAGTAACCAAAGGAAGCATTTGACCTGTTTTAATTTTCTTTGAAATGAACACATGAAAGTGCACGGTCAAGGAGTTTTTTTTTAGAAGCATTTGCAAATTCTAAATTCTCTGGATAGATGTTTGGGCCACGATTAATGGTAGAGAAGTTTATTTTCTTTTATTTCTTTTGCCTTAAAATATTTTATATTATGTGTTGAAATGATTTTCTTTTTTTTTGTGGTGAATGTGTAGGATAGCTTACAACATTGTGCATTTAATGTTCTAGTTTAGGTGTTTCATTTGAATATCTTTAATTGTATTCCGTTGTGTTTACTTTTAAGTTTTAATTCAGTTTATTAAAAAAATCACAAACACTTTCAACCCCCCCCCCCCACTACGTGTTGATCTAAGACTGAACCCAAATTGGTCCTTGAGAGACGACCTAGGAGTCACTTCCTAGCACTGTACTGCATTAGTATCTGCAATCAACTTTTGTTGGGAGGTGCGACCCTCCCATCAATAGACATAACAAGAAGTTGCCAATGGCGCCTGAAATTCATAATAACGTAACTATTAAATATTAAAATCACATATGGAACATTATTATGTTAACAAAGTTCACTTACCCGGATATATAAGGCAAAAAGTATATTTTCTTGCCCCTTCCAAAACTTCTTATCAGACTCATGTTGATATGCTCAAAATCATTTGATTCATGAATTGTTTGGGGATCAATGAATCGATAATCATCAGAACGCCCCAACTTATTAGTGACCCCAGACATATACCTGAAATCAAAAATTAACTTTGATATAAGGATACTTGATATATAAATCAATTTTATATATAAATAATTTTTCATAGACTTACATCGTCCATAGTTGAATAATTGAAATATTCAACTCTTGTGTTCCCGACGCAAGCTCACGGACATCTTGGCTATTAAGGTATATTGGGACCTCAGAGCCATGCCCAAATACATTAGCATCATACTCAACCTCCAAAGGCTTATCATCAAGGATGTCAGCAAGTAGATGCAATGAAGAAAGAGGGTCATCCTCAGATAGAGGAATCTTCTATTGTGCCTGCGTCTGTTGTTACATGAAAAGATAAGATAAGTTTTGACATCAAAAACCTTTAAAATTGAGAAGTGTAAAGAAGAATTTCATACCGAGGGGTCAGAAACTGGTTTAACCAAAAATTTAGGCCAAGTGATAAACGACTTATATGCTTGTTCCACAGTGAAAATCTCTTCCGTGGACAGTGGAACCGAGGCATCTGGTATGATCATTTCATCCACTGAGACCTTCACCTCATCCTCTAATAGTTGCATACCATGACATATAGTCGCTGACCTAAACTCTGTTCCACGAGCTACCAGCACCATCTCAGTATCTTCTAAAATGTATAGCAGACATGGACTACCATCGTCCATGTCATCCTCTGGGATGGCTGATGCGGAACAACTTCCTTTGCCGCTTCTCCTTGTCAGAGTAAATGTTAGATTATACAAGAGATAGAAATAATTGCACATAAATGTTTATTAAGTTTACATGTGGGAGGGGGAGGGATAACATGTTCCTCTATAGGAGACTGCACCGGGCGCATGCTCTGAAACTGCTCCTGGTATAGCATCTGGAATTCAGCCCTCACCTCGGCCCTGATCTCCTGTATAAGGTCTTGTCGGACCTTTTTTGTGATCTCTTCTGTCATCCTTTGTGTATCGCTGTATGAATATGAAGGCTGACGATAAGAGCTCCCAAAATAATCTGTAATTCCTACTCCAGGACCTGCAGCACGTACACGTCCAGGGTGCTCAGGTCGTCCAATTGCAGCAGCAAGAATATCCTGGCGACCCTCTGGAGTGAATTGGCCTTGGGAGCTCTGCTCAACCAAGGCGTCCTGTAACATTACAAAACACCATTATTCTTTAAATAGTTTAATGAAGTATGTATAATGACAATATTTATTATTTTAGGAACAGTGATAACTTACAATTTTTTCAGAAATCTCTCGTGCAGTGTCGGAAGAGTAGGTGCCCGATGGTCGCATACGGGCCAACTTCCATTTCTCATGTCTAGACGGTGGAGAAGGAGGCTGAGGAGGGCTACCACTCTGAGATGGTGGTATAACATCTGCCTTTTGCTTGAGGATTTTCTCCTCAAGCTTCCTATACCCACCACGAGATAATAGGTGGGGGTTTTTGTTCTGAGCACTTGTTCCTTGTGCTTTGCTTCTAATTGCCTGTCACATACACATTAATTAATTAGTTCATATGATATATATTTGTTAATGAGGAATTGAATAATATGAACTACACTAACCTGCCATTCCTCTGACATCCGACTCTCTTTAAAAAGCCGCCAAGTCTCCTCATCAATGGACTTATATGAACTACATGGACTTTTATGTTTAAGGTGTCCAAAGATGTACCTTGATGTCAACTTGCTTTTAAAGTTTCTGAAATTTTCTGCAACAATTGACAAACACTTATTTCTAAGTGTTGGGACATTTGGAATGTCAAATGTCATCTGAAAAAAACATAATAAAGTTGTATTAGTACAAAATTATCAATATAAACAAATTTTAATTCAAATGCTATTAACTAACTTACCAATATATCTTGCCAAATAATGTTCCGATCACCCTCGGACACATGATCAAAAGATGGAATGAGAATGCTAATCTTATCACGTGCCACTACTCCAAGGTATGATCGGAAGTCATCTGCATGGGGGCCAGTTGCCACACCCGTGGTGACATTCACATTCACCGGAGTTCTTTCACCACTATTTTTCCTGATCAATAGTTGTTTCATCCTAGTGGGTCCTCTAGTGGATCTGGTTGGGGGAGCCTCATCCCCTGAAGAATGTGGATGATCAGCCATATATCTGTCAAAATAAATAACAACATTAAATTCACTTCCAAGACTTATGTAATATCATATAAATTAACAAAACATGTAATAGTAATCATAGGAAATGTATAAAAGGAAAACTTATGTTATATTAATAAAATACTTATACAGAAATTGAAAATTCATACATAAAGATATGGATTCATCATATGTATATTCCCTCATCATGATCTGACCGAATTGCATGTACATCATCGTCAACTACAGATTGGTCATCCAAATTTGTTGTAGTTTGAAATGAATGGTTGTCAGCAATATAAATATTAATTAGATTGTCTTCGTTAACTTCAATTTGTTTTTTGCCTTGAAGAGCAACATACCAATGGTCAGACGCAGGATCTTTGACATAAAAAACTTGAGATGCTTGATGTACCATGATAAACGGTTCGTCTCGGTAACCCACCTTGCGAAAATCAACCAGTGTCATACCCGAATCATCTATTTTCACACCACTCTTATTGTCAAACCACTTACACTTGAACAATGGAACAGAAAACTTGGTGTAATCAACCTCCCATATCTCTTCTATTATACCATAATATCTCATTGATCCAAGTACAGGAGATTGATCTTTTGATGTGGAAAATTGAAGTGACTCAGCTTCTAAACTGACTCCACTATTTTGTACTGTGCTTTTATCATCCAAAGTCTTCGTATAGAATGTGCAATTATTGACTTCATAACCTGTACAACACACGACATCAAACTTCAAACCATTTGCAAGCCACAATAAAGTTTCAGAAGAATGTGGCTCTTTGTCAATTTCAGATTTGAACCAAGACATAAATGTTTTGTTATGCTCCATCAATTGCCATTTCTCTGATTGTCTTGGATTTTTATTCTTAACAATGGCTTTGTGTGCTTCCAAAAAAGGGATCACCTCATCTGTGTTGTTCAATATATAAAGATGCGCTTGCAACAATTCTTCGCGATCTTTTGTCACCACATTGACACCTCGGATGCTTTTACTTGTAGAAAATTTATTCAACCATGCTGTGCGAGGAACTCCTATTGGATTCGTTGATGTCATATAATCTGAACAAAACTCGATACTTTCTTCAGCAATATACCTTTCAATCATCGAACCTTCAGGACGATATGGATTTTTAACGTACCCTTTCAAAATCTTCATATAACGCTCAATAGGATACATCCATCTTAAGTATACCGGTCCGCACAACTTGATTTCTCTAACCAAATGAACAAGTAAATGTACCATGATGTCAAAAAAGGATGGAGGGAAAAACATCTCTAGTTGACACAAGATGATAACAATCTCGCCTTGAAGTTCATCTAACTTTGTAGGATCGATGGCTTTACTACATATTGACGAGAAAAATGAACACAACCTGTTTATGGTGTGCCTAACATTTTTGGGCAAAATTCCACGAATAGCCACCGGTAACAACTGTTGCATTAAGACGTGACAATCGTGAGACTTCATGCCAACAAGCTTTAAGTCCTGCATTGACACTAAACTCTTCATATTTGAAGAGTATCCTTGTGGTACTTTGATACTCTTTAAACATACACAAAAACTTATCTTCTCTTGTCTAGACATTGTGTAACATGCAGGGGGCAAATAAGTACGTTTACCAATCTCCTTGGGTGCCAACTCTTCTCGGATATTCATGTCAACCAAATCCAAACGAGCATTCACTCCATCTTTTGTCTTTCCCTGAATGTTGAGTAATGTACCAATCAAGCTATCACACACATTCTTTTCTACATGCATCACATCTATGCAATGTCGAACATCTAACTTTGACCAATATGGAAGATCAAAGAATATTGATTTCTTCTTCCAAGGGGTCGTTACAGATGACTTCTTCGATGTTTTCCCAAATACATGATGTATTTTATTAACTTTTTCAAGAACTTCAAGGCCAGTAAGTGGATTTGGTGCTTCGTCCCTCTCTTGATCTCCATTGAATGCTTTTTTTAACCTTTGATATGGATGATTACGTTTTAGAAATCTCCGATGACGCAGATACACCGTCTTTCTTCCATGTTTCAATTGATGAGCTGCAGTGTTTTCTTCACATATAGGACACGCTTTATGACCCTTGACACTGTATCCTGACAAATTACCATAAGCAGGAAAGTCATTAATGGTGCAAAATAACATTGCACGCATCATAAAAGTCTCTGAAGCGAATGCATCAAATATTTCAACCCCATCAACCCACAAAACCTTCAAGTCTTCAACTAGTGGGCTTAGATAAACATCTATGTCATTTCCAGGCTGCTTTGGACCAGATATCATCATAGACAACATCATGTACTTCCTCTTCATGCACAATGCAGGAGATAAGTTATAAATTATCAATATAACTGGCCAACAACTGTGATTGGTACTCAGATTACCAAATGGGTTCATTCCATCAGTGGCTAAACCAAGCCTAAGATTTCTACACTCTTTACCAAATTCGGGGAATTGTCGATCAATATTTTTCCATTGCTTTGAATCAGCTGGATGATGAAGCAGCCCGTCAATTTTTCTCTCATCTGCATGCCATCTAAGATTTTTAGCATCTTTGGGATTCGCAAACAAACGCTTAAGTCTGGGCACTATTGGAAGGTACCAAACTACTTTCAAAGCAGATCCATTTTTTTCTATCTGACCATTATCTTCACTATTGTTTTTTGACTTGTATCGTGATAAGCCACATTTTGGACACTTTGTCAAAAATTCAAACTCTTTCCTATACAAAATGCAGTCATTGGGACAAGCATGTATCCTTTTATACTCCATACCCATTGGACAAAGAATTTTCTTCGCATCATAATTACGAGTGGGCAGTGTATTTCCATCTGGCAACATTTCATTCAACAACGTCAACAGTTCTGTAAAACTCTTATCAGTCCATCCATTGCTCGCCTTCAAATTCATGAGCCTTAACACCGCTGATAAACGTGTGAACTTAGTTGAACCGACATACAAAGGTGTTTCCGCATCAGTCGACATCGTCTCATACACATGAGCTTTGGCAAAATTTTCTGCTCCAACATCGCGGATCATGTCCTCCAATTTGTCTTCATCCGGTCGATCTTCTTCCATGGTGGAATCAGTAACATTTACACTTTGAGAGTCAGTGGGAAAATCCATTTCTTCGCCGTGCCAGATCCATGTTGTATAGCATCTTAGAAAACCATCACATATAAGATGTTCTCTAATTTGAGTTGCGTTCAACTTTCTCCCATTCAAACAGTTCACACAAGGACATCTAAACTTCACTTCATCATCACTTCTCCCCTCATTACGTTGCGCAAATTGTATAAATTCCTCTACACCTCTCTCGTACTCAGCACTAATACGTGGTAAATTAATCCAATTTCGATCCATATTCCTAAATATTACATAAAAAGATAAGCTACTAAAAATCAAACTTGCAATTTCATACATATCATTGAAACTTAGTGAATAATATTTTAAGGTTTATAAATAATACAAGAACTACAACACACATTACCAAAACTATAGCAAAAACCATACCATACATTACCAAAACTATACCAATTTCATGCATTACCAAAATTAAAGCAAAAACTATACCATACATTACCAAAAATATAGAAACTTCATACATTACCAAAACTATATCATTATGCAAAAACTAATGAAGAAATCATCTTAAGAATGCAAAAGGGCATAAATACCTGGAAGAGGAACGGCGAAAACGCTTGGTGCAAAAAAAACGAAATCGCAGCGGAGAGGGAATGACGCGTTTCAAACGATTTTGATCGGCTAAAACTGTTTTTTATCGTCACAAATGAGAAAGGACCGAACAATTTCAAGTTTAAACGGTGAAAAATAGCGTATCGGAGATGATGGGAGTCGGAGGGAGAAGAAAAAACGCGAAACAGAGCTTGCGGGAAGAAGACGATCACTGTTCAAAGTTTTAATTTTTAACTCTGAACGGGGGAATCTACCGCGGTTCACTACTTAACCGCGGTACAATATATGTCGCGGTTTCACGCCCAACCGCGGCATATACTGATTAAATAAATAATCCTAAATGGCATTTTTAAAAATATTTTCAAACTATATGCCGCGGTTCAGCAGGCAACCGCGGCATATACCTCGAAATATTTCAAATTCATATTAAATTAATTTCAGAGAGGCGAATATGCCGCGGTTCTACGAGCAACCGCGGCATATACCCTTGTAACGTGCTGAACACAACTGTCTCCCCAACTGCCTTTTGGGGAATTTCAGTAGATGAGAAGGTTATATGCCGCGGTTCTCTGGACAACCGCGGCATATACCCCTGTAACTTCTGAAATTCTCTGACTGGCAGAGAAGTTGAGAAGTTATAGGGGGTATATGCCGCGGTTGTCCAGAGAACCGCGGCATATACCCTTGTAACTTTTCAAATTCTCTGACCCAGTCAGCACCTGCAATAAATTGGCAGGGGTATATGTCGCGGTTGTCTGGAGAACCGCGGCACATACTCTGTTATTTAATTTTTTATTCATACGTGGCGTCAAAGGCAATGGTTGACTGGAGTATATGCCGCGGTTTGGAGCAGAACCGCGGCATATATGTTCGATTTATTTACAAAACTGCCACCGCGCACCATTATGCTGCGGTTTCCGTTGAACCGTGGCATAATGTGCGCTGTAAAAACCCAATTTTTTACTAGTGAAAATGGCCGCTGAGGGGAAGAAACGTGACACGCACTTACCGCTGAGCGGTATTTTACCGCTGAGCGGCACTTTAATGGGCTTGGACCTAATTTTCTGTAATTTACGAATAATATATAAGCTTTAGGGTTTCCTAGGGTTTGTATCTTTGGCTGGAACGAAGTAAACACTCTCTCTTCCACCCCTTTGAAGGAGGATCTTGGATGCTGAGGCTTCCTCTTCACCTTTTTAGGGTTTTATCTTTCATTCTTTCATTGTAATTCATCTAGGTTCACCATGAATATAATGAACTAAACTCTGTATGTTTGTTGGGGAATCAATGTAATCTTTTGAAGCTCTCATATATGGAATCTGTTTTTACATCTTTTAATTAAGACTTATGCTTTCTTTCATCATTAGTTAGGGTTTTTCCTCTTTGTTTAATGCTTGCATTGTTTAACTCATTCGATGCATGATTATTGGTTTTGTCGATACGGGCGCGTACGGGGAAGTCTAGATCCGGGGAATTTCTCCCAATATGATATTGGTTTTCGTTAAGCTCCTGCACTTATGAACTGATCATTAGGAATGCTAGGAATTGTATGAACTCGTGATTAGGGAGAAGCCTTCTTGAAAGGTACTTTAGAGAGTGGCATTAACAATGATGATTTGAATGTGGAATTCCTAAAATATATGAGTGGATAAGATGAAATTGACCCCCAACAACATATTCATACATATATTTCATTGAAAGTGTTTATCTTTTGCTTTTGCCATTGATCAAAACTTCATGCATACATATTTAATTTTCGTCTTTTGCATATAAAATCCAAATATTTCGTCTTTAAGTCTTAACTAATCAATAAACCACACAACTAAACTAGGCCGTGAGTCCTTTGGGAAGAACGATACTTGGTCTTACCAAGTTTATTACTTGAACGATTCGGTCACACTTGCCGATTGAAAAACAAGTTTGTGACATCATATTTTGGTGTTCATAAATTTGTCCATCAAGTTTTTGGCGCCGTTGCCGGGGACTCGTGGTTTAACTGGTTAATTTGTGTGATTATTGATTATCTTTGACTTTAATTTTGAATTTCTGTTTTTATTTTCTGTTTTTATTTTTTCGGTTTTTATTTTATTTTATTTTATTTTATTCTCTGTTTTTTGTTTTTATCTTCTCCTATATCTTTTTGTGCTAACCAAATCTTTTCTAGGGTTTTGTGTTCTTGTGTATGTAGGAGGCAATTCGAACTAGGAGCAAGAAAACAACAGAACCTCTGCTTGAAGGATTAGAAGAGAGTAGACGGAGGAGAAGAATCCGAACATCTAGAGAACTTTTCCCTCCTCCGGAAACTTTGTTGCAACCATCACCACAAGGTTCTGTTCATAGCACAGAAAATATGGAGAACAATAATATCAGAAGAACTCTTG
Organism: Vigna umbellata; assembly: GCF_029865625.1. Taxonomy (NCBI): domain Eukaryota; kingdom Viridiplantae; phylum Streptophyta; class Magnoliopsida; order Fabales; family Fabaceae; genus Vigna; species Vigna umbellata. The sequence goes on along the minus strand of NC_142165.1, from coordinate 37,987,395 downwards.
CTGATTACACCAATATAGCTGGACCTCAGCATTTTAACAGCATAGCTAGACCTAGAGTCAATGCAGCCAATATGGAGGTCAAACCAGCACTGATCCAACTGGTGAAAAGCAATCAATTTAATGGGTTATCTCATGAAAGCCCATATGAGCACCTTACTACATTCAATGAAATTTGCAACACAGTCAAAATTAATGGGGTGCCAGATGAAGCGATCAAACTTAGTTTGTTTCCTTTCTCATTGGGAGGCAATGCTAAGCTTTGGTTGAATTCTTTTCCAGAAGGAAGTTTCACAGATTGGGAAGCAGTGGTAACAAAGTTTTTAAACAAGTACTTTCCACAATCAAAGGTGACAAAAGGCAAGCAAGAGATATCTTCATTTAAGCAGGGCATGGAAGAATCACTGGGGCATGCATGGGATAGATACAAAAGTCTGCTAAGAAAAACACCCACGCATGGCTTTGAAGAACAGGAAGTAGTCTTAACTTTCCTTGGAGGGCTTGGTTCACAAACCAAGATGATGCTAGACGCCTCAGCAGGAGGCAATATTAAATGGAAAACTCCAGAGGAAGCCACAGAAATTATAGAAAACATGGCTACTAGTGATAATGAGCTGCACAGTGAGAGAGGAGCTCCTATGCAACAAAAAGGGGTTCTTCAATTACAAACACATGATGCCTTGCTAGCTCAAAATAAAATTCTAACTCAACAGCTGGAGACTTTGACTAAAACTCTTGCACAATTACCTAAAGAGTTGAAAACTGTTGCACAGGTACAAACCTAGTTGTGCGAATTATGTGGAGGTGACCATATCAATGGTCAATGTGCCTTTCCAGTTGAAGCTGTAGAGGACGTTAATTTCATGGCCAATCAATTTCCATATCGTCAAGGGAATTACAATCAAGGGTGGAAACCACACCCAAGCATTGGTCAAGGACAAACTGGGCAAGCTAGTCAATATAATAAGCAGCAGCAGCAACCAACCTTTTGGCAACAGTTATCTATGCTTAATGAAAAATCAATAAGGTTGGAAGAAACTCTTCAGCAATTCATACAGAAAATTGAATCTTCTCAAAAGAGCACTGAAGCTGCTATAAAGAATTTGGAGATTCAAATGGGTCAGATTACCAAGCAATTGGAAGAAAGGCCAAATAGAAATTTTGGGGCTAATACTGAGGTTAACCCGAGAGAAGAGTGCAAAGTGGTAAAGAGTGTGAATGAAGAGATAATTGAGTTAGAACAAGGAGAAACAGAAGAAAGAAGAGAAATAGAGAGCAAAAATACTTTTCCTTTTCCAATAAATCAAGAGAAACAAATGGACTTCACAGAATTATTCAGAATGGTGGATAATGAAGCACCTTGGGAACAGATTCTACAGAAAATTGCAGTTTACACAAAATCTGATGAAGAAATCTCTACAAAGAAGAGACGTAGAGATGATGAGGCAAAACAGTGTATAACTGTTAAGAAAGAGTCATTCCCTCCTAAAGCATCAGATCCAGGGAATTTTTCTATCCCTTGTACTATAGGGAAGAAAAAGGTAAAGAAAGCTCTCATTGATTTAGGTTCAAGTGTTAACTTGATACCTTATTCTTTACTAGAGCAAATCGGCAATGTTAAAGTGAAACCTGCAAAGGTTAAAATAGTAATGGCCGATGGATCTTCAAAGGAGCCATGTGGGATTGTAGAGGACATTATAGTTTGTGTTGGCAAACTTCAGTTCTTGGCAGACTTTGTGGTGATGAAGATGGAGACAGAGAAGATACCTATCATACTTGGAAGACCGTTCATGAAAACGGCCAGGGCTATCATTGATGTAAATGAAGGTATAGTGGTGCTCCAGGACAGAGAGGAGAGAGTGGTGGTAGACGTCTTCAAAGATGAAACGCAAGCAAAGGAGGAATAGGCTAGTTATAAAGCTGCATTTCGAAATGCACCCATGACTAGCCATAAGGATGAAAATCTCAAAGGTGCAGGTAACCATTGTTTGTTGTTTCAGGTACCCAAGGAAGAAGAGACTGGAAGAGGAGAAGAAATTCCTAGTGACTGGGAGAAAAGAAGACTCCAACTTGGCACACCTGTAAGAATCAAGAACAAGTTGTGGGTTGTGAAGGGCTTTAAAGAGAAGGAGATGATAGAGATAGAGTCTCCATATTCTAGAAGGACCAAAACAGTTCAAAGGAAGCAGCTGAGGAGTTGGTGGAATGACAACATCAACTATAAAGAAGATGGAACTTGAACTTTATTGGGTCAAGCTAATGACATTAAAAGAGCGCTTGCTGGGAGGCAACCCAGTGGATTTAAAGACTTTTGATTTGGTTTTGTAATTTTTAATTTGTGAACATTATTTTTGTAATTATTTTGTTGGAAATAGCATCTACTGAATGATGCTAGGTGGTTAAGTATCTACTGAAGGATACTATGTTTGTAACACCTACTGATGGGTGTTGGTAAGAAAATTTTGCACCTACTGATGGGTGTTGGTGGATTTTGGGTCAGGCTCGTGACGTTAAACAAGCGCTACCTGGGAGGCAACCCAGTTGATTGAATATTTCTGTTTGTTTATTTTAGTTAGGGTTTGCATAAGCATTTTGAACATTGACTTGTAGGGAACCAGTGAGGGGCATGTATGGGAGGCACGTAGGTTAAGAAAAGAAGGAGAAAAGCACATCACGAAAGTGCCGCTGAGCGGTACTCTCGCAGAATGGGCTTTAGTTCCCCTTAGCGGGACCCGAGCCCATTAGGGTATCTTTAAACCCTAAGCTGCGCAAAGTCTTATACTTTCAGGCTTTTCTCTGCATAAACACTTCCACATACCTTCTCCAAGGTTTTCCACATTTTTTCACTCTTACCTCTTAAGAAAATTTCTCTTCCACTCACTTTTTCACTAGTGTTTCATTCAAGTTTGGGGTTGGAAGAGAGCATTCTAGCTTGGAAGCATTCTCATTGCATCTAGTATCTCCACCCAAGTAAGTAAAATGCATTTTGTTCATTCTAGGGTTCTTGAATTTGAATGTGATTGTCAAAGCATCAATATTTAGGGGTTTTGATTTCTATGCATGATTTGATGATATATTTGATGTTTGAAACGATTAAACTGCATGATTATGAACTGGAAAACTGAAAATTGCATTTGGGTGGAGTTAGGACAGCTTTAAAACAAGATTTTCAAAAATCTGCAGAGTTACCGCTGAGGGGTAAACTGCCGCTGAGCGGCACTCTGTCAGATTTGGTTTTTCTGAATTTTTGCATGTTGGAATGTGGCACTGGTGGCGCTGAGGGGAAATTCTGGCCCTCAGCGGTGGTTTACCTTCGAAAGGAGTTGTGTTCTGTGTTTTACTAATGATTAACATCATGTTCTGTGGTTTTGTTTGTGTTTTGAATGTAGGAATGGCATCCTCATCAGGAAAAAGATTGAAAACCATGGCAACCAAGAGAAAGGAAAAGGAACCAGAGTGATGAACCAATATTTTCCTCACTTCACTTAGTTTAATGTGCTAGAATTAGTCGGGGAATTATGCTTAAACGTCCGGTATTTTCCTGTTTTTCCTAATTGTGCTTAATTTGATCGGAAATTCTTATTTTAACTAATTTGAATTATCTGAGCTTATTATTTTGCATTATTAATTATGGGAAAATTTTGGATAACTTTTTGGGACATTAGAAAGCTAAATGAGAAATGGAAATTGAGCCAATGCATCTTAGCCATTTCTATTTTCGCTGGCTGCCGCGTGAATGTTGTGTCAACTTGTGTGTCTTCGTTTGAGTTCAATTCTTATCCGTTTTCCATGCAATTTTTTTTCATAGTTTCGTCTGGATGTTTATTTTAACATATAGTTTTTACTTTGTTCAAATTCATTATGTGCTGTTCCCAGTATTTATTTTACTCTCATATGTCAGTCCAGGATTACTGCTGTTTGAGTGATTTCTAATATGTTTGCATTGTTTGCTTGCTGTTTAGTACTTGTGGTGGCTGGAATTTATCATTGGACAATGCATCTCATGGCCACAAAAAGAAATTTAATGTGGTTCTAGACTCTTAATTGGAAGCAAAGAGGTTAAGTGTTGGAAGCTTGGGGTGATTCTCGGACGTAGAGAATGAGCAGAGAGGAGCTGATTTCATTTTTATTTGGGTTTGGAGAGCATTCCACGGCCTAGTAGCAAAAGAAGGGGTGCACTTGGAGAGTATGATGGGCTTTAGGCATTAGCACGTGAAGCAAAGCTCATGTGGCAAAAAGAAGAGCTGGTCCAACAAGCTTGGTGGTGCACACAACAACGGCCTTTTTGGAAGCACATGCACTAACATTCCATGGCCTGGTCCAGCATCCAGAAAAGAGATTGCACATCCGTCTAGCAAAAAAAAGAGAGGCAATAAGCAAGGGGCTGGTCATTAGGGCAGCACACGTGGGATTTTGGGAATTTGGATCTTTCATTTAAGGGAAGCACACAGCTGAGAGGTGCGGGGTCCTGGAGCTATTCCAGCCGCAACCTTGAGAGGGGAGGGCTTTTATTTTGGGCAGAGAAGTATGTAAGAAGAATGAACGTGTGTGGGAGCCACCACGGAGCAGAGATGGAGGGCTTTTATTTTAGGCAGAGAAGAATGTAAGAAGATTGAAGCGGTGATTTTATATTGAAGATGCACGGTGATTTATTTTGGAGAAAAAAGTTAACATTTATTTTCTTTCAAGAAAAAGTGACGTTGATTTGAATTTGGAGCAGAGGGGGCTTTATTTTCATTTGGGAATTGTTTGCTTTGATTTTGTTTAGTTTTAAATAGAAATGTTATGATTCATTTTGTTTTAATGCATGCACCGAGATTTATATATATTATATACATGGAATGAATTTAGCTTTAGTCATATATTTCATTTTCATTGTCATGCATTTTTAAATTGTTGTTTCTTTATGAATATGCGTTGAGGTTGCCGAATTTAGCATTTCACCTTTTAACTCAACATTGCAAAGCATTAAATGATGATTTATCCTTGCCATTCAAGTTGTTCACACAATTTAATTTTGTTTTCGCTCCTTAAAATTAAGCACTTTTTGGAGATTTTCTTTTAATTCCCGCTGGTTTGTGTATTTAATGTGTTGCATTTAAATATCACATCATATGTTTCTTTATTATTTCCTGCATTCTAATTAGTTCACACATCTTGTTTTAGGATAGTTTACTGTTTTCGTTCACTATGTTGTCTATTTTGTTCTGCCTCTTTATTTTCCTGTATTTTCCATTTCCTCACTTGCTTTAGAGACCATTCGGTCTTAATGTAGAACCGTTCGGTCTTCATGTTTTGTTCATTTATTTCAATGCTTTCAATTATGTTTGGTCGTGTTTGATTCCCAGTTTTAATTTAGTTCGTTTCTAATCACAAAAACACTTTCAAACCCCCCTACTACGTATTTGACCTGAGACTCGAACCATAAATTGGTCCTTGAGAGACGACCTAGGAGTCACTGCCTAGTCTATAATGCATTCTTTTATGCACAACTTTTGTGGGAGGTGCGACCCTCTCAACAAAATGGCGCCGCTGCCGGGGACCAACGGTTTAGTCTTAGGTCTTTTGTTGTGTTAGTGTCTTTTGTTGTGTTAGTGTTGTGTTGTGTGATGTGTTTTAGGATGTTTAGTTAGTCTTGTTTGGGTTTACTTCTTTTATCGATTTTTGTGTTTTTAGAATTTTTATCATTTTTTTTTGAATTTTGTGCATTTAGTTGTTGTTTCTGGAAGTTTCAAATTATGTAAATAATGGTTTTCCCCCATATGTTATGTTTCTATATGTTTGGTTTAATCTTTGTTTGAAGTGGAAGTCCAGGTCTGAGACAGGTTTTGCACTACAATAGAGGAGATGACAGATTCTCAAGACTGGATATATGATCTGATCCAGAGTCTTCCCAAATTCCATGGGTTGGCACATGAAGATCCATACAGGCACCTCAAGGAGTTTTGTTTAGTGTGTTTGTCGATGAGGCCTCCTGGTGTTTCAAAGGAGACAGTGTTAATGAAAGTGTTTCCAATGTCCCTTCAAGGTGCAGCAAGAGACTGGTTCCTATACCAGTATCCTTTTGATAGTTGGCAGGAAACACAACAGAGATTCCTCCACAAGTTCTTTCCAACAGCAAAGGTAAGCAGCATTAGGAGGGAGATCACTACCATTGAGCAATTTCAAGAAGAAAGCCTGCCAGATTATTGGGAGAGGTTTAACAGGCTCTGCACAGTCTGTCCAAACCACCAAATTCCAGAGCATTTGCTCTTGATTTACTTTTATGAAGGGCTCTTGGACAATGAAAGGATATTAGTGGATGTAGCTGCTGGGGGATCTTTGATGGACACAACTCCAACAGAGGCAAAGAAGTTGCTCTGCAAGCTGGCGGGTCAAAATCCAATTGAGGTAGTAAAGGAAAAACCTGAGCAGGTTTACTGTAAACTTGAAATCCCTACTCATGTATCTGAGGTTCAAGTAAATTTTAATGTTTTTGAATTGGTAAAACTTGAACCCATTAAGCCTGTTCTGGATTCTGATATTGATATACATGTGCACACTCATGTTGTGGATTCATTATTCCCTGTAGAGCACATTGACATACCTGATGTTCACTATCCTTGCACTGACCTTGATTTAAATGATAGCCTTGAGGATGCAGCTGATGACTTGGAGATTGGTAAGAAAATTTTCAATGAGCAAAAACAGGTTTATTCTGAACTTGAGATTCCAAACACTTTACCTGATTTGCTTATGCATTCAAATGCCTGTGATTTGATGCACACTGATTCTATAGGATTCATGACTGATACTGATACAGATTTGATTGACCATTCTAAAATTTTTGATTCAGTATCAGCCATTGAACCCATTGGTCTAAGGGTTGTTTTGAATGGACATGATTGCCGTGATGAAATTTTGAATGATAATAGCCTTGAACTGACCTTTGATTCTGTTGATGATGCATATATCAATACTGATTTTGAGGTGGAAACTGTGCAATCTGATAACTCTATAGAGTTAGGACTGAACTTTGATCTGACACAGTTCTCTGAGAACTTTGAATGTGATTGTGAATCTGGTTCTTGCCCGATTTGTATTGAAATTGATTATGTGCTACAGACAGATTCTAAGCGTATAACAGATGCTATTAATTGTGAGTTTGATGACCATGCTGCAGAATTAAATGAGAATGCAGGTGCTGACATTAAGGAAATCATGATTAATGAAGGAGAGTGTACTGCTACTTCTTTGACTGAGCCAGAGATCTTCATTCCGGTGTCACACACTGAACAACTGCCAGTGGAAGGAAAGCTACTGATGGAACAGTTTGCTGGGAAAAGAAAGAAGAAACATCTCGTTGTGGATGATATGGCAGTACTGATGAAGTTGTTCCTCCTCAAAACTTGTTTGCTGAATCCTGTGGTGGAAGACATCTCCCTGATAGTCCAAAATTGGCAATTGCCACCATGACCAGGGGAGTTTTCTTTCTCTCTTCTCCCCCTTTCCCTACTTTTATTGCACTTGTCCATGATCTGTTGACTGTTATGATTTCTGATCTTATGCTTATGACACATTGAGGACACTGTGTAGTTTAAGTGTGGTCTATTGGGGGAGATTTTTATTTTTCTTTGTTAGTTTTTGTTTTCTTGGTTAAATTTTTTCTTTTCTAGGTTATTTTTGTCGTGTCTTGTATACAGTTGTGCATGATTCTCTTCATTTCTGGATTGTGGTTAGGTTGTCAATTTTCCTTCACTTCATTGATGCTCTGAGATGTTGGATTCCTTGCTTTTCTTTGCTTGGATGATGATCATGATGTTTGAGAGTTGAATTGATTGTGACACAAATGCCCTGTGTGAGAATTTGAGCCATTTTGTGTTCTTTCTTGTGTGTGATATGTCTCTTGATTGCTTGCACATATACCTTGGCTTGACTCTTGTTGATAATTCTTGATTGATATGCATGTTTGGAAGTGATAAAGGCAGTTTTGTTCTTGAGCCTCTCTAGCCAAATAAGCTTACCTTGTTTTGATCCTTTGATAACCCCTTTTGAGCCTATACTTTCCCCCATTTCTTTGTTTTGAAGCTCATACACTAGCCCTAAGTGAAAAAACCATGATTACCTTAACCTTAGGGAATTTTGGAGCTTTGGAAGTGTTTTGGGAATAAGTGTGGTCTCCTTGGGGTTTTTGATGAGTTGGCTAGTTGGTTCCTCTTCTTGTTTTGTTTTTGTAAATATATGTGTATCTTGTCTTTTACAGTTTTGTTTTGAAAAGAGAGAAAAGAAAAGAGACAGGATGGAAAAAAAAAGAGAGCAGAAAAATGAGAAAAATAAAAAAAAAAAAATTTGTGAATAATGGAGTCAAGAAGAGGATTGAATTAGAGGTTGTGGGTGTGTTTGAATGTGTTTACACTTGTTCCCCATTGCTCCTCTGTTCCTTATGGTTTGTAGCTTCTTATCCAGATATATCCTCCCTTGTCCTTGGCCCCATTACAACCATGAAAAGACCTTTTGATTTGAACATGCGTATATGCTTGAGTGTTGATATTAGAGGCTTGCCAAGTCTATTTGTGATTGCTTTCTTGAGTGCATTGAGTGACATTGATTTACCTTAAACACTTGAGAGAAACACTGATAGTGCATCTGTGAGGTTCTGTTGCTTTTGATTCACCTCTTGAGCTCATTGATCATTTTGCCATGTCTTGAATTGCTTGGATGATTTCATGAGTATCTGCTTTCTCTGATTGATTCTGTGTTGGATATTGTCTACTTCCTTTCTTTGTCCAGATTTCTTGAGGAACGTGTAATTCTGTTTGTTTCCTTGTGAGTCTTTATTTTCTGTGTGTCGACGTTGTGTCACCTTCTTAAAAGTCCTTTGAACTATTCCCTGATATTGCGTCTTGATTTTGCCCAGGAGTGCAAAAGACAAAGTGTGGTCTATTTTGATGAACCAATATTTTCCTCACTTCACTTAGTTTAATGTGCTAGAATTAGTCGGGGAATTATGCTTAAACGTCCGGTATTTTCCTGTTTTTCCTAATTGTGCTTAATTTGATCGGAAATTCTTATTTTAACTAATTTGAATTATCTGAGCTTATTATTTTGCATTATTAATTATGGGAAAATTTTGGATAACTTTTTGGGACATTAGAAAGCTAAATGAGAAATGGAAATTGAGCCAATGCATCTTAGCCATTTCTATTTTCGCTGGCTGCCGCGTGAATGTTGTGTCAACTTGTGTGTCTTCGTTTGAGTTCAATTCTTATCCGTTTTCCATGCAATTTTTTTCATAGTTTCGTCTGGATGTCTATTTTAACATATAGTTTTTACTTTGTTCAAATTCATTATGTGCTGTTCCCAGTATTTATTTTACTCTCATATGTCAATCCAGGATTACTGCTGTTTGAGTGATTTCTAATATGTTTGCATTGTTTGCTTGCTGTTTAGTACTTGTGGTGGCTGGAATTTATCATTGGACAATGCATCTCATGGCCACAAAAAGAAATTAAATGTGGTTCTAGACTCTTAATTGGAAGCAAAGAGGTTAAGTGTTGGAAGCTTGGGGGTGATTCTCGGACGTAGAGAATGAGCAGAGAGGAGCTGATTTCATTTTTATTTGGGTTTGGAGAGCATTCCACGGCCTAGTAGCAAAAGAAGGGGTGCACTTGGAGAGTATGATGGGCTTTAGGCATTAGCACGTGAAGCAAAGCTCATGTGGCAAAAAGAAGAGCTGGTCCAAAAAGCTTGGGGGTGCACACAACAACGGCCTTTTTGGAAGCACATGCACTAACATTCCATGGCCTGGTCCAGCATCCAGAAAAGAGATTGCACATCCGTCTAGCAAAAAAAAGAGAGGCAATAAGCAAGGGGCTGGTCATTAGGGCAGCACACGTGGGATTTTGGGAATTTGGATCTTTCATTTAAGGGAAGCACACAGCTGAGAGGTGCGGGGTCCTGGAGCTATTCCAGCCGCAACCTTGAGAGGGGAGGGCTTTTATTTTGGGCAGAGAAGTATGTAAGAAGAATGAACGTGTGTGGGAGCCACCACGGAGCAGAGATGGAGGGCTTTTATTTTAGGCAGAGAAGAATGTAAGAAGATTGAAGCGGTGATTTTATATTGAAGATGCACGGTGATTTATTTTGGAGAAAAAAGTTAACATTTATTTTCTTTCAAGAAAAAGTGACGTTGATTTGAATTTGGAGCAGAGGGGGCTTTATTTTCATTTGGGAATTGTTTGCTTTGATTTTGTTTAGTTTTAAATAGAAATGTTATGATTCATTTTGTTTTAATGCATGCACCGAGATTTATATATATTATATACATGGAATGAATTTAGCTTTAGTCATATATTTCATTTTCATTGTCATGCATTTTTAAATTGTTGTTTCTTTATGAATATGCGTTGAGGTTGCCGAATTTAGCATTTCACCTTTTAACTCAACATTGCAAAGCATTAAATGATGATTTATCCTTGCCATTCAAGTTGTTCACACAATTTAATTTTGTTTTCGCTCCTTAAAATTAAGCACTTTTTGGAGATTTTCTTTTAATTCCCGCTGGTTTGTGTATTTAATGTGTTGCATTTAAATATCACATCATATGTTTCTTTATTATTTCCTGCATTCTAATTAGTTCACACATCTTGTTTTAGGATAGTTTACTGTTTTCGTTCACTATGTTGTCTATTTTGTTCTGCCTCTTTATTTTCCTGTATTTTCCATTTCCTCACTTGCTTTAGAGACCATTCGGTCTTAATGTAGAACCGTTCGGTCTTCATGTTTTGTTCATTTATTTCAATGCTTTCAATTATGTTTGGTCGTGTTTGATTCCCAGTTTTAATTTAGTTCGTTTCTAATCACAAAAACACTTTCAAACCCCCCTACTACGTATTTGACCTGAGACTCGAACCATAAATTGGTCCTTGAGAGACGACCTAGGAGTCACTGCCTAGTCTATAATGCATTCTTTTATGCACAACTTTTGTGGGAGGTGCGACCCTCTCAACACAGAGCAACCCCAATCTAGCAGGTTCCTCTCTAGGAAACATGAGAAGCACATTAGGATGGTTCAGGACAGGAGACTTCTGATGGAGAGAAAGGTTGGAATGATACCTAACTTTGCTCCTCAATTTGGAGAGCAAGTGTTAGCGAATGATTGGGGAAAGCTAGCCACTTATCCTGCACCTGCCAACATAGCTGTGGTAAAGGAATTTTACACCAATGCAAAGAAGATTGGTGATTATCCAGCTGAGAATTATTTGGGCTATGTCAGAGGCCATGCTATCAGGTATGATCCTGATTCTATTAATAACTTCCTGGACACTGTATGGGCTGGTGAGCAGTGCCAGTTTGCTCTTTGCATGGAGGAAGGTGCTTATTATGAGGATGTGGAGAGAGTATTGTGTATACCTGGAGGACACTTGCAAAGGAATAGATCTGGCTCAGTGGTTAACATTAGGAGGACGGATTTGACTCCTCTTGCAAAGTATTGGATGGCGTTTTCTCATGCCAACATTCAGCCATGTGCACATGTGTCAGATATTACTCTCAGCAGGGCACTATTCATCTACTGTGCTATCAGAAATTTAAATGTTAATATTGGGCAGGTGATAGCTGATGAAATTAGTGTATGTGCTAACACCTCAAACAACAAAGCACCATTAGGACATCCTTCTTTGATCACTCACCTTTGCAAGCTAGCCGGGGTGGACACTTCTGTTCCACCATTTGAGAGGCCAAGAAAAGCTATTGATGAAGCCTATTACAGACAGTACTGTGGAGGTGAGGATGCAGCTCAGCCAGTTCCACCACGCCGGGCTCGTAGAGAGAGAGGGCCAGCACAGAGCCAGACATCTGCTGATACACATGAAGCAGAACCATTCCAGATGAGGGACATGTATATGTCTCTTATAGGTGCTCAGTTGCAGTCCATTCACAGAGGGCAGGTGGCCACTGCTGAGATGATTGTGGGGATGTATGATACACCTCCAGCCCACAGGTGGACTATGGATGAATTCCATAATGTGGTAGCTTGGCCAGAAGAACCAGTGCATGGAGGAGGAGCTGGAGCAGCTGAAGCTTCAGCTAGAGAGATGGAAGAAGATGAAGTTGATGATGATGATGCATTTGAAGATGATGAAGATGAGGAAGAAGAAGAAGATACAGAGGATAGCTCAGACTGATGAGGAGCTGAGATAGCATTTACTGATAAATGCTATCATATGATTATGCTTTTGTGGTTTAAGTTTTCTGAACTTATTTGTTTTTGTTTTTAGATTAGGGTTTGATCTACTCTATTGAACACCTGTTTTGTTATGATGGTTTGCTATTAAGTGTGGTTGTGTGATAAGTAATGCTGAATGATGCTTATGATTAATTGATGTTGAGATGATGTGCACATTAAAAAGCTTATACAGGTGATTCACAAGCTTTGTGAACAAATGCAGGATATCATGATTGTGATTGTGAAATTAAGCAGGATGTGTATGTCAAATGTGAATGAGCTTATATGTGAGATTTTGAGCTCCAGAGTTGTTATTGTTGAATGCTATTACTTTGAAAGCATGAATGGTTTTGCCCAGGTTTTCTATGACTGAATGAATTGCTTGTTTTGCATCATATGATCAAGGTCGTTTGTTGGAAACCTTTTTATTGGCCAAATTCGTAAAAATTAGCCCACTAAAAGAGAACACTTTGTGTTCTATCCTTTTGAACCCTTAGCCTTGAACAAACACTGAAACCCTTGATTGAAAATCTTTACCTTGAGTTAAGTAGAAGATCTTGTGTGATATTGTTAAATGTTCAAGTTTGGGGTTGTTGGGAAAACATGAAAAGCATTGAGCTAAGAGTTAAAAAGTAAGAATATGCAAAGAAAAAGAAAAGAAAAGAAAAAGAAGCAAAGCTCAATGCAAAGGCAAAAGAAAGTTGGGAATGAATAAGATAATTGTGTTGTTATGATTCTCTTAACTCAAGGATTTTGTGATCCAGAAAAACCAATTTTCTTGTTAGCCCAGCCACATTATAAGCCATTGAAAAGTCCTTGTGATGATGCATGCTTGTGAATGTTTTTGATTATGGTAAAATGAAAGGCAAAGTTGATTCATGTAACATTGTGATAGTAGAGTGAATGAGTGATTACCTCTTATACACTTGTGTGTGAGTGAAACACTTTACCTAGTGAGGAAATATTCCATTAGCACATGAATATCCATGCTTAATTCATTGAAAGTGTTTATCTTTTTCTTTTTGCCATTGATCAAAACTTCATGCATACTTATTTAATTTTCGTCTTTTGCATATAAAATCCAAATATTTCGTCTTTAAGTCTTAGCTAATCAAGAAACCACACAACTAAACTAGGCCGTGAGTCCTTTGGGAAGAACGATACTTGGTCTTACCAAGTTTATTACTTGAACGATTCGGCCACACTTGCCGATTGAAAAACAAGTTTGTGACATCATATTTTGGTGTTCATAAATTTGTCCATCAAGTGAGACATAAGGTAGTTGCACCTTATCATCCACAAACCAATGGACAAGCTAAGGTATCTAACAGAGAGATAAAAAGGATCCTGGAAAAAACCGTTACTTCATCAAGAAAGGATTGGTCACTAAAACTGGATGATGCTCTTTGGGCTTACAGGACGACAATGAAGACATCCATGGGATTATCACCTTTTCAATTAGTCTATGGGAAAGCATGTCATTCGCCAGTAGAGTTGGAGCATAAAGCTTTATGGGCTTTAAAATTCTTGAATTTTAATCCTTATGAAACTCAGAGCACACGCAGATGGCAAATTCTGGAGCTTGAAGAAATGTGGTTACATGCATATGATTCATACAGGGCTTATAAAGATAAGATTAAGTTTTATCATGACAGGAAGTTGGTGAATAAAGTCTTTAATCCAGGGCAGTAGGTGCTATTATTCAACTCAAGATTGAAGCTATTTCCTTAAGAAGTGCATCCACATGGAGCAATTGAATTACTTGATCCAGCTGCTGCTGATCCACAAAAAAGATGGGTGGTAAATGGTCAACGTCTCAAACCTTATCTAGGAGGAGAAGTGCAACGCTTATCCACAATGATGCAGTTGGTTGATCCTTGAGATCTCATTTGAACCCTTAGCCTTGAACATGATTTGAAAACCCTTTGTGAAAAGCTTTACCTTGAGTTAAGTAGAAAATATCTGGTGGTATTGATAAATGTTCAAGTTTGGGGTTGTTGGGAAGTTATGAAAGGGAAATTGAAAGCATTGAGCTAAGAGCTAAAAACTAAGTATGTGAAAAGAAAAGAAAAAGAGAAAGAAAAGAGAAGAAAAAGCGAAGCTCAATGCAAAGGAAAGTTGGGAATAAGTAAGAATGATTGTGTTTATATGATTCTCTTAACTCAAGGGTTTTGTGATCTAGAAAAACCAATTTTCTTGTTAGCCCAGCCACATTATAAGCCATTGAAAAGTCCTTGTGATGATGCATGCTTGTGAATGTATTTGATTATGGTTAAATGAAAGGCAAAGTCAATTCATGTGACATTGTGATAGTAGAGTGAATGAGTGATTACCTCTTATACACTTGTGTGTTTGAGTGAAACACTTTATCTATTGAGGAAAGATTCCATGAGCACATGAACATCCATACTTAGTTGATTGATCATTCATGAAAAGGAGCATTTGTTGGATATTAGGTGATTGTGTGAACACTAAAGCATGTGCATGTCTTGATTGAAGTCTTTGTCATGAGCTTAATTGAGTACTTACTTATCTTGAAAAAGAGGATTTTTGAATGAGTGAACCATCATATGAATTGGTTGAAGATAGAGTTACATCTTGTTTGCTTGAGGACAAGCAAAGTTCTAAGTTTGGGGTTGTGATAACAGTTGAAAAACTGTTATTTTCATGATTAAAATTGACACTAAAAGCAACCTTTACACTTAGAAACTAGCTTGAAATCATGCTTTTCTTCATATTTTTAGAAATAAGAGAGCTGGACAGGTTTATGCTTGATTTCAGTGTTTTTGTGCAGGTTTTAAGGTGAATTTGGTGAAAGAAGTGAAGAAGGAGAGAGATGAAATCAGAAAAGACAATAAAAAGTGCAAAAGGAGAAGCCGAAGTCACCGCTCAGCGGCAGTTTACCGCTGAGCGGCACTCAGGAGCTTGCGGGAGGTCCGCTGAGGGGCAAAATGGCCGCTGAGGGGAGCAAACAAGTCACGCACTCACCGCTGAGCGGTATTTTACCGTTGAGCGGCACTTTAATGGGCTTGGACTTGACTTTTTGTAATTTACGAATGATATATAAGCTTTAGGGTTTCCTAGGTGATAACAGTTGAAAAACTGTTATTTTCATGCTTAAAAGTGATACTAAAAGCAACCTTTAGACTTAGAAACTAGCTTGAAATCATGCATTTTGTTTATATTTTCAGAAATAAGAGAGCTGGACAGGTTTATGCTTGATTTGAGTGTTTTTGTGCAGGTTTTGAGGTGAATTTGGTGAAAGAAGTGAAGAATGAGAGAGAGGACATTAGAAAAGACAAGAAAGAGTGCAAAAAAGAGAAGTCGAAGGCACCGCTCAGCGGCAAACTACCGCTGAGCGGCACTCAAGAGGTGGCGTTGGAACCGCTGAGGGGCAAATGGCCGCTGAGGGGAAGAAAGAAGACGCGTAACCACCGCTGAGCGGTAAATACCGCTGAGCGGCACTTTTTGGGCTTGGGCTTTTGTAATCTTTTGTAACTCTAGATTAGTATATAAGGGCTTGCACGTCCTTTAGTTAGAGATCTTTGGCAGAAACGAGGCAAACACTCTCTCTTTCACCCCTTTGAAGGAGGATCTTGGATGCTCAGGCTACCTCTTCACCTTTATTGGGTTTATTCTTTCATACTTTCATTGTTATTCATCTAGGTTCACCATGAATATGGTGAACTAAACCTTGTATGTTTGTTGGGGAATCAATGTAATCTCTTGAAGCTCTCATATATGGATTTGTTGAATACATCTTTGAATTAAGACATATGCTTTCTTTTCATCATTAGTTAGGGTTTTTCCTCTTTGCTCAATGCTTGCATTGTTTAACTCATTCTAATGCATGATTATTGGTTTTGTTGATACGGACACGTACGGGGAAATCTAGATCCGGGGAATTTCTCCCAATATTTTACTGACAACATTATATTGGTTGCCTTAAGCTCCTGCACTCATGAACTAATCATTAGGAATGCTAGGAATTGTATGAACTATTTGATTAGGGAGAAGCCATCTAGAATGGTACATTAGAGAGTGGCATTAACAATGATGATTTGAAAGAGGAATTCCTAAAATATATGAGAGTGGATGAGATGAAATTGACCCCCAACAACATATTCATTCATTTAATCCATTGAAAGTGTTTATCTTATGTCTTTGCCATTGATCAATTCATGCATACATGTTTATTTTCGTCTTGCATATTAAAATTTCAATCATTGTTTTCTTAAGTCTTAGCTAATCAAGAAATCACATAACTAAACTAGGCCGTGAGTCCTTTGGGAAGAACGATACTTGGTCTTACCAAGTTTTATTACTTGAACGATTCGGTCATACTTGCCGATTGTGAAACAAGTTTGTGACATCATATTTTGGTGCTTACAAATTTGTCCATCACTAGGGTTAGGCATCTCTGGCTGGAACGAAGCAAACACTCTCTCTTCCACCCCTTTGAAGGAGGATCTTGGATGCTGAGGCTTCCTCTTCACCTTTTTAGGGTTTATTCTTTCATTCTTTCATTGTAATTCATCTAGGTTCACCATGAATATCGTGAACTAAACTCTGTATGTTTGTTGGGGAATCAATGTAATCTTTTGAAGCTCTCATATATGGAATCTGTTTTTACATCTTTTAATTAAGACTTATGCTTTCATTCATCATTAGTTAGGGTTTTTCCTCTTTGCTTAATGCTTGCATTGTTTAACTCATTCGATGCATGATTATTGGTTTTGTCGATACGGGCACGTACGGGGAAGTCTAGATCCGGGGAATTTCTCCCAATATGATATTGGTTGTCGCTAAGCTCCTGCACTTATGAACTGATCATTAGGAATGCTAGGAAGTGTATGAACTCGTGATTAGGGAGAAGCCTTCTGGAAAGGTACATTAGAGAGTGGCATTAACAATGATGATTTGACTGTTGAATTCCTAAAAATATATGAGAGTGGATAAGATGAAATTGACCCCCAACAACATATTCATATCTATATTTCATTGAAAGTGTTTATCTTTTGCTTTTTGCCATTGATCAAAATTCATGCATACATGTTTATTTTCTGTCTTGCATATTAAACTCCAAATATTTCGTTTGTAAGTCTTAGTTAATCAAGAAACCACATAACTAAACTAGGCCGTGAGTCCTTTGGGAAGAACGATACTTGGTCTAACCAAGTTTATTACTTGAACGATTTGGTCATACTTGCCGATTGAAAACAAGTTTGTGACATCATATTTTGGTGTTCATAAATTTGTCCATCACCCCACTTCGTCAACTTCGTCCACTTCGTCCACTTCGTCACCTTCGCCCACTTCGTTCACTTCAGCCACTTCGCCCAATTTCTCCAGTTCCTCCACTTCCTCCAGTTCCTCCACTTCGTCAACTTCCTCCACTTCCTCCACTTCTTCCAATTCCTCCACTTCGTCCACTTCGTCCACTTTGTCCACTTCGTCCACTTCGTCCACTTCGTCCACTTCCTCCACTTCATCCACTTCCTACACTTCCTCCACTGGTTCCACTTCGTCCACTTGGTCCACTTAGTCAACTTGGTCCACTTCGTCCGCTTCGTCCACTTCGTCCCCTTCGTCCACTTCGTCCTCTTCCTCCACTTCCTCCACTTCATCCACTTCCTCCACTTCCTATACCTCCTCCACTTGGTCCACTTCGTCCACTTGCTCCACTTAGTCAACTTAGTCAACTAAGTCCACATTGTCCACTTCGTCGGCTTCCTCTACTTCCACCACTTCCTCCACTTCCTCCACTTCCTCTCCACTTGGTCCACTTGGTCCACTTCGTGAACTTAGTCCACTTCGTCCACTTCCTCCACTTCCTTCACTACCTCTACTTCGTCCACTTCCTCCACTTCGTCCATTTCCTCCACTTAGTCCACTTCATGCACTTATTCCACTTCTTCAACTTTGTCTACTTCGTCCACTTCGTCAACTTCATCCACTTCATCAACTTCATCAACTTCGTCCACTTCGCCAACTTGGTTTTCCTTCAAAAACAGCCAATATCTCTAAGGCTGAAACTCCCACTTCCAACTCCAAGTTCACTAAGGAAGAGTATCAAGAGTATATGCGAGTAAAGTCTAACAGCTTGGCACAATCATCTCAATCCCCAAGTACATCCACAGCTTGCATTTCTCAATCCATGGAAGGTCAAAATTCATGGGTAATTGACTTGGGTGCTTCTGATCATATCTCTGGTAATACCTCAGTGTTCTCAACCCTTTCCCTCCAAAAAAACCCCTTTCACTACTCTTGCAAACGGCTCTAAAACTTGTTCAAAGTGAGTTTGCATTTTTCTTTACGTTCTTTTTTTCTTTTATTTCATCATTCCTTAACTCCCACAAGGTTTGGTCCTGTAGAATCTGACCCATTTCATCATTGAGTGAAAAGTACGAAAAAATCAGATCGATTTTTTGATCAAAAGTACTATGTGAAATCCTCGGTTTTTTTCTCTTTCTCTATCCCTATCTCGTAGGTAGAGCGTTTGAATCAATAGAGAACCCTTTCTTTTGTATCTGGATGAATTAATATTATTACATTCCAATTCCTTCCCGATACCTCGGAACCGAATTGAATCCTAAATTGACGGGTTAGTGTGAGCTTATCCATGCGGTTATGCACCCTTCGAATAGGAATCTATTTTCTGAAAGATCCCAGCTTTCGTGCGTTGGTGGGTCTTCGAGATCCTTTCGATGACCTATGTTGTGTTGAAGTCGGTCAAGTCTCCCTGTCTCCCTCTCTAACTCTGAAATCTGTTCTTTTTGTCCCTAATTGTCCATTCAATTTAATTTCCTTAAGTTAGTTAACCAAAATGTTACATTGTTTAATAACTTTCAATTCAATTTTATAGGTCCCTTTTCTTTTTGGCCTATTAATTGGGTCCCTATTATTGTAAATTTGATTCAATTAGAGGTCTGTCGTCAAATTCACCAAACAGCCGTTTAATAATTGGTAACGTGGCATGCTCAGTGGAATGAGTAATGACATGTGGCAATAAAATTGAGTTTTGTTTTAAAAAAATTTTAAGGAGAGATTAAAAGTTTTAAGGGTTGTCTGTCCCCTTTAATTGGGGAAAAAAATTGGGGGAAATCGCGTTCTTTGTTAGGGTTGTTATTATTAGGGTTCGTTTGAATAAGCCACCATGTAACGAACAATCCCAAAGGAAGATGCAACTATTCTCAACTTATTGGAAACATCAAAAGGTGGGATTGCATTGGGTGGTTTATTGTCTAAGTCCCAGAAAAGCCCCACCCTGTTTGGCTTTTCGTTTGGATTCAATTTCTTATTTTTACCCCATTCTGATCCAGAATGATAATATCTCAAGCCACCGTATATATGCCAGTAATGACAAATTTATGAACACCGAAAAACGGCGCCACAAACTTGTTTAACCCTCGGCAAGTGTGACCGAATCGTATCAAGTAATAAAACTCGGTAAGACCAAGTATCGTTCTCCCAAAGGACTCACGGCCTAGTTAGTTATATGATTTGTTGATTATTTAAGACTTGTGAACAATCACTAGTGCAAAATTGGCTTTTAACGTCTCCCAATAGACGTCCGTCCACAAAAGCCCCAACGTATATAATTGACCGGTGGCATATTAGTAAATAAGTGGAACTCTAGACGTCCGTCCTGGGTCGAGCCGGACGTGTATAATATTATAGACGTCCGGCTTTGGCGGACGGACGTTTAATAGGCTGAACAAGTGAACCCCTGTCAGCCTTTGAACGTCCGTCCTTAGTCGAGACGGACGTTTATAATGTTAGGAACGTCCGTCCTAGGTGACGGACGTTTAATAGGCTGAACAAGTGAACACGTGTCAGCCCTTTGAACGTCCTCTCGACAAGTCACGGACGTTTATAATGTGATGAACGTCCATCCTTGGTGACGGACGTTTAATAGGTTGAACAAGTGAACCCCTGTCGGCCTTTGAATGTCCGTCCTTGGTCGAGACGGACATTTATAATGTAGTGAACGTCCGTCCTAGGTGACGGACGTTTAATAGGCTGAACAAGTGAACACATGTCAGCCCTTTGAACGTCTGTCTCGACAATGGACAAACGTTTATAATGTTATGAACGTCCGTCCTTGGTGACAGACGTTTAATAGGCTGAACAAGTGAACACATGTCAGCCTTTGAACGTCCGTGTCGACAAGGGACAGACGTTTATAATGTTATGAACGTCCGTCCTTGGTGACGGACGTTTAATAGGCTGAACAAGTGAACACATGTCAGCCCTTTGAACGTCCGTGTCGACAAGGGACGAACGTTTATAATGTTATGAACGTCCGTCCTTAGTGACGGACGTTAAATAGGCTGACCAAGTGAACCCATGTCAGCCCTTTGGACGTCCGTCCCTTGTCGAGACGGACGTTTATAATGTTGTGAACGTCCGTCCCCCAAGGACGGACGTTAAATAGGCTGAACGTTTTCAAAGTACCCATGCCAGCCCTTAAACGTCCGTGTCAGGGGGACGGACGTCTACGAGGCTGACAACTGAACGTTTCAATTCCCCAAGTAGGGACCATAAACGTCCGTCCTGGGTCGCGCCAGACGTCTATAATATGATAAACGTCCATTTCGGGGGGGCTGACGTCTATGATACTGAACAACTGAACGTTTCAACTCCCCATGGCAGCCCATAAACGTCCGTTGTAGGAGGGGCCGGACGTCTATAATATTATACACGTCGGGCCGCCCATATTGGACGTTTAATGTACTGACAAGGTGGTTGGACATTTAATTGTCTTCAGGTTCTTAAACTCTGTATGTTTGTTGGGGAATCAATGTAATCTTTTGAAGCTCTCATATATGGAATTTGTTTTTACATCTTTTATTTAAGATCTATGCTTTCTTTCATCATTAGTTAGGGTTTTTCCTCTTTGAATATTTGTTTAACTCATTCGATGCATGATTATTGGTTTTGTCGATACGAGCGCGTACGGGGAAGTCTAGATCCGGGGAATTTCTCCCAATATCACATTGGTTGTCGTTAAGCTCCTGCACTTATGAACTAATCATTAGGAATGCTAGGAATTGTATGAACTCGTGATTAGAGAGAAGCCTTCTTGAAAGGTACTTTAGAGAGTGGCATTAACAATGATGATTTGAATGTTGAATTCCTAAAATATATGAGAGTGGATAAGATGAAATTGACCCCCAACAACATATTCATACATATATTTCATTGAAAGTGTTTATCTTTTGCTTTTGCCATTGATCAAAACTTCATACATACATATTTAATTTTCGTCTTTTGCATATAAAATCCAAATATTTCGTCCTTAAGTCTTAGTTAGTCAATAAACCACACAACTAAACTAGGCCGTGAGTCCTTTGGGAAGAACGATACTTGGTCTTACCAAGTTTATTACTTGAACGATTCGGTCATACTTGCCGATTGAAAAACAAGTTTGTGACATCATATTTTGGTGTTCATAAATTTGTCCATCAAGTTTTTGGCGCCGTTGCCGGGGACTCGTGGTTTAACTAGTTAATTTGTGTGATTATTGATTATCTTTGACTTTAATTTTGAATTTCTGTTTTTATTTTCTGTTTTTATTTTTTCGGTTTTTATTTTATTTTATTTTATTTTATTTTATTTTCGGTTTTCTGTTTTTATCTTCTCCTATATCTTTCTGTGCAAACCAAATATTCTAGGGTTTTGTGTTCTTGTGTATGCAGGAGGCAATTCGAACTAGGAGCAAGAAAACAACAAAACCTCTTCTTGAAGGTCTAGACGAGAGTAGACGGAGGAGAAGAATCCGAACATCTAGAGAACTTTTCCCGTCTCCGGAAACTCTGTTGCAACCATCACCACAAGGTTCTGTTCATAGCACAGAAAATATGGAGAACAATAATATCAGAAGAACTCTTGCTGACTACACCAATATAGCTGGACCTCAACACTTTAATAGTATAGCTAGACCTAGACTCAATGCAGCTAACATGGAGGTCAAACCAGCACTAATCCAACTGGTAAAAAGCAATCAATTCAATGGGTTATCTCATGAAAGCCCATATGAGCACCTCACAACCTTCAATGAGATTTGCAACACAGTCAAAATTAATGGGGTGCCAGATGAAGCGATCAAACTTAGTTTGTTTCCTTTCTCATTGGGAGGCAATGCTAAACTTTGGTTGAATTATTTCCCAGAAGGAAGTTTCACAGATTGGGAAGCAGTGGTGACAAAGTTTTTAAACAAGTACTTTCCACAATCAAAGGTGACAAAAGGTAAGCAAGAGATATCTTCATTTAAGCAGGGCATGGAAGAATCACTAGGGCATGCATGGGATAGATACAAAAGTCTGCTAAGAAAAACACCCACGCATGGCTTTGAAGAACAGGAAGTAGTCTTAACTTTCCTTGGAGGGCTTGGTTCACAAACCAAGATGATGCTGGACGCCTCAGCAGGAGGCAATATTAAATGGAAAACTCTAGAGGAAGCCACAGAAATTATAGAAAACATGGCTACTAGTGATAATGAGCTACACAGTGAGAGAGGAACTCCTATGCAACAAAAAGGGGTTCTCCAATTACAGACACATGATGCCTTGCTAGCTCAAAATAAAATTCTAACTCAACAGCTGGAGACTCTGACTAAAACTCTTGCACAATTACCCAAAGAGTTGAAAACTGCTGCACAGGTACAAACCCAGTTGTGCGAATTATGTGGAGGTGACCATATCAATGGTCAATGTGCCTTTCCAGTTGAAGCTGTAGAGGACGTTAATTTCATGGCCAATCAATTTCCATACCGTCAAGGGAATTACAATCAAGGGTGGAAACCACACCCAAGCATTGGTCAAGGACAAACTGGGCAAGCTAGTCAATATAATAAGGAGCAGCAGCAACCAACCTTTTGGCAACAGTTATCTATGCTTAATGAAAGATCAACAAGGTTGGAAGAAACTCTTCAGCAATTCATACAGAAAACTGAATCTTCTCAAAAGAGCACTGAAGTTGCTATAAAGAACTTGGAGATTCAAATGGGTCAGATTACCAAGCAATTGGAAGAAAGGCCAAATAGAAATTTTGGGGCTAATACTGAGGTTAACCCCAGAGAAGAGTGCAAGGTGGTAAAGAGTGTTGATGATGATAAATTTGAGTTAGATACAGCAGAGAGAAGAGATATAGAGAGCAAAAGTACTTTTCCTTTTCCAATCCATCAAGGGAAACAAATGGACTTCACAGAATTATTTAGAATGGTGGATAATGAAGCACCTTGGGAACAGATTCTACAGCAAATCGCAGTTTACACAAAATCTGATGAAGAAATCTCTAAGAAAAAGAGACGTAGAGATGATGAGGCAAAAGAGTGTATAACTGTTAAAAAAGAGTCATTCCCTCCTAAAGCATCAGATCCAGGCAGTTTTTCTATCCCTTGTACCATAGGGAAGAAAAAGGTAAAGAAAGCTCTCCTTGATTTAGGTTCAAGTGTTAACTTGATACCTTATTCTTTACTGGAGCAAATCGGCAATGTTAAAGTGAAACCTGCAAAGGTTAAAATAGTAATGGCCGATGGATCTTCAAAGGAGCCATGTGGGATTGTAGAGGACATTATAGTTTGTGTTGGCAAACTTCAATTCTTGGCAGACTTTGTGGTGATGAAGATGGAGACAGAGAAGATACCTATCATACTTGGAAGACCGTTTATGAAAACGACCAGAGCTATTATTGATGTAAATGAAGGTATAGTGGTGCTCCAGGACAGAGTGGAGAGAGTGGTGGTAGATGATAACGGTTGAAAAACCGTTATTTTTATGCTTAAATTTGATATCAAAAGCAACCTTTAAGACTTAGAAACTAGCTTGAACTCATATTTTTGCTTTAGTTTTGAGAATAAGAGAGTTGAAAGTGAATTTAATGGTTTTATGCAAGATTCCCTTGATTTTGTAGGCTAATTGAATGATTTGAAAGAAGAATTGAAATACCGAATGATTGGAGTGCTGAAAAGTCAACCAGAAACCAGAAAAGTCAACCAGTCAACCAGAAAAGTCAACCAGTCAACCAGAAAAGTCAACCAGTCAACCAGAATGCTGAAAAACCAACCAGAACGCAGAAAAAGTCTGACCGAGTGGCGTTGAGCGGAAAAATACCGCTGAGCGCCACTTTTCGGGTGCCGAAATCACTGCTGAGGGGCAAAACAGCAGCTGGGGGCAAAATGGATCATGCGCTAGTACCGCTCAGCGGTAAAATACCGCTGAGCGCCATTCTAAGTGGGCTTGGACCGATTTTCTTTTGTTTTTATGGGCTTGGACATGTTTTATGTTATTTTTATGCCCTATTTAAGGACTTGCACGTCCAAGGGTTTGTATCTTTGGCTGGAACGAAGCAAACACTCTCTCTTCCACCCCTTTGAAGGAGGATCTTGGATGCTGAGGCTTCCTCTTCACCTTTTTAGGGTTTTATCTTTCATTTTTTCATTGTAATTCATCTAGGTTCACCATGAATATGGTGAACTAAACTCTGTATGTTTGTTGGGGAATCAATGTAATCTTTTGAAGCTCTCATATATGGAATCTGTTTTTACATCTTTTAATTAAGACTTATGCTTTCTTTCATCATTAGTTAGGGTTTTTCCTCTTTGTTTAATGCTTGCATTGTTTAACTCATTCGATGCATGATTATTGGTTTTGTCGATACGGGCGCGTACGGGGAAGTCTAGATCCGGGGAATTTCTCCCAATATGATATTGGTTGTCGTTAAGCTCCTGCACTTATGAACTGATCATTAGGAATGCTAGGAATTGTATGAACTCGTGATTAGGGAGAAGCCTTCTTGAAAGGTACTTTAGAGAGTGGCATTAACAATGATGATTTGAATGTTGAATTCCTAAAATATATGAGAGTGGATAAGATGAAATTGACCCCCAACAACATATTCATACATAAATTTCATTGAAAGTGTTTATCTTTTGCTTTCTGCCATTCATCAAAACTTCATGCATACATATTTAATTTTCGTCTTTTGCATATAAAATCCAAATATTTAGTCTTTAAGTCTTAGCTAATCAAGAAACCACACAACTAAACTAGGCCGTGAGTCCTTTGGGAAGAACGATACTTGGTCTTACCATGTTTATTACTTGAACGATTCGGTCACACTTGCCGATTGAAAAACAAGTTTGTGACATCATATTTTGGTGTTCATAAATTTGTCCATCAGTAGACGTCTTCAAAGATGAGACACAAGCAAGGGAGGAAGAAGCTAGTTATAAAGCTGCATTTCAAGATGCACCCATGACTAGCCGTAAAGTTGAAAATCTCACGGTTTCAGGTAACCATTGTTTGTTGTTTCAGGTACCCAAGGAAGAAAATATTGGAAGAGGAGGAGAAATTCCTAGTGATTGTGAGAAAAGAAGACTCCAATTTGGCTCACCTGTAAGAATCAAGAACAAGTTGTGGGTTGTGAAAGGCTTTAAAGAGAAGGAGATGATAGAGATAGAGTCTCCATATTCTAGAAGGACCAAGACAGTTCAGAGGAAACAGTTGAGGAGTTGGTGGAATGACAACATCAACTATAAAGAAGATGGAACTTGAATTTTATTGGGTCAAGCTAATGACGTTAAAAGAGCGCTTACTGGGAGGCAACCCAGTGGATTTAAAGACTTTTGATTTGGTTTTGTAATTTTTAATTTGTGAACATTATTTTTGTAATTATTTTGTTGGAGATAGCATCTACTGAAGGATGCTAGGTGGTTAAGTATCTACTGAAGGATACTATGTTTGTAACACCTACTGATGGGTGTTGGTAAGAAAATTTTGCACCTACTGATGGGTGTTGGTGGATTTTGGGTCAGGCTCGTGACGTTAAACAAGCGCTACCTGGGAGGCAACCCAGTTGATTGAATATTTCTGTTTGTTTATTTTAGTTAGGGTTTGCATAAGCATTTTAAACATTGACTTGCAGGGAACCAGTGAGGGGCATGTATGGGAGGCACGTAGGTTAAGAAAAGAAGGAGAAGAGCACATCATGAAAGTGCCGCTGAGCGGTAACTTACCGCTGAGCGGTAACTTACCGTTGAGCGGTACTCTCGCAGATGGGCTTTAGTTTCCCCTTAGCGGGACCCGGGCCCATTAGGGTATTTTTATACCCCAAGCTGCGTTTTAGGTTTTCTATCCAGGCTCTTCTCTGCACAAACACTCCCACATACCTTTTCCAAGGTTTTCCACATCTTTTCATTCTTTCCTCTTGAAAATTTCTCTTCCACTCACTTGCTCACTAGTGTTCCATTCAAGTTTGGGGTTGGAAGAGAGTATCTTAGATTGCAAACATCCTCATTGCATCTATTATCTCCACCCAAGTAAGTAAAATGCATTTGGTTCATTCTAGGGTTTTTGATTTTGAATGTGATTGTCAAACCATGAATATTTAGGGGTTTTGATTTCTATGCATGATTTGATGATATATTTGATGTTTGAACCGATTAAACTGCATGATTATGAACTGGAAAACTGAAAATTGCATTTGGGTGGAGTTAGGACAGCTTTAAAACAAGATTTTCAAAAATCTGCAGAGTTACCGCTGAGGGGTAAACTGCCGCTGAGCGGCACTCTGCCAGATTTGGTTTTTTTGAATTTTTGCTTGTTGGAATGTGGCATTGGTGGCGCTGAGGGGAAATTCTGGGCCTCAGCGGTGGTTTAGCTTCGAAAGGAGTTGTGTTCTGTGTTTTACTAATGATTAACATCATGTTCTGTGGTTTTGTATCTGTGTTTGAATGTAGGAATGACATCCTCTTCAGGAAAAAGATTGAAAACCATGGCAACCAAGAGAAAGGAAAAGGAACCAGAGCAACCCCACTCTAGCAGATTCCTCTCTAGAAAACATGAGAAGCACTTTAGGGTGGTTCAGGACAGGACACTTCTGATGGAGAGAAAGGTTGGAATGATACTTAACTTTGCTCCTCAATTTGGAGAGCAACTGTTAGGGAAAGACTGGGGAAAGCTAGCCACTTATCCTGCACCTGCCAACATAGCTGTGGTAAAGGAATTTTACACAAATGCTAAGAAGATTGGTGATTATCCAGCTGAGAATTATTTGGGCTATGTCAGAGGCCATGCTATCAGGTATGATCCTGATTCTATTAATAACTTCCTGGACACTGTATGGGCTGGTGAGCAGTGCCAGTTTGCTCTTTGCATGGAGGAAGGTGCTGATTATGAGGATGTGGAGAGAGTACTGTGTATACCTGGAGGACACTTCCAAAGGAATCGATCTAGCTCAGTGGTTAACATTAGGAGGACGGATTTGACTCCTCTTGCAAAGTATTGGGCGTTTTCTCATGCCAACATTCAGCCATGTTCACATGTGTCAGATATTACTCTCAGTAGGGCACTATTCATTTACTGTGCTATTAGAAACTTGAATGTTAATATTGGGCAGGTGATAGCTGATGAGATTAGTATGTGCGCCAATACCTCAAACAACAAAGCACCACTCGGACATCCCTCTTTGATCACGCACCTTTGCAAGATAGCTGGTGTGGACACTTCTGCTCCACCATTTGAGAGGCCAAGAAAAGCTATTGATGAGACTTATTACAGGCAGTACTGTGGAGGTGAGGAAGCAGCTCAGCCAGTTCCACCACGCCGTGCTCGTAGAGAGAGAGGGCCAGCAGAGAGCCAGACATCTGCTGAGACACATGAAGCAGAACCATTCCAGATGAGGGACATGTATATGTCTCTTATAGGTGCTCAGTTGCAGTCCATTCACAGAGGGCAGGTGGCCACTGCTGAGATGATTGTGGGGATGTATCATACACCTCCAGCCCACAGGTGGACTATGGATGAATTCCATAATGTGGTAGCTTGGCCAGAGGAACCAGTGCATGGAGGAGGAGCTGGAGCAGCTGAAGCTTCAGCTAGAGAGATGGAAGAAGATGAAGCTGATGATGATGAAGCATTTGAAGATGATGAAGATGAGGAAGAAGAAGAAGATACAGAGGACAACTCAGACTGATGAGGAGCTGAGATAGCATTTACTGATAAATGCTATCATATGATTATGCTTTTGTGGTTTAAGTTTTCTGAACTTATTTGTTTTTATTTTTAGATTAGGGTTTGATGTACTCTATTGAACACCTGGTTTGTTATGATGGTTTGCTATTAACTGTGATTGTGTGATAAGTAATGCTGAATGATGCTTATTGATTGATTGATGTTGAGATGATGTGCACATTAAAATGCTTATATAGGTGATTCACAAACTTTGTGAACAAATGCATGATATTATGATTGTGATTGTGAAATTAAGCAGGATGTATATGTCAAATGTGAATGAGCTTATATGTGAGGTTTTGAGCTCCAGAGTTGTTATTGTTAAATGCTATTACTCTGAAAGCATGAATGACTTTGCCCAGGTTTTCTATGATTGAATCAATTGCTTGTTTTGCATCATATGATCAAGGCCGTTTGTTGGAACCCTTTTTATTGGCCAAATTCATAAAGGTGCCCACTAAAAGAGAACACTTATTGTTCTATCCTTTGAACCCTTAGCCTTGAACATATACTGAAACCCTTGATTGAAAATCTTTACCTTGAGTTAAGTAGAAGATCTTGTGTGTTATTGTTAAATGTTCAAGTTTGGGGTTGTTGGGAAAACATGAAAAAGGAAAAGCATTGAGCTAAGAGCCAAAAAGGAAGTATAGGCAAAGAAAAAGAAAAGAAAAGAAAAAGAAGTAAAGCTCAATGCAAATGCAAAGGCAAGTTGGGAAAAATAAGAATAATTGTGTGTTATGATTCTCTTAATTCAAGGATTTTGCGATCCAGAAAAACCAATTTTCTTGTTAGCCCAGCCACATTATAAGCCACTGAAAAGTCCTTGTGATGATGCATGCTTGTGAATGTTTTTGATTGTGGTAAAATGAAAGGCAAAGTTGATTCATGTGACTTTGTGATAGTAGAGTGAATGAGTGATCACCTTTTATATACTTGTGTGTTGAGTGAAATACTTTACCGAGTGAGGAAATATTCCATTAGCACATGAACATCCATGCTTAATTGATTGGTCATTCATGAAAAAAGAGCATTTGTTGGGTATTAACTGACTTTGTGAAACACTAAAGCATGTGCACATCTTGATTGAACTCTTGGTCATAAGTTTGATTGAAGTTTTTACTATCTAAAAAGAGGATTTTTGAATGAGTGAACCATCATATGAATTGGTTGAAGAGTGAGTTACATCTTGTTTGCTTGAGGACAAGCAAAGTTCTAAGTTTGGGGTTATGATAACAGTTGAAAAACTGTTATTTTTATGATTAAAATTGACACTAAAAGCAACCTTTACACTTAGAAACTAGCTTGAAATCATGCTTTTCTTCATATTTTCATAAATAAGAGAGCTGGACAGGTTTATGCTTGATTTCAGTGTTTTTGTGCAGGTTTTAAGGTGAATTTAGTGAAAGAAATGAAGAAGGAGAGAGATGAAATCAGAAAAGACATCAAAAAGTGCAAAAGGAGAAGCCGACGTCACCGCTCAGCGGCAGTTTACCGCTGAGTGGCACTCAGGAAGTCACGGGAGGTCCGCTAAGGGGCAAAATGGCCGCTGAGGGGAAGAAACGTCTCACGCACTTGCCGCTGAGCGGCACTTTTATGGGCTTGGACCTAATTTTCTGTAATTTACGAATAATATATAAGCTTTAGGGTTTCCTAGGGTTAGGCGTCTTTGGCTGGAACGAAGCAAACACTCTCTCTTCCACCCCTTTGAAGGAGGATCTTGGATGCTGAGGCTTCCTCTTCACCTTTTCAGGGTTTTATCTTTCATTCTTTCATTGTTATTCATCTAGGTTCACCATGAATATGGTGAACTAAACTCTGTATGTTTGTTGGGGAATCAATGTAATCTTTTGAAGCTCTCATATATGGAATTTGTTTTTACATCTTTTATTTAAGATCTATGCTTTCTTTCATCATTAGTTAGGGGTTTTCCTCTTTGCATAATGCTTGCATTGTTTAACTCATTCGATGCATGATTATTGGTTTTGTCGATACGGGCGCGTACGGGGAAGTCTAGATCCGGGGAATTTCTCCCAATATCACATTGGTTGTCGTTAAGCTCCTGCACTTATGAACTAATCATTAGGAATGCTAGGAATTGTATGAACTCGTGATTAGAGAGAAGCCTTCTTGAAAGGTACTTTAGAGAGTGGCATTAACAATGATGATTTGAATGTTGAATTCCTAAAATATATGAGAGTGGATAAGATGAAATTGACCCCCAACAACATATTCATACATATATTTCATTGAAAGTGTTTATCTTTTGCTTTTGCCATTCATCAAAACTTCATGCATACATATTTAATTTTCGTCTTTTGCATATAAAATCCAAATATTTTGTCTTTAAGTCTTAGTTAATCAATAAACCACACAACTAAACTAGGCCGTGAGTCCTTTGGGAAGAACGATACTTGGTCTTACCAAGTTTATTACTTGAACGATTCGGTCATACTTGCCGATTGAAAAACAAGTTTGTGACATCATATTTTGGTGTTCATAAATTTGTCCATCAAGGACATGATACGTGATGTCGGTGAAGATAATTTTGGAAGGGCTAATTTGTATGATTCTCTTATTAATGATTCAGAGCAACCGTTGTTCCCAGGATGCTCGAACTTTACACGTCTGTCTTCAACTTTAAAGTTGTTTAGTTTAAAAGCAAGGAATGGATGGACCGATAAAAGTTTCACCGAGTTGTTGGAGTTGTTGAAGGAGATGCTTCCAGAAAATAATACTCTACCTATTCGTAATTACGAGGCCAAAAAAATTTTATGTCCAATGGGTCTTGAATATCAAAAGATACATGCTTGTCCTAATGATTGTGTTTTGTACACAAAGGAGTTTGCTTCGTTAAAGTATTGTCCAACATGTGGTTTATCCCGTTTTAAAAAGAAATCTGACAGAGTCACTGGTAATGAAGGTAATGATGGTGCACCTGCTAAGGTGATGTGGTATTTGCCTATAATACCTAGGTTCAAACGTATGTTCTCTGTTAAAGAAGATGCAAAGAACCTTAAATGGCACTCTGACGGAAGAAAGTGCGATAATCTTCTTCGACACCCTGCTGATTCTCCACAATGGAAAAAGATTGATGACAAATTCCCTGAATTTGGTGCAGATCCAAGAAACTTAAGGCTTGCACTTGCAACTGATGGTATGAATCCTTATGGAAACTTAAGTAGCAAACACAGTTCGTGGCCAGTTATGTTGATGATTTACAATCTTTCTCCTTCATTGTGCATGAAGAGAAAATATGTGATGTTGTCCATGATGATATCGGGTCCTAGACAACCTGGAAATGACATTGATGTTTACTTAGCACCTTTAATTGATGATTTAAAATTGTTGTGGGAAGAAGGCATCGACGTGTTTGATTCACATGTTCAGGAACAGTTCCGTTTGCGTGCAATGTTGTTTTGCACTATAAATGATTTCCCAGCATATGGAAACTTGAGCGGTTATAGTGTTAAAGGTCATTTTGCATGTCCCATATGTGAAGAAAACACTAGTTACCTTCAGTTGAAGCATGGTCAGAAGACAGTATATACAAGACATCGAAAATTTCTTCCTCGTAATCATCCTTATCGTAGATTGAAAAAAGCATTTAATGGAAGTGCTGAGGATGAGGTTGTGTGTAGACCCTGGAATGGTGAAGAGGTGTACAACGAAGTGAAAAACATTGACATTGTGTTTGGAAAACATCATAAAAGTACCTCTGCAAAGAACATTTGGAAGAAACGATCGATATTTTTTAAGCTTCCATATTGGTGTGAACTTGATGTTAGACATTGTATTGATGTGATGCACGTTGAAAAAAATGTTTGTGACAGTGTTACCGGAACTTTATTAAACGTCAAAGGGAAGAGCAAAGACGGAATAAAAGCAAGACAAGATTTGGCTGACATGGGAATCTGATCTGAGTTACATCCACAGATAATAGGAAGACGCACCTATCTGCCTGATAACAGTTGAAAAACTGTTATTTTCATGATTAAAATTGACACTAAAAGCAACCTTTACACTTAGAAACTAGCTTGAAATCATGCTTTTCTTCATATTTTTAGAAATAAGAGAGCTGGACAGGTTTATGCTTGATTTCAGTGTTTTTGTGCAGGTTTTAAGGTGAATTTGGTGAAAGAAGTGAAGAAGGAGAGAGATGAAATCAGAAAAGACAATAAAAAGTGCAAAAGGAGAAGCCGAAGTCACTGCTCAGCGGCAGTTTACCGCTGAGCGGCACTCAGGAGCTTGCGGGAGGTCCGTTGACGGGCAAAATGGCCGCTGAGGGGAGCAAACAAGTCACGCACTCACCGTTGAGCGGTATTTTACCGCTGAGCGGCACTTTAATGGGCTTGGACTTGACTTTTTGTAATTTACGAATGATATATAAGCTTTAGGGTTTCCTAGGGTTAGGTATCTCTGGCTGGAACGAAGCAAACACTCTCTCTTCCACCCCTTTGAAGGAGGATCTTGGATGCTGAGGCTTCCTCTTCACCTTTTTAGGGTTTATTCTTTCATTCTTTCATTGTAATTCATCTAGGTTCACCATGAATATGGTGAACTAAACTCTGTATGTTTGTTGGGGAATCAATGTAATCTTGTGAAACTCTCATATATGGAATCTGTTTTTACATCTTTTAATTAAGACTTATGCTTTCTTTCATCATTAGTTAGGGTTTTTCGTCTTTGCTTAATGCTTGCATTGTTTAACTCATTCGATGCATGATTATTGGTTTTGTCGATACGGGCACGTACGGGGAAGTCTAGATCCGGGGAATTTCTCCCAATATGATATTGGTTGTCGTTAAGCTCCTGCACTTATGAACTGATCATTAGGAATGCTAGGAATTGTATGAACTCGTGATTAGGGAGAAGCCTTCTGGAAAGGTACATTAGAGAGTGGCATTAACAATGATGATTTGACTGTTGAATTCCTAACAATATATGAGAGTGGATAAGATGAAATTGACCCCCAACAACATATTCATATCTATATTTCATTGAAAGTGTTTATCTTTTGCTTTTTGCCATTGATCAAAATTCATGCATACATGTTTATTTTCTGTCTTGCATATTAAACTCCAAATATTTCGTTTGTAAGTCTTAGTTAATCAAGAAACCACATAACTAAACTAGGCCGTGAGTCCTTTGGGAAGAACGATACTTGGTCTTACCAAGTTTGTTACTTGAACGATTCGGTCATACTTGCCGATTGAAAACAAGTTTGTGACATCATAATTTGGTGTTCATAAATTTGTCCATCAAGTTTTTGGCGCCGTTGCCGGGGACTCGTGGTTTAACTGGTTAATTTGTGTGATTATTGATTATCTTTGAGTTATTTTTTTATTTTTAATTTAAATTTCGAATTTTATTTTATTTTATTTTATTTTTCTGTTTATTTTTTTAGTTTGTATTTTATTGGATTTTATTTTATTTTATTTTATTTTTCTGTTTTTCTGTTTTTCTGTTTTCTGTTTTTATTTTCTGAATCTTATATCTTCTCTTATATCTTTTTGTGCTAACCAAATCTTTTCTAGGGTTTTGTGTTCTTGTGTATGCAGGAGACAATTCGAACTAGGAGCAAGAAAACAACAGAACCTCTGCTTGAAGGATTAGAAGACAGTAGACGGAGGAGAAGAATCAGAACATCTAGAGAACTTTTCCCTCCTCCGGAAACTCTGTTGCAACCATCACCACAAGGTTCTGACAATAGCACAGAAAATATGGAGAATAATAATATCAGAAGAACTCTTGCTGATTACACCAATATAGCTGGACCTCAGCACTTTAACAGCATAGCTAGACCTAGAGTCAATGCAGCCAATATGGAGGTCAAACCAGCACTGATCCAACTGGTGAAGAGCAATCAATTTAATGGGTTATCTCACGAAAGCCCATATGAGCACCTTACTACATTTAATGAAATTTGCAACACAGTAAAAATCAATGGGGTTCCAGATGAAGCGATCAAACTTAGTTTGTTTCCTTTCTCATTGGGAGGCAATGCTAAGCTTTGGTTAAACTCTTTTCCAGAAGGAAGTTTCACAGAGTGGGAAGCAGTGGTAACAAAGTTTTTGAACAAGTACTTTCCACAATCAAAGGTGACAAAAGGCAAGCAAGAGATATCTTCATTTAAGCAGGGCATGGAAGAATCACTGGGGCATGCATGGGATAGATACAAAAGTCTGCTAAAAAAAACACCCACGCATGGCTTTGAAGAACAGGAAGTAGTCTTAACTTTCCTTGGAGGGCTTGGTTCACAAACCAAGATGATGCTTGATGCCTCAGCAGGAGGCAATATTAAATGGAAAACTCCAGAGGAAGCTATAGAAATCATTGACAACATGGCTACTAGTGATAATGAGCTCAACAGTGAAAGAGGAGCTCCTATGCAACAAAAAGGGGTTCTCCAATTACAGACACATGATGCCTTGCTAGCTCAAAATAAAATTCTAACTCAACAGCTGGAGACTCTGACTAAAACTCTTGCGCAATTACCTAAAGAGTTGAAAACTGCTGCACAGGTACAAACCCAGTTGTGCGAATTATGTGGAGGTGATCATATCAATGGTCAATGCGTTTTTCCAGTGGAAGCCTTGGAGGATGTTAATTTCATGGCTAATCAATTTCCATACCGTCAAGGGAATTACAGTCAAGGGTGGAAACCACATCCAAGCATTGGTCAAGGACAAACTGGGCAAGCAAATCAATATAATAAGCAGCAGCAGCAACCAACCTTTTGGCAACAGTTATCTATGCTTAATGAAAGATCAACAAGGTTGGAAGAAACTCTTCAGCAATTCATACAGAAAACTGAATCTTCTCAAAAGAGCACTGAAGCTGCTATAAAGAATTTGGAGATTCAAATGGGTCAGATTACCAAGCAATTGGAAGAAAGGCCAAATAGAAATTTTGGGGCTAATACTGAGGTTAACCCTAGAGAAGAGTGCAAAGTGGTAAAGAGTGTGAATGAAGAGATAATTGAGTTAGAAGAAGGAGAAACAGAAGAAAGAAGAGAAATAGAGAGCAAAAACAATTTTCCTTTTCCAATAAATCAAGAGAAACAAATGGACTTCACAGAATTATTCAGAATGGTGGATAATGAAGCACCTTGGGAACAGATTCTACAGAAAATTGCAGTTTACACAAAATCTGATGAAGAAATCTGATGGACAAATTTGTAAGCACCAAAATATGATGTCACAAACTTGTTTCACAATCGGCAAGTATGACCGAATCGTTCAAGTAATAAAACTTGGTAAGACCAAGTATCGTTCTTCCCAAAGGACTCACGGCCTAGTTTAGTTATGTGGTTTCTTGATTAACTAAGACTTACGAACGAAATATTTGGGTTTAAAATGCAAGACAGAAAATAAACATGTATGCATGAATTGATCAATGGCAAAGATAAAAGATAAACACTTTCAATGGAATATATGAATGAATATGTTGTTGGGGGTCAATTTCATCTCATCCACTCTCATATATTTTAGGAATTCATCATTCAAATCATCATTGTTAATGCCACTCACTAATGTACCATTCTAGATGGCTTCTCCCTAATCAAATAGTTCATACAATTCCTAGCATTCCTAATGATTAGTTCATTACCGCAGGAGCTTAAGGCAACCAATATAATATTGTCAGTAAAATATTGGGAGAAATTCCCCGGATCTAGATTTCCCCGTACGTGTCCGTATCAACAAAACCAATAATCATGCATTAGAATGAGTTAAACAATGCAAGCATTGAGCAAAGAGGAAAAACCCTAACTAATGATGAAAAGAAAGCATATGTCTTAATTCAAAGATGTATTCAACAAATCCATATACGAGAGCTTCAAGAGATTACATTGATTCCCCAACAAACATACAAGGTTTAGTTCACCATATTCATGGTGAACCTAGATGAATAACAATGAAAGTATGAAAGAATAAACCCAATAAAGGTGAAGAGGTAGCCTGAGCATCCAAGATCCTCCTTCAAAGGGGTGAAAGAGAGAGTGTTTGCCTCGTTTCTGCCAAAGATCCCTAACTAAAGGACGTGCAAGCCCTTATATACTAATCTAGAGTTACAAAAGATTACAAAAGCCCAAGCCCAAAAAGTGCCGCTCAGCGCCATTTACCGCTCAGCGGTGGTTACGCGTCTTCTTTCTTCCCCTCAGCGGCCATTTGCCCCTCAGCGGTTCCAACGCCACCTCTTGAGTGCCGCTCAGCGGTAGTTTGCCGCTGAGCGGTGCCTTCGACTTCTCCTTTTTGCACTCTTTCTTGTCTTTTCTAATGTCCTCTCTCTTATTCTTCACTTCTTTCACCAAATTCACCTCAAAACCTGCACAAAAACACTTAAATCAAGCATAAACCTGTCCAGCTCTTTTATTTCTGAAAATATAAACAAAATGCATGATTTCAAGCTAGTTTCTAAGTCTAAAGGTTGCTTTTAGTATCACTTTTAAGCATGAAAATAACAGTTTTTCAACTGTTATCACAACCCCAAACTTAGAACTTTGCTTGTCCTCAAGCAAACAAAATGTAACTCCATCTCCAACCAATTCATATGATGGTTCACTCATTCAAAATCCTCTTTTCAAGATAAGTAATAACTTCACTCAAACTTATGACCAAGAGTTAATTCAAGATGTGCACATGCTTTTGTGTTCACAAAGTCATTTAAGTTCCAACAAATGCTATTTTTCATGAATGATCAATCAATTTAAGCATGGATGTTCATGTGCTTATGGAATCTTTCCTCACTAGGTAAAGTGTTTCACTCAACACACAAGTGTATAAGAGGTAAAGTGTTTCACTCATTCACTCCACTCTCACAATGTCACATGAATCAACTTTGCCTTTCATTTAACCACAATCAAATACATTCACAAGCATGCATCATCACAAGGACTTTTCAATGGCTTATAATGTGGCTGGGCTAACAAGAAAATTGGTTTTTCTGGATCACAAAATCCTTGAGTTAAGAGAATAACAACACAATCTTCTTATTCATTCCCAACTTTCTTTTGCCTTTGCTTTTGCATTTGCATTGAGCTTTGCTTCTTTTTCTTTTCTTTTCTTTGCATATTCTTACTTTTTAGCTCTTAGCTCAATGCTTTTTCCTTTTTCATGTTTCCCCAATAACCCCAAACTTGAACATTTAACAATACCACACAAGATCTTCTACTTAACTCAAGGTAAAGATTTTCAATCAAGGGTGTTCAGTGTATATTTAAGGCTAAGGGTTCAAAGGATAGAACACAACGTGTTCTCTTTTAGAAGGCTAACTTTATGAATTTGGCCAATAAAAAGGGTTTCAAAAACACGGCCTTTGATCATATGATGCAAAACAAGCAATTGATTCAATCATAGAAAACCTGGGCAAAGTCATTCATGCTTTCAAAGTAATAGCATTCAACAATAACAACTCTGGAGCTCAAAACCTCACATATAAGCTCATTCACATTTGACATGCACATCCTGCTTAATTTCACAATCACAATCATGATATTATGCATTTGTTCACAAAGCTTGTGAATCACCTGTATAAGCATTTTAATGTGCACATCATCTCAACATCAATCAATCAATAAGCATCATCAAGCATTACTTATCACACAATCACAGTTAATAGCAAACCATCATAACAAACCAGGTGTTCAATAGAGTACATCAAACCC
Organism: Vigna umbellata; assembly: GCF_029865625.1. Classification (NCBI taxonomy): domain Eukaryota; kingdom Viridiplantae; phylum Streptophyta; class Magnoliopsida; order Fabales; family Fabaceae; genus Vigna; species Vigna umbellata. The sequence continues at coordinate 37,949,513 of NC_142165.1, read as the reverse complement.
TAATCTAAAAACAAAAACAAATAAGTTCAGAAAACTTAAACCACAAAAGCATAATCATATGATAGCATTCATCAGTAAATGCTATCTCAGCTCCTCATCAGTCTGAACTGTCCTCTTCCTCTTCATCATCATCTTCATCAAATGCATCCTCCTCCTCAGCTTCATCTTCATCCATGTCTCGGGCTGAAGCTTCAGCTGCTTCAGCTCCTCCATGCCATGGTTCTTCTGGCCAAGCTACCACATTATGGAATTCATCCATAGTCCACCTGTGTGCTGGAGGGGTATCATACATCCCCACTATCATCTCAGCCGTGGCCACCTGCCCTCTGTGGATGGACTGCAACTGAGCACCTATAAGAGACATATACATGTCCCTCATCTGGAATGGTTCTGCCTCATGAGTATCAGCAGAAGTCCTGTTCTGTGCTGGCCTTCTCTCTCTACGAGCCTGGCGTGGTGGCACTGGCTGGGCTGCCTCCTCACCTCCACAGTACTGTCTGTAATAGGCCTCATCTATAGCTTTTCTTGGCCTCTCAAATGGTGGAACAGAAGTGTCCACCCCAGCTAGCTTGCAAAGGTGAGTGATCAAAGAAGGATGTCCCAGTGGTGCTTTGTTGTTTGAGGTGTTAGCACACACACTAATCTCATCAGCTATCACCTGCCCAATATTAACATTCAAGTTTCTGATAGCACAGTAGATGAAGAGTGCCCTGCTGAGAGTAATATCTGACACATGTGAACATGGCTGAATGTTGGCATGTGAAAATGCCATCCAATACTTTGCAAGAGGAGTCAAATCTGTCCTCCTAATATTAACCACTGAGCCAGATCTATTCCTTTGGAAGTGTCCTCCAGGTATGCACAATACTCTCTCAACATCCTCAAAGTCAGCACCTTCCTCCATGCTAAGAGCAAACTGGCATTGCTCACCAGCCCACACAGTATCCAGAAAGTTATTGATGGAGTCAGGATCATACCTGATAGCATGGCCTCTAACATAGCCCAAATAATTCTCAACTGGATAATCACCAATCTTCTTTGCATTGGTGTAGAATTCTTTCACCACAGCTATGTTGGCAGGTGATGGATAAGTGGCTAGCTTCCCCCAATCATTCCCTAACACTTGCTCTCCAAATTGAGGAGCAAAGTTAGGTATCATTCCAACCTTTCTCTCCATTAGAAGTCTCCTGTCCTGAACCACCCTAAAGTGCTTCTCATGTTTCCTAGAGAGGAACCTGCCATTATGGGGCTGCTCTGGTTCCTTTTCCTTTCTCTTGGTTGCCATGGTTTTCAATCTCTTTCCTGAAGAGGATGCCATTCCTGCATTCAAACATAAATCCAAAACCACAGAACACGATGTTAATCATTAGTAAACACAAAACAAAACTCCTTTTGAAGCTAAACCACCGCTGAGGGCCAGAATTTCCCCTCAGCGCCACCAGTGCCACATTCAAACACGCAACAAACCAGAAAAAGCAAATCTGGCAGAGTGCCGCTCAGCGGTAAATGCCGCTCAGCGGTGATCTGCAGATTTTTGCAAATCTCGTTTTTAAACTGTCCTAACTCCACCCAAATGCAATTTTCAGTTTTCCAGTTCATAATCAAGCAGTTTAATCGGTTCAAACATCAAATATATCATCAAATCATGCATAGAAATCAAAACCCCTAAATATTCATGCTTTGACAATCACAGTCAATTTCAAGAACCCTAGAATGAACAAAATGCATTTTACTTACTTGGGTGGAGATGCTAGATGATATGAGAATGCTTCCAAACTAGAATGCTCTCTTCCAACCCCAAACTTTGATAGCACACTAGTGTAAAAGTGAGTGGAAGAGAAATTTTCTAAAGAGGGAAGAGTAAAAAGATGTGGGAAACCTAAGAGGAGATATGTGGGAGTCTTAGTGCAGAGAAGAGCTTGAAAGAATGTAAAAACGCGCAGCTTAGGGTTTAAAAATACCCCAATGGGCTCGGGTTCCGCTAAGGGGAACTTAAGCCCATCTGCGATAGTACCGCTCAGCGGTAATTGCCGCTCAGCGGCACTTTCTTGATGTGCCCTTCTCCTTCTTTTCTTGACCTACGTGCCTTCCTAGCATACCCCTCATAGGTTCCCTGCAATTCAATGTTAAAAATGCTTATGCAAATCCTAAAAATAAACAAACAGAAAACAATCAATCAACTGGGTTGCCTCCCAGGTAGCGCTTGTTTAACGTCACGAGCCTGACCCAAAATCCACCAACACCCATCAGTAGGTGTTTCCAACTTACCAGCACCCATCAGTTGGTGCAAAATTTTCTCACCAACACCCATCAGTAGGTGTTACAAACCTAACATCCTTCAGTAGATGCTGGATCCAACAAAAATATTTACAAAACTAATGTTCACAAATTAAAAATTACAAAACCAAATCAAAAGTTTTTAAATTCACTGGGTTGCCTCCCAGCAAGCGCTCTTTTAATGTCATTAGCTTGACCCAGTAAAGCTCAAGTTCCTTCTTCTTTTTCTTCTTCTTCCTACTGAACTTCTTCAGAAATTTGATCAAACCAGGAACCTGTTGCAGTGTCTCCATCATAGGAACTTTAATCTCCAATTTCTTGAAGATTTCCATGAAGCACTTAAATTTCTTTTCCTTCCTATGATTCTTCTTTAGATGAGGATGTGATTTTTCATGTGATTTCTTCTTCTTTCCTCTCATCTTCTTTTTCTTCCTTTTTCTCTCCCTAAATTTTCTCTTTTTTTCTTCTTTTATTTTTTTCTTCCTTTCTCTTTTTCTCCTCAACTTCTTTATCTTCACACAAATTTTCTTTCTCTCTTTTCTCTCAACCAATTCTTTTTCTTTTTCTTCATCTTTATCTTTCTCACTCAACTCTTCTTTCTCTTTTCTCTCTACCCTTTCCTCATCTCCCTCTAATTTTTTCTCATCAAGAATCTTGTCACTTTCAGTGATAATGACTTGCCCTTCCTCCTTAAGGTTAACATCAGTATTAACATCATCATTTAATATCTGACTAATGTGACGAAGTTGCATCTCCATTCTTTTACATGATTCTTCAATGCTTTTCTGAGTAGAGTCGGAATTTTTCAAAAATCGTTGAAGGGTGTCCTCCAACCTATCCAAACTTCCTGATAGAAAGGGTTGTTGCTGCCATTGTTGTTGTGGTTGGTTCTCAAATTGTCCAGCAGCTTGCCAAAATTTGCTTTGATCCATGCTTGAGTGAGGTTCCCACCATTGGTTGAGATTACTTTGGTAGAATTGAGTGCCCCTATAATTAAACTCTTGACCAAATTGCATTCTGCAGACATTAGGCACAAAACCCTAAAAACAATTGTTAGCACAAAAAGATAGAGAAAAGAAAATAAAGATTGAAAAGATATAAGAAGATAAGAGATTTAGAAGATAGAATCAAATAAAATAAAATAAAACCTAATCTAAAAAATAAAATCTAATCTAAAAGATAAAATAAAATAAAATCTAACCTAACCTAAAAGATAGAATAAGAATAAAATAAAATCTAACCTAAAAAGATAAAAAGATAAAATCTAATAAAATAAAATAAAATCTAATCTAAAAAAATAAAAATAAAATCTAACCTAAAAAAAAAATCTAATCTAATCTAACCTAAAATAAAATCAAATCAAATAAAAACCGAAAAATAAAAAAACAGAAAATAAAAATAGAAAACAGAAAAACAGAAAACAGAAAAATAAAATAAAATCAAATAAAATACAAACTGAAAAATATAAACAGAAAAATAAAATAAAATTAAAAAAATTCGAAATTTAAATTAAAAATAAAAAAATAAGTCAAAGATAATCAATAATCACACAAATTAACCAGTTAAACCACGAGTCCCCGGCAACGGCGCCAAAAACTTGATGGACAAATTTGTAAGCACCAAAATATGATGTCACAAACTTGTTTCACAATCGGCAAGTATGACCGAATCGTTCAAGTAATAAAACTTGGTAAGACCAAGTATCGTTCTTCCCAAAGGACTCACGGCCTAGTTTAGTTATGTGGTTTCTTGATTAACTAAGACTTACGAACGAAATATTTGGGTTTAAAATGCAAGACAGAAAATAAACATGTATGCATGAATTGATCAATGGCAAAGATAAAAGATAAACACTTTCAATGGAATATATGAATGAATATGTTGTTGGGGGTCAATTTCATCTCATCCACTCTCATATATTTTAGGAATTCATCATTCAAATCATCATTGTTAATGCCACTCACTAATGTACCATTCTAGATGGCTTCTCCCTAATCAAATAGTTCATACAATTCCTAGCATTCCTAATGATTAGTTCATTACCGCAGGAGCTTAAGGCAACCAATATAATATTGTCAGTAAAATATTGGGAGAAATTCCCCGGATCTAGATTTCCCCGTACGTGTCCGTATCAACAAAACCAATAATCATGCATTAGAATGAGTTAAACAATGCAAGCATTGAGCAAAGAGGAAAAACCCTAACTAATGATGAAAAGAAAGCATATGTCTTAATTCAAAGATGTATTCAACAAATCCATATACGAGAGCTTCAAGAGATTACATTGATTCCCCAACAAACATACAAGGTTTAGTTCACCATATTCATGGTGAACCTAGATGAATAACAATGAAAGTATGAAAGAATAAACCCAATAAAGGTGAAGAGGTAGCCTGAGCATCCAAGATCCTCCTTCAAAGGGGTGAAAGAGAGAGTGTTTGCCTCGTTTCTGCCAAAGATCCCTAACTAAAGGACGTGCAAGCCCTTATATACTAATCTAGAGTTACAAAAGATTACAAAAGCCCAAGCCCAAAAAGTGCCGCTCAGCGCCATTTACCGCTCAGCGGTGGTTACGCGTCTTCTTTCTTCCCCTCAGCGGCCATTTGCCCCTCAGCGGTTCCAACGCCACCTCTTGAGTGCCGCTCAGCGGTAGTTTGCCGCTGAGCGGTGCCTTCGACTTCTCCTTTTTGCACTCTTTCTTGTCTTTTCTAATGTCCTCTCTCTTATTCTTCACTTCTTTCACCAAATTCACCTCAAAACCTGCACAAAAACACTTAAATCAAGCATAAACCTGTCCAGCTCTTTTATTTCTGAAAATATAAACAAAATGCATGATTTCAAGCTAGTTTCTAAGTCTAAAGGTTGCTTTTAGTATCACTTTTAAGCATGAAAATAACAGTTTTTCAACTGTTATCAAAATCTCTACAAAGAAGAGACGTAGAGATGATGAGGTAAAAGAGTGTATAACTGTTAAAAAAGAGTCATTCCCTCCTAAAGCATCAGATCCAGGCAGTTTTTCTATCCCTTGTACTATAGGGAAGAAAAAGGTAAAGAAAGCTCTTCTTGATTTAGGTTCAAGTGTTAACTTGATACCTTATTCTTTACTGGAGCAAATCGGCAATGTTAAAATGAAACCTGCAAAGGTTAAAATAGTAATGGCCGATGGATCTTCAAAGGAGCCATGTGGGATTGTAGAGGACATTATAGTTTGTGTTGGCAAACTTCAGTTCTTGGCAGACTTTGTGGTGATGAAGATGGAGACCGAGAAGATACCTATCATACTTGGAAGACCGTTTATGAAAACGGCCAGGGCTATCATAGATGTAAATGAAGGTATAGTGGTGCTCCAGGATAGAGAGGAGAGAGTGGTGGTAGATGTCTTCAAAGATGAGATGCAAGCAAAGGAGGAAGAAGCTAGTTATAAAGCTGCATTTCGATATGCACCCATGACTAGCCGTAAAGAAGAAAATCTTGAGGTTTCAGGTACCCCAGGAAGAAGAGATTGGAAGAGGAGAAGAAATTCCTAGAGACTGGAAGAAAAGAAGACTCCAACTTGGCACACCTGTTAGAATCAAGAACAAGTTGTGGGTTGTGAAGGGCTTTAAAGAGAAGGAGATGATAGAGATAGAGTCTCCATATTCTAGAAGAACCAAAACAGTTCAAAGGAAACAGCTGAGGAGTTGGTGGAATGACAACATCAACTATAAAGAAGATGGAACTTGAACTTTATTGGGTCAAGCTAATGACATTAAAAGAGCGCTTGCTGGGAGGCAACCCAGTGAATTTAAAAACTTTTGATTTGGTTTTGTAATTTTTAATTTGTGAACATTATTTTTGTATTTATTTTGTTGGATATAGCATCTACTGAAGGATGCTAGGTGGTTAAGTATCTACTGAAGGATACAATGGGTGTAACACCTACTGATGGGTGTTGGTAAGAAAATTTTGCACCTACTGAAGGGTGTTGGTGGATTTTGGGTCAGGCTCGTGACGTTAAACAAGCGCTACCTGGGAGGCAACCCAGTGGATTGAATATTTTTGTTGATTTGTTTTAGTTAGGCTTTGCATAAGCATTTTTGAACATTGAATTGCAGGGAGCCAGTGAGGGGCATGTCTAGGAGGCACGTAGGTTAAGAAAAGAAGGAGAAGAACACATCACGAAAGTGCCGCTGAGCGGTACTTTACCGCTGAGCGGTACTTTACCGCTGAGCGGTACTTTACCGCTGAGCGGTACTCTCGCAGATTGGGTCTTAGTTCCCCTTAGCGGGACCCGAGCCCATTAGGGTATTTTTAAACCCTAAGCTGCGTATTCTTTCACACTTTCGGATTTTTCTCTGCACAAACACTCCCACATACCTTCTCCAAGGTTTTCCACATCTTTTCACTCTTCCCTCTTAAGAAAATTTCTCTTCCACTCACTTTTTCACTAGTGTGCCATCAAAGTTTGGGGTTGGAAGAGAGCACTCTAGCTTGTAAGCATTCTCATTGCATCTAGTATCTCCACCCAAGTAAGTAAAATGCATTTTGTTCATTCTAGGGTTTTGATTTTGAATATGATTGTCAAAGCATGAAGATTTAGGGGTTTTGATTTCTTGGTATGATTTGATGATATATTTGATGTTTGAACTGATTAAACTGCATGATTATGAACTGGAAAACTGAAAATTGCATTTGGGTGGAGCTAGGAAAGCTTTAAAACAAGATTTTCAAAAATCTGCAGAGTTACCGCTGAGGGGTAAACTGCCGCTGAGCGGCACTCTGCCAGATTTGATTTTTCTGGTTTTGTGTGATCTGGAATGTGGTATTGGTGGCGCTGAGGGGGAATTCTGGCCCTCAGCGGTGGTTTAGCTTCGAAAGGAGTTGTGTTCTGTGTTTTACTAATGATTAACATCATGTTCTGTGGTTTTGTTTGTGTTTTGAATGTAGGAATGGCATCCTCATCAGGAAAAAGATTGAAAACCATGGCAACCAAGAGAAAGGAAAAGGAACCAGAGCAACCCCAATCTAGCAGGTTCCTCTCTAGAAAACATGAGAAGCACTTTAGGGTGGTTCAGGACAGGAGACTTCTGATGGAGAGAAAGGTTGGAATGATACCTAACTTTGCTCCTCAGTTTGGAGAGCAAGTGTTAGGGAATGATTGGGGAAAGCTAGCCACTTATCCTGCACCTGCCAACATAGCTGTGGTAAAGGAATTTTACACCAATGCAAAGAAGATTGGTGATTATCCAGCTGAGAATTATTTGGGCTATGTCAGAGGCCATGCTATCAGGTATGATCCTGATTCTATCAATAACTTCCTGGATACTGAGTGGGCTGGTGAGCAGTGCCAGTTTGCTCTTTGCATGGAGGAAGGTGCTGATTATGAGGATGTGGAGAGAGTACTGTGTATACCTGGAGGACACTTCCAAAGGAATAGATCTGGCTCAGTGGTTAACATTAGGAGGACGGATTTGACTCCTCTTGCAAAATATTGGATGGCGTTTTCTCATGCCAACATTCAGCCATGTTCACATGTGTCAGATATTACTCTCAGTAGGGCACTATTCATCTACTGTGCTATCAGAAGCTTAAATGTCAATATTGGGCAGGTGATAGCTGATGAAATTAGTATGTGCGCTAACACCTCAAACAACAAAGCACCATTAGGACATCCCTCCTTGATTACTCACCTTTGCAAGCTAGCTGGGGTGGATACTTCTGTTCCACCATTTGAGAGGCCAAGAAAAGCTATTGATGAGGCTTATTATAGACAGTACTGTGGAGGTGAGGATGCAGCTCAGCCAGTTCCACCACGCCGTGCTCGTAGAGAAAGAGGGCCAGCACAGAGCCAGACATCTGCTGACACACATGAAGCAGAGCCATTCCAGATGAGGGACATGTATATGTCTCTTATAGGTGCTCAGTTGCAGTCCCTTCACAGAGGGCAGGTGGCCACTGCTGAGATGATTGTGGGGATGTATGATACACCTCCAGCCCACAGGTGGACTATGGATGAATTCCATAATGTGGTAGCTTGGCCAGAGGAACCAGTGCATGGAGGAGGAGCTGGAGCAGCTGAAGCTTCAGCTAGAGATATGGAAGAAGATGAAGCTGATGATGATGATGCATTTGAAGATGATGAAGATGAAGAGGAAGAGGAAGATACAGAGGACAGCTCAGACTGATGAGGAGCTGAGATAGCATTTACTGATAAATGCTATCATGTGCTTATGTTTGTGGTTTAAGTTTTCTGAACTTATTTGTTTTTGTTTTTAGATTAGGGTTTGATGTACTCTATTGAACACCTGGTTTGTTATGATGGTTTGCTATTAACTGTGATTGTGTGATAAGTAATGCTGAATGATGCTTATGATGGATTGATGTTGAGATGATGTGCACATTAAAATGCTCATACAGGTGATTCACAAGCTTTGTGAACAAATGCATGATATCATGATTGTGATTGTGAAATTAAGCAGGATGTGTATGTCAAATGTGAATGAGCATATATGTGAGGTTTTGAGCTCCAGAGTTGTTATTGTTAAATGCTATTACTTTGAAAGCATGAATGATTTTGCCCAGGTTTTCTATGATTGAATCAATTGCTTGTTTTGCATCATATGATCAAGGCTGTTTGTTGAAACCCTTTTTATTGGCCAAATTCGTAAAATTAGCCCACTAAAAGAGAACACTTTGTGTTCAATCCTTTTGAACCCTTAGCCTTGAATATACACTGAACCCTTTGATTGAAAAATCTTTACCTTGAGTTAAGTAGAAAATCTTGTGTGGTATTGTTAAATGTTCAAGTTTGGGGTTGTTGGGAAAACATGAAAAGCATGGAGCTAAGAGCTAAAAAGTAAGAATATGCATAGAAAAAGAAAAGAAAAGAAAAAGAAGCAAAGCTCAATGCAAAGGAAAAAGAAAGTTGGGAAAGAATAAGATGATTGTGTTGTATGATTCTCTTAACTCAAGGATTTTGTGATCCAGAAAAACCAATTTTCTTGTTAGCCCAGCCACATTATAAGCCATAGAAAAGTCCTTGTGATGATGCATGCTTGTGAATGTTTTTGATTGTGGTAAAATGAAAGGCAAAGTTGATTCATGTGACATTGTAATAGTAGAGTGAATGAGTGATTACCTCTTATACACTTGTGTGTGAGTGAAACACTTTACCTAGTGAGGAGATATTTCATTAACACATGAACATCCATGCTTAATTGATTGATCATTCATGAAGAATAGCATTTGTTGGAATTTAAATGACTTTGTGAACACTAAAACATGTGCACATCTTGATTGAACTCTTGGTCATAAGTTTGATTGAAGTTTTTACTTATCATTGAAAAGAAGATTTTGAATGAAGTGAATCATCATATGAATTGGTTGAAGATAGAGTTACATCTTGTTTGCTTGAGGACAAGCAAAGTTCTAAGTTTGGGGTTGTGATAACAGTTGAAAAACTGTTATTTTCATGATTAAAATTGACACTAAAAGCAACCTTTGCACTTAGAAACTAGCTTGAAATCATGCTTTTCTTCATATTTTTAGAAATAAGAGAGCTGGACAGGTTTATGCTTGATTTCAGTGTTTTTGTGCAGGTTTTAAGGTGAATTTGGTGAAAGAAGTGAAGAAGGAGAGAGATGAAATCAGAAAAGACAATAAAAAGTGCAAAAGGAGAAGCCGAAGTCACCGCTCAGCGGCAGTTTACCGCTGAGCGGCACTCAGGAGCTTGCGAGAGGTCCGCTGAGGGGCAAAATGGCCGCTGAGGGGAGCAAACAAGTCACGCACTCACCGCTGAGCGGTATTTTACCGCTGAGCGGCACTTTAATGGGCTTGGACTTGACTTTTTGTAATTTACGAATGATATATAAGCTTTAGGGTTTCCTAGGGTTAGGTATCTCTGGCTGGAACGAAGCAAACACTCTCTCTTCCACCCCTTTGAAGGAGGATCTTGGATGCTGAGGCTTCCTCTTCACCTTTTTAGGGTTTATTCTTTCATTCTTTCATTGTAATTCATCTAGGTTCACCATGAATATGGTGAACTAAACTCTGTATGTTTGTTGGGGAATCAATGTAATCTTGTGAAACTCTCATATATGGAATCTGTTTTTACATCTTTTAATTAAGACTTATGCTTTCTTTCATCATTAGTTAGGGATTTTCGTCTTTGCTTAATGCTTGCATTGTTTAACTCATTCGATGCATGATTATTGGTTTTGTCGATACGGGCACGTACGGGGAAGTCTAGATCCGGGGAATTTCTCCCAATATGATATTGGTTGTCGTTAAGCTCCTGCACTTATGAACTGATCATTAGGAATGCTAGGAATTGTATGAACTCGTGATTAGGGAGAAGCCTTCTGGAAAGGTACATTAGAGAGTGGCATTAACAATGATGATTTGACTGTTGAATTCCTAACAATATATGAGAGTGGATAAGATGAAATTGACCCCCAACAACATATTCATATCTATATTTCATTGAAAGTGTTTATCTTTTGCTTTTTGCCATTGATCAAAATTCATGCATACATGTTTATTTTCTGTCTTGCATATTAAACTCCAAATATTTCGTTTGTAAGTCTTAGTTAATCAAGAAACCACATAACTAAACTAGGCCGTGAGTCCTTTGGGAAGAACGATACTTGGTCTTACCAAGTTTATTACTTGAACGATTCGGTCATACTTGCCGATTGAAAACAAGTTTGTGACATCATAATTTGGTGTTCATAAATTTGTCCATCACTGCCCCCAGCCTGTCACACACTTTCCAAAAAAGAAAAACAAAGTGTTTGTAACTGTTTAAGAAGTGTGAAGGTTCCGCAAGGTTATTCTTCAAATATTAGTAACCTTGTGTCTATGCAAGACTTAAAGCTAGTTGGTTTAAAGTCTCACGATTGTCATGTAGTAATGCAACAGTTGTTACCAGTTGTTATTCGAGGTATATTACCTCCTTCTGTTATGGGTATTCTGACACGTCTGAGTTTTTTCTTTAATGCCATTTGCAAGAAAGTTGTTGACCCTCGAGGTTTAGATGAATTGGAAAATGAGGGAATAAGACTACTATGTCAATTGGAGACGTATTTTCCACCTTCCTTTTTTGACATCATGGTACATTTGATTGTTCATCTAGTCAGAGAAATTCAAATATGTGGGCCGGTCTTCTTAAGGTGGATGTACCCAGTTGAAAGATACATGAAGATCTTAAAGGGATATGTCAAGAATCAGTATAGACCAGAAGCTTCAATCATAGAGCGATACGTTGCAGAAGAAGCCATTGAATTTTGTTCAAGTTATATGCCATCTTGTGAACCCGTCGGTCTTCCCAAGAGCAAAAATGAAGGAAAATGTGAAGGTAAGGGTGTTCGAGGTGTGAGAATTCAAAGTGTTACCAGAAAAGAAATTGACCAAGCTCATTTGTACGTCTTAAACAACACTGTTGATGTGATTCCTTACATTTCTGACCACGTTAATGAAATAAAGGCAGCAAACCCAAAAATGAGTGAAAAATGGCATCTTAATGAACATGTGAAAACCTTCTTGGGATGGTTTAAGAAAAAGATGTATGCGACTCCACATGTTTCTGAAACTTTATTGAGGTTATCTCGTGGGCCGAACACAGAGGTCATTACATATGGTGGGTACTATATAAACAATATTTCGTTTCAGACAAAGGTAGAAGATGACAAAAGCAGAGTTCAAAATAGTGGCGTCACACTACAAGCTGAGGCTGTGCACTTTGCTAGTTCTAAAGACAAAAATCCAATCATAGCATCCATCAGTTATTTTGGAATAATACAAGAAATATGGGAAGTTGATTACGTCACTTTTAGAGTACCAGTTTTCAAGTGTAAATGGGTTAATATAAATTCTGGTGTCATGATGGATGACCTTGGTTTCACATTGGTAGACTTGAACAAGATGAATTACACTGATGAACCATTTATCATGGCTAGTCAAGCAAGACAAATATTCTACGTAAGTGATCCATTGAATAACAAATGGTCAGTGGTTTTAGAAGGTAGAAACATGCATGGACATGATGATGACGATTCTCTTGATATACTTGAGACAACATCTGTTGCATGTAGACCCACTGAAGACCCAGTTGATGACGTTGCCGATGTAATGCAGGCAATTCGTAGTGATCACAACGAAGGCATTTGGGAAAAAACAATTAATTAATAGGTTAATATTTTCACTTTTATTGACTTTATATGTATGTTCATCATAATTGAATTATTACTAACGTTGTATAATTTTTCAGGTATGTCGGCCTCAGACTCAGGATCGAGAAAGAGCAGACGTAGACGAGGCGTCACCCGAGTGGCATATGTGACATCCGGACGCGTGGATGGTCAGAGGAGGCATGTTGACATTGACCCCAGATCAGGTCATCCATCAAGGCCAAATGCTGATAGGTTTAGGAGTTATCTGGGCAAGTTAGCAAAAAGTCATGTCTCTATCCTTCATGCATGTTGGGATGACGTCCCAGAGGTCGACAAGAACCTCTTATGGCAAGATGTTCAGGTATGTTTAGACTTCATGCAATTTGTGATATACTTATCTGTTATGTTTTCTTTTGGTAACAAGTTTTTTGTTTTAAACAGCAACATTTTGATATTCCAAACACAATGCAAATCAGAAAGAAAGTGTTATCGCATATAGCGATAAGATGGAGGGATTTCAAGACAAGGCTGACACGACTATATGTCTTTGGAGATAGACAACATGAAAATCCATCTCAGCATTATACCTTCACAGAGGAGGATTGGATGCAGTTTCGTGCATCTAGAGAGTCTGAGGAATGGAAGGTATGTTTCTTAAGATCGTCTTTCATTGAGCTTTTATGATTTTACACTTACTTATATACATGGTTTCACAGGATAAAAGGTTAGCCGCCCAAGAAAGACAAAGGCTAAACGACGCACCCCACTTGTTATCACGAGGTGGATATGCAAAACTGGAGAAGAAACTGAGAAAGTCTAGAGCCGATGCCTTGGGACTTGAGTCGCCGGACCTAGCACCTGCACCTGCTAGGTACGAGCTGTGGAAGGCTGCTCGGACTAAATCTGATGGGTGATGGACAAATTTATGAACACCAAATTATGATGTCGCAAACTTGTTTTCAATCGGCAAGTATGACCGAATCGTTCAAGTAATAAAACTTGGTAAGACCAAGTATCGTTCTTCCCAAAGGACTCACGGCCTAGTTTAGTTATGTGATTTCTTAATTAACTAAGACTTACAAACGAATTAATTGGGGTTTAAAATGCAAGACAGAAAATAAACATGTATGCATGAATTGTGATCAATGGCAAAAAGCAAAAGATAAACACTTTCAATGAAATTTATGTATGGATATGTTGTTGGGGTTCAATTTCATCTTATCCACTCTCATATATTTTAGGAATTCAACGATCAAATCACCATTGTTAATGCCACTCTCTAATGTACCTTTCCAGAAGGCTTCTCCCTAATCACGAGTTCATACAATTCCTAGCATTCCTAATGATTAGTTCATAAGTACAGGAGCTTAACGACAACCAATATAAAATTGGGAGAAATTCCCCGGATCTAGACTTTCCCGTACGTGCCCGTATCGACAAAACCAATTATCATGCATCGAATCAGTTAAACAATGCAAGCATTAAGCAAAGAGGAAAAACCCTAACTAATGATGAAAGAAAGCATAAGTCTTAATTAAAAGATGTAAAAACAGATTCCATATATGAGAGTTTCACAAGACTACATTGATTCCCCAACAAACATAAAGAGGTTAGTTCACCATATTCGTGGTGAACCTAGATGAATTACAATGAAAGAATGAAAGAGATAGAAAAACCCGAGAAAGAGAAGAGGAGAGCGGTCACCATCTCCCAATCTACCCCAAGGGGTGGAAGAGAGAGTGTTTGCTTCGTTTCTGCCAAAGATACCTAACCCTAGGAAACCCTAAAGCTTATGTATCATTCGTAAATTACAAAAAGTCAAGTCCAAGCCCATTAAAGTGCCGCTCAGCGGTAAAATACCGCTCAGCGGTGATTGCGTGACTTGTTTTCTCCCCTCAGCGGCCATTTTGCCCCTCAGCGGATCTCCCGTGACTTCCAGAGTACCGCTCAGCGGTAAAATACCGCTCAGCGGTGAGTGCGTGACTTGTTTTCTCCCCTCAGCGGCCATTTTGCCCCTCAGCGGACCTCCCGCAAACTCCTGAGTGCCGCTCAGCGGTAAACTGCCGCTGAGCGGTGACTTCGGCTTCTCCTTTTGCACTTTTTATTGTCTTTTCTGATTTCATCTCTCTCCTTCTTCACTTCCTTTACCAAATTCACCTTAAATCCTGCACAAAAACACTGAAATCAAGCATAAACCTGTCCAGCTCTCTTATTTCCAAAAATATACAGAAAAGCATGATTTCAAGCTAGTTTCTAAGTGTAAAGGTTGCTTTTAGTGTCAATTTTAATCATGAAAATAACAGTTTTTCAACTGTTATCACAACCCCAAACTTAAAACTTTGCTTGTCCTCAAGCAAATAAGATGTAACTCTATCTTTAAACCAATTCATATGATGATTCACTTCATTCAAAAATCTTCTTTTCAAGATAAGCAAAAACTTCACTCAAACTTATGACCAAGAGTTCGATCAAGATGTGCACATGCTTTAGTATTCACAAAGTCATTTAAATTCCACCAAATGCTATTTTCATGAATGATCAATCAATTAAACATGGATGTTCATGTGTTCATGTGATATTTCCTCACTCAGTCAAGTGTTTCACTCACACTCAAGTGTATAAGAGATGATCACTCATTCACTCTACTATCACAATGTTACATGAATTAACTTTGCCTTTCATTTTACCACAATCAAAAACATTCACAAGCATGCATCATCACAAGGACTTTTCTATGGCTTATAATGTGGCTGGGCTAACAAGAAAATTGGTTTTTCTGGATCACAAAATCCTTGAGTTAATAGAATCATAACAACACAATCATCTTATTCATTCCCAACTTTCTTTTGCCTTTGCATTGAGCTTTGCTTCTTTTTCTTTTCTTTTCTTTTTCTTTGCATATTCTTACTTTTTTTTAACTCTTAGCTCAATGCGTTTCATGTTTTTCCCAACAACCCCAAACTTGAATATTTAACAATACCACACAAGATCTTCTACTTAACTCAAGGTAAAGATTTTCAATCAAGGGTTTTCAGTGTATATTCAAGGCTAAGGGTTTAAAAGATAGAACACACAATGTTCTCTTTTAGTGGGCTGATTTTATGAATTTGGCCAATAAAAAGGTTTTCAACAAATGGCCTTGATCATGTGATGCAAAACAAGCAATTGATTCAATCATAGAAAACCTGGGCAAAACCATTCATGCTTTCAAAGTAATAGCATTCAACAATAACAACTCTGAAGCTCAAAATCTCACACATAAGCTCATTCACATTTAACATACACATCCTGCTTAATTTCACAATCACAATCATGATATCATGCATTTGTTCACAAAGCTTGTGAATCACCTGTATAAGCATTTTAATGTGCACATCATCTCAACATCAATTAATCATAAGCATCATTCAGTATTACTTATCACACAATCACAGTTAATAGCAAACCATCACAAGAAATCAGGTTTCAAATAGAGTACATCAAACCCTAATCTAAAAACAAGAACAAATAAGTTCAGACAACTTAAACCACAAAAGCATAATCATATGATAGCATTTATCAGTAAATGTTATCTCAGCTCCCCATCAGTCTGAGCTGTCCTCTGTATCTTCCTCTTCCTCTTCATCTTCATCATCTTCAAATGCATCATCATCATCAGCTTCATCTTCTTCCATCTCTCTAGCTGAAGCTTCAGCTGCTCCAGCTCCTCCTCCATGCACTGGCTCCTCTGGCCAAGCTACCACATTATGGAATTCATCCATAGTCCACCTGTGGGCTGGAGGTGTATCATACATCCCCACCATCCCCACAATCATCTCAGCAGTGGCCACCTGCCCTCTGTGAATGGACTGCAACTGAGCCCCTATAAGAGACATATACATGTCCCTCATCTGGAATGGCTCTGCTTCATGTGTCTTAGCAGATGTCTGGCTCTGTGCTGGCCCTCTCTCTCTACGAGCACGGCGTGGTGGAACTGGCTGAGCTGCATCATCACCTCCACAGTACTGTCTATAGTAGGCCTCATCAATAGCTTTTCTTGGCCTCTCAAAAGGTGGAGCAGAAGTGTCCACCCCAGCTATCTTGCAAAGGTGCGTGATCAAAGAAGGATGTCCTAGTGGTGCTTTGTTGTTTGAAGTATTAGCGCACACACTAATCTCATCAGCTATCACCTGCCCAATATTAACATTCAAATTTATGATAGCACAATAAATGAAAAATGCCCTGCTGAGAGTAATATCTGACACATGTGAACATGGATGAATGTTGGCATGAGAAAACGCCATCCAATACTTTGCAAGAGGAGTCAAATCCGTCCTCCTAATGTTAACCACTGAGCCAGATCTATTCCTTTGGAAGTGTCCTCCAGGTATACACAGTACTCTCTCCACATCCTCATAATCAGCACCTTCCTCCATGCAAAGAGCAAACTGGCACTGCTCACCAGCCCATACAGTGTCCAGAAAGTTATTAATTGAATCAGGATCATACCTGATAGCATGGCCTCTAACATAGCCCAAATAATTCTCAGCTGGATAATCACCAATCTTCTTTGCATTGGTGTAAAATTCCTTAACTACAGCTATATTGGCAGGTGCAGGATAAGTGGCTAGCTTTCCCCAATCATTCCCTAACACTTGCTCTCCAAATTGAAGAGCAAGGTTAGGTATCATTCCAACCTTTCTCTCCATCAGAAGTCTCCTGTCCTGAACCACTTTAAAGTGCTTCTCATGTTTCCTAGAGAGGAACCTGCTAGAATGGGGTTGCTCTGGTTCCTTTTCCTTTCTCTTGTTTGCCATGGTTTTCAATCTTTTTCCGGATGAGGATGCCATTCCTACATTCAAAACACAAAACCAAACCACAAGACATGATGTTAATCATTAGTAAAACACAGAACACAACTCCTTTCGAAGCTAAACCACCGCTGAGGGCCAGAATTCCCCCTCAGCGCCACCAGTACCACATTCCAGATCACACAAAACCAGAAAAATCAAATGTGGCAGAGTGCCGCTCAGCGGCAGTTTACCCCTCAGCGGTAACTCTGCAGATTTTTGAAAAACTTGTTTTAAAGCTTTCCTAACTCCACCCAAATGCAATTTTCAGTTTTCCAGTTCATAATCATGCAGTTTAATCGGTTCAAACATCAAATATATCATCAAATCATGCAAAGAAATCAAAACACCTAAATCTTCATGTTTTGACAATCATATTCAAAATCAAAAACCCTAGAATGAACAAAATGCATTTTACTTACTTGGGTGGAGATACTAGATGCAATGAGAATGCTTCCAAGCTAGAATGCTCTCTTCCAACCCCAAACTTTGATGGCACACTAGTGAAAAAGTGAGTGGAAGAGAAATTTTCTTAAGAGGGAAGAGTGAAAAGATGTGGAAAACCTTGGAGAAGGTATGTGGGAGTGTTTGTGCAAAGAAAAGTCTGAAAGTGTGAGAGAATGCGCAGCTTAGGGTTTAAAAATACCCTAATGGGCTCGGGTCCCGCTAAGGGGAACTAAAACCCTATTCTGCGAGAGTACCGCTCAACGGTAAAGTACCGCTCAGCGGCACTTTCGTGAAGTGCTCTTCTCCTTCTTTTCTTAACCTACGTGCCTCCTAGACATGCCCCTCACTGGCTCCCTGCAATTCAATGTTCAAAAATGCTTATGCAAACCCTAACTAAAACAAACAAACAGAAATATTCAATCAACTGGGTTGCCTCCCAGGTAGCGCTTGTTTAACGTCACGAGCCTGACCCAAAATCCACCAACACCCATCAATAGGTGCAAAATTTTCTTACCAACACCCATCAGTAGGTGTTACAAACATAGTACCCTTCAGTAGATACTTAACCACCTAGCATCCTTCAGTAGATGCTATCTCCAACAAAATAGTTACAAAAATAAAGTCCACAAATTAAAAATTACAAAACCAAAATAAAATCAAAAGTTCTTAAATCACTGGGTTGCCTCCCAGCAAGCGCTCTTTTAACGTCATTAGCTTGACCCAACCTCAAATTCCTTCTTCTTTTTCTTCTTTCTACTGAACTTCTTCAGAAATTTGATCAAACCAGGAACCTGTTGCAATGTCTCAACCATAGGAACTTTAATCTCCAATTTCTTGAAGATTTCCATAAAGCACTTGAATTTCTTTTCCTTCCTATGATTCTTCTTTAGATGAGGATGTGATTTTTCATATGATTTCTTCTTCTTTCCTCTCATCTTTTTTTTCTTCCTTTTTCTCTCCCTAAATTTTCTCTTTTTCTTTTCTTTTATTTTTTTCTTCCCTTTTCTTTTTCTTTTCAACTTCTTTATTTTCACACAAATTTTCTTTCTCTCTTCTCTCTCAACCACTTCTTTCTCTTTTTCTTCATCTTTATTTCTCTCACTCAATTCTTCTTTTTCTTTTCTCTCTATCTTTTCCTCATCGCCCCCTATTTTTTTCTCATCAAGAATCTTGTCACTTTCAGTGATAATGGCTTGCCCTTCCTCCTTAGGGTTAACTTCAGTATTAACCTCATCATTCAATCTCTGACTAATGGAATGAAGCTGCATCTCCATCCTTTTACATGATTCTTCAATGCTTTTCTGAGTAGCGTCAAAATTTTTCAAAAATTGTTGAAGGGTGTCATCCAAACTTCCTGATAGAAAGGTTTGTTGTTGTTGCTTGTTAAATTGCCCAGTTTGTCCAGCTTGCCCACTTTGTTCCTGACCAATACTTGGGTGTGGTTTCCACCCTTGATTGTAGCTCCCTTGACGGTACTGATTGGTCATGTAGTTTACATCCTCTACTGCTTCAACTGGAAAGGCACATTGACCATTGATATGGTCACCTCCACACAATTCGCATAACTGGGATTCTACCTGTGCAACAGTCTTTAACTCTTGTGGCAATTGTTCAAGTATCTTTGAGAGATTCTCCAATTGTTGAGTTATTAACTTGTTCTGAGCTATCAAGGCATCATTGGATTGCAACTGTAGAACTCCTTTTTGTTGAATAGGAGCTCCTCTTTCACTGTTCCACTTATTAGTAGTCATGTTTTCAATTATTTCTGTGGCTTCCTCTGGAGTCTTCCATTTGATATTGCCTCCAGCTGAGGCGTCAAGCATCATCTTGGTTTGTGAACCAAGACTTCCAAGGAAGATTAGGACTACTTCTTCTTCGTTAAATCCATGCTTGGGAGTCTTTCGTAATAGGCTTTTATACCTGTCCCATGCATGCCCCAGTGATTCTTCCATGCCTTGTCTAAATGAAGAGATCTCTTGCTTCCCTTTGTTGATTTTAAAGCTTTGTTGCTGCCATTGTTGTTGTGGTTGGTTCTCAAATTGTCCGGCAGCTTGCCAAAATTGGCTTTGATCCATGCTTGAGTCATGTTCCCACCAGTGGTTGAGATTACTTTGGTAGAATTGAGTGCCCATATAGTTAAATTCTTGACCAAATTGCATTCTGCAGACATTAGGCACAAAACCCTAAAAACAATTGTTAGCACAAAAAGATAGAGAAAAAAAAATCAAAGGATATAATTGAAAAGATAAGAAGATAGGAAATAATAACCAAAAAAATAAAAACAGAAAATAAAACAGAAATTCAAAATTAAAGTCAAAGATAATCAATAATCACACAAATTAACCAGTTAAACCAGAGTCCCCGGCAACGGCGCAAAAAACTTGATGGACAAATTTATGAACACCAAATTATGATGTCACAAACTTGTTTTCAATCGGCAAGTATGACCGAATCGTTCAAGTAATAAAACTTGGTAAGACCAAGTATCGTTCTTCCCAAAGGACTCACGGCCTAGTTTAGTTATGTGATTTCTTAATTAACTAAGACTTACAAACGAATTAATTGGGGTTTAAAATGCAAGACAGAAAATAAACATGTATGCATGAATTGTGATCAATGGCAAAAAGCAAAAGATAAACACTTTCAATGAAATTTATGTATGGATATGTTGTTGGGGTTCAATACAATTCATAGCATTCCTAATGATTAGTTCATAAGTACAGGAGCTTAACGACAACCAATATAAAATTGGGAGAAATTCCCCGGATCTAGACTTCCCCGTACGTTCCCGTATCGACAAAACCAATAATCATGCATGGAATGAGTTAAACCATGCAAGCATTAAACAAAGAGGAAAAACCCTAACTAATGATGAAAGAAAGCATAAGTCTTAATTAAAAGATGTAAAAACAGATTCCATATATGAGAGTTTCACAAGACTACATTGATTCCCCAACAAACATAAAGAGGTTAGTTCACCATATTCATGGTGAACCTAGATGAATTACAATGAAAGAATGAAAGAGATAGAAAAACCCGAGAAAGAGAAGAGGAGAGCTGTCACCATCTCCCAATCTACCCCAAGGGGTGGAAGAGAGAGTGTTTGCTTCGTTTCTGCCAAAGATACCTAACCCTAGGAAACCCTAAAGCTTATGTATCATTCGTAAATTACAAAAAGTCAAGTCCAAGCCCATTAAAGTGCCGCTCAGCGGTAAACTACCGCTCAGCGGTGATTGCGTGACTTGTTTTCTCCCCTCAGCGGCCATTTTGCCCCTCAGCGGATCTCCCATGACTTCCAGAGTACCGCTCAGCGGTAAAATACCGCTCAGCGATGAGTGCGTGACTTGTTTTCTCCCCTCAGCGGCCATTTTGCCCCTCAGCGGACCTCCCGCAAACTCCTGAGTGCCGCTCAGCGTTAAACTGCCGCTGAGCGGTGACTTCGGCTTCTCCTTTTGCACTTTTTATTGTCTTTTCTGATTTCATCTCTCTCCTTCTTCACTTCTTTTACCAAATTCACCTTAAAACCTGCACAAAAACACTGAAATCAAGCATAAACCTGTCCAGCTCTCTTATTTCCAAAAATATACAGAAAAGCATGATTTCAAGCTAGTTTCTAAGTGTAAAGGTTGCTTTTAGTGTCAATTTTAATCATGAAAATAACAGTTTTTCAAATGTTATCAATGGGAACATGACATCTTCCTCAGCTGCCTTGATCTCACAGAGAATTGTAAGTTCAAATTATAAGCAGTTATTTGATTGTGTATCTATCACAGCATGTCTTCTAAGTAACTTGCTTTTTTTATGTGCAGGATGAGTTGGTTGAGAAGCAGACTCAGGGCACATTTGCTGGCCAAGGTAGGGACGACATTCTGACAACGGCCATTGGAAGGCCCGAGCACCCAGGACGTGTACGTGGAGTTCCTGGGGCGATTGGTCTTCGTGACTATTTTGGCCCTACACAGAAAACCCCCCAATCAATGAGTCAGGAGACACTGAGGCAGATGGATCTTCAGTGGGAGGAAAGACTCAACCAAAGCATGAGATCAATGGAGCAACGATTCATGGAGCAGCTACAAGAACAAAAACAAATACAAAGAGCGCTTGAAGAAAAGCTGCATTCCATGACGCAAGGCAACATGGGGGCCGATGAAACTCCCACACCACCTCGTGTCAGCACTAGAGGATCATGCTCTGTTGTAGACCCCACTCAGTATAGCGGTCAATATGAGCTGTTGGTTGATGGGGATCCCCCACGCATTGTGGCTGTCGGACGAGTGCTTGAGGGAGGGGAGACCATTCATGGTGTTGCCATATTACCCCAGCACGTGTGTGTGACCATTGACGAGGTTCGGGATCCCCAGGCTCAGGTGCTTGTACCCACTCCAGAAATTAACTTTGTGGGGGAGGCCATAGGATCATTTATTGCCTGGCCTAGAGCATTGATCATGTCCCACATCGCTACTCCACAGGTATAATGTCTTTTTCCTTAGTATTTCTATGTTTATTCTTCATATAATTGTTGATAAAGCTTTGATGTAAATTCTTATCTTCACAGTTCACACGTCCTCAGAAGCAGCCAATTCATGATACAGTCATACATGAAGATGATGAGATGGCTGAAGCGGAGGATGATCCTCTATCAAAGTTAGTGACAAAATTACCCAGATTGAAGAAAGCATCATTAGAACTATACTGGGATTTGAGGGTATTTGGTCTTCCCCCACATGTGCCAGTTTATATCACATTTTCTGATGCATTGGAGGTGATTGGGGGAGACAAGATGTTGAATATTTCCATCATTCAGCTGTGGTGCATGTAAGTTAGTCAATTTGGTCTTTCATATTACTTTTATTTACATTGTTATATAGTTTCTAACAACTTAACTTTGTTGTTTTAGGTACATGGACACAATCGTTGTAGACCAAGGTCGGTCTTCCATGTACGGATTTGTTGAACCTCAGACCATTCAACCGTCTGGTAACACACTTCAAAACAGACAAGATTATTTGCAAACATGGATGGATGAGTCAAAAAGAGACGTATACCTTGTGCCATACATTGACGGGTAGGTGTTGTTATATGTGGTTTGTTTATTATTATAGTTTCCTTAATTAGTTGAATAACTATTTGTCCTTTCGTGATAGGTCGCACTGGCAGCTGATTGATGGACAAATTTATGATCACCAAAATATGATGTCACAAACTTGTTGAACAATCGGCAAGTATGACCGAATCGTTTCAAGTAATAAACTCGGTAAGACCAAGTATCGTTCTCCCAAAGGACTCACGGCCTAGTTTAGTTGTGTGGTTCATTGATTAGCTAAGACTTAAGAACGAAATATTTGAAGTTTAATATGCAAAACAGAAAATAAACATGTATGCATGAGGTTTTGATCAATGGCAAAAGCAAAAGACAAGCACTTTCAATGAAATATATTGATGAATATGTTGTTGGGGGTCAATTTCATCTTATCCACTCTCATATATTTTAGGAATTCAACATTCAAGTCATCATTGTTAATGCCACTCTCTAAATTACCTTTCAAGAAGGCTTCTCCCTAATTACGAGTTCATACAATTCCTAGCATTCCTAATAATTAGTTTTTTTAGCACAGGAGCTTAAGGCAACCAATATACTATTGGGAGAAATTCCCCGGATCTAGACTTCCCCGTACGTTCCCGTATCGACAAAATCAATAATCATGCATTGAATGAGTTAAACAAAGCAAGCATTGAGCAAAGAGGAAAAACCCTAACTAATGATGAAAGAAAGCATAAGTCTTAGATTAAGATGCAAGCACAAATTCCATATATGAGAGCTTCAAAAGATTACATTGATTCCCCAACAAACATACAAGGTTTAGTTCACCATATTCATGGTGAACCTAGATGAACAATAATGAAAGAATGAAGGATAAAACCCTAGAAAGGTGAAGAGGTAGCCTGAGCATCCAAGATCCTCCTTCAAAGGGGTGGAAGAGAGAGTGTTTGCTTCGTTTTTGCCAAAGATCCCAAACCCTAAGACTTCTAGGTCTTTAAATAGGACATAAAAATAATAGAAAACGGGTCCAGGCCCAAACAGATCATAAAATCGCATAAAACTGGCCCAAAACTCGTATGGTTGACTTTTTCCGTATTCTGGTTGACTGGTTGACTTTTTGGTTGACTGGTTGACTTTTCTGGTTGACTGGTTGACTTTTCTGGTTTCTGGTTGACTTTTCTGATTCCATCTCTCTCCTTCTTCACTTCTTTCACTAAATTCACCTTAAAACCTACACAAAAACACTGAAATCAAGCATAAACCTGTCCAGCTCTCTTATTTCTGAAAATATGGATAAAAGCATGATTTCAAGCTAGTTTCTAAGTGTAAAGGTTGCTTTTTGTGTCAATTTTAAGCATGAAAATAACAGTTTTTCAACTGTTATCACTGATGGTC
Source organism: Vigna umbellata (assembly GCF_029865625.1). NCBI lineage: Eukaryota > Viridiplantae > Streptophyta > Magnoliopsida > Fabales > Fabaceae > Vigna > Vigna umbellata. The sequence continues at coordinate 37,925,376 of NC_142165.1, read as the reverse complement.
ATCATTCCCAAACAATGTAAAATTATATGGTTTTGTTCGTTGCACAGGAGGATGAAAACTGAGTTGAGAACCATGCTTCAAGGGTAAGTGTTTCTCCAAAAATGACTTTGAATTTGATGTTCACCTTCAACTTTTATGATAAAATAGTCATATTAATTATACTTTGTGTTTTCAATCTGTACAGAGTTATATGTAAATCTCGTGGTCAACTGGTTCAAATTTTGTATCCAAAGGTTGTAAGTCATTTATAGTTTCTAATTCATTTATGTTATTGAATGATCTAAATTCTTAACTATTTAGTTTGTTATTTTAGTGTAACCACCAGCTAGATTCATGGGAATGTGGCTTCTATGTGATGTGTTGGATTAAGACCATCATTCGAGCAATCATTACAGATGACTGGAATGAGGTAATGATGTATACCTTCAATACATTACAAATCATATTCATCTTCAACTATATATGAAACAATAATGAATCTTTGTTGAATTTTGCAGCGCTTCAAGACTACATCGCCTATTACAGAAGACACAATTAAACAGATAAGGCAGGAGTGGACTGCTTATCTTCTGCAAAGATGGAGTTAGGAATAGTTATATTTCTTGTTGAACATTGTTTAGTTTTAGTTTAAGTTTTATGTTGATAGTTTGGTAGTGGATTCAACTCCACATTAAGTAGAACTTTGTTTATATAAAACGCATATTTATATTATTGCAAAATTGTTCTGGGACATTTTTCTCCTTTTCAGGTGTGGTTTTATTGAAAAAATAAACTAATTTTAAAAAAAAAAACGCCCAGTAGACGTCTGTTAGTGCACAGTCGGACGTCTATAGACGTCTGTCAGTACACACACGGACGTCCACCCCCCAGCTCCTACCTAAAACAATTCAGCAAGGTAGACGTCCGGGGGGAGGAGGCGGACGTATATATAGACGTCCGTCCTGACACAACTGACGTTTATATAGGCGTCCGTCAAGACACAACGGACGTTTACATAGACGTCCGTTGGGACAAAACAGACGTTTATATAGGCGTCCGTCCAGACAAAACGGACGTTTACATAGACGTCCGTCCTGACACAATGGACGTTTACATAGACGTCCGTCCTGACACAACGGACGTTTACATAGATGTCCGTCCTGACACAACGGACGTCTGCGCGACGTCACTCGCATAAACGTCGGGCGTACGGCGGACGTCAAAAGGCCAAAATATCGGACGTCTAAAGCCCTTTCTGCAGTAGTGAATTGATTGTAGGTTTAAATGCAAAAGACAGTAATTAGACATGTATGCATGAAGTTGATCAATGGAAAAGAGGAATACAAACACTTTAATGAATTAGATGGATGAGTATGTTGTTGGGGTTATCAATTTCATCTTATCCACTCTCGTATACTTTTAGGAATTCATCATTCTTTTCATCAACTGCTAATGCCACTCTCTAAATCACCTTGCAAGAAGGCCTATCCTTAATTACGAGTTCATACAATTCATAGCATCCCTAATAATTAATTCTGAAGTGCAGAAGCTTAACGACAACCAACCCTCATATTCCTATGTCTAGGCAATATGCTATTGGGAGAAATTCCCCGGATCTAGATTTCCCCGTACGTTCCCATATCGACAAAATCAATAATCATGGCATTGAATGAGTCAAACAATGCAAGCTTTAAGCAAAGAGGAAAAACCCTAACTAATGATGAAAGAAAGCATGTATCTTAAAATAAGATGTTAAAACACAAATTCCATATATGAGAGTTTCACAAGACTACATTGATTTCCCAACAACCATACAAGGTTTAGTTCACCATATTCATGGTGAAACTAGAGGAACAATAATGAAAGAATGGAAGAGATAGAAAAACCCGAGAAAGAGAAGAGGAGAGTTGTCACCATCTCCCAATCTACCCCCAAGGGTGAAAAGTGTGTTTCTGCTTCCTCCCAGCGAAAGAATCAAACCCTAGGACGTCCTAAAGCTTATATACTATTCTAAAAATACAGAAAATTAGGCCCAAGCCCATAAAAACAAAAGAAAATCGGTCCAAGCCCACTTACAATGACGCTCAGCGGTATTTTACCGCTCAGCGGTAATAGCGCATGATCCATTTTGCCCCCAGCTGCTGTTTTTGCCCCTCAGCGGTGATTTTGGCACCTGAGAAGTGCCAGTCAGCGGTATTTTACCGCTTAGCGGAACTTTTTCTGTATTCTGGTTGACTTTTCAGCATTCCAATCATTCGGTATTTCAATTCTTCTTTCAAATCATCCAATTAGCCTACAAAATCAAGGGAATCTTGCACAAAACCATTAAATTCACCTTTAACTCTCTTATTCACAAAACTAAAGCAAAAATATGAGTTCAAGCTAGTTTCTAAGTCTTAAAGGTTGCATTTGGTATCAATTTTAAGCATAAAAATAACGGTTTTTCAACCGTTATCAGCCAGCATGTAGCTTCTAGTGAGAAAAAGCAAATGCTACGAAATCTGGAGACTTTCAAAGGGTTATTTGTTCTTCTGTAAGTCAAATAGCTTTTAAAAGTAACCATCAAGTCCAATCAAGTTTCATTGAAAGAGAGAGAGTAATCGAGATTGCAGATAAACCATCTTCTTACACCATTTTCAAAACTGCGAATCGGAGCACCCAACGGGTCGAGCAAGAGAAGTAGAATGAGGGTGGGGGAAGGAAGGGGTTAAAAGGGGAGAGAGCAGCGAAAGTAACGGTGCAGTGAGGAAGTTCATGGTTGGGACATTTCGTCGAATAGCTACTCAGCAAAATAGAAGCACAAAAAGAATCAACGTGGCGCGAATGTGGAGTCTTCAAATTCAATCAAATGTGAACTGTGATAAACATTACCTAAATTTAAGTTTTGTGCATGTTTACTAGCAGGAAACTGTTTGGAAATGTTGGAAGATGAGGAGGGAGAAATTAATGGAACTGCATAATCCCCCGGCACCAGCACTGGCACACCAGTGGAACCCTAATAATAACAACCCTAACAAAGAATGCGATTTCCCCTAATTTTTTTCCCCAATTAAAGGTGACACACAACCCTTAAAATTTTTAATCTCTCCTTAAATTTTTTTTAAAACAAAACTCAATTTTAATGCCACATGTCATTACTCACTCAACTGAGCATGACACGTTACCAATTATTAAATGACCGTTTGGTGAATTTGACGGCAGGCCTCTAATTGAATCAAATTTGCAATAATAGGGACCCAATTGATACGCCAAAAAAAAGGAACCTATTTAGAATTTCGGACAAAAATAGGGACTTATGGTAAGATTAAACCTAATAAAAAATGTTCCTGCTGAAATCATGCCAAACATAATGATTTTATATATAATATAGAGAGAGAATTAAACTCGTGTTACCTTGTACAATTTTAACTATAATAAAAAAAAGGGTTAAATATGTTTTTAGTCCTTCAACTATCAAGCGATTTTGTTTTTTGTCCCTATTTCAAACTTTGTACGCTTTGATCCCTCACCTTAAGGAAGCCATAATTTTTGGTCCTCCAAAACAAACAACGTTAAAAATCAGGTGAGGTGGCTAACTCTCTCCATCTTTGCAACATTTGATATTTTTCAATGCAAAGTAAAAACAGTGGTCACACACAAACGCCAACACACCTCCACTAACTCAGATTGTCGTCGACGACGTTTGTTGCCGCCAGGGAAGCCATCGGAGTTTCCCTTCCTTTTCTTCCAAGCATTAGGGTTTCTTCTTTTTCAATCTCTGCAACGCTCATCAGGAATGATAAAGGCACCATCACGGTCCACTCCAACCAGATTCGCAGCGAGTGGCATATGGAGCCATCGGGGGTGTCTGATGGACAAATTTATGAACACCAAATTATGATGTCACAAACTTGTTTTCAATCGGCAAGTATGACCGAATCGTTCAAGTAATAAACTTGGTTAGACCAAGTATCGTTCTTCCCAAAGGACTCACGGCCTAGTTTAGTTATGTGGTTTCTTGATTAACTAAGACTTACAAACGAAATATTTGGGGTTTAATATGCAAGACAGAAAATAAACATGTATGCATGAATTTTGATCAATGGCAAAAAGCAAAAGATAAACACTTTCAATGAAATATAGATATGAATATGTTGTTGGGGGTCAATTTCATCTTATCCACTCTCATATATTTTTAGGAATTCAACAGTCAAATCATCATTGTTAATGCCACTCTCTAATGTACCTTTCCAGAAGGCTTCTCCCTAATCACGAGTTCATACAATTCCTAGCATTCCTAATGATCAGTTCATAAGTGCAGGAGCTTAATGACAACCAATATAAAATTGGGAGAAATTCTCCGGATCTAGACTTCCCCGTACGTGCCCGTATCGACAAAACCAATAATCATGCATCGAATGAGTTAAACAATGCAAGCATTAAGCAAAGAGGAAAAACCCTAACTAATGATGAAAAGAAAGCATAAGTCTTAATTAAAAGATGTAAAAACAGATTCCATATATGAGAGTTTCACAAGATTACATTGATTCCCCAACAAACATACAGAGTTTAGTTCACCATATTCATGGTGAACCTAGATGAATTACAATGAAAGAATGAAAGAATAAACCCTAAAAAGGTGAAGAGGAAGCCTCAGCATCCAAGATCCTCCTTCAAAGGGGTGGAAGAGAGAGTGTTTGCTTTGTTCCAGCCAAAGATGCCTAACCCTAGGAAACCCTAAAGCTTATATATCATTCGTAAATTACAAAAAGTCAAGTCCAAGCCCATTAAAGTGCCGCTCAGCGGTAAAATACCGCTCAGCGGTGAGTGCGTGACTTGTTTTCTCCCCTCAGCGGCCATTTTGCCCCTCAGCGGACCTCACGTGACTTCCAGAGTGCCGCTCAGCGGTAAACTGCCGCTGAGCGGTGACTTCGGCTTCTCCTTTTTGCACTTTTTGTTGTCTTTTCTGATTTCAACTCTCTCCTTCTTCACTTCTTTCACCAAATTCACCTTAAAACCTGCACAAAAACACTGAAATCAAGCATAAACCTGTCCAGCTCTCTTATTTCTGAAAATATCAATAAAAGGCATGATTTCAAGCTAGTTTTTAAGTGTAAAGGTTGCTTTTAGTATGAATTTTAAGCATGAAAATAACAGTTTTTCAACTGTTATCACAACCCCAAACTTAAAACTTTGCTTGTCCTCAAGCAAATAAGATGTAACTCAATCTTCAACCAATTCATATGATAGTTCACCTCATTCAAAAAAATCTTCTTTCAAGATAAGTAAAAACTTCAATTAAACTTATGACCAATATTTCAATCAAGATGTGCACATGCTTTAGTGTTCACAAAGTCATTTAAATTCCAACAAATGCTATTCTTCATGAATGATCAATCAATTAATCATGGATGTTCATGTGTTAATGGAATATCTCCTCACTAGGTAAAGTGTTTCACTCACACACAAGTGTATAAGAGGTAATCACTCATTCACTCTACTATTACAATGTCACATGAATTAACTTTGCCTTTCATTTTACCACAATCAAAAACATTCACAAGCATGCATCATCACAAGGACTTTTCAATGGCTTATAATGTGGCTGGGCTAACAAGAAAATTGGTTTTTCTGGATCACAAAATCCTTGAGCTAATAGAATCATAACAACACAATCATCTTATTCATACCCAACTCTCTTTTTGCCTTTGCATTGAGCTTTGCTTCTTTTTCTTTTCTTTTCTTTTTCTTTGCATATTCTTACTTTTTAGCTCTTAGCTCAATGCTTTTCATGTTTTCCCAATAACCCCAAACTTGAACATTTAATAATACCACACAAGATCTTCTACTTAACTCAAGGTAAAGATTTTTCAATCAAAGGTTTCAGTGTATATTCAAGGCTAAGGGTTCAAAAGGATTGAACACAAAGTGTTCTCTTTTAGTGGGCTAACTTTTACAAATTTGGCCAATAAAAAGGTTTCCAACAAACGGCCTTGATCATATGATGCAAAACAAGCAATTGATTCAATCATAGAAAACCTGGGCAAAATCATTCATGCTTTCAAAGTAATAGCATTCAACAATAACAACTCTGGAGCTCAAAATCTCACATATAAGCTCATTCACATTTGACATACACATCCTGCTTAATTTCACAATCACAATCATGATATCATGCATTTGTTCACAAAGCTTGTGAATCACCTATATAAGCATTTTAATGTGCACATCATCTCAACATCAATTAATCATAAGCATCATTCAGTATTACTTATCACACAATCACAGTTAATAGCAAACCATCACAAGAAACCAGGTTTCAAATAGAGTACATCAAACCCTAATCTAAAAACAAAAACAAATAAGTTCAGAAAACTTAAACCACAAAAGCATAATCATATGATAGCATTTATCAGTAAATGCTATCTCAGCTCCTCATCAGTCTGAGCTGTCCTCTGTATCTTCCTCTTCCTCTTCATCTTCATCATCTTCAAATGCATCATCATCATCAGCTTCATCTTCTTCCATCTCTCTAGCTGAAGCTTCAGCTGCTCCAGCTCCCCCTCCATGCACTGGCTCCTCTGGCCAAGCTACCACATTATGGAATTCATCCATAGTCCACCTGTGGGCTGGAGGTGTATCATACATCCCCACAATCATCTCAACAGTGGCCACCTGCCCTCTGTGAATGGACTGCAACTGAGCACCTGTAAGAGACATATACATGTCCCTCATCTGGAATGGTTCTGCTTCATGTGTATCAGCAGATGTCTGGCTCTGTACTGGCCCTCTCTCTCTACGAGCCCGGCGTGGTGGAACTGGCTGAGCTGCATCATCACCTCCACAGTACTGTCTATAATAGGCCTCATCAATAGCTTTTCTTGGCCTCTCAAATGGTGGAGCAGAAGTGTCCACCCCAGCTATCTTGCAAAGGTGCGTGATCAAAGAAGGATGTCCCAGTGGTGCTTTGTTGTTTGAAGTATTGGCGCACACACTAATCTCATCAGCTATCACCTGCCCAATATTAACATTCAAGTTTCTGATAGCACAGTAGATGAAGAATGCCCTGCTGAGAGTAATATCTGACACATGTGAACATGGCTGAATGTTGGCATGAGAAAACGCCATCCAATACTTTGCAAGAGGAGTCAAATATGTTCTCCTAATGTTAACCACTGAGCCAGATCGATTCCTTTGGAAGTGTGCTCCAGGTATACACAGTACTCTCTCCACATCCTCATAATCAGCACCTTCCTCCATGCAAAGAGCAAACTGGCACTGCTCACCAGCCCATACAGTGTCCAGAAAGTTATTAATTGAATCAGGATCATACCTGATAGCATGGCCTCTAACATAGCCCAAATAATTCTCAGCTGGATAATCACCAATCTTCTTTGCATTGGTGTAAAATTCCTTAACCACAGCTATGTTGGCAGGTGCAGGATAAGTGGCTAGCTTTCCCCAGTCATTCCCTAAAACTTGCTCTCCAAATTGAGGAGCAAGGTTAGGTATCATTCCAACCTTTCTCTCCATCAGAAGTCTGATAACAGTTGAAAAACTGTTATTTTCATGATTAAAATTGACACTAAAAGCAACCTTTACACTTAGAAACTAGCTTGAAATCATGCTTTTCTTCATGTTTTTAGAAATAAGAGAGCTGGACAGGTTTATGCTTGATTTCAGTGTTTTTGTGCAGGTTTTAAGGTGAATTTGGTGAAAGAAGTGAAGAAGGAGAGAGATGAAATCAGAAAAGACAACAAAAAGTGCAAAAAGGAGAAGCCGAAGTCACCGCTCAGCGGCAGTTTACCGCTGAGCGGCACTCAGGAGCTTGCGGGAGGTCCGCTGAGGGGCAAAATGGCCGCTGAGGGGAGAAAACAAGTCACGTACTCACCGCTGAGCGGTATTTTACCGCTGAGCGGCACTTTAATGGGCTTGGACTTGACTTTTTGTAATTTACGAATGATATATAAGCTTTAGGGTTTCCTAGGGTTAGGCATCTTTGGCAGAAACGAAGCAAACACTCTCTCTTCCACCCCTTGGGGTAGATTGGGAGATGGTGACAGCTCTCCTCTTCTCTTTCTCGGGTTTTTCTATCTCTTTCATTCTTTCATTATTGTTCATCTAGGTTCACCATGAATATGGTGAACTAAACCTTGTATGTTTGTTGGGGAATCAATGTAATCTTTTGAAGCTCTCATATATGGAATTTGTGCTTGCATCTTAATCTAAGACTTATGCTTTCTTTCATCATTAGTTAGGGTTTTTCCTCTTTGCTCAATGCTTGCTTTGTTTAACTCATTCAATGCATGATTATTGATTTTGTCGATACGGGAACGTACGGGGAAGTCTAGATCCGGGGAATTTCTCCCAATAGTATATTGGTTGCCTTAAGCTCCTGTGCTAAAAAAACTAATTATTAGGAATGCTAGGAATTGTATGAACTCGTAATTAGGGAGAAGCCTTCTTGAAAGGTAATTTAGAGAGTGGCATTAACAATGATGACTTGAATGTTGAATTCCTAAAATATATGAGAGTGGATAAGATGAAATTGACCCCCAACAACATATTCATCAATATATTTCATTGAAAGTGCTTGTCTTTTGCTTTTGCCATTGATCAAAACCTCATGCATACATGTTTATTTTCTGTTTTGCATATTAAACTTCAAATATTTCGTTCTTAAGTCTTAGCTAATCAATGAACCACACAACTAAACTAGGCCGTGAGTCCTTTGGGAGAACGATACTTGGTCTTACCGAGTTTATTACTTGAAACGATTCGGTCATACTTGCCGATTGTTCAACAAGTTTGTGACATCATATTTTGGTGATCATAAATTTGTCCATCAAGTTTTTGGCGCCGTTGCCGGGGACTCTGGTTTAACTGGTTAATTTGTGTGATTATTGATTATCTTTGACTTATTTTTTTTTATTTTTAATTTAAATTTTGATTTTTTTTTATTTTATTTTATTTTTCTGTTTATATTTTTCAGTTTGTATTTTATTTGATTTGATTTTATTTTATTTTATTTTATTTTTTGTTTTCTGTTTTTCTGTTTTCTGTTTTTATTTTCTGTTTTTTTTATTTATTTTTTTTTCGGTTTTTATTTGATTTTATTTTATTTGATTAGATTAGATTTTATTTTATTTTATTTTATTTTCTGTTTGTATTTTATTTTATTTTATTTTATTTTTCTGTTTTTATTTCCTATCTTCTTATCTTTTCAATTATATCCTTTGATTTTTATTTTATTGTATTTTTTTTTCTCTATCTTTTTGTGCTAACAATTGTTTTTAGGGTTTTGTGCCTAATGTCTGCAGAATGCAATTTGGTCAAGAATTTAACTATATGAGCACTCAATTCCACCAAAGTAATCTCAACCGCTGGTGGGAACCTCACTCAAGCATGGATCAAAGCCAATTTTGGCAAGCTGCTGGACAATTTGAGAACCAACCACAACAACAATGGCAGCAACAACCCTTTTTATCAGGAAGTTTGGATAGGTTGGAGGACACCCTTCAACGATTTTTGAAAAATTCCGACTCTACTCAGAAAAGCATTGAAGAATCATGTAAAAGAATGGAGATGCAACTTCGTTACATCAATCAGAGATTGAATGATGAGGTTAATACTGAAGTTAACCTTAAGGAGGAAGGGCAAGTCATTATCACTGAAAGTGACAAGATTCTTGATGAGGAAAAATTAAGGGTAGAGAGAAAAGAGAAAGAAGAGTTGAGTGAGAAAGATAAAGATGAAGAAAAAGAAAAAGAAGTGGTTGAGAGAGAAGAGAGAAAGAAAATTTGTGTGAAAATAAAGAAGTTGAGGAGAAAAAGAAAAGGGAAGAAAAAAATAAAAGAAAAGAAAAAGAGAAAATTTAGGGAGAGAAAAAGGAAGAAAAAGAAGATGAGAGGAAAGAAGAAGAAATCATATGAAAAATCACATCCTCATCTAAAGAAGAATCATAGGAAGGAAAAGAAATTTAAGTGCTTTATGGAAATCTTCAAGAAATTGGAGATTAAAGTTCCTATGATTGAGACACTACAACAGGTTCCTGGTTTGATCAAATTTCTGAAGAAGTTCAGTAGAAAGAAGAAAAAGAAGAAGGAACTTGAGCTTTATTGGGTCAAGCTAATGACGTTAAAAGAGCGCTTGCTGGGAGGCAACCCAGTGAATTTAAAAACTTTTGATTTGGTTTTGTAATTTTTAATTTGTGAACATTATTTTTGTATTTATTTTGTTGGATATAGCATCTACTGAAGGATGCTAGGTGGTTAAGTATCTACTGAAGGATACAATGGCTGTAACACCTACTGATGGGTGTTGGTAAGAAAATTTTGCACCTACTGAAGGGTGTTGGTGGATTTTGGGTCAGGCTCGTGACGTTAAACAAGCGCTACCTGGGAGGCAACCCAGTTGATTGAATATTTTTGTTGATTTGTTTTAGTTAGGGTTTGCATAAGCATTTTGAACATTGAATTGCAGGGACCCAGTGAGGGGCATGTCTAGGAGGCACGTAGGTTAAGAAAAGAAGGAGAAGAACACATCACGAAAGTGCCGCTGAGCGGTACTTTACCGCTGAGCGGTACTCTCGCAGATTGGGTTTTAGTTCCCCTTAGCGGGACCCGAGCCCATTAGGGTATTTTTATACCCCAAGCTGCGGTTTAGGTTTTCTATCCAGGCTCTTCTCTGCACAAACACTTCCACATACCTTTTCCAAGGTTCTCTACATTTTTCCTTTCATTCCTCTTTAGAAAATTTCTCTTCCACTCACTTGCTCACTAGTGTTCCATCAAAGTTTGGGGTTGGAAGAGAGCATTCTAGCTTGGAAGCATTCTCATTGCATCTAGTATCTCCACCCAAGTAAGTAAAATGCATTTTGTTCATTCTAGGGTTTTTGATTTTGAATATGATTGTCAAAGCATGAAGATTTAGGGGTTTTGATTTCTTTGCATGATTTGATGATATATTTGATGTTTGAACCGATTAAACTGCATGATTATGAACTGGAAAACTGAAAATTTCATTTGGGTGGAGTTAGGAAAGCTTTAAAACAGGTTTTTCAAAAATCTGCAGAGTTACCGCTGAGGGGTAAACTGCCGCTGAGCGGCACTCTCCCAGGTTTGATTTTTTCTGGTTTTTTGTGATATGGAATGTGGTACTGGTGGCGCTGAGGGGGAATTCTGGCCCTCAGCGGTGATTTAGCTTCGAAAGGAGTTGTGTTCTTTGTTTTACTAATGATTAACATCATGTTCTGTGGTTTTGTATTTGTGTTTTGAATGTAGGAATGGCATCATCTTCAGGAAAAAGATTGAAAACCATGGCAACCAAGAGAAAGGAAAAGGAACCAGAACAACTCCACTCTAGCAGGTTCCTCTCTAGGAAACATGAGAAGCACTTTAAAGTGGTTCAGGACAGGAGACTTCTGATGGAGAGAAAGGTTGGAATGATACCTAACCTTGCTCCTCAATTTGGAGAGCAAGTGTTAGGGAATGATTGGGGAAAGCTAGCCACTTATCCTGCACCTGCCAACATAGCTGTGGTTAAGGAATTTTACACCAATGCAAAGAAGATTGGTGATTATCCAGCTGAGAATTATTTGGGCTATGTGATGGACAAATTTGTAAGCACCAAAATATGATGTCACAAACTTGTTTCACAATCGGCAAGTATGACCGAATCGTTCAAGTAATAAAACTTGGTAAGACCAAGTATCGTTCTTCCCAAAGGACTCACGGCCTAGTTTAGTTATGTGGTTTCTTGATTAACTAAGACTTATGAACGAAATATTTGGGTTTTAAATGCAAGACAGAAAATAAACATGTATGCATGAATTGATCAATGGCAAAGATAAAAGATAAACACTTTCAATGGAATATATGAATGAATATGTTGTTGGGGGTCAATTTCATCTCATCCACTCTCATATATTTTAGGAATTCAACATTCAAATCATCATTGTTAATGCCACTCACTAATGTACCATTCTAGATGGCTTCTCCCTAATCAAATAGTTCATACAATTCCTAGCATTCCTAATGATTAGTTCATTACCACAGGAGCTTAAGGCAACCAATATAATATTGTCAGTAAAATATTGGGAGAAATTCCCCGGATCTAGATTTCCCCGTACGTGTCCGTATCAACAAAACCAATAATCATGCATTAGAATGAGTTTAACAATGCAAGCATTGAGCAAAGAGGAAAAACCCTAACTAATGATGAAAAGAAAGCATATGTCTTAATTCAAAGATGTATTCAACAAATCCATATATGAGAGCTTCAAGAGATTACATTGATTCCCCAACAAACATACAAGGTTTAGTTCACCATATTCATGGTGAACCTAGATGAATAACAATGAAAGTATGAAAGAATAAACCCAATAAAGGTGAAGAGGTAGCCTGAGCATCCAAGATCCTCCTTCAAAGGGGTGGAAGAGAGAGTGTTTGCCTCGTTTCTGCCAAAGATACCTAACTAAAGGACGTGCAAGCCCTTAAATACTAATCTAGAGTTACAAAAGATTATAAAAGTCCAAGCCCAAAAAGTGCCGCTCAGCGCCATTTACCGCTCAGCGGTGGTTACGCGTCTTCTTTCTTCCCCTCAGCGGCCATTTGCCCCTCAGCGGTTCCAACGCCACCTCTTGAGTGCCGCTCAGCGGTAGTTTGCCGCTGAGCGGTGCCTTCGACTTCTCCTTTTTGCACTCTTTCTTGTCTTTTCTAATGTCCTCTCTCTCATTCTTCACTTCTTTCACCAAATTCACCTCAAAACCTGCACAAAAACACTCAAATCAAGCATAAACCTGTCCAGCTCTCTTATTTCTGAAAATATAAACAAAATGCATGATTTCAAGCTAGTTTCTAAGTCTAAAGGTTGCTTTTAGTATCACTTTTAAGCATGAAAATAACAGTTTTTCAACTGTTATCACAACCCCAAACTTAGAACTTTGCTTGTCCTCAAGCAAATAAAATGTAACTCCATCTCCAACCAATTCATATGATGGTTCACTCATTCAAAATCCTCTTTTCAAGATAAGTAATAACTTCACTCAAACTTATGACCAAGAGTTAATTCAAGATGTGCACATGCTTTAGTGTTCACAAAGTCATTTAAGTTCCAACAAATGCTATTTTTCATGAATGATCAATCAATTAAGCATGGATGTTCATGTGCTTATGGAATCTTTCCTCACTAGGTAAAGTGTTTCACTCAACACACAAGTGTATAAGAGGTAAAGTATTTCACTCATTCACTCCACTATCACAATGTCACATGAATCAACTTTGCCTTTCATTTAACCACAATCAAATACATTCACAAGCATGCATCATCACAAGGACTTTTCAATGGCTTATAATGTGGTTGGGCTAACAAGAAAATTGGTTTTTCTGGATCACAAAATCCTTGAGTTAAGAGAATCATAACAACACAATCTTCTTATTCATTCCCAACTTTCTTTTGCCTTTGCTTTTGCATTTGCATTGAGCTTTGCTTCTTTTTCTTTTCTTTTCTTTGCATATTTTTACTTTTTAGCTGTTAGCTCAATGTTTTTTTCCTTTTTCATGTTTCCCCAATAACCCCAAACTTGAACATTTAACAATACCACACAAGATCTTCTACTTAACTCAAGGTAAAGATTTTCAATCAAGGGTGTTCAGTGTATATTTAAGGCTAAGGGTTCAAAGGATAGAACACAACGTGTTCTCTTTTAGAAGGCTAACTTTATGAATTTGGCCAATAAAAGGGTTTCAAAAACACGGCCTTTGATCATATGATGCAAAACGAGCAATTGATTCAATCATAGAAAACCTGGGCAAAGTCATTCATGCTTTCAAAGTAATAGCATTCAACAATAACAACTCTGGAGCTCAAAACCTCACATATAAGCTCATTCACATTTGACATGCACATCCTGCTTAATTTCACAATCACAATCATGATATTATGCATTTGTTCACAAAGCTTGTGAATCACCTGTATAAGCATTTTAATATGCACATCATCTCAACATCAATCAATCATAAGCATCATCAAGCATTACTTATCACACAATCACAGTTAATAGCAAACCATCATAAGAAACCAGGTGTTCAATAGAGTACATCAAACCCTAATCTAAAAACAAAAACAAATAAGTTCAGAAAACTTAAACCATAAAAGCATAATCATATGATAGCATTCATCAGTAAATGCTATCTCAGCTCCTCATCAGTCCGAGCTCTCTGTATCTTCCTCTTCCTCTTCATCATCATCTTTATCAAATGCATCCTCCTCCTCTGCTTCATCTTCCTCCATATCTCTGGCTGAAGCTTCAGCTGCTTCAGCTCCTCCATATACTGGTTCTTCTGGCCAAGCTACCACATTATGGAATTCATCCATAGTCCACCTGTGTGCTGGAGGGGTATCATACATCCCCACTATCATCTCAGCCGTGGCCACCTGCCCTCTGTGGATGGACTGCAACTGAGCACCTATAAGAGACATATACATGTCCCTCATCTGGAATGGTTCTGCCTCATGAGTATCAGCAGAAGTCCTGCTCTGTGCTGGCCTTCTCTCTCTACGAGCCTGGCGTGGTGGAACTGGCTGGGCTGCCTCCTCACCTCCACAGTACTGTCTGTAATAGGCCTCATCTATAGCTTTTCTTGGCCTCTCAAATGGTGGAACAGAAGTGTCCACCCCAGCTAGCTTGCAAAGGTGAGTGATCAAAGAAGGATGTCCCAGTGGTGCTTTGTTGTTTGAGGTGTTAGCACACACACTAATCTCATCAGCTATCACCTGCCCAATATTAACATTCAAGTTTCTGATAACACAGTAGATGAATAGTGCCCTGCTGAGAGTAATATCTGACACATGTGAACATGGCTGAATGTTGGCATGAGAAAACGCCATCCAATACTTTGCAAGAGGAGTCAAATCTGTCCTCCTAATGTTAACCACTGAGCCAGATCTATTCCTTTGGAAGTGTCCTCCAGGTATACACAATACTCTCTCCACATCCTCATAATCAGCACCTTCCTCCATGCTAAGAGCAAACTGGCATTGCTCACCAGCCCACACAGTATCCAGAAAGTTATTTATGGAGTCAGGATCATACCTGATAGCATGGCCTCTAACATAGCCCAAATAATTCTCAGCTGGATAATCACCAATCTTCTTTGCATTGGTGTAGAATTCTTTCACCACAGCTATGTTGGCAGGTGATGGATAAGTGGCTAGCTTCCCCCAATCATTCCCTAACACTTGCTCTCCAAATTGAGGAGCAAAGTTAGGTATCATTCCAACCTTTCTCTCCATTAGAAGTCTCCTGTCCTGAACCACCCTAAAGTGCTTCTCATGTTTCCTAGAGAGGAACCTGCCATTATGGGGCTGCTCTGGTTCCTTTTCCTTTCTCTTGGTTGCCATGGTTTTCAATCTCTTTCCTGAAGAGGATGCCATTCCTGCATTCAAACATAAATCCAAAACCACAGAACATGATGTTAATCATTAGTAAACACAAAACAATACTCCTTTTGAAGCTAAACCACCGCTGAGGGCCAGAATTTCCCCTCAGCGCCACCAGTGCCATATTCAAACACGCAACAAACCAGAAAAAGCAAATCTGGCAGAGTGCCGCTCAGCGGTAAATGCCGCTCAGCGGTGATCTGCAGATTTTTGCAAATCTCGTTTTTAAACTGTCCTAACTCCACCCAAATGCAATTTTCAGTTTTCCAGTTCATAATCAAACAGTTTAATCGGTTCAAACATCAAATATATCATCAAATCATGCATAGAAATCAAAACCCCTAAATATTCATGCTTTGACAATCACAGTCAATTTCAAGAACCCTAGAATGAACAAAATGCATTTTACTTACTTGGGTGGAGATGCTAGATGATATGAGAATGCTTCCAAACTAAAATGCTCTCTTCCAACCCCAAACTTTGATAGCACACTAGTGTAAAAGTGAGTGGAAGAGAAATTTTCTAAAGAGGGAAGAGTAAAAAGATGTGGAAAACCTAGGAGAAGGTGTGTGGAAGTGTTTGTGCAGAGAGAAGTCTGGAAATAAACCCTAAAACGCAGCTTGGGGTATAAAAATACCCTAATGGGCTCGGGTCCCGCTAAGGGGAACTTAAGCCCCTCTGCGATAGTACCGCTCAGCGGTAATTGCCGCTCAGCGGCACTTTCGTGAAGTGCTCCCCTCCTTCTTTTCTTGACCTACGTGCCTTCCCTACATGTCTCTCATAGGTTCCCTGCAATTCAATGTTAAAAATGCTTATGCAAATCCTAACTAAAAATAAACAAACAAAAACAATCAATCAACTGGGTTGCCTCCCAGGTAGCGCTTGTTTAACGTCACGAGCCTGACCCAAAATCCACCAACACCCATCAGTAGGTGTTTCAAACTTACCAGCACCCATCAGTAGGTGCAAAATCTTCTCACCAACACCCATCAGTAGGTGTTACAAACCTAACATCCTTCAGTAGATGCTGGATCCAACAAAAATATTTACAGAATAATATCCACAATTTAAAAGTTACAAAACCAAATTAAAATCAAAAGTTCTTAAATCACTGGGTTGCCTCCCAGCAAGCGCTCTTTTAACGTCATTAGCTTGACCCAACCTCAAGTTCCTTCTTCTTTCTCTTCTTTCTACTGAACTTCTTCAGAAATTTGATCAAACCAGGAACCTGTTGCAATGTCTCAACCATAGGAACTTTAATCTCCAATTTCTTGAAGATTTCCATAAAGCACTTAAATTTCTTTTCCTTCCTATGATTCTTCTTTAGATGAGGATGTGATTTTTCATGTGATTTCTTCTTCTTTCCTCTCATCTTCTTTTTCTTCCTTTTTCTCTCCCTAAATTTTCTCTTTTTCTCTTCTTTTATTTTTTTCTTCCTTTCTCTTTTTCTCCTCAACTTCTTTATCTTCACACAAATTTTCTTTCTCTCTTTTCTCTCAACCAATTCTTTTTCTTTTTCTTCATCTTTATCTTTCTCACTCAACTCTTCTTTCTCTTTTCTCTCTACCTTTTCCGCATCTCCCTCTATTTTTTTCTCATCAAGAATCTTGTCACTTTCAGTGACATTGGTTTGCCCTTCCTCCTTAAGGTTAACTTCAGTATTAACCTCATCATCCAATCTCTGACTAATGTAACGAAAGTGCATCTCCATCCTTTTACATGATTCTTCAATGCTTTTCTGAGTAGAGTCGGAACTTTTCAAAAATCGTTGAAGGGTGTCCTCCAAACTTTCTGATAGAGAGGATTTTTGCTGCCATTGTTGTTGTGGTTGGTTCTCAAATTGTCCAGCAGCTTGCCAAAATTGGCTTTGATCCATGCTTGAGTGAGGTTCCCACCATTGGTTGAGATTACTTTGGTAGAATTGAGTGCCCCTATAATTAAACTCTTGACCAAATTGCATTCTGCAGACATTAGGCACAAAACCCTAAAAACAATTGTTAGCACAAAAAGATAGAGAAAAGAAAAAAAATCAAAGGATATAATTGAAAAGATAAGAAGATAGGAAATAAAAACAGAAAAATAAAAACAGAAAATAAAATAAAACCTAATCTAAAAAATAAAATCTAATCTAAAAGATAAAATAAAATAAAATCTAACCTAACCTAAAAGATAGAATAAGAATAAAATAAAATCTAACCTAAAAAGATAAAAAGATAAAATCTAATAAAATAAAATAAAATCTAATCTAAAAAGATAAAAATCAAATAAAAACCAAAAAATAAAAAACAGAAAATAAAAACAGAAAACAGAAAAACAGAAAACAGAAAAAAAATAAAATCAAATCAAATAAAATACAAACTGAAAAATATAAACAGAAAAATAAAATAAAAATTCGAAATTTAAAATAAAATAAAAAAAAATAAGTCAAAGATAATCAATAATCACACAAATTAACCAGTTAAACCACGAATCCCCGGCAGCGGCGCCAAAAACTTGATGGACAAATTTGTAAGCACCAAAATATGATGTCACAAACTTGTTTCACAATCGGCAAGTATGACCGAATCGTTCAAGTAATAAAACTTGGTAAGACCAAGTATCGTTCTTCCCAAAGGACTCACGGCCTAGTTTAGTTATGTGGTTTCTTGATTAACTAAGACTTATGAACGAAATATTTGGGTTTTAAATGCAAGACAGAAAATAAACATGTATGCATGAATTGATCAATGGCAAAGATAAAAGATAAACACTTTCAATGGAATATATGAATGAATATGTTGTTGGGGGTCAATTTCATCTCATCCACTCTCATATATTTTAGGAATTCAACATTCAAATCATCATTGTTAATGCCACTCACTAATGTACCATTCTAGATGGCTTCTCCCTAATCAAATAGTTCATACAATTCCTAGCATTCCTAATGATTAGTTCATTACCACAGGAGCTTAAGGCAACCAATATAATATTGTCAGTAAAATATTGGGAGAAATTCCCCGGATCTAGATTTCCCCGTACGTGTCCGTATCAACAAAACCAATAATCATGCATTAGAATGAGTTAAACAATGCAAGCATTGAGCAAAGAGGAAAAACCCTAACTAATGATGAAAAGAAAGCATATGTCTTAATTCAAAGATGTATTCAACAAATCCATATATGAGAGCTTCAAGAGATTACATTGATTCCCCAACAAACATACAAGGTTTAGTTCACCATATTCATGGTGAACCTAGATGAATAACAATGAAAGTATGAAAGAATAAACCCAATAAAGGTGAAGAGGTAGCCTGAGCATCCAAGATCCTCCTTCAAAGGGGTGGAAGAGAGAGTGTTTGCCTCGTTTCTGCCAAAGATACCTAACTAAAGGACGTGCAAGCCCTTAAATACTAATCTAGAGTTACAAAAGATTATAAAAGTCCAAGTCCAAAAAGTGCCGCTCAGCGCCATTTACCGCTCAGCGGTGGTTACGCGTCTTCTTTCTTCCCCTCAGCGGCCATTTGCCCCTCAGCGGTTCCAACGCCACCTCTTGAGTGCCGCTCAGCGGTAGTTTGCCGCTGAGCGGTGCCTTCGACTTCTCCTTTTTGCACTCTTTCTTGTCTTTTCTAATGTCCTCTCTCTCATTCTTCACTTCTTTCACCAAATTCACCTCAAAACCTGCACAAAAACACTCAAATCAAGCATAAACCTGTCCAGCTCTCTTATTTCTGAAAATATAAACAAAATGCATGATTTCAAGCTAGTTTCTAAGTCTAAAGGTTGCTTTTAGTATCACTTTTAAGCATGAAAATAACAGTTTTTCAACTGTTATCACTATGTTAGAGGCCATGCTATCAGGTATGATCCTGATTCAATTAATAACTTTCTGGACACTGTATGGGCTGGTGAGCAGTGCCAGTTTGCTCTTTGCATGGAGGAAGGTGCTGATTATGAGGATGTGGAGAGAGTACTGTGTATACCTGGAGGACACTTCCAAAGGAATAGATCTGGCTCAGTGGTTAACATTAGGAGGACGGATTTGACTCCTCTTGCAAAGTATTGGATGGCGTTTTCTCATGCCAACATTCAGCCATGTTCACATGTGTCAGATATTACTCTCAGCAGGGCATTCTTCATCTACTGTGCTATCAGAAACTTGAATGTTAATATTGGGCAGGTGATAGCTGATGAGATTAGTGTGTGCGCCAATACTTCAAACAACAAAGCACCACTAGGACATCCTTCTTTGATCACGCACCTTTGCAAGATAGCTGGGGTGGACACTTCTGCTCCACCTTTTGAGAGGCCAAGAAAAGCTATTGATGAGGCCTACTATAGACAGTACTGTGGAGGTGATGATGCAGCTCAGCCAGTTCCACCACGCTGTGCTCGTAGAGAGAGAGGGCCAGCACAGAGCCAGACATCTGCTGAGACACATGAAGCAGAGCCATTCCAGATGAGGGACATGTATATGTCTCTTATAGGGGCTCAGTTGCAGTCCATTCACAGAGGGCAGGTGGCCACTGCTGAGATGATTGTGGGGATGTATGATACACCTCCAGCCCACAGGTGGACTATGGATGAATTCCATAATGTGGTAGCTTGGCCAGAGGAGCCAGTGCATGGAGGAGGAGCTGAAGCAGCTGAAGCTTCAGCTAGAGATATGGAAGAAGATGAAGCTGATGAGGATGATGCATTTGAAGATGATGAAGATGAGGAGGAAGAGGAAGATACAGAGGACAGCTCAGATTGATGAGGAGCTGAGATAGCATTTACTGATGAATGGTATCATGTGCTTATGTTTTGTGGTTTAAGTTTTCTGAACTTATTTGTTTCTGTTTTTAGATTAGGGTTTGATGTACTTTATTTGAAACCTCATTTGTTATGATGGTTTGCTATTAACTGTGATTTTGTGATAAGTAATTCTGAATGATGCTTATGATTGATTGATGTTGAGATGATGTGCACATTAAAATGCTTATACAGGTGATTCACAAGCTTTGTGAACAAATGCAGGATATCATGATTGTGATTGTGAAATTAAGCAGGATGTGTATGTCAAATGTGAATGAGCTTATATGTGAGATTTTGAGCTCCAGAGTTGTTATTGTTGAATGCTATTACTTTGAAAGCATGAATGGTTTTGCCCAGGTTTTCTATGATTGAATCAATTGCTTGTTTTGCATCATGTGATCAAGGCCATTTGTTGAAAACCTTTTTATTGGCCAAATTCATAAAATTAGCCCACTAAAAGAGAACACTGTGTGTTCTATCCTTTGAACCCTTAGCCTTGAATATACACTGAAAACCCTTAGTTGAAAATCTTTACCTTGAGTTAAGAAGAAGATCTTGTGTGGTATTGTTAAATGTTCAAGTTTGGGGTTGTTGGGAAAATATGAAAAGCATTGAGCTAAGAGCTAAAAAGTAAGAATATGCAAAAAGAAAAGAAAAGAAAAAGAAGTAAAGCTCAATGCAAAGGAAAAAAGAGAGTTGGGTATGAATAAGATGATTGTGTTGTTATGATTCTATTAACTCAAGGATTTTGTGATCCAGAAAAACCAATTTTCTTGTTAGCCCAGCCACATTATAAGCCATTGAAAAGTCCTTGTGATGATGCATGCTTGTGAATGTTTTTGATTGTGGTAAAATGAAAGGCAAAGTTAATTCATGTGACATTGTAATAGTAGAGTGAATGAGTGATTACCTCTTATACACTTGTGTGTGAGTGAAACACTTTACCTAGTGAGGAGATATTCCATTAACACATGAACATCCATGCTTAATTGATTGATCATTCATGAAGAATAGCATTTGTTGGAATTTAAATGACTTTGTGAACACTAAAGCATGTGCACATCTTGATTGAAATATTGGTCATAAGTTTAATTGAAGTTTTTACTTATCTTGAAAGAAGACTTTTTGAATGAGGTGAACTATCATATGAATTGGTTGAAGATAGAGTTACATCTTGTTTGCTTGAGGACAAGCAAAGTTCTAAGTTTGGGGTTGTGATAACAGTTGAAAAACTGTTATTTTCATGATTAAAATTGACACTAAAAGCAACCTTTACACTTAGAAACTAGCTTGAAATCATGCTTTTCTTCATGTTTTTAGAAATAAGAGAGCTGGACAGGTTTATGCTTGATTTCAGTGTTTTTGTGCAGGTTTTAAGGTGAATTTGGTGAAAGAAGTGAAGAAGGAGAGAGATGAAATCAGAAAAGACAACAAAAAGTGCAAAAAGGAGAAGCCGAAGTCACCGCTCAGCGGCAGTTTACCGCTGAGCGGCACTCAGGAGCTTGCGGGAGGTCCGCTGAGGGGCAAAATGGCCGCTGAGGGGAGAAAACAAGTCACGTACTCACCGCTGAGCGGTATTTTACCGCTGAGCGGCACTTTAATGGGCTTGGACTTGACTTTTTGTAATTTACGAATGATATATAAGCTTTAGGGTTTCCTAGGGTTAGGCATCTTTGGCAGAAACGAAGCAAACACTCTCTCTTCCACCCCTTGGGGTAGATTGGGAGATGGTGACAGCTCTCCTCTTCTCTTTCTCGGGTTTTTCTATCTCTTTCATTCTTTCATTATTGTTCATCTAGGTTCACCATGAATATGGTGAACTAAACCTTGTATGTTTGTTGGGGAATCAATGTAATCTTTTGAAGCTCTCATATATGGAATTTGTGCTTGCATCTTAATCTAAGACTTATGCTTTCTTTCATCATTAGTTAGGGTTTTTCCTCTTTGCTCAATGCTTGCTTTGTTTAACTCATTCAATGCATGATTATTGATTTTGTCGATACGGGAACGTACGGGGAAGTCTAGATCCGGGGAATTTCTCCCAATAGTATATTGGTTGCCTTAAGCTCCTGTGCTAAAAAAACTAATTATTAGGAATGCTAGGAATTGTATGAACTCGTAATTAGGGAGAAGCCTTCTTGAAAGGTAATTTAGAGAGTGGCATTAACAATGATGACTTGAATGTTGAATTCCTAAAATATATGAGAGTGGATAAGATGAAATTGACCCCCAACAACATATTCATCAATATATTTCATTGAAAGTGCTTGTCTTTTGCTTTTGCCATTGATCAAAACCTCATGCATACATGTTTATTTTCTGTTTTGCATATTAAACTTCAAATATTTCGTTCTTAAGTCTTAGCTAATCAATGAACCACACAACTAAACTAGGCCGTGAGTCCTTTGGGAGAACGATACTTGGTCTTACCGAGTTTATTACTTGAAACGATTCGGTCATACTTGCCGATTGTTCAACAAGTTTGTGACATCATATTTTGGTGATCATAAATTTGTCCATCAAGTTTTTGGCGCCGTTGCCGGGGACTCTGGTTTAACTGGTTAATTTGTGTGATTATTGATTATCTTTGACTTATTTTTTTTTTATTTTTAATTTAAATTTTGATTTTTTTTTATTTTATTTTATTTTTCTGTTTATATTTTTCAGTTTGTATTTTATTTGATTTGATTTTATTTTATTTTATTTTATTTTTTGTTTTCTGTTTTTCTGTTTTCTGTTTTTATTTTCTTTTTTTTTTTTATTTTTTTTTCGGTTTTTATTTGATTTTATTTTATTTGATTAGATTAGATTTTATTTTATTTTCTGTTTGTATTTTATTTTATTTTATTTTATTTTTCTGTTTTTATTTCCTATCTTCTTATCTTTTCAATTATATCCTTTGATTTTTATTTTATTTTATTTTTTTTTTCTCTATCTTTTTGTGGTAACAATTGTTTTTAGGGTTTTGTGCCTAATGTCTGCAGAATGCAATTTGGTCAAGAATTTAACTATATGGGCACTCAATTCCACCAAAGTAATCTCAACCGCTGGTGGGAACCTCACTCAAGCATGGATCAAAGCCAATTTTGGCAAGCTGCTGGACAATTTGAGAACCAACCACAACAACAATGGCAACAACAACCCTTTTTATCAGGAAGTTTGGATAGGTTGGAGGACACCCTTCAACGATTTTTGAAAAATTCCGACTCTACTCAGAAAAGCATTGAAGAATCATGTAAAAGAATGGAGATGCAACTTCGTTACATCAATCAGAGATTGAATGATGAGGTTAATACTGAAGTTAACCTTAAGGAGGAAGGGCAAGTCATTATCACTGAAAGTGACAAGATTCTTGATGAGGAAAAATTAAGGGTAGAGAGAAAAGAGAAAGAAGAGTTGAGTGAGAAAGATAAAGATGAAGAAAAAGAAAAAGAAGTGGTTGAGAGAGAAGAGAGAAAGAAAATTTGTGTGAAAATAAAGAAGTTGAGGAGAAAAAGAAAAGGGAAGAAAAAAATAAAAGAAAAGAAAAAGAGAAAATTTAGGGAGAGAAAAAGGAAGAAAAAGAAGATGAGAGGAAAGAAGAAGAAATCATATGAAAAATCACATCCTCATCTAAAGAAGAATCATAGGAAGGAAAAGAAATTTAAGTGCTTTATGGAAATCTTCAAGAAATTGGAGATTAAAGTTCCTATGATTGAGACACTACAACAGGTTCCTGGTTTGATCAAATTTCTGAAGAAGTTCAGTAGAAAGAAGAAAAAGAAGAAGGAACTTGAGCTTTATTGGGTCAAGCTAATGACGTTAAAAGAGCGCTTGCTGGGAGGCAACCCAGTGAATTTAAAAACTTTTGATTTGGTTTTGTAATTTTTAATTTGTGAACATTATTTTTGTATTTATTTTGTTGGATATAGCATCTACTGAAGGATGCTAGGTGGTTAAGTATCTACTGAAGGATACAATGGCTGTAACACCTACTGATGGGTGTTGGTAAGAAAATTTTGCACCTACTGAAGGGTGTTGGTGGATTTTGGGTCAGGCTCGTGACGTTAAACAAGCGCTACCTGGGAGGCAACCCAGTTGATTGAATATTTTTGTTGATTTGTTTTAGTTAGGGTTTGCATAAGCATTTTGAACATTGAATTGCAGGGACCCAGTGAGGGGCATGTCTAGGAGGCACGTAGGTTAAGAAAAGAAGGAGAAGAACACATCACGAAAGTGCCGCTGAGCGGTACTTTACCGCTGAGCGGTACTCTCGCAGATTGGGTTTTAGTTCCCCTTAGCGGGACCCGAGCCCATTAGGGTATTTTTATACCCCAAGCTGCGGTTTAGGTTTTCTATCCAGGCTCTTCTCTGCACAAACACTTCCACATACCTTTTCCAAGGTTCTCTACATTTTTCCTTTCATTCCTCTTTAGAAAATTTCTCTTCCACTCACTTGCTCACTAGTGTTCCATCAAAGTTTGGGGTTGGAAGAGAGCATTCTAGCTTGGAAGCATTCTCATTGCATCTAGTATCTCCACCCAAGTAAGTAAAATGCATTTTGTTCATTCTAGGGTTTTTGATTTTGAATATGATTGTCAAAGCATGAAGATTTAGGGGTTTTGATTTCTTTGCATGATTTGATGATATATTTGATGTTTGAACCGATTAAACTGCATGATTATGAACTGGAAAACTGAAAATTTCATTTGGGTGGAGTTAGGAAAGCTTTAAAACAGGTTTTTCAAAAATCTGCAGAGTTACCGCTGAGGGGTAAACTGCCGCTGAGCGGCACTCTCCCAGGTTTGATTTTTTCTGGTTTTTTGTGATATGGAATGTGGTACTGGTGGCGCTGAGGGGGAATTCTGGCCCTCAGCGGTGATTTAGCTTCGAAAGGAGTTGTGTTCTTTGTTTTACTAATGATTAACATCATGTTCTGTGGTTTTGTATTTGTGTTTTGAATGTAGGAATGGCATCATCTTCAGGAAAAAGATTGAAAACCATGGCAACCAAGAGAAAGGAAAAGGAACCAGAACAACTCCACTCTAGCAGGTTCCTCTCTAGGAAACATGAGAAGCACTTTAAAGTGGTTCAGGACAGGAGACTTCTGATGGAGAGAAAGGTTGGAATGATACCTAACCTTGCTCCTCAATTTGGAGAGCAAGTGTTAGGGAATGATTGGGGAAAGCTAGCCACTTATCCTGCACCTGCCAACATAGCTGTGGTTAAGGAATTTTACACCAATGCAAAGAAGATTGGTGATTATCCAGCTGAGAATTATTTGGGCTATGTTAGAGGCCATGCTATCAGGTATGATCCTGATTCAATTAATAACTTTCTGGACACTGTATGGGCTGGTGAGCAGTGCCAGTTTGCTCTTTGCATGGAGGAAGGTGCTGATTATGAGGATGTGGAGAGAGTACTGTGTATACCTGGAGGACACTTCCAAAGGAATAGATCTGGCTCAGTGGTTAACATTAGGAGGACGGATTTGACTCCTCTTGCAAAGTATTGGATGGCGTTTTCTCATGCCAACATTCAGCCATGTTCACATGTGTCAGATATTACTCTCAGCAGGGCATTCTTCATCTACTGTGCTATCAGAAACTTGAATGTTAATATTGGGCAGGTGATAGCTGATGAGATTAGTGTGTGCGCCAATACTTCAAACAACAAAGCACCACTAGGACATCCTTCTTTGATCACGCACCTTTGCAAGATAGCTGGGGTGGACACTTCTGCTCCACCTTTTGAGAGGCCAAGAAAAGCTATTGATGAGGCCTACTATAGACAGTACTGTGGAGG
This sequence comes from Vigna umbellata, assembly GCF_029865625.1. Classification (NCBI taxonomy): domain Eukaryota; kingdom Viridiplantae; phylum Streptophyta; class Magnoliopsida; order Fabales; family Fabaceae; genus Vigna; species Vigna umbellata. Next base: position 37,899,421 of record NC_142165.1, on the reverse strand, counting down.
TGATGATGCAGCTCAGCCAGTTCCACCACGTCGTGCTCGTAGAGAGAGAGGGCCAGCATAGAGCCAGACATCTGCTGAGACACATGAAGCAGAGCCATTCCAGATGAGGGACATGTATATGTCTCTTATAGGGGCTCAGTTGCAGTCCATTCACAGAGGGCAGGTGGCCACTGCTGAGATGATTGTGGGGATGTATGATACACCTCCAGCCCACAGGTGGACTATGGATGAATTCCATAATGTGGTAGCTTGGCCAGAGGAGCCAGTGCATGGAGGAGGAGCTGAAGCAGCTGAAGCTTCAGCTAGAGATATGGAAGAAGATGAAGCTGATGAGGATGATGCATTTGAAGATGATGAAGATGAGGAGGAAGAGGAAGATACAGAGGACAGCTCAGATTGATGAGGAGCTGAGATAGCATTTACTGATGAATGGTATCATGTGCTTATGTTTTATGGTTTAAGTTTTCTGAACTTATTTGTTTCTGTTTTTAGATTAGGGTTTGATGTACTTTATTTGAAACCTGGTTTGTTATGATGGTTTGCTATTAACTGTGATTTTGTGATAAGTAATTCTGAATGATGCTTATGATTGATTGATGTTGAGATGATGTGCACATTAAAATGCTTATACAGGTGATTCACAAGCTTTGTGAACAAATGCAGGATATCATGATTGTGATTGTGAAATTAAGCAGGATGTGTATGTCAAATGTGAATGAGCTTATATGTGAGATTTTGAGCTCCAGAGTTGTTATTGTTGAATGCTATTACTTTGAAAGCATGAATGGTTTTGCCCAGGTTTTCTATGATTGAATCAATTACTTGTTTTGCATCATGTGATCAAGGCCATTTGTTGAAAACCTTTTTATTGGCCAAATTCATAAAATTAGCCCACTAAAAGAGAACACTGTGTGTTCTATCCTTTGAACCCTTAGCCTTGAATATACACTGAAAACCCTTAGTTGAAAATCTTTACCTTGAGTTAAGAAGAAGATCTTGTGTGGTATTGTTAAATGTTCAAGTTTGGGGTTGTTGGGAAAATATGAAAAGCATTGAGCTAAGAGCTAAAAAGTAAGAATATGCAAAAAGAAAAGAAAAGAAAAAGAAGTAAAGCTCAATGCAAAGGCAAAAAGAGAGTTGGGTATGAATAAGATGATTGTGTTGTTATGATTCTATTAACTCAAGGATTTTGTGATCCAGAAAAACCAATTTTCTTGTTAGCCCAGCCACATTATAAGCCATTGAAAAGTCCTTGTGATGATGCATGCTTGTGAATGTTTTTGATTGTGGTAAAATGAAAGGCAAAGTTAATTCATGTGACATTGTGATGAGAGGGTCGCACCTCCCACAAAAGTTGTGCATAAAAGAATGCAGTATAGACTAGGAAGTGACTCCTAGGTCGTCTCTCAAGGACCAATTTGGGTTCAGTCTCAGATTAACACGTAGTGGGGGGGGTTATCAAAGGTTTGTGACTGTAATTGAACTTAAATTAAAATGGAAATTAAACACAACTAAACATGATTGACGATATTCCAGTGCATGAAAACATTAAACTGAACATTGCAATAAATAAATATCCAAACACAATTCACCACCCAAAAGAAGAAAATCAATTCAACCTATAATGCAAACCATTCTTAGGCAAAAGAAATTAAAAGAAAATAAATTTTTCTCTCCCATTAATCGTGACTTCACACACTACTTCTTAAATGAATTGCTTCTCATATTAAATCACTCCTTCATTTCTCAAAGAAAATAAACCTGCAAAGTATTAATCCCAAAAATGAAAGTGGGGTAGCCTTTCTCATCCAGCAGCACTTTCAAATCAACTTTCTCCTCTTCCCAAAACGTGACAGCTGCCTTCTACTTCCAGCCGTGACACCACTCTTCTACCTAATCTACTTCTCATTCCATAATTCAAAAGCAAAGCCACTTTTCTTTAAAGAAAAATAATCATTTCTCCTCCTCTAAACGTAACAAGCTGCCACTTACTAAGCTAAATCCAAATGCCCTTTGCTCCATCCATTCTTCGTGCAGCACCTATCCGCTCCTCATATTCCCGTGACACCTTTCTCCAAGTTATTAAAGAAATGAGCTTCTGCTGCCAAACGTCCCATCATCTAGACTCCCACCTAATCTTCTCTTCATCTATTTCCCTCACACGTCCACGTGCACACCACTTCACCTCTCAATCCGCTACATATTAAGCCAAAATGAATTCCCTCTTGCTGGACGCGAGCTGGATGAAATTAGCGCCCCTTTTCCTAAAAGCAAAATGAAAGGAATAACCATATCTCTGTGGATGGCGGCTGCCTTCTTTTATTCCCATCCAGCACCGCATCCTCCAAAGTTCTCATCCCTTTTCCATGCAGCATCTCACGCTTTTCTTCCGGCCGTGACATGTGCTTTCAGCATTCTCCAAGACGTCACCGCGTTTGCGTCAAGCCAAAAAGAATGTACTGCACCATGAAGGAAAATAAAAATCACCGTGCACCCCTTTTCTTTGTGTCCGAGAGCTTCCCTCCAACAAAGTGAATCAGCATATTGAAATTAAAAGACAAAAACAACATTCAATAAAAGCGTAATAACCAAACGGAAGCGGCAATGAGAAATCAGCAAACATGATAAAAAATCATTCCATTCCTTCAATTCAAAAACAACGTTCAGCCCCTAAGACAAATTTTTCCAGAACTACCAAAGACTCCCAAAAACCTAAAGACCGAGAGTCTCCAAAAGTGTGGCGGCTGCACTCTCCTTCTTTAAGGCCGTGTGTCTGTTTTTAATAATGGTGGGGTCCACACAACAAAACCCTAGTTCCAAGTCACTAATCTCTACTTTTGGGCCTAATCTACTTTACCAAAAATTGACCCAAAATGTAAGAGTTGATACAGAAATTCTAAACTACTGAAGTACAATTTAATTAATTCTAAAATGTCTGTGTGGAGAGTCTTGAATTTATTTGGCATTCTTCCTGATGTCCCAAAATGTATTTCCGAAATTTTCCTGCACTTCAAAAATGCACTTAATCAGCTCAGAAAACCCAAATTAGCACAATTACAAATTTCCAACCAAATTAAGTAGAATTCGGAAAACAGGGAAATAACAAACAATTAAACACAATTCCTTGGTTTATTTAAGTGCAATAAACTAAATATAATTCAAGAAATAACGACTCATCAAAATAGACCACACTTAGTCTTTTTCACTCCTGGGCAAAACCAAGACGAAAACTAGGGAACTACTCAAACATCAGGGAGGTGACATAGACTCGACAGACAACAACAAAGACTCCAAAACAGAAACACAGTTGCACAATTCTCACAAAATCTGGACGGTAAAAGGTATAGGCAGAATCCCACACAGAGTCAATGAAAGCAAATACTCAAAGAATCATCCAAACAGTTCAGTACAAGGAAAACATTCAATCAGTTCAAGAGATGAATCGAAAGCAACAGAGCCTCACAGATGCACACAATCAGTGTTTCTCTCAAGTGTTTAAGGTAAATCAATGTCACTCAATGCACTCAAGAAAGCAAACACAAATAGACTTGGCAAGCCTCTAATATCAACACTCAAAACATATGCATGTTCAAATCAAAAGGTCTTTAATGGATGTAATGGGGCCAAGGACAAGGGAGGATATATCTGGATAAGAGCTACAAACCATAAGGAACAGAGGAGCAATGGGGAACAAGTGTAAACACATTCAAACACACTCACAACCTCTAATTCCATCCTCTTCTTGACTCCATTATTCACAAATTTTTTTATTTTTCTCATTTTTCTCACTTTTTTTTTCATCCTTTCTCTTTTCTTTTCTCTTTTTAGCACACAACTGTCAGAGACAAAATATAAATCATATTTCCGAAAACAAAACAAGAAGAGGAACCAACCAGCCAATTCATCAGAAACCCCCAAAAGACCACACTTGTTCCCAAAACACTTCCAAAGCTCCAAAATTCCTAAGGTTAAGGTAATCATGGTTTTTCACTTAGAGCTAGTGTATGAGCTTCAAAACAAAGAAATGAGGAAAGTATAGGCTCAAAAGGGGTTTTCAAAGGATCAGAACAAGGTAAGCTTATTTGGCTAGAGAGGCTCAAAAACAAAACTGCCTTTATTACTTCCAAACATGCATATCAATCAAGAATTATCAACAAGAGTCAAGCCAAGGCATATGCGCAAGCAATCAAGAGACGTATCACACACAAGAAAGAACATAAAGTGGCTCAAATCTCACATAGGGTAATTGTCACAATCAATTCAACCTCTCAAACATCATAATCATCTTCCCAAGCAGAGAAAAACAAGGATTTCAAACCAATAAGTATCAATCAAGTGAAGGAAATGATAAGTCTACAACCCAAACAAAGTCCAGAAATGAAGAGAATCATGCACAACTGTATACAAGACACGACAAAAACTACCTAGAAAAGAAAAAATTTAACACGGAAAACAAAAACTAACAAAGAAAAATCAGAATCTCCCCCAATAGACCACACTTAAACTACACAGTGTCCTCAATGTGTCATAAGCATAAGACCAGAAATCAGAACAATCAACAGATCATGGACAAGTGCAATAAAAGTAGGAAAAGGAGGAGAAGAGAAAAGGAAAACTCCCCTGATCATGGTGGCAGTTGCCAATTTTGGACTTTCAGGGAGATGTTTTCCACCATAGTATCCAGCAAAGAAGTTTTGAGGAAGAACTGCTTCATCCTTCATATTTGATCGAGCAGGGAAATGTCTTCCACAGCTGGATTTAAGAAGCAAAGATTGTTGATGAGCGGGTTCAGTCGGTGCCTATTCATCTTCAAACTGTTGTGTACACTGGCACCTTTGTCTTCCACCGTGGGCGTTTGTTGGTTAAATACATGTGTACCTCCTGTAACATGGTTAGTGCAATGTGGTTCCAAAGAAATAACATGCAGGGGTATAACACCCAATCTCAGTGTAACAGGCTGAACCTCAGATACATCCTCAGAACATGAATCAATTTCAAATGTAGAAACGATATCAATAACAGGCTCAGATTCATGTTCAGTGCATGGAGAATAAATATTCAGATGTGGTAGCAAAAAGTGGTTCTCATCATGCATAGAGGGAGAATTAAAAACATGCTCATCAACAGTATAATTATCAACATACCCCTCAACAGCATAATCATCAACAGAATAATCAAATTGAGGTATGCTTACCTCCACTTCTCTAAAGCTTGGAAAAGTGGTGAAAGATGAAAATGGTCTACCTGGCTCACAATTGCTACTTATACTTGCCTGGTCCTCAAAATCGTCATCAGGATCTATCTCCTCAATCGCCAGAGTAGGGACATCTGAAGGTGGGAGAGTAGGTGGCACAATGAGTGCAAGACTCTGGTTCCCATCTCCTAAGTCAATGACACTAACATCATCTGGAATCTGAACAGTCTGAAATGGTAACTCTGAATCTTGAGACTGTTCCTGATTAAGCTGAGTGGCCATCTGCCCTATCTGATCATTCAAACTCTGAATGGACGCTCTGGTCTCTTGCATGAACTCAATGTTCTGCATGGCCATCTGCCTCAGTAACTCCTTCAATGTAGGCTCGGAATTAGAAGGTTGAGGAGCTATTTGGGCAGGATCATCATATTGCTGACTTTGGTATTGCTGGATTGGCGGAGAAATAAAGGTATTTTGAGATGGTGCTTCCTGATATTTTTGTGAAGTTTCATACCATCCCAAACCAGTGTCATTCCATCCAGAATCGTTGTTGTAACTATTTTGCACAGGAGGGAATTTCTTCAGAAATTGATGCTTAAGATTTTCCCATCTGGTAACGCATCCTCGAGGAAGACGATCTTTCCAATCCTTTGCTGCTCCTTTTAATGAGTACGAAAATGCCCTTAAGAAAACCTGATCATCCGGGACATTTGGAGGTTTCATAAAACAGCAAATTCGATAGAACCGCTCCAAATGTGCATGTGGGCATTCATCTGCAAAACCATGAAACTGGGGCAATAATTTTATCATTCCAGTGTTGAGAAAGAGATGATCACCATCCCTATTAGGTAGAACTGGCTCCCAAGGAGCGCTCTCAGGAAATTGAGGATGAGCCATATAGTTCTCAACATAAAAATCAGCAGAATTACAACCAGAGTACCATGCAGAAGGAGAATCATGATCAGAGGCACTCGCAGAATAAGCATTATTCACATAACCAGAATAGGTAGACATGGAAAAAAAAAATACTAAAAATTACGAAACAAACAAACACAACACATTTAAACATGCAACAAGCACACACAAAACAGAACATCACATCACATCACATCACAACACAAGACAAAACACAACACACACAAACACAACAAAAACCTAAGACTGAACCATTGGTCCCCGGCAACGGCGCCATTTTGATGAGAGGGTCGCACCTCCCACAAAAGTTGTGCATAAAAGAATGCAGTATAGACTAGGAAGTGACTCCTAGGTCGTCTCTCAAGGACCAATTTGGGTTCAGTCTCAGATTAACACGTAGTGGGGGGGGTTATCAAAGGTTTGTGACTGTAATTGAACTTAAATTAAAATGGAAATTAAACACAACTAAACATGATTGACGATATTCCAGTGCATGAAAACATTAAACTGAACATTACAATAAATAAATATCCAAACACAATTCACCACCCAAAAGAAGAAAATCAATTCAACCTATAATGCAAACCATTCTTAGGCAAAAGAAATTAAAAGAAAATAAATTTTTCTCTCCCATTAATCGTGACTTCACACACTACTTCTTAAATGAATTGCTTCTCATATTAAATCACTCCTTCATTTCTCAAAGAAAATAAACCTGCAAAGTATTAATCCCAAAAATGAAAGTGGGGTAGCCTTTCTCATCCAGCAGCACTTTCAAATCAACTTTCTCCTCTTCCCAAAACGTGACAGCTGCCTTCTACTTCCAGCCGTGACACCACTCTTCTACCTAATCTACTTCTCATTCCATAATTCAAAAGCAAAGCCACTTTTCTTTAAAGAAAAATAATCATTTCTCCTCCTCTAAACGTAACAAGCTGCCACTTACTAAGCTAAATCCAAATGCCCTTTGCTCCATCCATTCTTCGTGCAGCACCTATCCGCTCCTCATATTCCCGTGACACCTTTCTCCAAGTTAGAAAAGAAATGAGCTTCTGCTGCCAAACGTCCCATCATCTAGACTCCCACCTAATCTTCTCTTCATCTATTTCCCTCACACGTCCACGTGCACACCACTTCACCTCTCAATCCGCTACATATTAAGCCAAAATGAATTCCCTCTTGCTGGACGCGAGCTGGATGAAATTAGCGCCCCTTTTCCTAAAAGCAAAATGAAAGGAATAACCATATCTCTGTGGATGGCGGCTGCCTTCTTTTATTCCCATCCAGCACCGCATCCTCCAAAGTTCTCATCCCTTTTCCATGCAGCATCTCACGCTTTTCTTCCGGCCGTGACATGTGCTTTCAGCATTCTCCAAGACGTCACCGCGTTTGCGTCAAGCCAAAAAGAATGTACTGCACCATGAAGGAAAATAAAAATCACCGTGCACCCCTTTTCTCTGTGTCCGAGAGCTTCCCTCCAGCAAAGTGAATCAGCATATTGAAATTAAAAGACAAAAACAACATTCAATAAAAGCGTAATAACCAAACGGAAGCGGCAATGAGAAATCAGCAAACATGATAAAAAATCATTCTATTCCTTCAATTCAAAAACAACGTTCAGCCCCTAAGACAAATTTTTCCAGAACTACCAAAGACTCCCAAAAACCTAAAGACCGAGAGTCTCCAAAAGTGTGGCGGCTGCACTCTCCTTCTTTAAGGTCGTGTGTCTGTTTTTAATAATGGTGGGGTCCACACAACAAAACCCTAGTTCCAAGTCACTAATCTCTACTTTTGGGCCTAATCTACTTTACCAAAAATTGACCCAAAATGTAAGAGTTGATACAGAAATTCTAAACTACTGAAGTACAATTTAATTAATTCTAAAATGTCTGTGTGGAGAGTCTTGAATTTATTTGGCATTCTTCCTGATGTCCCAAAATGTATTTCCGAAATTTTCCTGCACTTCAAAAATGCACTTAATCAGCTCAGAAAACCCAAATTAGCACAATTACAAATTTCCAACCAAATTAAGTAGAATTCGGAAAACAGGGAAATAACAAACAATTAAACACAATTCCTTGGTTTATTTAAGTGCAATAAACTAAATATAATTCAAGAAATAACGACTCATCACATTGTAATAGTAGAGTGAATGAGTGATTACCTCTTATACACTTGTGTGTGAGTGAAACACTTTACCTAGTGAGGAGATATTCCATTAACACATGAACATCCATGCTTAATTGATTGATCATTCATGAAGAATAGCATTTGTTGGAATTTAAATGACTTTGTGAACACTAAAGCATGTGCACATCTTGATTGAAATATTGGTCATAAGTTTAATTGAAGTTTTTACTTATCTTGAAAGAAGACTTTTTGAATGAGGTGAACTATCATATGAATTGGTTGAAGATAGAGTTACATCTTGTTTGCTTGAGGACAAGCAAAGTTCTAAGTTTGGGGTTGTGATAATAGTTGAAAAACTGTTATTTTCATGATTAAAATTGACACTAAAAGCAACCTTTACACTTAGAAACTAGCTTGAAATCATGCTTTTCTTCATGTTTTTAGAAATAAGAGAGCTGGACAGGTTTATGCTTGATTTCAGTGTTTTTGTGCAGGTTTTAAGGTGAATTTGGTGAAAGAAGTGAAGAAGGAGAGAGATGAAATCAGAAAAGACAACAAAAAGTGCAAAAAGGAGAAGCCGAAGTCACCGCTCAGCGGCAGTTTACCGCTGAGCGGCACTCAGGAGCTTGCGGGAGGTCCGCTGAGGGGCAAAATGGCCGCTGAGGGAGAAAACAAGTCACGTACTCACCGCTGAGCGGTATTTTACCGCTGAGCGGCACTTTAATGGGCTTGGACTTGACTTTTTGTAATTTACGAATGATATATAAGCTTTAGGGTTTCCTAGGGTTAGGCATCTTTGGCAGAAACGAAGCAAACACTCTCTCTTCCACCCCTTGGGGTAGATTGGGAGATGGTGACAGCTCTCCTCTTCTCTTTCTCGGGTTTTTCTATCTCTTTCATTCTTTCATTATTGTTCATCTAGGTTCACCATGAATATGGTGAACTAAACCTTGTATGTTTGTTGGGGAATCAATGTAATCTTTTGAAGCTCTCATATATGGAATTTGTGCTTGCATCTTAATCTAAGACTTATGCTTTCTTTCATCATTAGTTAGGGTTTTTCCTCTTTGCTCAATGCTTGCTTTGTTTAACTCATTCAATGCATGATTATTGATTTTGTCGATACGGGAACGTACGGGGAAGTCTAGATCCGGGGAATTTCTCCCAATAGTATATTGGTTGCCTTAAGCTCCTGTGCTAAAAAAACTAATTATTAGGAATGCTAGGAATTGTATGAACTCGTAATTAGGGAGAAGCCTTCTTGAAAGGTAATTTAGAGAGTGGCATTAACAATGATGACTTGAATGTTGAATTCCTAAAATATATGAGAGTGGATAAGATGAAATTGACCCCCAACAACATATTCATCAATATATTTCATTGAAAGTGCTTGTCTTTTGCTTTTGCCATTGATCAAAACCTCATGCATACATGTTTATTTTCTGTTTTGCATATTAAACTTCAAATATTTCGTTCTTAAGTCTTAGCTAATCAATGAACCACACAACTAAACTAGGCCGTGAGTCCTTTGGGAGAACGATACTTGGTCTTACCGAGTTTATTACTTGAAACGATTCGGTCATACTTGCCGATTGTTCAACAAGTTTGTGACATCATATTTTGGTGATCATAAATTTGTCCATCAAGTTTTTGGCGCCGTTGCCGGGGACTCTGGTTTAACTGGTTAATTTGTGTGATTATTGATTATCTTTGACTTATTTTTTTTTTTATTTTTAATTTAAATTTCGATTTTTTTTTATTTTTTTTTATTTTTCTGTTTATATTTTTCAGTTTGTATTTTATTTGATTTGATTTATTTTATTTTATTTTATTTTTTGTTTTCTGTTTTTCTGTTTTCTGTTTTTATTTTCTGTTTTTTTTATTTATTTTTTTTTCGGTTTTTATTTGATTTTATTTTATTTGATTAGATTAGATTTTATTTTATTTTATTTTATTTTCTGTTTGTATTTTATTTTATTTTATTTTATTTTTCTGTTTTTATTTCCTATCTTCTTATCTTTTCAATTATATCCTTTGATTTTTATTTTATTTTATTTTATTTTTTTTTCTCTATCTTTTTGTGCTAACAATTGTTTTTAGGGTTTTGTGCCTAATGTCTGCAGAATGCAATTTGGTCAAGAATTTAACTATATGGGCACTCAATTCCACCAAAGTAATCTCAACCGCTGGTGGGAACCTCACTCAAGCATGGATCAAAGCCAATTTTGGCAAGCGGTAACTCTGCAGATTTTTGAAAAACCTGTTTTAAAGCTTTCCTAGCTCCACCCAAATGCAATTTTCAGTTTTCCAGTTCATAATCATGCAGTTTAATCGGTTCAAACATCAAATATATCATCAAATCATGCCAAGAAATCAAAACCCCTAAATCTTCATGCTTTGACAATCATATTCAAAATCAAAACCCTAGAATGAACAAAATGCATTTTACTTACTTGGGTGGAGATACTAGATGCAATGAGAATGCTTCCAAGCTAGAGTGCTCTCTTCCAACCCCAAACTTTGATGGCACACTAGTGAAAAAGTGAGTGGAAGAGAAATTTTCTTAAGAGGGAAGAGTGAAAAGATGTGGAAAACCTTGGAAAAGGTATGTGGGAGTGTTTGTGCAGAGAAAAATCTGAAAGTGTGAAAGAATACGCAGCTTAGGGTTTAAAAACACCCTAATGGGCTCGGGTCCCGCTAAGGGGAACTAAAACCCAATCTGCGAGAGTACCGCTCAGCGGTAAAGTACCGCTCAGCGGCACTTTCGTGATGTGTTCTTCTCCTTCTTTTCTTAACCTACGTGCCTCCTAGACATGCCCCTCACTGGCTCCCTGCAATTCAATGTTCAAAATGCTTATGCAAACCCTAACTAAAACAAATCAACAAAAATATTCAATCAACTGGGTTGCCTCCCAGGTAGCGCTTGTTTAACGTCACGAGCCTGACCCAAAATCCACCAACACCCTTCAGTAGGTGCAAAATTTTCTTACCAACACCCATCAGTAGGTGTTACAGCCATTGTATCCTTCAGTAGATACTTAACCACCTAGCATCCTTCAGTAGATGCTATATCCAACCAACTAAATACAAAAATAAGGTTCACAAATTAAAAATTACAAAACCAAATCAAAAGTTCACTGGGTTGCCTCCCAGCAAGCGCTCTTTTAATGTCATTAGCTTGACCCAATAAAGTTCAAGTTTCATCTTCTTTATAGTTGATGTTGTCATTCCACCAACTCCTCAGCTGTTTCCTTTGAACTGTTTTGGTTCTTCTAGAATATGGAGACTCTATCTCTATCATCTCCTTCTCTTTAAAGCCCTTCACAACCCACAACTTGTTCTTGATTCTTACAGGTGTGCCAAGTTGGAGTCTTCTTTTCTTCCAGTCTCTAGGAATTTCTTCTCCTCTTCCAATCTCTTCTTCCTTGGGTACCTGAAACAACAAACAATGGTTACCTGAAACCTCAAGATTTTCATCTTTACGGCTAGTCATGGGTGCATCTCGAAATGCAGCTTTATAACTAGCTTTTTCCTCCTTTGCTTGCGTCTCATCTTTGAAGACATCTACCACCACTCTCTCCTCTCTGTCCTGGAGCACCACTATACCTTCATTTACATCTATGATAGCCCTGGCCGTTTTCATAAACGGTCTTCCAAGTATGATAGGTATCTTCTCAGTCTCCATCTTCATCACCACAAAGTCTGCCAAGAACTGAAGTTTGCCAACACAAACTATAATGTCCTCTACAATCCCACATGGCTCCTTTGAAGATCCATCGGCCACTACTATTTTAACCTTTGCAGGTTTCACTTTAACATTGCCAATTTGCTCCAGTAAAGAATAAGGTATCAAGTTAACACTTGAACCTAAATCAAGGAGAGCTTTCTTTACCTTTTTCTTCCCTATAGTACAAGGGATAGAAAAACTGCCTGGATCTGATGCTTTAGGAGGGAATGACTCTTTCTTAACAATTATACACTCTTTTGCCTCATCATCTCTACGTCTCTTCTTTGTAGAGATTTCTTCATCAGATTTTGTGTAAACTGCAATTTTCTGTAAAATCTGTTCCCAAGGTGCTTCATTATCCACCATTCTGAATAATTCTGTGAAGTCCATTTGTTTCCCTTGATTTATTGGAAAAGGAAAAGTATTTTTGCTCTCTATTTTTCTTCTTTCTTCTATTTCTCCTTCTTCTAACTCAATTATCTCTTCATTCACACTCTTTACCACTTTGCACTCTTCTCTAGGGTTAACCTCAGTATTAGCCCCAAAATTTCTATTTGGCCTTTCTTCCAATTGCTTGGTAATCTGACCTAGTTGAATCTCCAAATTCTTTATAGCAGCTTCAGTGCTCTTTTGAGAAGATTCAATTTTCTGTATGAATTGCTGAAGAGTTTCTTCCAACCTTGTTGATCTTTCATTAAGCATAGATAACTGTTGCCAAAAGATTGGTTGCTGCTACTGCTTATTATATTGATTAGCTTGCCCAGTTTGTCCTTGACCAATGCTTGGATGTGGTTTCCACCCTTGATTGTAATTCCCTTGACGGTATGGAAATTGATTAGCCATGAAATTAACATCCTCCACGGCTTCCACTGGAAAAGCACATTGACCATTGATATGATCACCTCCACATAATTCGCACAACTGGGTTTGTACCTGTGCAGCAGTTTTCAACTCTTTAGGTAATTGTGCAAGAGTTTTAGTCAGAGTCTCCAACTGTTGAGTTAGAATTTTATTTTGAGCTAGCAAGGCATCATGTGTCTGTAATTGGAGAACCCCTTTTTGTTGCATAGGAGCTCCTCTTTCACTGTTGAGCTCATTATCACTAGTAGCCATGTTGTCAATGATTTCTATAGCTTCCTCTGGAGTTTTCCATTTGATATTTCCTCCTGCTGAGGCGTCAAGCATCATCTTGGTTTGTGAACCAAGACCTCCAAGGAAAGTTAAGACTACCTCCTGTTCTTCAAAGCCATGCGTGGGTGTTTTTCTTAGTAGACTTTTGTATCTATCCCATGCATGCCCTAGTGATTCTTCCATGCCCTGCTTAAATGAAGATATCTCTTGCTTGCCTTTTGTCACCTTTGATTGTGGAAAGTACTTGTTCAAAAACTTTGTTACCACTACTTCCCACTCTGTGAAACTTCCTTCTGGGAAAGAATTCAACCAAAGCTTAGCATTGCCTCCCAATGAGAAAGGAAACAAACTAAGTTTGATCGCTTCATCTGGCACCCCATTAATTTTCACTGTGTTGCAAATTTCATTAAATGTAGTAAGGTGCTCATATGGGCTTTCATGAGATAACCCATTAAATTGATTGCTCTTCACCAGTTGGATCAGTGCTGGTTTGACCTCCATGTTAGCTGCATTGACTCTAGGTCTAGCTATGCTGTTAAAGTGCTGAGGTCCAGCTATATTGGTGTAATCAGCAAGAGTTCTTCTGATATTATTGTTCTCCATATTTTCTGTGCTATTGTCAGAACCTTGTGGTGATGGTTGCACCAGAGTTTCCGGAGGAGGAAAAAGTTCTCTAGATGTTCTGATTCTTCTCCTCCGTCTACTGTCTTCTAATCCTTCAAGCAGAGGTTCTGTTGTTTTCTTGCTCCTAGTTCGAATTGCCTCCTGCATACACAAGAACACAAAACCCTAGAAAAGATTTGGTTAGCACAAAAAGATATAAGAGAAGATATAAGAGAAGATATAAGATTCAGAAAATAAAAACAGAAAACAGAAAAATAAAAAAAAAACAGAAAAATAAAATAAAATAAAATCAAATAAAATATAAAATAAAAATTAAAAAAAAACAGAAAAATAAAATAAAAATTCGAAATTTAAAAATAAAATAAAAAAATAAGTCAAAGATAATCAATAATCACACAAATTAACCAGTTAAACCAGAGTCCCCGGCAACGGCGCCAAAAACTTGATGGACAAATTTATGAACACCAAATTATGATGTCACAAACTTGTTTTCAATCGGCAAGTATGACCGAATCGTTCAAGTAATAAACTTGGTTAGACCAAGTATCGTTCTTCCCAAAGGACTCACGGCCTAGTTTAGTTATGTGGTTTCTTGATTAACTAAGACTTACAAACGAAATATTTGGGGTTTAATATGCAAGACAGAAAATAAACATGTAGGCATGAATTTTGATCAATGGCAAAAAGCAAAAGATAAACACTTTCAATGAAATATAGATATGAACATGTTGTTGGGGGTCAATTTCATCTTATCCACTCTCATATATTTTTAGGAATTCAACAGTCAAATCATCATTGTTAATGCCACTCTCTAATGTACCTTTCCAGAAGGCTTCTCCCTAATCACGAGTTCATACAATTCCTAGCATTCCTAATGATCAGTTCATAAGTGCAGGAGCTTAATGACAACCAATATAAAATTGGGAGAAATTCCCCGGATCTAGACTTCCCCGTACGTGCCCGTATCGACAAAACCAATAATCATGCATCGAATGAGTTAAACAATGCAAGCATTAAGCAAAGAGGAAAAACCCTAACTAATGATGAAAAGAAAGCATAAGTCTTAATTAAAAGATGTAAAAACAGATTCCATATATGAGAGTTTCACAAGATTACATTGATTCCCCAACAAACATACAGAGTTTAGTTCACCATATTCAAGGTGAACCTAGATGAATTACAATGAAAGAATGAAAGAATAAACCCTAAAAAGGTGAAGAGGAAGCCTCAGCATCCAAGATCCTCCTTCAAAGGGGTGGAAGAGAGAGTGTTTGCTTCGTTCCAGCCAAAGATGCCTAACCCTAGGAAACCCTAAAGCTTATATATCATTCGTAAATTACAAAAAGTCAAGTCCAAGCCCATTAAAGTGCCGCTCAGCGGTAAAATACCGCTCAGCGGTGAGTGCGTGACTTGTTTTCTCCCCTCAGCGGCCATTTTGCCCCTCAGCGGACCTCACGTGACTTCCAGAGTGCCGCTCAGCGGTAAACTGCCGCTGAGCGGTGACTTCGGCTTCTCCTTTTTGCACTTTTTGTTGTCTTTTCTGATTTCAACTCTCTCCTTCTTCACTTCTTTCACCAAATTCACCTTAAAACCTGCACAAAAACACTGAAATCAAGCATAAACCTGTCCAGCTCTCTTATTTCTGAAAATATCAATAAAAGGCATGATTTCAAGCTAGTTTTTAAGTGTAAAGGTTGCTTTTAGTATGAATTTTAAGCATGAAAATAACAGTTTTTCAACTGTTATCAGTGTCGTCAACGCCAACATCTCCTTCTTTGATCGATCCGCACCGGCCATCGCAGCTTCAAGCTTCAATCCCAAATTGTGTGTGCCATTTGTGAAGAGTGTCGTGTTCTGTCTATTGAGACTGTAGAACAGAAGAAAAATTAAGGTTATTAATCTAATGAATTGGTGGAAGTGTGGTGTTTGAAGGTGGAGAAGGAAGGTTTTTTGTGATATATACATATATATATATATAATATATATGTATATATATATATGATAGAACTTTGAAGAAGGAGGTGTGGAGAATTCTGGCAAACACGACATCATGGGTGGGGTCATGAGAAATGAGCACTGAATTGGAGTATCATTTCGTTTTCCAGAATTTTCCAGAACCAGACATGTTATAGAGGATGGAACCTTTCAAGATTCCAACTTGTTGGATAAGCTTTTGACCATGTTTTCTGCAGAATTAGATCCCTTCGTGTTCCAAGTCCAATCTTAATTGCGGATTTCTTATGTGTCTGGTTACACTCCAATGAAGATAACTCCTCTAAGTCACTATCTTAGCTGAGAAAAGTGCCCGATACCAACAAACATGGCTTCCGATCCTCAAAAATCTAAGGAATGCATTAAAAATCAAGAAAATTGTCGCAAATCTAAGTTAGCCAATCACAAAGCCAACAAATGAACCTATATGTCTTAGTCTACAATTTTTCTGCAAAAGGAAACCAAGTTTCAGTTGAATGTGAATCTTGGCAATTTGAAATTGCATTTAAATTTTGCTTCGGTGTGTTAAAGATATTTTAGCGGCATGGCTAACTTTTATAAATGAAATTATATTTCCTTTCATTTAATTCTTCTGCTGTGACATGGATGCAACATGTAGTAGACTCCAGAGGTTTTGGAAAATCAATTGAATGCAAAAATCTGGCTGTGTTTCAAACTGTGAAAGTGGTTGCTAGAGTTTTAAGCAGAGACTGTAATGTTTTTCATTAAACTCTAAACTTACAGTTGTTTTTATTTGAAGATTGATTTATACTATGGTCATTTTGCGGTTGCTTGTTACGACAACTAATAGATACTGTGATCATTTGCAGGTGCAACTTGTAAAGATGATCAATGAAGCTATTGCTAACTTACCTAAATGGGATTCATTAAATAGAAGCTGAGGAAAAGAAAATAAACCACAAATCCTTAGGCCTCTCATGCTATGGCTACTAGATGGCAACCAACAATTTGGATTACATAAAAATAGACCTGTTTCACCCCAAGATCTCTGATTAATACAAAAAAGATGTTTTTGTGCTAGATCTAAAAAATAGATGTTTTTTTCTGTAGCAAGTCAAGTGTGGGTATTGAAGTATAGAGCATTTATAGTTTGTCAGTTAACCTTTTTTCAGTAGGCTTTTTTCAGAGGGAAATCAATGGAAACAACTTATTATCAAAATATTATATATACAGTTCAATGTATCAAATATACAGTGAAAAATGACAACGGAGGCAAACACCCAGAGTTTTGAATTGAGTGATAGTATATCTGTGCATTATACATCTTAGTTTAAAGTGGTGGTGATTTCCAATAAGCATGTTTAAGAAAAATCAATAGATCAGAGATTGATTGTGATGGTGCCTCTATCGTTCCTAATGAGCAGAGATTGAAAAAGAAGGAAGAAACCCTAATGCTTGAAAGAAAAGGAAGGGAAACTCCGGTGGCTTCCCCAGCGGCAACAAACGTCACCGACGACAGCCTGAGTTAGTGGAGGTGTGTTGCCATTCGTGTGTGACCACTGTTCTGACTTTGCATTGAAAAATATGTAACGTTGCAAAGAGAGATGAGTTTCTAAGTTTCCAGTGTGGCCGGACGTAAGTCACCTCGCCTGATTTTTAACGCCGTTTGTTTTGGAGGACCAAAAATTATGGTTTCTTTAAGGAGAGGGATCAAAGCGTGCAAAGTTTGAAATAGAGACGAAAAACAAAATCGTTTGATAGTTGAGAGACTAAAAACATATTTAACCTTAAAAAAAATTGTTACAATCGGGCTATATATGAAATTTTACTGAAAAAAAAAATTCCGAAACTCATACAATTTCATATAAGAAAAATTTGACTAATGGAAATCATACTTCTCTAAACAACATCACCCTGTTATGTAATATTTTAAAAATTGATACCATTGTATAAATACAAAAGTAAATTGAGCTTGTTTGACAAATTGACAGTTGGTGATGATTTATTTTAAAATTTATGTTAAAATTGATGAGAAAAAATTAGAAAAGAAAAAGTCGTGAATTTCTCTGCCCGTGTGATGTGTTTGTGTGTGATAATTATGTTGAGTAGTTCATATGTGAAGCATATTTGATTTTTAAAAACCTGGAATGTGTTTGGATTTTGATTTTTACCTGTGTTGGACTGTGGGCATTTAAAGAATGAAAATAGCACATTACCAATCATCCTTTCCCCTGTGCAGGAAACACCCATCATTGCCCCCAACCCCAACCCTTACAAACCCATTCATTATTCCCTCTCCTTCTTCATCTTCTTCTTCTTTATCAACCACATCCTCCTATTCTATGCTTCCGTCGTCAATGGAGGCGTCTCCGTCGTCCAACGGGAACACGGTGGGCGGGTTCTACGTGGTGGTCAGCAGGGGCATGGAGGAGCTGGAGCGGACCCTGGTCTCCAACAACAACGCTATCTCCCTCCCTTTCCTCCAGCGCCTCCTCTCTCTCCTCCGATCCTTCCACACGCACCTCACGCTCCTTGTCCACACCCTCCACCTCCCGCTCGGCGACAAGTGGCTCGACGAGTACATGGACGAAACCTCCAAGCTCTGGGAAACCTCTCACCTCCTCAAAAACGCCCTCTCCAACTTCGAACCCTTCTACTCCGCCGGCTTCTCCCTCGCCTCCTCCCTCCACGACTCCCTCCCCCATCTCTCCCCACAGGTCCCCTCTCTTTCTCAATTCACCTTCAACAAGCTTTTCTCTGATGTTCCCCACGCCTTAATTTCCATAATTCATTCCAATTTCATCTTCAAACCCAGTTTTTTTTAACTCTCCTTAGGGTCTACAATCAATTGGGTCGTCTTCAAACATCCACTTTCTTCTTTATCTAAATTAAAGAAACTGCCTTTCTAAATTTTACTCCATCACCACCACAATTTTACCTGCAGTATTAAGATTACTTAAAGATTACTTATTTTGATCATGCAAGAAACCCTTTGTAACTGTGACAGCATCAGTTGTATTTCTCTGTTTTTTTTTTCTACAACTGGTGCAGAGTATTCACTCGTTTTGCTAATTATAATCTACACACATGTGATCAAACTTGATTAATCATCATTTTTAGTGAGTTTTTCCTTTTTAATCATGTTTTTAATATGTAATTATGATCTTTGTTCGTATTTTTATTTCAATTGTACTTTTTACGTATACCCGGAAAGAGCACCACTGACTCTATTTGTAGAGTATGAAGAATACAACTGCAATTTAGAAATTGTGATTGGCTGTTTATCAAGATTGGATTTTTATTTTAAATTTTGGAATGCTGATGGTAATGTGATTGTGCAAGGTGCATGAGATTTTTGTGGGATTGAAACTGGAGGGTTTTTTTTTTTTTTGTGTGTGTGGTGTTTACAGGTAGTGAGAGCAATATCTGGGTGTAGAAGGGAGGCTCTGGGGTTGGAGGAGCAGAACCGTTCTTTGATGGAGACGAGGATTCAGACGTTGTGCTTGCGTTTGGACGAGAGACTGTCTGTGGAGTCGAAGCTGAACGGTTTCAACGGTTTCAGGGGAGTTCTATATGCAATGAGGAATGTGAGTTCGATGTTGCTAATGATCTTGTTGCATGGGTTGGTGTATTGTTGGCCGGAGACGTCGGAGTTGGTGGTGGGAGGATGCGAGGGGGGGCGGTTATTTCTAGGGTCGGCGGTGATGGTGTCAGCGGCGAGGCTACGGCAGAGGGTGGCGGCTGAGATGGGCGGCGCGGGGTCGGGGATATTATTGTACGAGTTCCGCCGGGCAAGGGTGGCGGTGGAGGAGCTGAGAGGGGAGTTGGAGAGGGAGAGAGTGGAGAGTGTTAGAATGTGTTTTGGGGTCCTCAAATCTGGCATTGAGAGCATCATTTGCCAGCTTGATGATTTCTTTGATGAGATTGTCGAGGGTAGGAAGAAGCTTTTGGATTTTTGCAGCCATAGGTAAATGTTACATAGTCCTTAACATTTTTCATTTCTTGTTTACTCGGTTAAAGAGGGGCGTGTGCTTCAAAAATGAAAGCACTTCTTTTTGTTGTTCTTCATTTTTTTTATTCACTTGTTGCTTTTTAATTTGAGGGCAAGAAATAAAACATTATTTCATTGATTTCTCTGACTCCCTCTAAACTCCATTCCTCAAATCATCAAATGATCAACTGAAAATATGCACCACAGAGAACACGTATCCCGTAGCACTGTCTTATTTTGCAGTCAAAATAAAGATGAAAAGATGATATATAAAACAAAATGATTTAGTTATAGTTGTGTTTGTTGGATTCAATAAAAAAAGAACTTTTTACCACTGGGTATCTATTACTGAACGTTGTTAACTTAGTTTGCTGAGTATCTATTACTGAACAACGGAATCATACCTATGCTTTTACTTTGACTAGCATTCGTTTGATATCATCTTATCACTATATCTTATAAAAATAAATTACTATTCGTGTTTTGAAGATTGATGGTTTCAAAGATATAGTTCTACTTGATTATATAAAAATAATATTTTAAAAAATATCAATAATAGATATAAAGACAATTATAAATTCAGGTTACTTTTTATTTAAAAAACTTATCGATTAATTATGTTTGGTGGTGATGCTAGATTAATTGACTAAAAACATATATATTAAGATTAACAAAATAATCTAGCTAAGTTATGCCTATTTAAAAATGATTTACTAAAACAACACACACCTTTCCACCCCTTGGAGGAAGATCTTGGATGCTAAGACTATCTACTCATCTTTCTAGGGTTCTATCTTTCACTATTTCATTGTATTTCATCTAGTTTCACCATGAATATGGTGAACTAAACTCTTCTTGTTGTTGGGGAATCAATGTAATCTTTTGAACCTCTCATATATGGAATTTTGTGTTTAAATTTGATACATGCTTTCTTTCATCATTAGTTAGGGTTTTTCCTCTTTGCTCAAAGCATGCATTGTTTAACTCATTCGATGTCATGATTATTGGTTTTATTGATATGGACACATACGGTTAAATCTAGATCCGGGGAAATTCTCCCGAAAGCGATATTGCCTAGACATAGGGATATGAGGGTTGGTTGCCTTTAAGCTTCTGTGCTTCAAAATTAATTACTAGGGATGCTAGGAATTTTATGAACTCATAATTAAGAATAGGCTTTCTTTGCCGAGACATCGGGTTTAAGGTAATTTAGAGAGTGACATTAACATTGATGAAAAGAATGATGAATTCCTAAAATATATGAGAGTGGATAAGATGAAATTGATTACCCCAACAACATACTCATCCATATAATTCGTTCACTGTTTGTGTTCTTCTTTCCCATTGATCATCACATGCATACATGTTTACTTTTTGTCTTTTGCATTTGAAACCTATAACCATTTGGTCACAAGTCTTAAATAATCAAGAAATCATATAACTAACTAGGCCGTGAGTTTATTACTTGGTCTTACCGAGTTTATTACTTGATACAATTCGGTCACACTTGCCGAGGGTTAAACAAGTTTTTGGCGTCGTTTTTCGGTGTTCATAAATTTGTCATCAGAGCTAGGAGTTGAACTCAGAAAAGGAAGAAAAAGTGCATAAAAGGAAGAAGCCGCAAGTACTGCTCAGCGCCGCCATTTATCGCTAAGCGACACTTTGATGACCCGTAGTCACCGCTGAGGGGCAAAACTGCAACTGAGGGAAGAAGGACTTTTTGGCTCCTTTGCTTTCCTTTATTGATTTAACTTCTTGGATGACTCAATCATGGTCTCCAAGCTTTATTAGTCCCTACAAAACAAAGTATAAGTGCTTTAGTTAAGAGAAGAAGGATTTTTATAAGTAACCTTCCATAGAATTAAAATGTTAGGTGATCCTTCTTCTTCTTGAATCTTCCTAGCCATGGCTCTAGTAAGAGGTCCAATGTGATTTCTTGATGGTCTTCCATCAGACCCTCCCTCTTGAAAAGGATCTGTCCTCAGATCTGCTTCATCCTGTTGATCATCTCCTATGAAAGGAATTAAATCGCAGATGTTAAAAGTAGGACTGAGTTTATCTTTTTGACCACTTTGAAAGGACCATCTCCTCTTGGACTAAGTTTGGACTTTCGTTGAGAGAGAAATCTTTCCTTTCTGAAATGAAGCCAAACTAAGTTTCCTTCTTCAAAAACTATTTTCTTTCTCCCTTTGTTGTTATACTCTGCATAATTTTGGGTTTTTTTTTCAATTTGAGTTTTAACCTTCTCATGTAATTTCTTGATAAACTCCGCTTTAGATACACCTTCTTTATGAAGAAAAGAATATGATTCTGGAAGAGGTAGTAAATCAAGAGGTGTAATAGGGTTAAAACAATAAACAACCTCAAAAGAAGAAAGATTAGTAGTCTTGTGAACTACTCTATTATAAGCAAATTCAATATGAGGTAAATGATCATCCCAACTTTCATTATTACCTCTTAATATTACCCTTAACAAAGTAGATAAAGATCTATTTACTACTTCAGTTTGCCCATCAGTTTATGGGTGACATGTGGTAGAAAATAGAAGTTTAGTTCCTAACTTTTCCCAAAAAGTTTTCCAAAAATGGCTTAGTGATAATAGTTGAAAAACTGTTATTTTCATGCTTAAAATTGATACTAAAAGCAACCTTTAACACTTAGAAACTAGCTTGAAATCATGCTTTTGGTCATATTTTTAGAAATAAGAGAGCTGGACAGGTTTATGCTTGATTTCAGTGTTTTTGTGCAGGTTTTAAGGTGAATTTGGTGAAAGAAGTGAAGAAGGACAGAGATGGAATCAGAAAAGACATCAAAAAGTGCAAAAGGAGAAGCCGCAACTGCTGCTCAGCGGCAGTTTACCGCTGAGCGGCACTCAAGCAGTCACGTTGGATCCGCTGAGGGGTGAAAAGGCCGCTAAGGGGAGAAAAACAACTCACGCACTTACCGCTGAGCGGTAGTTTACCGTTGAGCGGCACTATTTTTGGGCTTGGGCATAATTTTCTGTAATTTTAGAATAGTATATAAGCTTTAGGACGTCCTAGGGTTTGTATCTTTGGCAGAGACGAAGCAAACACTCTCTTTTCCACCCCTTGAAGGAAGATCTTGGATGCTCAGGCTACCTCCTCCTCTTTCTAGGGTTTTATCTTTCATTCTTCCATTATTGTTCATATAGTTTCACCATGAATATGGTGGACTAAACTTTGTATTGTTGTTGGGGAATCAATGTAGTCTTGTGAAACTCTCATATATGGAATTTGATTTAATGTCTTATCTTAAGATATATGCTTTCTTTCATCTTTAGCTAGGGTTTTTCCTCTTTGCTTATTGCTTGCTTTGTTTAACTCATTCATTGCCATGATTATTGATTTTGTCGATACGGGAACGTATGGGGAAGTCTAGATTCGGGGAATTTCTCCCAATAGCATAATGGTTGCCTTTAAGCTCCTGCACTTTAAGAACTAATTACTAGGAATGCTAGGAATTGTATGAACTCGTAATTACGGATAGGCCTTCTTGCAAGGTGATTTAGAGAGTGGCATTAGCATTGATGATAAGAATGATGAATTCCTAAAAATATATGAGAGTGGATAAGATGAAATTGATAACCCCAACAACATACTCATCCATCTAATTCATTGAAGTGTTTGTATTCTGTTTTTCTCCATTGATCAAATTCATGCATACATATTTAATTACTGTCTCTTGCATTTAAACCTACAATCAATTTGTTCTTAAGTCTTAAATAATCAACAAATCACATAGCTAAACTAGGCCGTGAGTCCTTTGGGAAAACGATACTTGGTCTTACCTTATTTTATTACTTGATACGATTCGGTCACACTTGCCGATTGTTCAACAAGTTTATGGCGCCGTTTTTCGGTGTTCATAAATTTGTCATCAAGTTTTTGGCGCCGTTGCCGGGGACTCGTGCTTTAACTAGTTCATTTGTGTGATTATTGATTATCTTTGACTTGTTTTTGAATTTTGAAATTTGAATTTCTGTTTTTATTTTTTCTGTTTTTATTTTATTTTATTTTATTTTATTTTATTTTATTTTATTTTTCTGTTTTTATTTTTTTCTGTTTTCTGTTTTTATTTTATCTTCTTATCTCTGATCTTATATCTTCTTTTATATCTTTTTTGTGCTAACCAATTTTTCTAGGGTTTTGTTTTCTTGTGTATGCAGGAAGCAATTTGAACTAGAAGCAAGAAAACTGCAGAACCTCTTCTTGAAGGTTTAGACGAGAGTAGACGGAGGAGAAGAATCCGTACATCTAGAGAACTTTTTCCTCCTCCGTAAACTCTGTTACAAACATCACCACAAGGTTCTAACCATAGCACTAAAAATATGGAGAATAATAATGCCAGAAGAACTCTTGCAGATTATACAAATATAGCTGGACCTCAACATTTTAACAGCATAGCAAGACCAAGGGTCAATGCAGTCAACATGGAGGTTAAGCCAACATTAATCCAACTGGTGAAGAGTAATCAATTTAATGGGTTGTCTCACGAAAGCCCATATGAGCACCTCACAACTTTTAATGAAATCTGCAACACGGTGAAAATAAATGGGGTGCCGGATGAAGCAATCAAACTTAGCTTGTTTCCATTTTCACTAGGAGGCAACACTAAGCTTTGGTTAAATTCTTTTCCAGAAGAAAGCTTTACAGAGTGGGAAGCAATGGTGACCAAGTTCCTAAACAAATACTTTCCACAATCAAAAGCAAATAAAGGAAAGCAAGAGATTTCATCATTCAGGCAAGGCATGGAAGAATCACTGGGGCATGCATGGGACAGGTATAAAAGCTTATTAAGAAAAACACCCACGCATGGCTTTGATGATGTGCAAGTAGTCCTAACCTTCCTTGGAGGTCTTGGTCCACAAACCAAGATGATGCTTGACGCCTCAGCAGGAGGAAATATCAAATGGAAAACTCCAGAGGAAGCTACAGAAATAATTGGTAATATGGCTACTAGTGACAATGAGCTCAACAGTGAAAGAGGAGCTCCTATACAACAAAAAGGAGTTCTACAATTACAAACCCATGATGCCTTGCTAGCACAAAATAAGATACTAACTCAACAACTGGAGACTCTTACGAAAACTCTTGCACAACTACCAAAAGAGTTAAAGACTATTGCACAGGCTCAATCACAGTTGTGTGAAGTATGTGGAGGAGACCATATCAATGGTCAATGCGCTTTTCCAGTAGAAGCATTAGAAGATGTAAACTTCATGGCCAATCAATACCGTCAAGGGAATTTTAATCAAGGGTGGAAACCACACCCAAGCATTGGTCACGGACAAACTGGGCAAGCTGGACAAACTGGGCAAGCTGGACAAACTGGGCAATTCAATAAGCAACAGCAACAACCAACCTTATGGCAATAGATGGCTATACTAAATGAAAGGTCAATAAGGATGGAAGAAACTCTTAATCAGTTCATACAGAAAACTGAATCTACTCAAAAGAGCACTGAGGCTTCTATTAAGTATTAGGAGACTCAAATGGGTCAGATTACCAAGCAATTGGAAGACAGGCCAAACAAAAATTTTGGGGCTAATACTGAGGTTAACCCCAGGGAAGAATGCAAAGTGGTGGAGAGTACAAATGATGAGAGAGTTGAGTTAAAAGAAAAGAGAGAAAAGAAAGAAAAAGAAGAGAGAGAAAAGAGAGAAAAAGAAAAAGAAGAGAGAGAAAAAGAAAAAGAGAGAAAAGAGAAAGGAGAGAGAAGAGAGATAGAGAGTAATGATATTTTTCCTTTTCCAATGAATCAAAAGAAGCAATTTGATTTTACAGAATTATTCAAGATGGTGGACAATGATGTACCTTGGAATCAGATACTACAACAAATTGCAGTTTATACTAAACCTGAAGAAGAAGTCTCTACAAGGAAAAGACGTAGAGAGGTGATGACAAATTTATGAACACCGAAAAACGGCGCCACAAACTTGTTTAACAATCGGCAAGTGTGACCGAATCGTATCAAGTAATAAAACAAGGTAAGACCAAGTATCGTTTTCCCAAAGGACTCACGGCCTAGTTTAGCTATGTGATTTGTTGATTATTTAAGACTTAAGAACAAATTGATTATAGGTTTTAATGCAAAAGACAATAACTAAACATGTATGCATGAGGTTGATCAGTGGAAAAGAACAAAACAAACACTTCAATGAATTATATGGATGAGTATGTTGTTGGGGTTATCAATTTCATCTTATCCACTCTCATATATTTTCAGGAATTCATCATTCTTATCATCAATGCTAATGCCACTCTCTAAATTACCTTGCAAGAAGGCCTATCCCTAATTACGAGTTCATACAATTCCTAGCATTCCTAATAATTAGTTCTTAAAGTGCAGGAGCTTAAAGGCAACCAATATGCTATTGGGAGAAATTCCCCGGATCTAGACTTTCCCGTACGTTCCCGTATCGACAAAATCAATAATCATGGCAATGAATGAGTTAAACAAAGCAAGCAATAAGCAAAGAGGAAAAACCCTAGCTAAAGATGAAAGAAAGCATATATCTTAATATAAGACATTAAATCAAATTCCATATATGAGAGTTTCACAAGACTACATTGATTACCCAACAACAATACAAGGTTTAGTTCACCATATTCATGGTGACACTAGATGAATAATAATGAAAGAATGAAAGATAAAACCCTAGAAAGGTGAAGAGGTAGCTTGAGCATCCAAAATCCTCCTTCAAAGGGGTGGAAAAAAGAGTGTTTGCTTCGTCTCTGTGATGAGAGGGTCGCACCTCCCACAAAAGTTGTGCATAAAAGAATGCAGTATAGTACTAGGAAGTGACTCCTAGGTCGTCTCTCAAGGACCAAATTTGGTTCAGTCTCGGATCAACACGTAGTGGGGGGGGTTTGTGATTTTTGGTTGCGATAAAATTTAAACAAGACTGAATTAAAATTCAAAACAGTAAAACAAAATTAAAAATGGTAAAAATGAAATTGGTACAATTAAAACGAAAATACAACAATGTGAATCAGCAAAAACAGATCTGGAACAGTAAAAACGAAAATACAGAAATACAGAAAACGAAAATACAGTAAAAACAGAAAACAGTAAAAACAGAAAACAGTAAAAACAGGAAACAGTAAATTTCAAATATGAAAAACATTACAGCAGCAAAATACAGAGAACAAAATTACAGTGAATGATTTAAAGTGAAATAATCAACAACACAGTGAAAACAATAGTAGAAATTATACTGCAGACAAACGACAACAGAAATTAAATTACAGCAGAAATTAAATTAGAGCAACAAAATAAAAACAGTAAGCAGTTCTGGAATTTCAATAACAGAAAATTTAAACCAAACTTGGAATTTAAATTGTTCATGAGTTTAGTACAGCAATTAAGAAAATAAAATTGAACCATGCACACCACTTTCTCTAGCCAAAAGGAAATGAAATTTACTTAGTGGCAGCAGCTTCATGTGTGCTTCCAGCTCCTAGAATGTTCCACACCGTACACCTACTAAATGAAAATCAACACCTCCTTTTCTCCCATTTAAAAATAATCATCACCTTGCACCATTAGACAATATAATCATAGATTTAAGCTTCAATAGAAAGTGTAAGAACCAAAAATAAAAAGAAGGCAATGAGTAAATCGGTAAAATGAAATTAACATAAAGCTTTCCATTCTCATTCATCCAAAATCCAAGAAGGTAAACATGGTTCACTGAAAAGCTAAGAAAGAAAACATTCTTCTCCTCGGTGGCGGCTTCCTCATGAAGCGTGATTACTTCCCTTCTCCACGTTTCAGCACACCACTTACTCCCATCACCCCATTCTCTCTCGGTGGTTCTCTCTCTCTTTCTTACATTCTTCCCCCCAAAAATAAAATGAAAAAAATGAGAGATGCTGGAACTGAGATAGAAGCTAAAACAGCCCTCCCCCTCAGCAGAGTGGCGGCTGTCACTCTTCCTTCAGCTCTCCAATTAAGGGTGAATGACCCACACCCCTTTCCAACGTGGCTTCAGCGTGTGGGCCACTGCACCAATTCAGCACCACTTTCTTTTTGCTGGATGTCACCCCTATTACTAAATGAAATCAGCCCTTTTCTCATTTCAGCCATGAGTAAATTCAATTTTCAATTGGAAATTCAAGCTTCTTTACGTGTGCAAAGTGAGAATGAATTTTCACTTTTGTTTCTCATTGGCCCTCTCTTCTTTCCAAGCACACACCTCTCATACTTGTTGGACCTCCTGGACGTGCTTGCTGGAATAAAGCTCCAAAGGTGCATAAACCAAGTTCTGGAAAAATGAAAACCACTTCCTCTGCTGGACCGTGAATGTGGCTGCTTTCTTTTTTTTTTCTTTGCTATCCAATAAAGCCAAGCTGTTGTATGCCTTGTTTAAGAGTGTTGGGAGGTCTTAGCATCATCCAATGATCAATTCCAGCCACCACAATTACTAAACAGCAAGCAAACAATGCAACGGATTAGAAATCACTCAAACAGCAGTAATCCTGGACTGACATATGAGAGTAAAATAAATACTGGGAACAGCACAGAATGAATTTGAACAAAGTAAAAACTATATGTTAAAATAGACATCCAGACGAAACTATAAAAAAAATTGCATGGAAAACGGATAAGAATTGAACTCAAACGAAGACACACAAGTTGACACAACATTCACGCGGCAGCCAGCGAAAATAAAAATGGCTAAGATGCATTGGCTCAATTTCCATTTCTCATTTAGCTTTCTAATGTCCCAAAAAGTTATCCAAAATTTTCCCATAATTAATAATGCAAAATAATAAGCTCAGATAATTCAAATTAGTTAAAATAAGAATTTCCGATCAAATTAAGCACAATTAGGAAAAACAGGAAAATACCGGACGTTTAAGCATAATTCCCCGACTAATTCTAGCACATTAAACTAAGTGAAGTGAGGAAAATATTGGTTCATCAAAATAGACCACACTTAGTCTTTTGCACTCCTGGGCAAAATCAAGACGCAAATCAGGAATAGTTCAAAGGACTTTTAAGAAGGTGACACAACGTCGCACACAGAAAATAAAGACTCACAAGGAAACAAACAAATTACACATTCCTCAAGAAATCTGGCAAAGAAAGGAAGTAGACAATATCCAACACAGAATCAATCAGAGAAAGCAGATACTCATGAAATCATCCAAGCAATTCAAGACATGGCAAATGATCAATTAGCTCAAGAGGTGAATCAAAAGCAACAGAACCTCACAGATGCACTATCAGTGTTTCTCTCAAGTGTTTAAGGTAAATCAATGTCACTCATGCACTCAAGAAAGCAAACACAAATAGACTTGGCAAGCCCTAATATCAACACTCAAGCACATACACATGTTCAAATCAAAAGGTCTTTTCAATGGTTGTATATGGGGCCAAGGACAAGGGAGGATATATCTGGATAAGAAGCTACAAACCATAAGGAACAGAGGAGCAATGGGGAACAAGTGTAAACACATTCAAACACACCCACAACCTCTAATTCCATCATCTTTTGACTCCATTATTCACAAATTTTCTTTTCATTTTTTTTACTGTTTTTCTGCTCTCTTTTTTTTTCATCCTGTCTCTTTTCTTTACTCTATTCAGCATACAATTTCAAGACACAATACACCACATATTTACAAAAACACGATAAGAAGAGGACTCACTAGCCAATTCATCTGAAACTCCCCAGGAGACCACACTTATTCCCAAACAATTTCAAAGCTCCAAAATTCCCTAAGGCTAAGGTAATAATGGTTTTTCACTTAGGGCTGGTGTATGAGCTTCAAAACAAAGAATGAGGAAAGTATGGGCTCAAAAGGGTTATCAGTGGATCAAAATAGGGTAGGCTCATTTGGCTCTAGAGGCTCAACAACAAAATGCCTTTATCACTTTCAAACATGCGTATCAATCAAGAATCATCAAAAGAGTCAAGCCAAGGCATATGTGCAGGCAATCAAGAGACATATCACACACAAGAAAGAACATAAAGTGGCTCAAATTCTCACACAGGGTAATTCTGCCACAATCAATTCACTCTCAAAAATCATAACCATCTTCCCAAGCAAAGAAAAGCAAGGATTTCAAACAAATAAGTATCAATCAAGTGAAGGAAATGATAAGTCTACAACCCAAACAAAGTCCAGAATTGAAGAGAAAAATGCAAAACTGTATACCAACACGACAAAAACTACTAGAAAAGAAAAAAATAAATTTTAACACGAAAAATAAAAACTAACAAAGAAAAATCTGAATCTTCCCCAATAGACCACACTTAAACTACACAGTGTCCTGAATGTGTCATAAGCATAAGATCAGAAATCAGAACAATCAACACATCATGGACAAGTGCAATAAAAGTAGGAAAGGGAGGAAGAGAAAAAGGAAAACTCCCCTGATCATGGTGGCAGTTGCCAATTTTGGACCTTCAGGGAGATGTTTTCCACCACAGGATTCAGCAAACAAGTTTTGAGGAGGAACAACTTCATCAGTACTTCCATATCATCCAAAACGAGATGTTTCTTCTTTCTTCTCCCAGCAAACTGTTCCATCAGTAGCTTTCCTTCCACTGGCAGTTGTTCAGTGTGTGACACGGGATGGAGATCTCTGGCTCAGTCAAAGAAGTAGCAGTACACTCTCCTTCATTAATCATGATTTCCTTAATGTCAGCACCTGTATTCTCATTTAATTCTGCAGCATGGTCATCAAACTCACAATTAATAGCATCTGTTATACGCTTAGAATCTTCTGTAACACATAATCAATTTCAATACAAATCGGGCAAGAACCAGATTCACAATCAACATTCAAAGTTCTCAGAGAACTGTGTCAGATCAAAGTTCAGTCCTAACTCTATAGAGTTATCAGATTGCACAGTTTCCACCTCAAAATCAATATTGATATATGCATCATCAACAGAATCAAAGGTCAGTTCAAGGCTATTATCATTCAAATTTCATCACGGCAATCATGTCCATTCAAAACAACCCTTAGACCAATGGGTTCAATGGCTGATACTGAATCAAAAATTTTAGAATGGTCAATCAAATCTGTATCAGTATCAGTCATGAATCCTATAGAATCAGTGTGCATCAAATCACAGGCATTTGAATGATAAGCAAATCAGGTAAAGTGTTTGGAATCTCAAGTTCAGAATAAACCTGTTTTTGCTCATTGAAAATTTTCTTACCAATCTCCAGTCATCAGCTGCATCCTCAAGGCTATCATTTAAATCAAGTCAGTGCAAGGATAGTGAACATCAGGTATGTCAATGTGCTCTACAGGGAATAATGAATCCAACATGAGTGTGCACATGTGTTATCAATATTAGAATCCAGAACAGGCTTAAATGGTTCAAGTTTTGCCAATTGAAAAGCATTAAAATTTTACTTGACCTCAGATACATGAGTAGGGCTTTCAAGTTTACAGTAAACCTCTCAGGTTTTTCCTTTACTACCTCACTTGGATTTGACCCGCCATCCCCCAGCTTGTCAAGGCAACTTCTTTGCCTCTGTTGGAGTTCTGTCCATCAAAGATCCACCAGCAGCTACATCCACTAATATCCTTTCATTGTCCAGGAGCCCTTCATAAAAGTAAATCAAGAGCAAATGCTCTGAAATTTGGTGGTTTGGACAGGCTGTGCAGAGCCTATTAAACCTCTCCCAATAATCTGCCAGGCTTTCTTCCTGAAATTGCTCAATGGTAGTGATCTCCCTCCTAATGCTGATTA
Source organism: Vigna umbellata (assembly GCF_029865625.1). NCBI lineage: Eukaryota > Viridiplantae > Streptophyta > Magnoliopsida > Fabales > Fabaceae > Vigna > Vigna umbellata. Next base: position 37,868,016 of record NC_142165.1, on the reverse strand, counting down.
CCTTTGCTGCTGGAAAGAACTTGTTGAGGAATCTCTGTTGTGTTTCCTGCCAACTATCAAAAGGATACTGGTATAGGAACCAGTCTCTTGCTGCACCTTGAAGGGACATTGGAAACACTTTCATCAACACTGTCTCCTTTGAAACACCAGGAGGCCTCATCGACAAACACACTAAACAAAACTCCTTGAGGTGCCTGTATGGATCTTCATGTGCCAACCCATGGAATTTGGGAAGACTCTGGATCAGATCATATATCCAGTCTTGAGAATCTGTCATCTCCTCTATTGTAGTGCAAAACCTGTCTCAGACCTGGACTTCCACTTCAAACAAAGATTAAACCAAACATATAGAAACATAACATATGGGGGGAAACCATTATTTACATAATTTGAAACTTCCAGAAACAACAACTAAATGCATAAAATACAAAAAAAAATGATAAAAATCTAAAAACACAAAAATCGATAAAAGAAGTAAACCCAAACAAGACTAACTAAACATCCTAAAACACATCACACAACACAAGACACTAACACAACAAAAGACCTAAGACTGAACCGTTGGTCCCCGGCAACGACGCCATTTTGATGAAAGGGTCGCACCACCCACAAAAGTTGTGCATAAAAGAATGCAGTATAGTACTAGGAAGTGACTCCTAGGTCGTCTCTCAAGGACCAAATTTGGTTCAGTCTCGGATCAACACGTAGTGGGGGGGGTTTGTGATTTTTGGTTGCGGTAAAATTTAAACAAGACTGAATTAAAATTCAAAACAGTAAAACAAAATTAAAAATGGTAAAAATGAAATTGGTACAATTAAAACGAAAATACAGCAATGTGAATCAGCAAAAACAGATCTGGAACAGTAAAAACGAAAATACAGAAATACAGAAAACGAAAATACAGTAAACAGTAAAAACAAAAAACAGTAAAATCAGAAAACAGTAAAAACAGGAAACAGTAAATTTCAAATATGAAAAACATTACAGTAGCAAAATACAGAGAACAAAATTACAGTGAATGATTTAAAGTGAAATAATCAACAACACAGTGAAAACAATAGTAGAAATTATACTGCAGACAAACGACAACAGAAATTAAATTACAGCAGAAATTAAATTAGAGCAACAAAATAAAAACAGTAAGCAGTTCTGGAATTTCAATAATAGAAAATTTAAACCAAACTTGGAATTTAAATTGTTCATGAGTTTAGTACAGCAATTAAGAAAATAAAATTGAACCATGCACACCACTTTCTCTAGCCAAAAGGAAATGAAATTTACTTAGTGGCAGCAGCTTCATGTGTGCTTCCAGCTCCTAGAATGTTCCACACCGTACACCTACTAAATGAAAATCAAAACCTCCTTTTCTCCCATTTAAAAATAATCATCACCGTGCACCATTAGACAATATAATCATAGATTTAAGCTTCAATAGAAAGTGTAAGAACCAAAAATAAAAAGAAGGCAATGAGTAAATCGGTAAAATGAAATTAAGTGAAGTGAGGAAAATTAGCACATTAAACTAAGTGAAGTGAGGAAAATATTGGTTCATCACTCTGCCAAAGATACAAACCCTAGGACGTCCTAAAGCTTATATACTATTCTAAAATTACAGAAAATTAGGCCCAAGCCCAAAAATAGTGCCGCTCAATGGTACACTACCGCTCAGCGGTAAGTGCGTGAGTTGTTTTCTTCCCCTCAGCGGCCAAATCACCCCTCAGAGTATCCAACGTGACTGCTTGAGTGCCGCTCAGCGGTAAACTGCCGCTGAGCGGCAGTTGCGGCTTCTTCTTTTGCACTTTTTGATGTCTTTTCTGATTCCATCTCTATCCTTCTTCACTTCTTTCACCAAATTCACCTTAAAACCTGCACAAAAACACTGAAATCAAGCATAAACCTGTCCAGCTCTCTTATTTCTAAAAATATGACAAAAAGCATGATTTCAAGCTAGTTTCTAAGTGTTAAAGGTTGCTTTTAGTATCAATTTTAAGCATGAAAATAACAGTTTTTCAACTGTTATCACAACAGTTTTTCAACTGTTATCAAGAGGAAGATACAAAAAAGTATAAAGCTGTTAGAAAGGAGCCATTCCCTCTAAAGGCAAAAGATCCAGGAGGTTTCTCCATTCCATGCACAATAGGGAAGAAGAGGATAAACAAAGCCTTACTCGATTTAGGATCAAGTGTTAACTTGATACCTTATTCTTTACTGGAGCAGATCGGTGATGTTGATGTGAAACCTATAAAGGTTAACTTAGTAATTGATGGACAAATTTATGAACACCAAAATATGATGTCACAAACTTGTTTTTCAATCGGCAAGGTGGAAACCACATCCAAGCATTGGTCAAGGACAAACTGGGCAAGCAAATCAATATAATAAGCAGCAGCAGCAACCAACCTTTTGGCAACAGTTATCTATGCTTAATGAAAGATCAACAAGGTTGGAAGAAACTCTTCAGCAATTCATACAGAAAACTGAATCTTCTCAAAAGAGCACTGAAGCTGCTATAAAGAATTTGGAGATTCAAATGGGTCAGATTACCAAGCAATTGGAAGAAAGGCCAAATAAAAATTTTGGGGCTAATACTGATGTTAACCCTAGAGAAGAGTGCAAAGTGGTAAAGAGTGTGAATGAAGAGATAATTGAGTTAGAAGAAGGAGAAACAGAAGAAAGAAGAGAAATAGAGAGCAAAAACAATTTTCCTTTTCCAATAAATCAAGAGAAACAAATGGACTTCACAGAATTATTCAGAATGGTGGATAATGAAGCACCTTGGGAACAGATTCTACAGAAAATTGCAGTTTACACAAAATCTGATGAAGAAATCTCTACAAAGAAGAGACGTAGAGATGATGAGGTAAAAGAGTGTATAACTGTTAAAAAAGAGTCATTCCCTCCTAAAGCATCAGATCCAGGCAGTTTTTCTATCCCTTGTACTATAGGGAAGAAAAAGGTAAAGAAAGCTCTTCTTGATTTAGGTTCAAGTGTTAACTTGATACCTTATTCTTTACTGGAGCAAATCGGCAATGTTAAAATGAAACCTGCAAAGGTTAAAATAGTAATGGCCGATGGATCTTCAAAGGAGCCATGTGGGATTGTAGAGGACATTATAGTTTGTGTTGGCAAACTTCAGTTCTTGGCAGACTTTGTGGTGATGAAGATGGAGACCGAGAAGATACCTATCATACTTGGAAGACCGTTTATGAAAACGGCCAGGGCTATCATAGATGTAAATGAAGGTATAGTGGTGCTCCAGGATAGAGAGGAGAGAGTGGTGGTAGATGTCTTCAAAGATGAGATGCAAGCAAAGGAGGAAGAAGCTAGTTATAAAGCTGCATTTCGAGATGCACCCATGACTAGCCGTAAAGAAGAAAATCTTGAGGTTTCAGGTAACCATTGTTTGTTGTTTCAGGTACCCAAGAAGAAGAGATTGGAAGAGGAGAAGAAATTCCTAGAGACTGGAAGAAAAGAAGACTCCAACTTGGCACACCTGTTAGAATCAAGAACAAGTTGTGGGTTGTGAAGGGCTTTAAAGAGAAGGAGATGATAGAGATAGAGTCTCCATATTCTAGAAGAACCAAAACAGTTCAAAGGAAACAGCTGAGGAGTTGGTGGAATGACAACATCAACTATAAAGAAGATGGAACTTGAACTTTATTGGGTCAAGCTAATGACATTAAAAGAGCGCTTGCTGGGAGGCAACCCAGTGAATTTAAAAACTTTTGATTTGGTTTTGTAATTTTTAATTGTGAACATTATTTTTGTATTTATTTTGTTGGATATAGCATCTACTGAAGGATGCTAGGTGGTTAAGTATCTACTGAAGGATACAATGGCTGTAACACCTACTGATGGGTGTTGGTAAGAAAATTTTGCACCTACTGAAGGGTGTTGGTGGATTTTGGGTCAGGCTCGTGACGTTAAACAAGCGCTACCTGGGAGGCAACCCAGTTGATTGAATATTTTTGTTGATTTGTTTTAGTTAGGGTTTGCATAAGCATTTTGAACATTGAATTGCAGGGAGCCAGTGAGGGGCATGTCTAGGAGGCACGTAGGTTAAGAAAAGAAGGAGAAGAACACATCACGAAAGTGCCGCTGAGCGGTACTCTCGCAGATTGGGTTTTAGTTCCCCTTAGCGGGACCCGAGCCCATTAGGGTATTTTTAAACCCTAAGCTGCGTATTCTTTCACACTTTCAGACTTTTTCTCTGCACAAACACTCCCACATACCTTCTCCAAGGTTTTCCACATCTTTTCACTCTTCCCTCTTAAGAAAATTTCTCTTCCACTCACTTTTTCACTAGTGTGCCATCAAAGTTTGGGGTTGGAAGAGAGCATTCTAGCTTGGAAGCATTCTCATTGCATCTAGTATCTCCACCCAAGTAAGTAAAATGCATTTTGTTCATTCTAGGGTTTTGATTTTGAATATGATTGTCAAAGCATGAAGATTTAGGGGTTTTGATTTCTTGCATGATTTGATGATATATTTGATGTTTGAACCGATTAAACTGCATGATTATGAACTGGAAAACTGAAAATTGCATTTGGGTGGAGTTAGGAAAGCTTTAAAAAGGTTTTTCAAAAATCTGCAGAGTTACCGCTGAGGGGTAAACTGCCGCTGAGCGGCACTCTGCCAGATTTGATTTTTCTGGTTTTGTGTGATCTGGAATGTGGTACTGGTGGCGCTGAGGGGAATTCTGGCCCTCAGCGGTGGTTTAGCTTCGAAAGGAGTTGTGTTTTGTGTTTTACTAATGATTAACATCATGTTCTGTGGTTTTGTTTGTGTTTTGAATGTAGGAATGGCATCCTCATCAGGAAAAAGATTGAAAACCATGGCAACCAAGAGAAAGGAAAAGGAACCAGAGCAACCCCATCTAGCAGGTTCCTCTCTAGGAAACATGAGAAGCACTTTAGGGTGGTTCAGGACAGGAGACTTCTGATGGAGAGAAAGGTTGGAATGATACCTAACTTTGCTCCTCAATTTGGAGAGCAAGTGTTAGGGAATGATGGGGAAAGCTAGCCACTTATCCTGCACCTGCCAACATAGCTGTGGTAAGGAATTTTACACCAATGCAAAGAAGATTGGTGATTATCCAGCTGAGAATTATTTGGGCTATGTCAGAGGCCATGCTATCAGGTATGATCCTGATTCTATTAATAACTTCTGGACACTGTATGGGCTGGTGAGCAGTGCCAGTTTGCTCTTTGCATGGAGGAAGGTGCTGATTATGAGGATGTGGAGAGAGTATGTGTATACCTGGAGGACACTTCCAAAGGAATCGATCTGGCTCAGTGGTTAACATTAGGAGGACAGATTTGACTCCTCTTGCAAAGTATTGGATGGCGTTTTCTCATGCCAACATTCAGCCATGTTCACATGTGTCAGATATTACTCTCAGCAGGGCATTCTTCATCTACTGTGCTATCAGAAACTTGAATGTTAATATTGGGCAGGTGATAGCTGATGAGATTAGTGTGTGCGCCAATACTTCAAACAACAAAGCACCACTAGGACATCCTTCTTTGATCACGCACCTTTGCAAGATAGCTGGGGTGGACACTTCTGCTCCACCTTTGAGAGGCCAAGAAAAGCTATTGATGAGGCCTACTATAGACAGTACTGTGGAGGTGATGATGCAGCTCAGCCAGTTCCACCACGCCGGCTCGTAGAGAGAGAGGGCCAGCACAGAGCCAGACATCTGCTGAGACACATGAAGCAGAGCCATTCCAGATGAGGGACATGTATATGTCTCTTATAGGGCTCAGTTGCAGTCCATTCACAGAGGGCAGGTGGCCACTGCTGAGATGATTGTGGGGATGTATGATACACCTCCAGCCCACAGGTGGACTATGGATGAATTCCATAATGTGGTAGCTTGGCCAGAGGAACCAGTGCATGGAGGAGGAGCTGAGCAGCTGAAGCTTCAGCTAGAGATGGAAGAAGATGAAGCTGATGAGGATGATGCATTTGAAGATGATGAAGATGAGGAGGAAGAGGAAGATACAGAGGACAGCTCAGATGATGAGGAGCTGAGATAGCATTTACTGATGAATGCTATCATGTGCTTATTTTGTGGTTTAAGTTTTCTGAACTTATTTGTTTTTGTTTTTAGATTAGGGTTTGATGTACTCTATTGAAACCTGGTTTCTTGTGATGGTTTGCTATTAACTGTGATTGTGTGATAAGTAATGCTGAATGATGCTTATGATTATTGATGTTGAGATGATGTGCACATTAAAATGCTTATACAGGTGATTCACAAGCTTTGTGAACAAATGCATGATATCATGATTGTGATTGTGAAATTAAGCAGGATGTGTATGTCAAATGTGAATGAGCTTATATGTGAGATTTTGAGCTCCAGAGTTGTTATTGTTGAATGCTATTACTTTGAAAGCATGAATGATTTTGCCCAGGTTTTCTATGATTGAATCAATTGCTTGTTTTGCATCATATGATCAAGGCCGTTTGTTGGAAACCTTTTTATTGGCCAAATTCGTAAAATTAGCCCACTAAAAGAGAACACTTTGTGTTCATCCTTTGAACCCTTAGCCTTGATATACACTGAAACCCTTTGATTGAAAAATCTTTACCTTGAGTTAAGTAGAAGATCTTGTGTGGTATTGTTAAATGTTCAAGTTTGGGGTTGTTGGGGAAAACATGAAAAGCATTGAGCTAAGAGCTAAAAAGTAAGAATATGCAAAGAAAAAGAAAAGAAAAGAAAAAGAAGCAAAGCTCAATGCAAAGGCAAAAGAAAGTTGGGAAGAATAAGATGATTGTGTTGTATGATTCTCTTAACTCAAGGATTTTGTGATCCAGAAAAACCAATTTTCTTGTTAGCCCAGCCACATTATAAGCCATAGAAAAGTCCTTGTGATGATGCATGCTTGTGAATGTTTTTGATTGTGGTAAAATGAAAGGCAAATTTGATTCATGTGACATTGTGATAGTAGAGTGAATGAGTGATCATCTCTTATACACTTGAGTGTGAGTGAAACACTTGACTTAGTGAGGAAATATTACATGAACACATGAACATCCATGCTTAATTGATTGATCATTCATGAAAATAGCATTTGTTGGAATTTAAATGACTTTGTGAACACTAAAGCATGTGCACATATTGATTGAACTCTTGGTCATAAGTTTGAGTGAAGTTGTTACTTATCTTGAAAAAGAGGATTTTTAGAATGAGTGAACCATCATATGAATTGGTTGAAGATGAGTTACATCTTATTTGCTTGAGGACAAGCAAAGTTCTAAGTTTGGGGTTGTGATAACAGTTGAAAAACTGTTATTTTCATGCTTAAAATTGATACTAAAAGCAACCTTTATACTTAGAAACTAGCTTGCAATCATGCTTTTCTTCATATTTTTAGAAATAAGAGAGTTGGACAGGTTTATGCTTGATTTCAGTGTTTTTGTGCAGGTTTTAAGGTGAATTTGGTGAAAGAAGTGAAGAAGGAGAGAGATGAAATCAGAAAAGACATCAAAAAGTGCAAAAGGAGAAGCCGAAGTCACCGCTCAGCGGCAGTTTACCGCTGAGCGACACTCAAGAGCTTGCGGGAGGTCCGCTGAGGGGCAAAATGGCCGCTGAGGGGAGCAAACAAGTCACGCACTCACCGCTGAGCGGTATTTTACCGCTGAGCGGCACTTTAATGGGCTTGAACTTGACTTTTTGTAATTTACGAATGATATATAAGCTTTAGGGTTTCCTAGGGTTAGGCATCTTTGGCAGAAACGAAGCAAACACTCTCTCTTCCACCCCTTGGGGTAGATTGGGAGATGGTGACAGCTCTCGTCTTCTCTTTCACGGGTTTTTCTATCTCTTTCATTCTTTCATTATTGTTCATCTAGGTTCACCATGAATATGGTGAACTAAACCTTGTATGTTTGTTGGGGAATCAATGTAATCTTGTGAAACTCTCATATATGGAATTTGTTTTTACATCTTTTAATTAAGACTTATGCTTTCTTTTCATCATTAGTTAGGATTTTTCCTCTTTGCTTAATGCTTGCATTGTTTAACTCATTCGATGCATGATTATTGGTTTTGTCGATACGGGCACGTACGGGAAAGTCTAGATCCGGGGAATTTCTCCCAATATGATATTGGTTGTCATTAAGCTTCTGCACTTATGAACTGATCATTAGGAATGGTAGGAATTGTATGAACTCGTGATTAGGGAGAAGCCTTCTGGAAAGGTACATTAGAGAGTGGCATTAACAATGATGATTTGACTGTTGAATTCCTAAAATTATATGAGAGTGGATAAGATGAAATTGACCCCCAACAACATATTCATATCTATATTTCATTGAAAGTGTTTATCTTTTGCTTTTTGCCATTGATCAAAATTCATGCATACATGTTTATTTTCTGTCTTGCATCTTAAACCCCAAATATTTCGTTTGTAAGTCTTAGTTAATCAAGAAACCATATAACTAAACTAGGCCGTGAGTCCTTTGGGAAGAACGATACTTGGTCTAACCAAGTTTATTACTTGAACGATTCGGTCATACTTGCCGATTGAAAACAAGTTTGTGACATCATAATTTGGTGTTCATAAATTTGTCCATCAAGTTTTTGGCGCCGTTGCCGGGGACTCGTGGTTTAACTGGTTAATTTGTGTGATTATTGATTATCTTTGACTTATTTTTTTATTTTTAATTTAAATTTCGAATTTTATTTTATTTTATTTTATTTTTCTGTTTATTTTTTTAGTTTGTATTTTATTGGATTTTACCCTATCATACCTCTTGATTTACTACCTCTTCCAGAATCATCTTCTTTTCTTCATAAAGAAGGTGCTTCTAAAGCGGAGTTTATCAAGAAGTTACATGAGAAAGTTAAAATCCAAATTGAAAAACAAACTCAAAAATATGCAGAATACAACAACAAAGGGAGAAAGAAAATAGTTTTTGAAAAAGGAGACCTAGTTTGGCTTCATTTGAGAAAGGAAAGATTTCCCTCTCAAAGGAAATCCAAACTTAGTCCAAGAGGAGATGGTCCATTCAAGGTGGTCAAAAGGATAAATGATAATGCATACATATTAGACCTTCCTGAAAGTTATGGTGTCAGTCCTACTTTTAACATCTGCGATTTAATTCCTTTCACAGGAGATCATCAACAGGATGAAGCAGATCTGAGGACAGATCTTTTTCAAGAGGGAGGGTCTGATGGAAGACCATCTAAGATGCACATTGGACCTCTTACTAGAGCAATGGCAAAGAGGATTCAAGAGGAAGAAGGACCACATACTATTTTGCTTCTATGGAAGGTTACTTATAAAAATCCTTCTTCTCTTAACTAAAGCACTTATACTTTGTTTTGTAGGAATTAATAAATCTTGGAGACTATGATTGAGCCATCCAAGAAGATTAATCAATAGAATCAAGCAAGGAGCCAAAAAGGAGGTGCTTACGGCATGCACCAACATTTTCCACGTGAAGTGGCTGATGTGGAAGGAAGCACACACCTTGCTGGATGAGCTGGACAGAGGCATGGACTTTGCTTGATCAAAATAAATCTGAATAATTTGAATTTAGGAGGGAATTAGAATTAGAAATTAGGCTCCTCTTCACCTATAAATAAGAGGGCCTTTTCCTTGTATTGATTAACTTTTGAGCTTAATGATATGCTGCAGAAATTGTTTTCCAGCTTTTGTGCTCTTAAGTCACCTTTGAATTGCTACTTCTTCTCCTTTCCTCAAGCTTCCTTCCTCTGTAGGAAGGCCCTCTGAGCTGTGAGGCTTCACCCATACACCTCTCCTCCATTAAAACACCTCAAACACTGCATCAATTCATCCATCCGCTGCACCATTATTCATTACTGGTTTCCTCTGGTCTGGAACCTCTTCTTACACGTTTCCAGCTGGGAATTGGATTCCATCAAGTGGCCCACGGCCAAATAATGCACTTCTTTATTTCTTTGGGAAGACATGACTAGAAGGAGTAGTAGTGCACGTTGATAGCTTCAAATTTAATTGCTTTAAATTCCTTTTGCAAAAAAGAGTGGACCATGTGTGATTAAAATATTGTAGAAGTTGGAAGTTGATGGAATGAAGAAGAATACAAATTGTTTTGACTTTGCTTTGCCAATAATGATGTCACGGCCAAGAGTGGTTTCTCTCTTTAAAGCATTTGTAATTACTAATTTCTTTTGGTAGATGAATCGGTCACAGTTAATAGTAGAGAAGTTTTACTGTCTTTCATTTCTTTTGCCTTAAAATATTTTACATTATGGGTTGAAATGCTTTTCTTCTTTTTGGTGGTGAATGTGTGGGATAGATGACAACATTATGCATTTAATGTTCTAGTTTAAGTGTTGCATTGAATAGCATGAAATTGTGTTGGGATATTTATCTGTTGCTGTGTTCAGTTTAGTGTTTTTATGCACTTGGATACCGTCAATTATATTCGGTTGTGTTCGATTTTCAAGTTTTAATTTAGTTCATCCGCATTCACAAACTTTTCACAAACCCCCCCACTACTTGTTTGACCTAAGACTCGAACCACATTTGGTCCTTGAGAGACGACCTAGGAGTCACTTCCTAGCACTGTACTGCATTCTTTAATGCACATCAAATTTGACGGGCCGCGACAGCCCGCATCACTGGCACATGCCTTCTTCTTAAGGCAGACCTCAACTCATTCCAATACCTAATGAAAGGTAGGTTTCTCAATCTCAGATCTTTGACCAAGGCTATCCACCAATATAAGGCATAGACTTGAAAGCTTAAAGAGGCCATAGTTACTCTCCTCTCATCATCTATTTGGTGGCACTCAAACAATTGCTCAACTTTCATCTCCCATTCTAAGTATTCTTCCACATCATCCTTTCCATGGAAAGGAGGAAGATCAATCTTAGGCTCTCTTGGGTGATGCTCTCTCATTCTATGATTTCTCATAGGAGGTATTTGATAGTCGTCATCATTGTGATGACTACTATAATGCTCAGGTTCACTAGGTGGAGAGGATGTATCTCCAAGGTATTCTCTTTTTCTATGTGTAGACCCTTCTTTCCTTTTACCCTTGTCTTGATTGATCAAAAGTTGACCAATCATATCCTTGAGCTCACTAATCTCTTTGTCCCTTTGTTGGAACTTTTGCTCAAATTCCTCTCTTAGTTGTAAGCTCTCACTTTTAGGTCTCACACTTCCTTGGACACTAGATTGACTCATCCTTGTCAAGTATGTAAAAATGGTTTTCACAATCTTTCTTTATTTTTGGTGAAGGATTTCTAAAGAGATTCTAAAGGTAAAAATTGTTCCCAAGTAGCTCCCAGGAAGAAGAGGTAAGTCACAATTGGACAAGCTTAGAAACCTAGTTCTTCCTAGCCAGAGTTTACTTAGAGTTATCTTTTACCTTAGTTTCTTAGTAGAAATTCTTCAAAATAATTTCAAATGTTAATGAAATGCTCCTAAAAACCAAAAGAAGGTTTATCTAGATGCTATGCAATCCTATATACCACGAAGACTTAAAACAAAAAGATCAAACAAGCAATTTAAAGAAAGCAATAAAGATGCAAAATGTAAATGCTAGACGGCCCTAAGTGAAACTGCAAGTGACACTTGGAACCCCTTGACACACTTCCATGCTAAGAAAACGAAATTGCACTATTACAATGTTTAAATGTGATCTTGGAATTGCTTCAAGAGCATTTCCCAAGTCACTTAACCAAAAACTAAAGATCAACTCTAAACAACAAAGTTCCGTGATATTAAGGCTTGAACAAACTCAAAATAATGTCTAAAACTAATGTAGACTTCAAACTTTGGCTGCTGCTAGGTGCTACTCAAAATCAGTATGGAAGTGAGCTTTTCTGGTAGGAGAAATGTTGTTGGAACGAGATCTACAACTGTTGTAAAGCCCTCCTTCTTGCTCCAATTTCAATCCCCTAACCACTTCCTAGAAGGCTAGCATAGTAGGTGTAGGTTTCTGGTTCTGGATGCCTCAAACAGATTGCACAAATGCTCCAAAATCCACTAGCAACAACAACAAACAGATTAAAACTCTACACCATTTTCAGAACATTGCACCAGATTTTTGGCAAACTAAATTACTGGAATGGACATTTTAGAGGCCAAAATTAAGGAAACCAATTAAACAACACACAAATAACAGCAAGCACTCAAAAGGAACCTAACAAAGGCACTAGAATAGATGAAGAAAGCAAGAAAAATTGAAATCACAATACATAATTCATTCCAGGTGCAAACTATTTGATAAATTCAAAAGTGTTTGATGAAATGCCCCAAAGAACTTCAGATTTTGTATTTTTGACCTTCAGGGCTTGTAAACTGGATTGCACGGTTCTTTAAGCTTTTTAACACTTGATGTTACTTCTTTTAATCATTTATTTTCAATCTAAATCATAGAACCAACTTTTACCAATCCAAATTTGGAATTAATCAAATGAAATTTTCAAACAACACCTAGAAATGCAGAACTGCACCAGAAAAAAAATGGACTAATTTGGTGGTTTAATACCCAATTTCGTATGGAAGTGTTTTAGACTCACAACTAACCGTTCAAGCAACTTTAATTGATGATTTTGAGTGTGTTCAAACTCTGAAACAACTTATAAACTGTTGGCAACTCAAAATCATCATTCCACTTCCATTTTTACGCAAAAAGTGATGGTTTAAAAGGCTAATCTGCATATAGGCTAAGTTTTGACCAAATGAACAGTGCTAGCAGCTTTAAATCATCAATTTAAACTTGCTCAAACTCTAAAACAACACAAAGATAGTAGATTTCAAAACATCACCTCTGCTGTACCAAATTATGCAGTAAAATGCACCAAATTACCACCAAAATCAGTTTTAAAAGAAACAAAGGCTGGAACAATGATCAAATTGACTCAAGAAGATATAATTGTACTAAACTAAGCTAGAATTGAGATGCTTAGCATGACCAGACTCAGAATGGACCAATCAAAGAAATTGAGCACGGTGAAAAGCTAGAATAAAAACTGAACAACAAAGGCTACTGGTTTTTAAGGCAACCAAGCTATGCTAAATGCATTTCCTTGCTTTTAATGGTCTGCCATACCTTTAGCCACTTCCAATAACATCAAAAAAAATTTGTGCCAAGCAACAAAATCAATAAAAACCAGCTGAAAATAGATTTATGATTTAAAATAGAATTGAAATTCTGCAGCAGAGCTCAACATAGATTTGAAATCAAAATGGATTTCTAGTGCTTTAACTTGTATCACCAAGGCTAGAACATGATCTGATTGCCTTTATTGGTTGATATATGGTTTATCTAGCACTTGAACTCAAGCAAATCACAATGAAACACAGCAGAACAAATTAATACTGGAACAAATAGAATTAAAACTGCATCAGAATATGCACATGACTTATGACAAACTTGAAATTGAAAGATAAGGCTGAAAATGACTCAAGAAAAGAAAATTCAACGTTTAAAATGAAAGATAAACATGAAAACAGAATGGAAACACAACAATAGTGACTGGAATTACGAATTAAGCACAAAACAGAAACAAAAGATACTCAAAATAGAAACTAAAGAACTGAAACAGAAAGCACAACAGAATGTAGAAAAGCACAACAAAATGCATAAATGGAGTGCAAAGATGGAGGAATAGCTTAGCTCTTGGTGCGTGGATGGCCTAAGCTCATGATACCATTTGATGGAAGCTTGCCAGGCTTAGAACTAGCAGGTTGCAATCTCCAGACAGTAAGCCTTGATGGTGTAGCATAATGAATGACTATGAGAGGTGTTTTGGTGTGTTTTTGAATGTAAGGAGTGTGTGTAGAGACCTCTCAGCTCAGAAGGCCTTCCTACTATGGAAGGAAGTTAGAGGAAAGGGTAGAGAAAGTGAAGAGAAGGAGTGACTCAAGAGCAATAGGGCTGGAAAACAATTTCTGCTGCATTTTATTAAGCTCAAAAGTGAGGAAATACAAAGAGAAGGCCCTCTTATTTATAGGTGAAGAGGAGCCTAATTTCTGATTTAAATCCCTCCTAAATTCAAATAGGATGCACGTCCATTTTGATCCAACAAGGTCCATGCCTCATTTCAGCTCAGCCAACAAGATTCATGCCTCATTCCTAGTCAGCCAAGTCACGTGAAAAATTTTGATGCCTTTCCCATTCCGCAAGCACCTCCCTTTTTGGCTCCTTTGCTTTCCTTTATTGATTTAACTTCTTGGATGACTCAATCATGGTCTCCAAGCTTTATTGGTCCGTACAAAACAAAGTATAAGTGCTTTAGTTAAGAGAAGAAGGATTTTTATAAGTAACCTTCCATAGAATTAAAATGTTAGGTGATCCTTCTTCTTCTTGAATCTTCCTAGCCATGGCTCTAGTAAGAGGTCCAATGTGATTTCTTGATGGTCTTCCATCACGCACTTACCGCTGAGCGGCATTCTTATGCGCTTGGGCTTAAATTTCTGTAATATTTAGAAGTCTATATAAGGTTTTAGTCTTCCTAGGGTTAGTATCTTTCGCTGGAACGAAGCTGAAACACACTCTTTCACCCCTTGGAGGAGGATTTTGGATGTTAAAGCTTCTTTCTCAAATTTCTAGGGTTCTATCTTTCATTCCTTCATTGTATTTCATCTAGTTTCACCATGAATATGGTGAACTAAACCTTTATTGTTGTTGGGGAATCAATGTAATCCTTTGAAACTCTCATGTATTGAATTTTTTCTTTAAGATCTTTAAGATATATGCTTTCTATCATTAATTGTTAGGGTTTTTTCCTCTTTTCTCTAAGCATGCATTGTTTAACTCATTCGATGTCATGATTATTGATTTTGTCGATATGGACACATACGAGGAAATCTAGATCTGGGGAATCTCTCCCAATAGTAGTATAAACCTAGACATAGGAGTATGATGATTGGTTGCCTTTAAGCTTCTGTGCTTTATAATGCATGAGTAATTGCTAGGGAGACAAGACATTGTAAACTAGTGATTATGATTAGTCTTTCTTCACCGAGACATCGGGTTTAAGGTAATTTAGAGAGTGGCATTAACATTAATGAAGAAAGATGAATTCTTGAATACATGAGAGTGAATAGGATGAAATTGATAAACCCCAACAACATATTCATTCATATATTTAAAACCACGTGTTTTGTTTCTTCTTGCCCATTGATCAATACATGCATTCATATTTACCTTTCAGTATTTTGCATCTAAACCTACAAGAATTTGGTCACAAGTCTTAGATTATCAACAAATCACATAACTTTCTAGGTCGTGAGTCCTTTGGGAAAACGATACTTGGTCTTACCATGTTTATTACTTGATACGATTTGGTTACACTTGCCGAGGGTTAAACAAGTTTTTGGCGCCGTTGTCGGGGATTAAAAATTTGCTTATCATTGATATTGTTTCTAAATTTGAAAGTGATTCATGTTCTGAGAGTATATTTGAGGTTCAGTCTGATAAATTGGGATTGGGTGTTATACCTCTGCATGACATTTCTTTGGAGCCACATTGCACTAACCATGTTGTAGGAGGTACACATGAATTTGATCAACAAACACCCACAGTGGAGAACAAAGGTGCTCGTGTACACAAAAACTGGAATATCAATAGGCACCGACTAAACCCGCTCATCAACAATCACTTCTTCTTAGATCCAGCTGTGGAAGAAATTTCCCTACTCGATCAAATCTGCAGGATGAAGCAGTTCTTCCTCAAAACTTCCTTGTT
The DNA here is from genome assembly GCF_029865625.1 of Vigna umbellata. Taxonomy (NCBI): domain Eukaryota; kingdom Viridiplantae; phylum Streptophyta; class Magnoliopsida; order Fabales; family Fabaceae; genus Vigna; species Vigna umbellata. Next base: position 37,852,317 of record NC_142165.1, on the reverse strand, counting down.
GGATCAAGTGGTGGAAAACATCTCCCTGATAGTCCAAAATTGGCAACGGCCACCATGACTAGGGGAGTTTTCTTTTCCCTTTTCCCACTTTTATTGCACTTGTCCATGATTTGTTCACTGTTCTGAAAGTTGATCTTATTGTTTGTAACACACTAGTGACATTGTGTAGTTTAAGTGTGGTCTATTGGGGGAGACTCTGATTTTTTCTTTGTTAGTTTTTGTTTTCTTTGTTATTTTTTTTTCTTTTCTAGGTTGTTTTTGTTGTGTCTTATGAACAATTTTGCATGTTTCTCTTGATCTCTGGACTTTGTTTAGGATGTGGATGTGTCCTTCACTTCATTGATACTTAATTTGGTTGAAATTCTTAATTTTCTTTGCTTGGAAAGATGATTATGATGTTTGAGAGGATGATTTGATATTGACAAATACCCTGTGTGAGAATTTGAGCCACTTTATATTCTTTCTTGTGTGATATATCTCTCGATTGCTTGCACATATACCTTGGCTTGACTCTTTTGATGATTTGTGATTGATATGCATGTTTGGAAGTGATAAAGGCAGTTTTGTTCTTGAGCCTCTCTAGCTAAATAAGCTTACCTTGTTTTAATCCTTTGATAACCTCTTTTGAGTATATACTTTCCCCATTTCTTTGTTTTGAAGCTCACACACTAGCCCTAAGTGAAAAACCATACGGGATGAATACTTACCTCTTTTGAGTATATACTTACCTTGTTTTGAAGCTCACACACTAGCCCTAAGTGAAAAACCATTCGGTCACACTTGCCGATTGTTAAACAAGTTTGTGGCGTCGTTTTTCGTTGTTCATAAATTTGTCATCAAGTTTTTGCGCCGTTGCCGGGGACTCGTGGTTTAACCTGTTTATTTGTGTGATTATTGATTATCTTTGACTTGAATTTTGAATTTTGAATTTTGAATTTCTGTTTTTATTTTTTCTGTTTTTATTTTTATTTTATTTTTATTTTATTTTATTTTTCTATTTTTATTTTTTCTATTTTTTATTTTTATTTTTTTCTGTTTTTATTTTATCTTCTTATCTCTGATCTTATATCTTCTTTTATATCTTTTTGTGTTAACCAATTTTTCTAGGGTTTTGTTTTCTTGTGTATGCAGGAAGCAATCCGAACTAGGAGTAAGAAAACTGCAGAACCTCTTCTTGAAGGTTTAGACGAGAGTAGACGGAGGAGAAGAATCCGTACATCTAAAGAACTTTTTCCTCCTCCAGAAAATTTGTTACAACCATCACCACAAGGTTCTGAACATAGCACTGAAAATATGGAGAATAGTAATGCGAGAAGAACTCTTGCAGATTACACAAATATAGCTGGACCTCAACACTTTAACAACATAGCAAGACCGAGGGTCAATGAAGCCAACATGGAGGTTAAGCCGACATTAATTCAACTGGTGAAGAGTAATCAATTTAATGGGTTGTCTCACGAAAGCCCATATGAGCACCTCACAACTTTTAATGAGATCTGCAACACGGTGAAAATAAATGGGGTGCCGGACGAAGCAATCAAACTTAGCTTGTTTCCATTCTCACTAGGAGGCAACGGTAAGGTTTGGTTAAATTCTTTTCTAGAAGAAAGCTTTACAGAGTGGGAAGCAGTGGTGACCAAGTTCCTAAACAAATACTTTCCACAATCAAAAGTAAATAAAGGAAAGCAAGAGATTTCATCATTCAGGCAAGGCATGGAGGAATCACTGGGGCATGCATGGAACAGGTATAAAAGCTTATTAAGAAAGACACCCACGCATGGCTTTGATGATGTGCAAGTAGTCCTAATCTTCCTTGGAGGTCTTGGTTCACAAACCAAGATGATGCTTGACGCCTCAGCAGGAGGAAATATCAAATGGAAAACTCCAGAGGAAGCTACAGAAATCATTGACAATATGGCTACTAATGACAATGAGCTCAATAGTGAAAGCAGATATCTTAGTCAGAAGGAGTTGCTACAATCAAATGATGCTCTTCTTATTCAAAATAAAATTATTTCTCAACAGTTGGAAGAAGTAATTATGAAACTTTCTCAATTACCACGAGAAATACAAAAGGTTTCAATGGTTCAATGGCAACAGCAAAAACGGCAAATGCAATCTACTCCATCTGAGAAGACAACCAAACTTGACGAGACTTTTCAAAAATTCTTGAAGACGAATGCATCTTATTGTAAGAATGTGGAAGTTGCATTTGAAAATATGAAGATCCATATTGAGCGAATAGTTGACAAGATGAAAAATGGTAATATCAGAAATACAAAAGGTTTCAATGGTTCAATGGCAACAACAAAAATGGCAAATGCAATCTACTCCATCTGAGAAGACAACCAAACTTGACGAGACTTTTCAAAAATTCTTGAAGACGAATGCATCTTATTGTAAGAATGTGGAAGTTGCATTTGAAAATATGAAGATCCATATTGAGCGAATAGTTGACAAGATGAAAAATGGTAATATTAGAAAGGAGTGTAAAACTGTTGTGACCAGAAGTGGTAAGGTGTTAGAGGAGAGAAAAAAAGAAAGAGAGGAGAAAGAAAATGAGAGTGAAAAAGAAACATGTGAGTGGAAAGAAAGAGTTGAGAGAGAAAAAAAGAAAGAAGAAGAAAATGAGAAGAAAGAAAAAAAAGAGAGAGAAGAGAAAGATGAGAGACAAAAAGAAAAAGAGTTTGAAAAAACACTTCCTTATCCAAAGAATTATTCAAGGAAGGAGAAAGAAAAGCAGTTGGAAAGATTCATGGAGTTGTTTAAGAAGCTGGAGATTACTATACCATTCTCTGAAGCATTGCAACAGATGCCATCATATGCAAAGTTTTTGAAGGAACTTCTTACAAAGAAAAACAAGTACATTGAAAAGGAAACTATCAAGGTACAGGGTAACTGTAGTGCAATCATATAGAAATTACCTCCTAAGCTTAAAGATCTAGGAAGCTTCACTATTCCATGCACCATAGGAGACTTGGAAGTTGGAAGAGCATTGATTGATTTGGGAGCTAGCATTAATTTAATGCCGTTATCCATGTGTAGAACAATTAAGGGTTTGGAAATCAAACCAACCAGAATGGCTCTTCAACTGGCGGAAAGATCTCTTAAATATCCATATGGAGTGGTTGAAGACGTTTTAGTGAAGGTTGACAAATTTGTATTCCCAGTAGATTTTATTGTAATGGAGATGGAAGGGAACAGTGATGTACCTCTCATTCTTGGGAGACCTTTTATGAAGACTGCTAGAGTTTTAATTGATGTAGAGAATGGTAAGCTTAAATTGAGAGTTGATGATGAAGAAGTTACTTTTGACGTATCCAAGGCCATGACATATCCAAATGATGATAAAGCATGTTTTCAATTTGATGAACTTGATGAAGTTTGTATGGTGCAAGAAAAGATGGTGCGGTATGTTTCTCCACTAGAGAAAACTCTTATTGATGCTTGTGAAGATTTAGATGAAGAAGAAGAGAAGTTAATTGATGAATGTCTAATGGACTTGGAAACATTGAAAAAGAGTCCAGGGGAAGATCCAATGTTCGAAATAATTGATAAGGAAGAAGAAGTCAAAGCAAAGACGTTAGAATTAAAAAGATTACCAGCACATCTGAAGTATGTTTTTCTAGAAGAAGATGGAACAAAGCCAATCATCATCAGTAACTCTTTATCTCTACAAGAAGAAGAACAGCTGATAGAAATTCTGAAAGCTAACAAAGAAGCAATTGGGTGGTCAATCTCAGATCTTAAAGGTATTAGCCCAACTTATTGTATGCATAAGATCTTTATGGAAGAGGATTATAAACCGAGTGCTCAACCACAGAGAAGGTTAAATCCTGTAATGAAGGAGGTGGTTAGAAAAGAAGTATTAAAACTGTTAGAAGCTGGTATCATCTATCCAATCTCTGATAGTGAATGGGTGAGTCCAGTACAGGTGGTTCCAAAGAAAGGTGGGATGACAGTAATTCGTAATGATAAGAATGAACTTATTCCTACTCGGAAAGTTACTGGATGGCGTATGTGCATTGATTACAGGAAGCTAAATAAAGCCACTAGGAAGGATCATTTTCCTCTTCCTTTCATGGATCAGATGTTAGAAAGATTATCAGGTCAAGCTTTCTATTGTTTTCTAGATGGATATTCTGGATACAATCAAATTGTGGTAGATCCAAAAGACCAAGAGAAGACGACCTTTACTTGTCTTTTTGGTATCTTTGCTTATAGAAAGATGTCGTTTGGATTATGTAATGCTCCAGCTGCATTTCAAAGGTGTATGCAGGCAATTTTTGCAGATCTCTTAGAAAAATGCATTGAAGTATTCATGGATGATTTTTCGGTTTTTGGAAATTCTTTCCAAAGGTGTTTGGCTAATTTGAACACTGTTCTTAAAAGATGTGTTCAGACAAATCTTGTTCTTAATTGGGAGAAATGTCATTTCATGGTAACTGAAAGAATTGTGTTGGGACATAAAATTTCTACTAAAGGAATTGAGGTAGATAAAGCTAAAGTAGAAGTCATTGAGAAGCTGCCTCCACCAACAAATGTAAGGGGGATTAGGAGTTTTCTCGGTCATGTTGGGTTTTATAGAAGATTCATTAAAGATTTCTCAAAAATTGCTAAAACATTGAGTAATCTTTTGATGAAGAACGCTCCTTTCGTGATGAATGAAGAATGTTTGAAAGCTTTTGACATATTGAAGAGCAAATTAGTGTTAGCTCCAGTAATTGTAGCCCCAGATTGGAACAAAAATTTTGAATTAATGTGTGATGCAAGTGATTATGCAATAGGAATTGTTCTTGGCCAGCGAAAAGAACAAATTTTTCATCCAATTTTTGCATATTAAACTCCACTTATTTCGTTCTTAAGTCTTAAATAATCAACGAATCACATAACTAACTAGGCCGTGAGTCCTTTGGGAGAACGATACTTGGTCTTACCGAGTTTATTACTTGAAACGATTCGGTCACACTTGCCGATTGTTAATCAAGTTTGTGGCGCCGTTTTTCGTTGTTCATAAATTTGTCATCAAGTTTTTGGCGCCGTTGCCGGGGACTCGTGGTTTAACTGGATTTCACAGAATTATTCAAGATGGTGGATAATGATGCACCTTGGGAGCAGATTCTACAACAAATTACAGTTTACACTAAATCTGATGAAGACGTCTCTACAAAGAAAAGACGTAGAGATGATGAGGCAAAGAAGTGTAAAACTGTTAAAAAGGAGTCATTCCCTCCAAAAGCAACAGATCCAGGAGGCTTTTCTATCCCTTGTACCATAGGGAAGAAAAGGATTAAAAAAGCTCTTCTTGATTTAGGTTCAAGTGTTAACTTGAAACCTTACTCTTTATTGGAGCAAATCGGCGATGTTAATATGAAACTTGTAAAGGTTAATTTAGTAATGGCCGATGGATCTTCAAAGGAACCATGTGGGATTGCAGAGGACATCATAGTTTGTGTTGGAAAATTCCAGTTCTTGGCAGACTTTGTGGTGATGAAGATGGAGACAGAAAAGATACCTATCATTCTTGGAAGACCGTTTATGAAAACGGCCAAAGCTATCATTGATGTAAACGAAGGTATAGTGGTGCTCCAGGACCGAGAGGAGAGAGTTGTTGTAGATGTCTTTAAGGATGAGACGCAAACACAGGAGGAAGAATCTAGTTATAAAGCTGCATTTCAAGATGCACACATGACTAGCCATAAAGATGAAAAGCTCAAGGTTACAGGTAACCATTGTTTGTTGTTTCAGGTGCATAAAGGAGAACAGATTGGAAGAGGAGGAAAAGTTCCTGATGACTGGAATAAAGGAAGACCCCAACTTGGTACACTTGTGAGAATCAAAAACAAGTTGTGGGTTGTGAAAGGCTATAAAGAGAAGGAGATGATAGAGATAGAGTCTCCACATTCTAGAAAAATCAAAGCAGTACACAAGAAACAACTGATGAGTTGGTGGGACAAGAACATCAACTATGAAGAAGGAATTTGAACTTTAGCCTTGAACATAAATTGAAAACCCTTATTGAAAAGCTTTACCTTGAGTTAAGTAGAAAATCTTTTGTGGTATTGTTAAATGTTCAAGTTTGGGGTTGTTGGGAAAGCATGAAAAAGAAAAAGGAAAAACATTGAGCTAAAAGTTAAGAATAAGAATGTGAAAAGAAAAGAAAAAGAGAAAGAAAAGAAAAGAAAAAACAAAGCTCAATGTAAAGACAAGTTGGGAAAATAAGAATAATTGTGTTGTTATGATTCTCTTAACTCAAGGATTTGGTGATCCAGAAAAACCAATTTTCTTGATTAGCCCAGCCACGTTATAAGCCATTGAAAAGTCCTTGTGATGATTGATGAGTCAATATTTTGTTCACTTCACTTAGTTTATTGTGCTAGAATTAATCGGGGAAATGTGCTTAATTGTCTAGTATTTTCCCATTTTTGCTAATTGTGCTTAATTTGACCAAAAATTCTTATTTTAATTAATTTGAATTATTTGAGCTTATTATTTGCATTATTGATTGTAGGGAAATTGTTGGATAATATTTGGGACATTTTGGAGGTCAAAAGAAAATGCCACATCAAATATACTTTAAACTAAAATGAGTGAGGAGGTGTGGATTTAAATTATGGGAGTGCACATGGAGATGGGCTTGATTGGAGAAGCTAAGAAGTGGTGCTGGAAGAAAAAGAAGTATCACGGCGCAGCAGAGAGCAACGTCCAGCAGCTTGGCTTTTGAGTGGAGGTGCATTCTTGTGGTGATTAATTAATTGAAGGAAATCAAAATAGTGCTAGGGGACAAAACTTCATGGAATGAAGAAGTGGGCCGAGCACCATGTTTTCTTTCTTTTAAAATATTGGTGCATGGCAATGTGGGGAAAACAAGAGGCCAGCAGCAGCAACACGCAAAGAATGGGCTGGACTTCACGCTCTCCATGCTACACTCCTCCACGGTCCAGCAGATCCAGCAACAACAAGGCACACTGGTCCAACAAGCTTCACTGGAAGCACGTCCAGGGGTACTTCAAGTAAGAAGCAGCAGCATCCAGCGTGGATGGGCTTTAGGTGTATGCTTGGTGTGTGGGCTACACGTCCAGCATGCCACGGCTTGCACCCATTTATTTCTCCATCCAACAATCAACACGTGAAGAAAGAAGGAGCAGCCACCGAGAGGAAAGAACGTGGAAAGCAGCACACGTCCAAGTGGTGTCTGGGCCCATGGAAAATTAATTCTGGAGCAGCTTTGGTGTGCACATGGAGCATCCAGTAAAAGAGGGAGCTGATTTCTTTTGGGCTTTGGACACACTGCCACGTCAGGTTTGCTGCATCCAATAAGCACACATGATCCAGCATTGAAGGAAAAATTCATTCAAGCAGCTTCAGCACTCCCACGAACTCATCACGGCCCACGCTCCACACCTTCACCACGTTCCAGCCGCAACCTAGTACGGAACAATTTTCTTTTAGCATGGAGGGTTATGGGTAGCAGAGGAACGCTGGAAGCAGCCGCCACTCACTCACAGATTTTTCTTGGAGGCTTTTACTTTTGAACATTTTTTTTTGGGAGAAGCTTCGATGCTTATGCTGGAACAAGTTTACACTGTCACGGGGATGAGAAAATGAAAGCACATTTTTACTTCTCCATTTCTTATTTTGAAAATGCTATTACGATTGAATGAAAAGCATCTACTTTGATTTTATGTTATTGATTATACATGGCCCTTTTCATTTCTTTTGGTTTTAGCATTTTTTTTATTGGAGTTTTCATTCAAGAATAACAGTGTTCCATCACGGAGAGGTTTGATTTTTGCGTGGAGAATGTAGCCGTTCATTCACCTTAGATATAAGAAGAGGCACGGACATTGAAGCTGGAGGTGTCACGGCCTGGAAGGGCTCTCGGTTTCTCTCCAGCAGCACTAGGGGAATTAGTTTTTTTTCTTTCTTTTAGATGCATGAACGGTGATTATTTTGGATTGCACAAGCACTTTGCAATTGCTCAGTTCGATTCTCGGTTTGCATCATTGGTCTTTTAGGTGCTCACGGTGATTGATTATTTCTTCCTTTCTTGGAGAAAAGTGGTGCACGGTGATATTTGTTTTGCAAGAGAAAAGCAATTAAAATTTCTTTTAAAAAAAAGGTGTCACGCGGATTTCTATCCTTGGAAGTGAAGCACGGTAATTTTGGAGAAAGGAGATATCTTGGGAGAATAGGGTCTAAGGTGATGGGACGTTGGCAGTAGAAACAATGCATTTCCTTTATTACTTTGAGAATGAAGAGGTGATTAGATGGGGTAGGTGTACTTGTTTGGTGATAATTTTGAGAGAAGAAATATTTGCTTTGGAGAAATGGATGCAGCGAGGAACATATGTATTGGAGGTGATGGTGATTGACTATTGAGGGCATTGGTGTCACGGCTGGTAGCAAAAGGAGAGCTCCAAATTTTGATGCAATGTTCAATTGAGTATTAGCTAAGCACACTCTTTTACTGCTAGCTTTCTTCCAAAGTGCATTTTATATGTTAGTTCAATATTACAATTTAAGGTCTTGAATGAGTTTTCTTATTTAATTATTGCATTACAATTAGTTTAGGCACCTTGGTAATTGAATGTTTTATTTCAGTGTTTTCATTTACCTTAATACTGTTTATTGTGTTCAGTTGTGGTAATTTAATTGTGATGTTAGCTTAAGTGACCAACCGCTTTAATTCTGTAATTGAAACCATTTTACATTTCTGTCTGGATTCGTGTCTTATTTAAGTTCATTCGCATTCACAAACTCTTCATCAACCCCCCCCACTACGTGTTTGATCTGAGACTGAACCACAATTTGGTCCTTGAGAGACGACCTAGGAATCACTTCCTAGTCTATACTGCATTCTTTTATGCACAACTTTTGTGGGAGGTGCGACCCTCTCATCAATGATGCATGCTTGTAAATGTTTTGATTGTGGTTAAATGAAAGGCAAAGTTGATTCATGTGACATTGTGGTAGTGGAGTGAATGAGTGATTACCTCTTATACACTTGTGTGTGAGTGAAACACTTTACCTGGTGAGGAAGTATTCCATGAGCACATGAACATCCATGCTTAATTGATTGATCATTCATGAAAAATAGCATTTGTTTGATATTAACTGACTTTGTGAACACTAAAGCATGTGCACATCTGATAACAGTTGAAAAACTGTTATTTTTATGATTAAAATTGACACTAAAAGCAACTTTTACACTTAGAAACTAGCTTGAAATCATGCTTTTCTTTATATTTTTGGAAATAAGAGAGCTGGACAGGTTTATGCTTGATTTTAGTGTTTTTGTGAAGGTTTTAAGGTGAATTTGGTGAAAGAAGTGAAGAAGGAGAGAGTTGAAATCAGAAAAGACAACAAAAAGTGCAAAAAGGAGAAGCCGAAGTCACCGCTCAGCGGCAGTTTACCGCTGAGCGGCACTCTGGAAGTCACGTAAGGTCCGCTGAGGGGCAAAATGGCCGCTGAGGGGAGAAAACAAGTCACGCACTCACCGCTGAGCGGTATTTTACCGCTGAGCGGCACTTTAATGGGCTTGGATTTGACTTTTTGTAATTTACGAATGATAAATAAGCTTTAGGGTTTCCTAGGGTTAGGCATCTTTGGCAGAAACGAAGCAAACACTCTCTCTTCCACCCGTTGGGGTAGATTGGGAGATGGTGACAGCTCTCCTCTTCTCTTTCTCGGGTTTTTCTATCTCTTTCATTCTTTCATTATTGTTCATCTAGGTTCACCATGAATATGGTGAACTAAACTCTGTATGTTTGTTGGGGAATCAATGTAATCTTGTGAAGCTCTCATATATGGAATATGTTTTTATATCTTTTAATTAAGACTTATGCTTTCTTTCATCATTAGTTAGGGTTTTTCCTCTTTGCTTAAAGCTTGCATTGTTTAACTCATTCGATGCATGATTATTGGTTTTGTCGATACGGGCACGTACGGGGAAGTCTAGATCCGGGGAATTTCTCCCAATATGATATTGGTTGTCGTTAAGCTCCTGCACTTATGAACTGATCATTAGGAATGCTAGGAATTGTATGAACTCGTGATTAGGGAGAAGCCTTCTAGAAAGGTACTTTAGAGAGTGGCATTAACAATGATGATTTGAATGTTGAATTCCTAAAATATATGAGAGTGGATAAGATGAAATTGACCCCCAACAACATATTCATACATTAATATCATTGAAAGTGTTTATCTTTTGCTTTTTGCCATTGATCAAAACTTCATGCATACATGTTTATTTTCTGTCTTGCATATTAAACTCCAAATACTTTATCTGTAAGTCTTAGCTAATTAAGAAACCACATAACTAAACTAGGCCGTGAGTCCTTTGGGAAGAACGATACTTGGTCTTACCAAGGTTATTACTTGAACGATTCGGTCATACTTGCCGATTGAAAAACAAGTTTGTGACATCATAATTTGGTGTTCATAAATTTGTCCATCAAGTTTTTGGCGCCGTTGCCGGGGACTCTGGTTTAACTGGTTAATTTGTGGGATTATTGATTATCTTTGACTTATTTTTTTTATTTTTATTTTTAAATTTCGAATTTTTATTTTCATTTTTCTGTTTTTTATTTTTATTTTCTGAATATTATATCTTCTCTTATATCTTTTTGTGCTAACCAAATCTTTTCTAGGGTTTTGTGTTCTTGTGTATGCAGGAGGCAATTCGAACTAGGAGCAAGAAAACAACAGAACCTCTGCTTGAAGGATTAGAAGACAATAGACGGAGGAGAAGAATCAGAACATCTAGAGAACTTTTCCCTCCTCCGGAAACTCTGTTGCAACCATCACCACAAGGTTCTGATAATAGCACAAAAAATATGGAGAATAATAATATCAGAAGAACTCTTGCTGATTACACCAATATAGCTGGACCTCAACACTTTAACAGCATAGCTAGACCTAGAGTCAATGCAGCCAATATGGAGGTCAAACCAGCACTGATCCAACTGGTGAAGAGCAATCAATTTAATGGGTTATCTCATGAAAGCCCATATGAGCACCTTACTACATTTAATGAAATTTGCAACACAGTGAAAATCAATGGGGTGCCAGACGAAGCAATCAAACTTAGTTTGTTTCCTTTCTCACTGGGAGGCAATGCTAAGCTTTGGTTGAACTCTTTTCCAGAAGGAAGTTTCACAGAGTGGGAAGCAGTGGTAACAAAGTTTTTGAACAAGTACTTTCCACAATCAAAGGTGACAAAAGGCAAGCAAGAGATATCTTCATTTAAGCAGGGCATGGAAGAATCACTGGGGCATGCATGGGATAGATACAAAAGTCTGCTAAGAAAAACACCCACGCATGGCTTCGAAGAACAGGAAGTAGTCTTAACTTTCCTTGGAGGGCTTGGTTCACAAACCAAGATGATGCTTGATGCCTCAGCAGGAGGCAATATTAAATGGAAAACTCCAGAGGAAGCTATAGAAATCATTGACAACATGGCTACTAGTGATAATGAGCTCAACAGTGAAAGAGGAGCTCCTATGCAACAAAAAGGGGTTCTCCAATTACAGACACATGATGCCTTGCTAGCTCAAAATAAAATTCTAACTCAACAGCTGGAGACTCTGACTAAAACTCTTGCACAATTACCTAAAGCGTTGAAAACTGCTGCACAGGTACAAACCCAGTTGTGCGAATTATGTGGAGGTGATCATATCAATGGTCAATGTGCTTTTCCACTGGAAGCCTTGGAGGATGTTAATTTCATGGCTAATCAATTTCCATACCGTCAAGGGAATTACAATCAAGGGTGGAAACCACATCCAAGCATTGGTCAAGGACAAACTGGGCAAGCAAATCAATATAATAAGCAGCAGCAGCAACCAACCTTTTGGCAACAGTTATCTATGCTTAATGAAAGATCAACAAGGTTGGAAGAAACTCTTCAGCAATTCATACAGAAAACCGAATCTTCTCAAAAGAGCACTGAAGCTGCTATAAAGAATTTGGAGATTCAAATGGGTCAGATTACCAAGCAATTGGAAGAAAGGCCAAATAGAAATTTTGGGGCTAATACTGAGGTTAACCCTAGAGAAGAGTGCAAAGTGGTAAAGAGTGTGAATGAAGAGATAATTGAGTTAGAAGAAGGAGAAACAGAAGAAAGAAGAGAAATAGAGAGCAAAAATAATTTTCCTTTTCCAATAAATCAAGAGAAACAAATGGACTTCACAGAATTATTCAGAATGGTGGATAATAAAGCACCTTGGGAACAGATTTTACAGAAAATTGCAGTTTACACAAAATCTGATGAAGAAATCTCTACAAAGAAGAGACGTAGAGATGATGAGGCAAAAGAGTGTATAACTGTTAAGAAAGAGTCATTCCCTCCTAAAGCATCAGATCCAGGCAGTTTTTCTATCCTTTGTACTATAGGGAAGAAAAAGGTAAAGAAAGCTCTCCTTGATTTAGGTTCAAGTGTTAACTTGATGCCTTATTCTTTACTGGAGCAAATCGGCAATGTTAAAATGAAACCTGCAAAGGTTAAAATAGTAATGGCCGATGGATCTTCAAAGGAGCCATGTGGGATTGTAGAGGACATTATAGTTTGTGTTGGCAAACTTCAGTTCTTGGCAGACTTTGTGGTGATGAAGATGGAGACTGAGAAGATACCTATCATACTTGGAAGACCGTTTATGAAAACGGCCAGGGCTATCATAGATGTAAATGAAGGTATAGTGGTGCTCCAGGACAGAGAGGAGAGAGTGGTGGTAGATGTCTTCAAAGATGAGATGCAAGCAAAGGAGGAAGAAGCTAGTTATAAAGCTGCATTTCGAGATGCACCCATGACTAGCCGTAAAGAAGAAAATCTTGAGGTTTCAGGTAACCATTGTTTGTTGTTTCAGGTACCCCAGGAAGAAGAGATTGGAAGAGGAGAAGAAATTCCTAGAGACTGGAAGAAAAGAAGACTCCAACTTGGCACACCTGTTAGAATCAAGAACAAGTTGTGGGTTGTGAAGGGCTTTAAAGAGAAGGAGATGATAGAGATAGAGTCTCCATATTCTAGAAGAACCAAAACAGTTCAAAGGAAACAGCTGAGGAGTTGGTGGAATGACAACATCAACTATAAAGAAGATGGAACTTGAGCTTTATTGGGTCAAGCTAATGACGTTAAAAGAGCGCTTGCTGGGAGGCAACCCAGTGAATTTAAAAACTTTTGATTTGGTTTTGTAATTTTTAATTTGTGAACATTAGTTTTGTAATTATTTTGTTGGAGATAGCATCTACTGAAGGATGCTAGGTGGTTAAGTATCTACTGAAGGATACTATGGCTGTAACACCTACTGATGGGTGTTGGTAAGAAAATTTTGCACCTACTGAAGGGTGTTGGTGGATTTTGGGTCAGGCTCGTGACGTTAAACAAGCGCTACCTGGGAGGCAACCCAGTTGATTGAATATTTTTGTTGATTTGTTTTAGTTAGGGTTTGCATAAGCATTTTTGAACATTGAATTGTAGGGAGCCAGTGAGGGGCATGTCTAGGAGGCACGTAGGTTAAGAAAAGAAGGAGAAGAGCACTTCACGAAAGTGCCGCTGAGCGGTACTTTACCGCTGAGCGGTACTCTCGCAGAATAGGGTTTTAGTTCCCCTTAGCGGGACCCGAGCCCATTAGGGTATTTTTAAACCCTAAGCTGCGCATTCTTTCACAATTTCAGACTTTTCTTTGCACAAACACTCCCACATACCTTCTCCAAGGTTTTCCACATCTTTTCACTCTTCCCTCTTAAGAAAATTTCTCTTCTACTCACTTTTTCACTAGTGTGCCATCAAAGTTTGGGGTTGGAAGAGAGCATTCTAGCTTGGAAGCATTCTCATTGCATCTAGTATCTCCACCCAAGTAAGTAAAATGCATTTTGTTCATTCTAGGGTTTTGATTTTGAATATGATGGTCAAAGCATGAAGATTTAGGGGTTTTGATTTCTTTGCATGATTTGATGATATATTTGATGTTTGAACCGATTAAACTGCATGATTATGAACTGGAAAACTGAAAATTGCATTTGGGTGGAGTTAGGAAAGCTTTAAAATAGGTTTTTCAAAAATCTGCAGAGTTACCGCTGAGGGGTAAAATACCGCTGAGCGGCCCTCTGCCAGATTTGATTTTTCTGGTTTTGTGTGATCTGGAATGTGGTACTGGTGGCGCTGAGGGGGAATTCTGGCCCTCAGCGGTGGTTTAGCTTCGAAAGGAGTTATGTTCTATGTTTTACTAATGATTAACATCATGTTCTGTGGTTTTGTTTGTGTTCTAAATGTAGGAATGGCATCCTCATCAGGAAAAAGATTGAAAACCATGGCAACTAAGAGAAAGGAAAAGGAACCAGAGCAACATCACTCTAGCGGGTTCCTCTCTAGGAAACATGAGAAGCACTTTAGGGTGGTTCAGGACAGAAGACTTTTGATGGAGAGAAAGGTTGGAATGATACCTAACCTTGCTCCTCAATTTGGAGAGCAAGTTTTAGGGAATGACTGGGGAAAGCTAGCCACTTATCCTGCACCTGCCAACATAGCTGTGGTTAAGGAATTTTACACCAATGCAAAGAAGATTGGTGATTATCCAGCTGAGAATTATTTGGGCTATGTCAGAGGCCATGCTATCAGGTATGATCCTGATTCAATTAATAACTTTCTGGACACTGTATGGGCTGGTGAGGAGTGCCAGTTTGCTCTTTGCATGGAGGAAGGTGCTGATTATGAGGATGTGGAGAGAGTACTGTGTATACTTGGAGGACACTTCCAAAGGAATCGATCTGGCTCAGTGGTTAACATTAGGAGGACAGATTTGACTCCTCTTGCAAAGTATTGGATGGCGTTTTCTCATGCCAACATTCAGCCATGTTCACATGTGTCAGATATTACTCTCAGCAGGGCATTCTTCATCTACTGTGCTATCAGAAACTTGAATGTTAATATTGGGCAGGTGATAGCTGATGAGATTAGTGTGTGCGCCAATACTTCAAACAACAAAGCACCACTAGGACATCCTTCTTTGATCACGCACCTTTGCAAGATAGCTGGGGTGGACACTTCTGCTCCACCTTTTGAGAGGCCAAGAAAAGCTATTGATGAGGCCTACTATAGACAGTACTGTGGAGGTGATGATGCAGCTCAGCCAGTTCCACCACGCCGTGCTCGTAGAGTGAGAGGGCCAGCACAGAGCCAGACATCTGCTGATACACATGAAGCAGAACCATTCCAGATGAGGGACATGTATATGTCTCTTATAGGAGCTCAGTTGCAGTCTATTCATAGAGGGCAGGTGGCCACTGCTGAGATGATTGTGGGGATGTATAATACACCTCTAGCCCACAGGTGGACTATGGATGAATTCCATAATGTGGTAGCTTGGCCAGAGGAGCCAGTGCATGGAGGAGGAGCTGGAGCAGCTGAAGCTTCGGCTAGAGAGATGGAAGAAGATGAAGCTGATGATGATGATGCATTTGAAGATGCTGAAGATGAGGAAGAAGAAGAAGATACAGAGGACAGCTCAGACTGATGAGGAGCTGAGATAGCATTTACTGATAAATGCTATCATGTGCTTATGTTTTGTGGTTTAAGTTTTCTGAACTTATTTGTTTTTGTTTTTAGATTAGGGTTTGATGTACTCTAATTGAAACTTGGTTTCTTGTGATGGTTTGCTATTAACTGTGATTGTGTGATAAGTAATGCTGAATGATGCTTATGATTGATTGATGTTGAGATGATGTGCACATTAAAATGCTTATACAGGTGATTCACAAGCTTTGTGAACAAATGCATGATATCATGATTGTGATTGTGAAATTAAGCAGGATGTGTATGTCAAATGTGAATGAGCTTATATGTGAGGTTTTGAGCTCCAGAGTTGTTATTGTTGAATGCTATTACTTTGAAAGCATGAATGATTTTGCCCAGGTTTTCATGATTGAATCAATTGCTTGTTTTGCATCACATGATCAAGGCCATTTGTTGAAAACCTTTTTATTGGCCAAATTCATAAAATTAGCCCACTAAAAAAAGAACACTTTGTGTTCTATCCTTTGAACCCTTAGCCTTGAATATACACTGAAAACCCTTGATTGAAAATCTTTACCTTGAGTTAAGTAGAAGATCTTGTGTGGTATTGTTAAATGTTCAAGTTTGGGGTTGTTGGGAAAACATGAAAAGCATTGAGCTAAGAGCTAAAAAGTAAGAATATGCAAAGAAAAAGAAAAGAAAAGAAAAAGAAGCAAAGCTCAATGCAAAGGCAAAAGAAAGTTGGGAATGAATAAGATGATTGTGTTGTATGATTCTCTTAACTCAAGGGTTTTGTGATCTAGAAAAACCAATTTTCTTGTTAGCCCAGCCACATTATAAGCCATAGAAAAGTCCTTGTGATGATGCATGCTTGTGAATGTTTTTGATTGTGGTAAAATGAAAGGCAAAGTTGATTCATGTGACATTGTGATAGTAGAGTGAATGAGTGATCATCTCTTATACACTTGAGTGTGAGTGAAACACTTGACTTAGTGAGGAAATATTACATGAACACATGAACATCCATGCTTAATTGATTGATCATTCATGAAAATAGCATTTGTTGGAATTTAAATGACTTTGTGAACACTAAAGCATGTGCACATCTTGATTAAACTCTTGGTCATAAGTTTGAGTGAAGTTGTTACTTATCTTGAAAAAGAGGATTTTTGAATGAGTGAACCATCATATGAATTGGTTGAAGATTGAGTTACATCTTATTTGCTTGAGGACAAGCAAAGTTTTAAGTTTGGGGTTGTGATAACAGTTGAAAAACTGTTATTTTTATGATTAAAATTGGACAGGTTTATGCTTGATTTCAGTGTTTTTGTGCAGGTTTTAAGGTGAATTTGGTGAAAGAAGTGAAGAAGGAGAGAGTTGAAATCAGAAAAGACAACAAAAAGTGCAAAAAGGAGAAGCCGAAGTCACCGCTCAGCGGCAGTTTACCGCTGAGCGGCACTCTGGAAGTCACGTAAGGTCCGCTGAGGGGCAAAATGGCCGCTGAGGGGAGAAAACAAGTCACGCACTCACCGCTGAGCGGTATTTTACCGCTGAGCGGCACTTTAATGGGCTTGGATTTGACTTTTTGTAATTTACGAATGATATATAAGCTTTAGGGTTTCCTAGGCTTAGGCATCTTTGGCAGAAACGAAGCAAACACTCTCTCTTCCACCCCTTGGGGTAGATTGGGAGATGGTGACAGCTCTCCTCTTCTCTTTCTCGGGTTTTTCTATCTCTTTCATTCTTTCATTATTGTTCATCTAGGTTCACCATGAATATGGTGAACTAAACTCTGTATGTTTGTTGGGGAATCAATGTAATCTTGTGAAGCTCTCATATATGGAATATGTTTTTATATCTTTTAATTAAGACTTATGCTTTCTTTCATCATTAGTTAGGGTTTTTCCTCTTTGCTTAAAGCTTGCATTGTTTAACTCATTCGATGCATGATTATTGGTTTTGTCGATACGGGCACGTACGGGGAAGTCTAGATCCGGGGAATTTCTCCCAATATGATATTGGTTGTCGTTAAGCTCCTGCACTTATGAACTGATCATTAGGAATGCTAGGAATTGTATGAACTCGTGATTAGGGAGAAGCCTTCTAGAAAGGTACTTTAGAGAGTGGCATTAACAATGATGATTTGAATGTTGAATTCCTAAAATATATGAGAGTGGATAAGATGAAATTGACCCCCAACAACATATTCATACATTAATATCATTGAAAGTGTTTATCTTTTGCTTTTTGCCATTGATCAAAACTTCATGCATACATGTTTATTTTCTGTCTTGCATATTAAACTCCAAATATTTTATCTGTAAGTCTTAGCTAATTAAGAAACCACATAACTAAACTAGGCCGTGAGTCCTTTGGGAAGAACGATACTTGGTCTTACCAAGTTTATTACTTGAACGATTCGGTCATACTTGCCGATTGAAAAACAAGTTTGTGACATCATAATTTGGTGTTCATAAATTTGTCCATCAACATCTTGATTGAAATCTTGGTCAAAAGTTTGATTGAAGTCTTTGCTTATCTTGAAAAGAAATTTTTGAATGAGTGAACCATCATATGAATTTGTAGAAGATTGAGTTACATCTTGTTTGCTTGAGGACAAGCAAAACTGTAAGTTTGGGGTTGTGATAACAGTTGAAAAACTGTTATTTTCATGCTTGAAATTGATACTAAAAGCAACCTTTAACACCTAGAAACTAGCTTGAAATCACGCTTTTATTCATATTTTCAGAAATAAGAGAGCTGGACAGGTTTATGCTTGATTTCAGTGTTTTTGTGCAGGTTTTAAGGTGAATTTGGTGAAAGAAGTGAAGAAGGAGAGAGATGAAATCAGAAAAGACATCAAAAAGTGCAAAAGGAGAGGCCGCAACTGCCGCTCAGCGGCAGTTTACCGCTGAGCGGCACTCAGAAGCTCACGGGGGATCCGCTGAGGGGCAAAATGGCCGCTGAGGGGAAGAAACCAACTCACGCACTTACCGCTGAGCGGTACTGATGGACAAATTTATGATCACCAAAATATGATGTCACAAACTTGTTGAACAATCGGCAAGTATGACCGAATCGTTTCAAGTAATAAACTCGGTAAGACCAAGTATCGTTCTCCCAAAGGACTCACGGCCTAGTTTAGTTGTGTGGTTCGTTGATTAGCTAAGACTTAAGAACGAAATAATTGGATTTTACTATGCAAAAGACGAAAATAAACATGTATGCATGAGTGTGATCAATGGCTAAAGCAAAATACAAACACTTTCAATGGAATATATGGGTGAGTATGTTGTTGGGGTTATCAATTTCATCTTATCCACTCTCATATACTTTAGGAATTCAACATTCAATTCATCATTGTTAATGCCACTCTCTAAATTACCTTTCAAGAAGGCTTCTCCCTAATTACGAGTTCATACAATTCCTAGCATTCCTAATAATTAGTTTTTTTAGCATAGGAGCTTAACGACAACCAATATAATATTGGGAGTAATTCCCTGGATCTAGACTTCCCCGTACGTTCCCGTATCGACAAAATCAATAATCATGCATTGAATGAGTTAAACAAAGCAAACATTAGGCAAAGAGGAAAAACCCTAACTAATGATGAAGGAAAGCATAAATCTTAGATTAAGATGCAAGCACAAATTCCATATATGAGAGCTTCAAAAGATTACATTGATTCCCCAACAAACATACAAGGTTTAGTTCACCATATTCATGGTGAACCTAGATGAACAATAATGAAAGAATGAAAGATAAAACCCTAAAAAGGTGAAGAGGTAGCCTGAGCATCCAAGATCCTCCTTCAAAGGGGTGGAAGAGAGAGTGTTTGCTTCGTCTTTTGCCAAAGATACCAACCCTAAGACATCTAGGTCTTTAAATAGGACATAAAAATAATAGAAAACGGGTTCATGCCCAAACAGATCATAAAATCGCATAAAACTGGCCCAAAACTCGTCTGGCTGACTTTTTTCGTATTCTGGTTGACTGGTTGACTTTTCTGGTTGACTGGTTGACTTTTCTGGTTTCTGGTTGACTTTTCTGATTCCATCTCTCTCCTTCTTCACTTCTTTCACTAAATTCACCTTAAAACCTGCACAAAAACACTGAAATCAAGCATAAACCTGTCCAGCTCTCTTATTTCTGAAAATATGGATAAAAGCATGATTTCAAGCTAGTTTCTAAGTGTAAAGGTTGCTTTTTGTGTCAATTTTAAGCATGAAAATAACAGTTTTTCAACTGTTATCAGGTACTTTACCGCTGAGCGGCACACTTATGGGCTTGGGCCTAAATTTTCTGTAATTTTAGAATAGTATATAAGCTTTAGGACGTCCTAGGGTTTGTATCTTTGGCAGAAACGAAGCAAACACTTTCTCTTCCACCCCTTTGAAGGAGGATCTTGGATGCTCAGGCTACCTCTTCACCTTTCTAGGGTTTTATCTTTCATTCTTTCATTATTATTCATTTAGTTTCACCATGAATATGGTGAACTAAACCTTGTATTGTTGTTGGGGAATCAATGTAGTCTTGTGAAACTCTCATATATGGAATTTGTTTTTACATCTTATATTTAAGACCTATGCTTTCTTTCATCATTAGTTAGGGTTTTTCCTCTTTGCTCAATGCTTGCTTTGTTTAACTCATTCAATGCATGATTATTGATTTTGTCGATACGGGAACGTACGGGGAAGTTTAGATCCGGGGAATTTCTCCCAATAGTATATTGGTTGCCGTTAAGCTCCTGCACTAAAAGAACTAATTATTAGGAATGCTAGGAATCGTATGAACTCATAATTAGGGATAGGCCTTCTTGCAAGGTAATTTAGAGAGTGGCATTAACAATGATGAAAGGAATGTTGAATTCCTAAAGTATATGAGAGTGGATAAGATGAAATTGATAACCCCAACAACATACTCATCCTTATATTCCATTGAAGTGTTTGTATTTTGTTTTAGCCATTGATCAAATTCATGCATACATGTTTATTTTCTGTTTTGCATATTAAACTCCACTTATTTCGTTCTTAAGTCTTAAATAATCAATGAATCACATAACTAAACTAGGCCGTGAGTCCTTTGGGAGAACGATACTTGGTCTTACCGAGTTTATTACTTGAAACGATTCGGTCACACTTGCCGATTGTTAATCAAGTTTGTGGCGCCGTTTTTCGGTGTTCATAAATTTGTCATCAGGCCACCAGAGCTATGGTCCTTTTCACAGCTTTTCCACAACAGTTGAAACGCAACTAGGTGTGAAATTGCATGTAAAGAGAACAAACACTGGCTGGGGTTCTCACGATAGCCAAACTAGAAATAGTCCAGACGTGACACCGCTACACAACCCCTTTAATTCTATGTTACACTCAGACCCGGGTATAGGGTCCCACTCATGATATGCAAAGTAATAATAATAATAATAAAAACGAGTATAAATAAATTACCAAAATAAATAAAGACAAACATATATAAATAAAGGAAAAAAAATGAAATAAAATAAAATAAAGAAAAACCACATCAATTTTGCACATTTAATTAAGAAGGCCTGATTCTCTAACGTCCCCAGTGGAGTCGCCATCTGTCGCAACCGGGATCGCGACGGGACGACGACCGGAAAAACAAACGGGTTTGAGAAATAAATTTGTGGAGTCGCCACCATAATTTATTATGGAAAAGCTATGGAAAACCAAAAAATAAGACATGGTCTGCGAAAAGTAGATTTTTAGGTTCGAGAATCGGTTACGCATAAGGAAGGTGTTAGTACCCTATCGCGTCTACCCAAAGGCAGTACCTCTAATTAAATGTAAAAAGGTTGACGTGGTTTTTTTTTAAATGTTTAATTTTCCCTAAAAAAATAATATAAAGAAACTATTAAGAGACAAAAAAATATTTTTTGTTTTATGAACCCGACAAGAATTGACCTTGGTCCTACGTACATCCATTTATAATGGACAATCAGGGATCACGTAGTTCTTTATCTAGAAAAAGGTTTGTGAGTTTGTTTAAAAAATTATTATTGATTGATTTAGATTTTTGAAAAGTAAATCCGAAAAAAGATTTGGTTTCACAAGATTGACATCTTTTTTTTTGGTTTTGAAGATTTTGTATTTTTATTTATTTAAGAATGGTGGGAAAAAGAAAGAAACTGGCCATAGGCCGACACATACTTATAAAAAAAATTATGATTTTAAAAAACATTATTTGTGTAGGAAAAAGAAAACATTTAGAAAAAAAAAACTTTAGAGTACAATAAAAAGAGCAAAAGAAAGGTGTAGAGGTGACATACGTTTTTAGCCTTCAGTACTCTCCTCTTTCTTCTTTGATGATTGCCGTTGACAGAACCCTTATGGGTGAGAACCTATTTTTTTCTATACGCTCTTTCTATTATTTCTGCATGCTTCTCTCTATTCCCCCCCTACCCGTCCTTTCTATGGCAGAGTGCGTATTTATATACACACATTGTAATATTATGATAATTTTGCCCTTAATTGTGAATTAATTGACAATGAACAAAACAGGGAAAGAAATGGTCTTGGTTGCCAGAAAACAAATTAAATAATATTCAAAACATTGATTATCATTATTGATAGAAAATCATATTTTCCTCTTTAAAAGCAACTGATGCAACAAATTATATTAATATACTATTTTATTTATTGTTTATAATTATTACCATAATATTAATTCAAATTATTACCATATTCAACTAACATTTCAAAAATATTGTGTTTGGTATTAAAGTTATTATTTTATCCCTTTTTACCCACCAATAATTATTATTCTCTTATTTTTTTTGTTTTTATTGATTTACTTACCTGGACGAAATTGGGTGTTGACATTACCATTTTATTATTACTTCATACGATTCGTTACACTTGCCGAGGTTTAACAAGTTTTTGGCGCCGTTGCCGGGGACTCGTGGTTTAACTATTCTTTTTGTGTGATTATTGTTAGGGACTCGTGGTTTAAAATCTTTTTATCTTTTTATCTTTTCATCTTTGCAGCTTTCTATCTTTTCAGCTTTTCTTATTTTCATCTTTTCATCATTTTATCTTTTTATCTTTTTATCATTTTGTGTTAACAAATGTTTTCTAGGGTTTTGTTCCTAATGCTTGCAGGATGCAATTCGGACAAGAATTTAACTATATGAAATCTCACTAAAGCGTGGATCAAAGTCAATTTTGGCAAGCTGTTGGACAATTTGAGAACCAACCACAACGACAATGGCAGCAACAAAGTTCTCTATCAGAAAGTATGGCAAAGATTGATGACGTCTTTCAACAATTTATGCAAGAATCCATCTCCACTCAAAAAAACATTGAAGCATCATGTAAAAGGATGGAGATGTAGATTGGTCACATGATTCAGAAATTGGATGATTTTGGGGTTGATACTGAAGTTAACCCTAGGGAGGAATGTCAAGCCATTATCACTGGAAGTGACAAGATTTTAGATGAGAAAAGGATAGAGAGAAAAGAAAAAGAAGAGTTGAGTGAAAAAGATAAAGATGTAGAAAAAGAAAGAGAAGTGGTTGAGAGAGTGAGAGAAAAGAAAATTTGTATGAAGATTAAGAAAGTGAGTGGAAAAAGAGAAGAAAAAAGAAAGTGAGAGAAAACAAAAAGAGGACGAGAGAAAAAAGGAAAGAATCATACGAAAAACCTCTTCCTCATCCAAAGAAGTATCATAGGAAGAAAAAGGAATTTGAGCACTGTATGGGAATCTTCAAGAAATTGGAGATTAAAGTTCCTATGATTGAGACATTGAAATAGGTTCCTGGTTTTATCAAATTCTTGAAGAAGTTCAGTAAAAAGAAGAAAAAAAAAGATGGAACTTGAGCTTTATTGGGTCAAGTTAGTGATGTTAAAAGAGCGCTTGCTGGGAGGCAACCTAGTGATTTAAGAACTTTTAATTTTTGGTTTGGTGATGTAATTTTGAACTTGTGGTATTTTTGTTTTGATTATAAGTTTGTTACAGGGTTTACATATACTGATGGATGTTAGGTGGAAGAGTATCTACTGAATGATACTATGTTTGTATACACCTACTGATGGGTGTTGGTAAGAAAGATTTGCACCTACTAAAGGGTGCTAGAGGATTTTGGGTCAGCCTCGTGACGTTAAATAAGCGCTACCTGGGAGGCAACCGAGTTGATTTACTTTATTTTGTTGTTTGTGTTGATTTTGTTCTAGTTGCATTATAAGGATTGAGTGTTTGAGTGATGTGAGCAACTAAATGCATTGGGGTAGTGAGAGGCATTGGTAAAGGACACCTAGGGCGAGCTACGAAGAAGAAGAGTTGGTGTCGCAAATGCCGCTCAACAGTAATTACCACTGAGCGCGACCGCTGCAGATTGGGTGGAATTTTTTGTTTTAATTGGGCTCAGCAGTATTTGGCCCATTAGGTCATTTTTATAACCTAGGGTGCATTTTCGCCGTCACTTTCAGATTTCCCTCTTCCCACACACTCTCAAGCACTCTCCAAATGGTTTTCTACACATTTCCCTTCTCCCCCCTTCATAAAATCTCTCTTTAAACCACTTTTGCATCAAGTTTCCATCCAAGTTTGGGGTTTGGTGAGAGCATTGGTGTTAGGGGCTTATTTGTGCACATTCCTAGAGAATTTTTCACTCATCTAGCATGTCCACCCAAGTAAGTATAAGCATTTTACATTCTAGTTTTTTGAAAGCATGAATTGGTATGAACATGGTTGTCTAAGCATGATTTTTGAGGGATTTTAATTTTATGCATGATTAGATGAATTAATTGTTGTTTGGACTGATTAAATTGCTTGATTTGGGTCTAGAACTAGGAATATTGCATGTGGTGGAGATTAGAACATTTTCAAGGCATTTTGCAAAATCTGTAGAATCGCCGCTTAGTGGAAATTTCCCCTGAGCGCGATTCTAGCAGAGTGGTGTCCTATGCTCTTTTGCTTGCTGGTTTGATGCACAGGTTGCACTAAGGGGTTCTGTTTGCCCTCAGCCGTGATAGGAATGGTTTTAGGGTGTTGTTTATGTTTTACTAATGCTTAATGATGTTTCTTGGGGTTATGTGAATTGTGTTTGATGTAGGGTTTTTCCTCTTTGCTCAATCCTTGCTTTGTTTAACTCATTCAATGCATGATTATTGATTTTGTCGATACGGGAACGTACGGGGAAGTCTAGATCCGGGGAATTTCTCCCAATAGTATATTGGTTGCCGTTAAGCTCCTGCACTAAAAGAACTAATTATTAGGAATGCTAGGAATCGTATGAACTCGTAATTAGGGATAAGCCTTCTTGCAAGGTAATTTAGAGAGTGGCATTAACAATGATGAAAAGAATGTTGAATTCCTAAAGTATATGAGAGTGGATAAGATGAAATTGATAACCCCAACAACATACTCATCCATATATTCCATTGAAGTGTTTGTATTTTGTTTTAGCCATTGATCAAATTCATGCATACATGTTTATTTTCTGTTTTGCATATTAAACTCCACTTATTTCGTTCTTAAGTCTTAAATAATCAACGAATCACATAACTAAACTAGGTCGTGAGTCCTTTGGGAGAACGATACTTGGTCTTACCGAGTTTATTACTTGAAACGATTCGGTCACACTTGCCGATTGTTAATCAAGTTTGTGGCGCCGTTTTTCGGTGTTCATAAATTTGTCATCAGCAGCTCCTCACGCTTTTCTTCCAGCCAGCCTTGACACCTATTTTTCTCCAATTGAAATTAACAAAGACCTTAAAAATGAAATCAGCGCTACTTTCCTAAAGCATCCGTTATCACCCGTCGGCTAATTCCAGCACCGTGTGTTTCTCCCATGCTGTGACAGCACCTGCTTTCTTCATCTCAAACACTACATTATTTTAAGCCAAAAAACTCCCAACTTAGGTGGCGGCTGGACCACACACCTCTCATGTGCCTGGATGCTCCGAATTTCATTTGTCTATGGGCCCCACTGTGCCAAGCTGTTGTCCGCATGAAGCCCTCCTTTTCTCCTCTAGTCCGTTTGCTTCTTTTCCTAAGATTCATTGCTCATGGGCTCCCCTTTCCATTGTCGGTTGTGCAACACTTCCCTTTTTCTCCTTTGCTCCACGTAACATTGCTTTCCCAAAATTAAATCATCACTTCTAACTCTTAAAGCCAAAATAAATGAATTTTTCTTCACCCAAAATCAATGATCGCATCCCTATGCTTGGACGTGACAACAGTAGCTCACCAAATGGAATGTTCTTTTCAAAATGAATAAAAAATATATCACCTCCTCTCGTAACTGATAACAGTTGAAAAACTGTTATTTTTATGCTTAAAATTGATACTAAAAGCAACCTTTAACACTTAGAAACTAGCTTAGAATCATGTTTTTGTTCATATTTTTAGAAATAAGAGAGTTGGACAGGTTTATGCTTGATTTCAGTGTTTTATGCAGGTTTTAAGGTGAATTTGATGAAAGAAGTGAAGAGGAATAGAGATGGAATCAGAAAAGAACTCAAAAAGTGCAAAAGAAGAGAAGTCGCAAGTACCGCTCAGCGCTAGTTTACCGCTGAGCGACACTCATGAACACCCGTTGGCTCCGTTGAGGGGTGAAAGTGCAGCTGAGGGGAGAATTGACTACGCGCTGGTACTGCTGAGCAGCAGTTTACCGCTGAGCGGCAGTTTACCGCTGAGCGGTGGTATTTTGGGCTTAGGCCCATTTTTCTGTAATATTGTGAATAGTATATAAGCTTTAGGACTTTCTAGGGTTTGTATCTTTGGCGGGAGACGAAGCAAACACATACCTTCCACCCCTTGGAGGAAGATCTTGGATGCTAAGGCTACCTACTCATCTTTCTAGGGTTTTATCTTTCACTATTTCATTATTGTTCATCTAGTTTCACCATGAATATGGTGAACTAAACTCTTCTTGTTGTTGGGGAATCAATGTAATCTTGTGAAACTCTCATATATGGAATTTTGTGTTTAAACATCATATCTTTGATACATGCTTTCTTTCATCATTAGTTAGGGTTTTTCCTCTTTTGCTCAAAGTATGCATTGTTTAACTCATTCGATGTCGTGATTATTGATTTTAATGATATGGACACATACGGTAAAATCTAGACATAGGGATATGAGGGTCGGTTGCCTTTAAGCTTATGTGCTTCATAATTAATTATTAGGAATGCTAGGATTTGTATGACCTCGTAATTAAGGATAGGCTTTCTTCGCCGAGACATCGGGTTTAAGGTAATTTAGAGAGGGACATTAACATTGATGAAAAGAATGATGAATTCCTAAAATATATGAGAGTGGATAAGATGAAATTGATTTCCTCAACAACATACTCATCCATATATGTTTAATTATTGTCTTTTGCATTTGAAACCACAAGAATTTGTTCACAAGTCTTAAATAATCAACAAATCATTTAACTAACTAGGTCGTGAGTCCTTTGGGAAAACGATACTTGGTCTTACCGAGTTTATTACTTGATACGATTCGCTCACACTTGCCGAGGGTTAAACAAGTTTTTGGCGCCATTTTTCGGTGTTCAAAAATTTGTCATCAAGTTTTTGGCGCCGCTGCCGGGGACTCGTGGTTTAACTAGTTCATTTGTGTTATTATTTATTATCTTTGACTTGAATTTTGAATTTCTGTCTTTATTTTTTCTATTTTTATTTTTCGGTTATTATTTTATTTTATTTTATTTTCTGTTTTTCGATTTTTATTTTATTTTCTGTTTTTATTTTTCGGTTTTCTGTTTTTATTTTTCTGTTTTTATTTTTCTTTTTTTATTCTATCTTCTTATCTCTTATATTATTTCTTCTATATCTTTTTGTGCTAACAAATTTTTCTAGGGACTTGTTTTCTTGTGTATGCAGGAGGCAATTCGAAGTAGAAGCAAGAAAACCTCGGAACCTCTTCTTGAAGGTTTAGACGAGAGTAGATGGAGGAGAAGAATCCGTACATCTAGAGAACTTTTTCCTCCTCCAGAAATCCTTTTACAACCTTCACCACAAGGTTCTTACCATAGCACTGAGGAGATGGAGAATAATAATGTCAGACGGACTCTTGCAGATTACACTAATGTGGTTGGACCTCAACATTTCAATAGCATAGCAAGACCGAGGGTCAATGCAGCTAATATGGAGGTGAAACCAGCATTAATCCAACTCGTGAAGAGTAACCAATTTAATGGGTTGTCGCATGAAAGCCCATATGAGCACCTCACAACATTTAATGAAATTTGCAATACAGTGAAGATAAATGGGGTGCTTGACGAAGCAATCAAACTTAGTCTGTTTCCGTTCTCATTGGGAGGCAACGCTAAGCTTTGGTTGAACTCTTTTCCAAAAGGGAGCTTTACAGAGTGGGAAGATGTAGTGACAAAGTTCTTGAACAAATACTTCCCACAATCGAAGGTAAATAAAGGAAAGCAAGAGATATCATCTTTTAAGCAAGGCATGGAGGAATCACTAGGCCAGGCATGGGATAGGTACAAAAGCCTATTAAGAAAGACTCTCATGCATGGATTTGACGAAGGAAAAATAATCCTATTCTTCCTTGGAGGTCTTGGTTCACAAACCAAGTTGATGCTAGAAGCCTCAGCTGGAGGCAATATTAAATGGAAGACTCTAGAGGAAGCAAATGAAATAATTGAAAACATGGCTACTAGTGATAATGAGCTGAACAGTGAAAGAGGAGTTCCTAGTCAGAAGGAGTTGCTACAATTTCAATCTAATGATGCCCTGCTTATTCAAAATAAGATTATTTCTCAGCAGTTGGAAGAAGTAATTAAGAAACTTTCTCAATTACCACAAGAAATATAAAATGTTTCAATGGTTCAATGGCAGTAGCAAAGATGGCAAACACAACCTACTCCATCTAGGAAGACAACAAAACTTGACGAGACTTTCCAACAATTCTTGAAGACGAATGCATCTTATTGTAAGAATGTGGAAGTTGTAGTTAAAAATATGAAGATCCATAGTGAGCAAATAGTTGACAAAATAAAAAATGGTAATCTCAGAAAGGAGTGTAAGACTATTGTTACCAAAAGTGGTAAGGTGTTAGAGGAGAGAAAAATAGAGAGAGGAGAAAGAAAATGAGAGTGAAAAAGAAACATGTGTGTGGAAAGAAAGAATTGAGAGAGAAAAAAAGAAAGAAGAAGAAAATGAATGGAAAAAGAAAGAGAGAGAAGAGAGAGATGAGAGATAAAAAGAAAAAGAATTTGAAAAACCACTTCCTTATCCAAAAAAATTACTCAAGGAAGGAGAAAGAAAAACAGTTGGAAAGATTCATGGAGTTGTTTAAGAAGCTAGAGATTACTATACCATTCTCTGAAGCATTGCAACAGATGCCATCATATGCAAAATTTTTGAAGGAACTCCTTACAAAGAAAGGCAAGTACAGTGAAAAGGAAACTATCAAAGTATAGGGTAACTGTAGTGCAATCATATAGAAATTACCTCCTAAGCTTAAAGATCCAAGAAGCTTCACTATTCCGTGTACCATAGGAGATTTGGAAGTTGGAAAAGCATTGATTGATTTGGGAGCTAGCATTAATTTAATGTCGCTATCCATGTTTAAAACAATTAAAGGGTTGGAACTCAAACCTACCAGAATGGCTCTTCAATTGGCATATAAGTCTCTTAAATATCCATATGGAGTGGTTGAAGACGTTTTAGTGAAGGTTGACAAGTTTGTATTCCCAGTAGATTTTATTGTAATGGAGATGGAAGGGAATGGTGATGTGCCTCTCATTCTTGGGAGACCTTTTATGAAGACTACTAGAGTTTTAATTGATGTAGAGAATGGTAAGCTTAAATTGAGAGTTCATGATGAAGAAGTAAACTTTGACATATTCAAAGCCATGACATATCCAAATGATGATAAAACATGTTTTCAACTTGACGAATTGGATGAAGTTTCTATGGAGCAAGAAAGGATGATGCATTATGTTTCTCCATTAGAAAAAACTCTTATTGATGTGTGTGAAGATTTAGATGAAGGAGAAGAGAAATTAATTGAAGAATGCATGATGGACTTGGAAACATTGAAGGAGATTTCAGAGGAGGATACAAAGTTTGAGATAATTGATAAGGAAGAAGAAGTCGAAGCAAAGAAGTTAGAATTAAAAGCACTACCATCACATCTGAAGTATGTTTTTCTAGACAAAGATGGAAAGAAACCAGTCATCATTAGTAACTCTTTGTTTCCAAAAGAAGAAGAACAGTTGATAGAAATTCTAAAAGCCAACAAAGAAGCAATTGAGTGGTCAATCTCAGATCTTAAAGGTATTAGTCCAACTTATTGTATGCATAAGATCTTTATGGAAGATGACTATAGATCGAGTGCTCAACCATAGAGAAGGTTAAATCCTGTAATGAAGGAGGTGGTTAGAAAAGAAGTGTTGAAACTTTTGGAAGCTGGTATCATCTATCCAATCTCTGATAGTGAATGGGTAAGTCTAGTACAGGTGGTTCCAAAGAAAGGCGGGATGACAGTAATTCATAATGAGAATAATGAACTTATTCCTACTCGGACAGTTACTGGATGGCGAATGTGCATTGATTACAGGAATCTAAATAAAGCCACTAGGAAAGATCATTTTCCTCTTCCTTTCATGGACCAGATGTTGGAGAGATTAACAGGTCAAGCTTTTTATTGCTTTCTAAATGGATATTTTGGATACAATCAAATTGTGGTAGATCCAAAAGACCAAGAGAAGACGACTTTTACTTGTCCTTTTGGTATCTTTTCCTACAGAAAGATGCCATTTGGATTATGTAATGCTCCAGCTACATTTCAGAGGTGTATGCAGGCAATTTTTGCAGATCTTCTAGAAAAGTGCATTGAAGTCTTCATGGATATATTTCAGTCTTTGGAAATTCTTTCCAAAGGTGTTTGGCTGGCTAATTTGGATATTGTTCTTAAAAGATGTGTTCAGACAAATCTTGTTCTCAATTGGGAGAAATGTCATTTCATGGTAACAGAAGGAATTAAGCTGGGACATAAAATTTCTGCTAAAGGGATTGAGGTGGATAGAGCCAAAGTAGAAGTCATTAAGAAACTGCCTCCACCAGCAAATGTAAATGGAATCAGGAGTTTTCTAGGTCATGCTTGATTTTACAGAAGATGCATCAAAGATTTTTCAAAAATTGCTAAACCATTGAGTAATCTTCTTATGAAGGACGCTCCTTTTGTGACGAATGAAGAATGTTTGAAAGTTTTTGACACATTAAAGAGTAAATTAGTGTTAGCTCCAGTAATTATAGCTCCAGATTGGAATAAAAATTTTGAGCTAATGTGTGATGCTAGTGATTATGCAATAGGAGTCGTTCTTGGCCAGCGAAAAGAGCAGATCTTTCATCCAATTTATTATGCCAGCAAAGTTCTGAATGATGCTCAGTTGAGTTATGCTACTAAAGAGAAAGAGTTCCTAGCTATAATATATGCTTTAGAGAAGTTTAGACCTTATCTTATTGGGTCTAAGGTGATTATTTATACAGATCATGCAGCTATCAAATATTTGTTGACAAAGCCAGACTCTAAGCCACGTTTGATTAGATGGGTATTACTTCTGCAAGAATTTGATGTGGAGATCCCTGATAAGAAAGGGAGTGAGAACTTGATTGCTGATCATTTGTCACACTAGTCAACAAGGAGGTCACTAGCAAGGAATCAGAGATCTGGGAATCTTTTTCAGATGAAACACTCATTTATATTCAATAGAGGCCATGGTTTGCTGATATGGCTAACTTCAAAGCTGCAAGGGTAATGCCAGAAGATCTAACTTGGCAACAAAGAAAGAAATTTTTGCATGATGTCAAGCAGTTTGTCTGGGATGATCCTTATTTGTTCAAAATTGGAACAAATAATCTTTTGAGGAGATGTGTGACAAATGAAGAAGCAGAAGGAATTCTCATAATCATGCTAGATATTTTGATAAGTGTCAAAGAGCAGGGACAATTACTAGACGTCATGAGATGCCATTATGATGAAGTTGCTCCAGCAGAGGTGTGGGATGAAGGCAGGGAAATGAAGAATTGGATCATGAGCAGTGTTGAAGATGGCTCCCGAGAGGCAGCTGGCAGCGGAATGAAGTGTGTTTTTAACAGCAGTGGCATAGTGAATTCAGGGGAGGCAGAGATGGAGGAAGAGCTCTATGGTGAGTGGATTATCTAACTCAGAAGGCCTTCACTGGAAGGAAGCTAGAAGGAGAAGGAAAGCTCAATAAGAGGTGACTTTTGGCAGAGTTCTGGTTGCTGGAAAAATGCTTCAGCATAGTAAAACTCAATATATTCAAAAGTGAGCTACAAGCTTTGCTATTGAGATTGTATAGATCAATCTCAAAGCTTAAGCAAGCCTTTTACACGTTTTTTCTAGATCAGAAATGCTAACCATGTGCTAAATGTGTGGCTTCTGGAAAGCCTTATGAAACACGTGAGAAATGAGTTTACATGAGGAAAACAATTACTAATGTCACCCCATAGAAGGATAAGCACACCCCTTCTTGTGTGGAAATGTCCACTTTACCCTTCTCCATGTTTTGGCAAATTTGTAACATCTTCTTGTTCTCCAATTTTCCATCCAAAAATAGCAAATAGTATTTGACCTTGGGGAGAATATTCATCTTGGAGCTTTTTGATCATCCCTCTTGTGATAGGTCCAATGGTGCTAGGCCTTCTTGTATCATCCCCTTCCCCTTCGAAAGGATTTGTCCTCAAATCTGATGGTGCTTCTGAAGACTTATTTTTGTTGTTTCACAAGGGTTCCTCCTGGGTCAAATATCCATCTGCAATAAGCATCAAACATATCTCTAATTAGTTTTTTTTGACCCAATAATATATATAAAAGACTATGTGTAGAAGAAGGTTTCCTAATTTTGAAATTTTTAATGTTAATATAACAAAGAAACCTTTCTTCATTTGAAATTTTATTTGTATCTTGAGTTATTGGTAACCATAAAGGTAACCATAACCCCAGTTGTGACTTTGCATGCGTTGAAAGTGATAACATTTTTAAGGATGGAGTGGCAAAGTCTTTGAAAGAAAAGTGAAATTTGGAAATTTCAAATATAAATGGAGAAAAGTGAAAGGATAGAAAACCTCCCTTTAAGAATCTAGCTTCTAGGGTAGGAGGAGATGTTGCCCTTAGTTGCTTTTTCTTTTCTTCCATTTCTTTTCTTTCAACTTCTTCTTTTTGTCTTCTTTGTGCTTCTTTTCTCTCTTTCTTTCTTCTTTTCTCTTCTTCTCTTCTTTCTCTTTCTTCCTCGTCTCTTCTCTTGTTTTCTTCCTCTTCTCTTCTCTCTTGCTCTCTTCTTTTCTCTCTTACTTCTTGCTTTTGTTTTTCTCTTTTTAATCTATCAATTCTATATTTGCTTGTCTCTTCCCATAGCCTCTTAAGTTTTCCTAGAAACTCACTTTCCCTACGAGATTACCCACTTATATTTTGAATGAATGACTCACCTTTTCTAATAAGCTCTCTCATAAGTTCTAAGTTTCTTTCAATTTCTCGAGGCACAAACTTTCTTTTCATACAAACTTTCAATTCATTCCAATCATGAATGGGATAATTTCTACCTATCTTAACATGATATTGCCTATCATCCCAATCAAGATAAGCCTCTACATTGTCCTTCCCATGGAAGTGAGGCAACACAATATTGACTTCTTTAGGGGGTGGGGGTGCATGAGAATTTCTCCTATGCCTCCTAGAAGTAGAAGGCTGATGAGGGTAATAATCTTCCATACTCAAAGACATACCTCCCTCTTGAGAGTTTTTACTCTGACTTCCCCTAGACTTACTTTTCCTTATCAATCTCAACTCATTTTGAATAACAGCATTTTGAAGCTCTCTATTGGCTTTTCCTTCATTCATTTCTCTTCTTATTTCCTTGAATTCATTAACTAAAGTTTGAAGAGAAAAATGTTCTTTTTTACTATCACTAATCCTAGGAGAATGCCTTCTAGACATTATGATGGACTTAAATGTTATTCTTGAAGTAAAGACTAGAGATTTTCGCTTGAGAGCAATATTCCAGGTAAGGGAGGTGATTCACTAGGAATGCTTAAGTACCAAACCTTATCCTTGCCAAATATGCTTCTAGCTACTTACTAGAGTCCTTAGATCAAAATCACTCTTAAATCCACTTAAGTCTTAAAGACAACAAAGAAAACACAAAGCAAAGAAAAGACACAACCTAACTCTAAATTCGGACCCCTAAGAGAGCTTCCTATTCGCACAAGATATATGCTATCTAGTAGAGAATGGGAAAAGCAATTAAAGTGAGGTCTCCTAGGTGAGGCTTAGACTTTGGATCTAAGACACACTCACCGTCTACAAATTTTAAAGTGATGAGACTTTTAGTCAAGTTAGCAAATGAGGGAAGAACACTTATTAGCTCTTCCACTTCACTTGCTTGAAATGGCCAACTTACAAAATTGGAAAAGAAAGTAAACACCAAAAATACAAGGGAAACAACAAAATTTGGGAAAACAAGGATGTGGTTGAATGTGGCAGCTTTGGTTGCTCTCAAACAAGTAATGAATCAGCTTGGATTCATGCAATTCTCTCAGCTGCAAAGTGAATTATGTTGCTGTTGCAGCAACCAGTTTGATGCAGACCAGTGAAGAATGTGGTTCTGCTGCACCAAAAAAAATCAGCCCCAATGTTGATCTTTCCTTGCTCCAATCCACTCCCTAAGATGCTACCAGTGTTGTGGGACGTTTTGAGATAGTTCTGCACCCAACATAGAGCTCATAGAGACCACCAATAATCAATTATTAAGCTAGAAAATCAACACTGCTGCTGCCAGAAAACTGTTAAACCAGAATGCACAACTGTAGTTTTATCAAATAGCTTATGTGCAGGATTTTCAAACAACTTAAATCAATCAATTAATCGGTTTCCAATGAATGGTGGCACTCAAAATGAACTTAGGAAAGGATCTAGAGTAGATTTGAAAAGCAAGAAACAAAGATAAGTTGCAGCTTTGATCAATTTCGAAACCAAATGTAAACTAGGCAAAGTGTTTGATAAAATGCCTAGAAGAAAGCTAAAAAAATGTGCATCAGATTTTAAATTTTGCTTGGCACGGGTTCACACAGCTTTTTTACAATGCAGTTTATGGTAAGATTTGAATTGTGCACTTCTTTTAATTCAATTGAACCAAGATTTTGCTACCAATTCTGAACTAAATTTGATGCAGTAATCACAACAAGCTTTCAAATTAAAAATTCTGCAACTATACCAGAAAAAGATGCTTAAAAATTGGTGGTTTGAATGGTCATTTTGCACAAACAAATTTGGACTCTTAATTTTATGATTTGAGCAAATTTGTTTTACCAAATATGACTTGTGCAAACTGCCAGCAGAGGCTAAAGGCTTTTAAATCAAAATTTTACTATTGCAGTTGCTCTTTCACACCAAATTTGGCCAATTCACCATCCAATTTTTAGCAAAGGAATCAAACTGATATGTACTCAATTAAATTGACTCTAGGACAGCAAATCAAACTTAAACAAGACTCTAGAAATGATTTGAAGGAAATCCAGCAGGGAGTTCTAAACTGGATAGATTTTTAAATCAGAAAAACTCAAACAAAGATGATTGCAGTTCGGTCAAGCTGCTTAAACCAGGATTTCCAGATTCTGCATAATGGTGCATCCAGTTTTTATGGTCTTAGACAATACAATATTCATATGGTTTGCACATATTGTAAAGTCAGCATATCATCACAGCCAAGGATGATATTTCCATACAATGCAGTTTTAGAGAAAACACATGAAAACCATATTTAAAACAGATTTGGATCGGCATTCATTGGCACTGCACTGTGATGGAATTCAAGATGCACTGAGCTCTTTAATCATTGCTCATCTCATGTGCTTCTATTGAAAATCCAATCAAACACAGCAGATTTATCCCAAACCAGTTTCAACTCAGAAATTTGACAAAATAAACCAAAACACAGTACTAGACATGACAGAATTAGATTTCAAAATTAAAAGACTCAAAGGAAAGAATTGACCGATTAAAATGATGAACAATAAAGCAATTAAAAGCTGGAAACAACAAATTTCTCAATTGAAATCTACTGGAACTGTGAAAACAATGTAACAGTACAACAGAATACAGAAAACAAGAATGGAAATGTTGACAGAATGCAGCGAATGAAAACAGATACTCAGCTGGAGCGTGATGCAGAACCAAGGCTCTGAATACCACTTGATGAAGTTGCTCCAGCAGAGGTGTGGGATGAAGGCAGGGAAATGAAGAATTGGATCATGAGCAGTGTTGAAGATGGCTCCCGAGAGGCAGCTGGCAGCGGAATGAAGTGTGTTTTTAACAGCAGTGGCATAGTGAATTCAGGGGAGGCAGAGATGGAGGAAGAGCTCTATGGTGAGTGGATTATCTAACTCAGAAGGCCTTCACTGGAAGGAAGCTAGAAGGAGAAGGAAAGCTCAATAAGAGGTGACTTTTGGCAGAGTTCTGGTTGCTGGAAAAATGCTTCAGCATAGTAAAACTCAATATATTCAAAAGTGAGCTACAAGCTTTGCTATTGAGATTTTATAGATCAATCTCAAAGCTTAAGCAAGCCTTTTACACGTTTTTTCTAGATCTGAAATGCTAACCATGTGCTAAATGTGTGGCTTCTGGAAAGCCTTATGAAACACGTGAGAAATGAGTTTACATGAGGAAAACAATTACTAATGCCACCCCATAGAAGGATAAGCACACCCCTTCTTGTGTGGAAATGTCCACTTTACCCTTCTCCATGTTTTGGCAAATTTGTAACATCTTCTTGTTCTCCAATTTTCCATCCAAAAATAGCAAATAGTATTTGACCTTGGGGAGAATATTCATCTTGGAGCTTTTTGATCATCCCTCTTGTGATAGGTCCAATGGTGCTAGGCCTTCTTGTATCACATTACAGGGCATTTTAAAGGTTGAGGTTTTTAATTGCTGGGGTATTGACTTTGTGGGACCCTTTCCTCCATCTTTCAATAATGAATACATATTGGTAGCAGTGGATTATGTGAGTAAATGGGTGGAAGTATTAGCTTGTCCTAAAAATGATGCCAGCATTGTGATCAAATTTTTGAAGAAGCAGATATTTTCACGTTTTGGAACTCCAAGAGTGTTAATTAGTGATGGGGGATTCATTTATACAATTATCAGCTAGGAAAAGTACTCAAACATTATGGAGTGAGACATAAGGTAGCTGCACCTTATCATCCACAAACCAATGGACAAGTTGAGGTATCTAATAGAGAGATAAAAAGGATCCTGGAAAAAGCCGTTACTTCATCAAGAAAGGATTGGTCACTAAAACTGGATGATGCTCTTAGGGCTTATAGAACGGCAATGAAGACATCCATGGGATTATCACCTTTTCAGTTAGTTTATGGAAAAACATGTCATTTGCCAGTAGAGTTGGAGCATAAAGCTTTGTGGGCTTTAAAATTCTTAAATTTTGATGCTTATGAAACTCAGAGCACACGTAGAAGGCAGATTCTGGAGTTTGAAGAAATGCGATTACATGCATATGATTCATCCAAGGCTTATAAAGATAAGATTAAGTTTTATCATGACAGGAAGCTGGTGAATAAAGTCTTTAATCCAGGGCAGCAGGTGCTATTATTCAACTCAAGATTGAAGACAAAATGGTCAGGACCATTCGTAGTAAAAGGACTACATCCACATAGAGCAATTGAATTATTCGATCCAGCTGCTGATGATCCACAAAAAAGTTGGGTGGTGAATGGTCAACGTCTCAAGCCTTATCTAAGAGGAGAAGTGCAACGCTTGTCCACAATGATGCAGTTGGTTGATCCTTGAGATTTTGGGTCAGGCTCGTGACGTTAAACAAGCGCTTACTGGGAGGCAACCCAGTGTTCTGAACTTATTTACTTTTGTGTTTTTAGAATAGGGTTTGATGTACTCAATTGGAAACTTTGCTTGCTATGATGGTTTGCGTATGATTGTTGTTTGATAAGTAATGCTTGATGATGCTTTGATATTGATTGATGTTGAGATGTGCACATTATATGCTTATACA
This sequence comes from Vigna umbellata, assembly GCF_029865625.1. Taxonomy (NCBI): domain Eukaryota; kingdom Viridiplantae; phylum Streptophyta; class Magnoliopsida; order Fabales; family Fabaceae; genus Vigna; species Vigna umbellata. The sequence continues at coordinate 37,814,770 of NC_142165.1, read as the reverse complement.
GGTGGTTCACAAGCTTTGTGAACAAATGCATGATGTTGTGATTGTGATTATGATGCTAAGCAGGATGTGTACATGTGGAATGTGAATGAGCTTATATGTGAGGTTTTGAGCTCCATAGTTTTTGTGATTGAATGTTATTACTTTGAAAGCATGAATGATTTTGACCAGGTTTCCTATGATTGAATCAATTGCTTGTTTGCATCATATAATCAAGGCCATTTGTTGGTAACCCTTTTGTTAGCCAAATGCATGAATTTAGCCCACTAAAAGAGAGCACTATGTGTTCTATCCTTTGAACCCTTAGCCTTGAACATGATTTCAAAACCCTTGTGAAAAGCTTTACTTTGAGTTAAGTAGAAAATATTTTGTGGTATTGACAAATGTTCAAGTTTCGGGTTGTGATAACAGTTGAAAAACTATTATTTTCATGCTTAAAATTGATACTAAAAGCAACCTTTAACACTTAGAAACTAGCTTAGAATCATGCTTTTGTTCATATTTTTAGAAATAAGAGAGTTGGACAGGTTTATGCTTGATTTCAGTGTTTTATCCAGGTTTTAAGGGGAATTTGATGAAAGAAGTGAAGAAGGATAGAGATGGAATCAGAAATGAACTCAAAAAGTGCAAAAGAAGAGAAGCCGCAAGTACCACACAGCCCCAATTTACCGCTGAGCGACACTCATGAACACCCGTTGGGGGCTGAGGGGAGAATTTTCTACGTGCTGGTAGCCCTGAGCGGCAGTTTACCGCTGAGCGGTGGTATTGTGGGCTTAGGCCCACTTTTCTGTAATATTGCGAATAATATATAAGCTTTAGGACTTTCTAGGGTTTGTAACTTTGGCGGGAGACGAAAGCAAACACACACCTTTCCACCCCTTAGAGGAAGATCTTGGATGCTAAGGCTACCTACTCATCTCTCTAGGGTTCTATCTTTCACTATTTCATTATTGTTCATCTAGTTTCACCATGAATATGGTGAACTAAACTCTTCTCGTTGTTGGAGAATCAATGTAATCTTGTGAAACTCTCATAAATGGAATTTTGTGTTTAAACATCATATCTTTGATACATGCTTTCTTTCATTATTAGTTAGGGTTTTTCCTCTTTGCTCAAAGCATGCATTGTTTAACTCATTCGATGTCGTGATTATTGATTTTAGTGATATGGACACATACGGTAAAATCTAGATCCGGGGAAGTAATGCTTGATGATGCTTTGATAATGATTGATGTTGAGAATATGCACATTATATGCTGAGATACAGGTGGTTCAAAAGCTTTGTGATCAAATTCATGATCTTGTGATTGTGATTATGATGCTAAGCAGGATGTGTATGTGGAATGGTTAAATGAGCCTATATGTGAGGTTTTGAGATCCAGAGTTTTGATTGAATGTTATTACATTGAAAGTATGAATGACTTTACCTAGGTTTTCTATGATTGAATCACCTGCTTGTATGTGTGATAACAGTTGAAAAACTGTTATTTTCATGCTTAAATTGATACTAAAAGCAACCTTTAACACTTAGAAACTAGCTTGAAATCATGTTTTTCTTCATATTTTCAGAAATAAGAGAGCTGGACAGGTTTATGCTTGATTTCAGTGTTTTTGTGCAGGTTTTAAGGTGAATTTAGTGAAAGAAGTGAAGAAGGAGTGATGAGTCAATATTTTCTCAATTTCACTTAGCTTATTGTACCGAATTTAATTAGAGAATTGTGCTTAAATGTCCAGTATTTTCCCATTTTTCCTAATTGTGCTTAATTTGATCAGAAATTCTTATTTTAATTAATTTGAATTATTTGAGCTAATTATTTGCATTATTAATTGTAGGGAAATTGTTGGATAAATTTTGGAACATTTGGAGGTCAAAAGAAAATACCACATCAAATATACTTTAAACTAAAATGAGTGAGGAGGTGTGGATTTAAATTATGGGAGTGCACGAGATGGGCTTGATTGGAGAAGCTAAGAAGTGGTGCTGGAAGAAAAAAAGAAGTATCACGGCCAACACAATTTTCGGTCCAGCGTTCCAGCAGCTTGGGAGTCAGCACGTTGGGCTTCATTTTCCAGCAGCCTCCTTGGCTTTTGGTCCAGCAACATGGATTTGAGCAGGTGTGTTTGGAGAGAATGGGAGGTGCAGCAAAAGGAGACAGCAGGCCTTCCAGTGGAGTCCAGCAAAGCAGCAGCAGGCTTGGAAGCTCTCGGTTTTTCCAGCTTGAGCAAAGGACTTCACGTGGCATCCAGCAAGAAGCAGCTGGCCCAACTATCTTCATTCTGGAAACAGCTGCCACGTCCACACAGCACATCCAGCGGGTGTGCATGAAGTAGTCCACGCGTCCACTAAGTCCAGGAGGAGTAGGGCAGCAAGTGAAGGGGGGACACGGCCTTAAAGATTGGAGGTCAGCCGCCACTCAATATAGCTTTTGGGGGGGGTCTTTGGTTCGGAGGTTTTTGGTTTTTTTTGTGAACTTCTCTTTGGCATTTTTGAACGCTGTCACGGTGGATGAATGGGAGAGATATTTTGAATTTTATTTTCATTCTGCAAATGTTGTATTCATGATAACCATGTTTTCTTGAATTTCTCAATCAATAAAAAATCACAAGGGTATGTCCAGTATTGTCCCACCACGGTGATTCACTACTTTTGAAAAGTGCATTCTATTTTGTCCAGTAGCTACCACGTCTTGGATGGAGAGGGAGGCACATTTTGATGTTTCTTCACTGGAACGTTATGTTGAAGGATGAATGAAAACTCCATGTTAATTTGAAGTTGCATTTACTCATTAGCTATTTTATTTTAGTTCATGAAAATTATGGAAGGAAGCACATTTAAGTTGTATTCATTTTCTGGGAAGAAGAGGACGGTGATTTTAATTTTCTTTGTGAAAAAGTAATTCATTCCAGGAGCTGGAGCGATGCACACATGGTCACCATGGGGCGTATGCACAGTAGCGGTTTGGAGGGAGAGAAGCGGTGAAGCAAGATTGTGCTGGACGGAACGGAATGAACAAAAGGAAGAAGTGAAGCACCGAGAGAATGAAGGGAAGTGTGTAGCTGTAATGGAAAGGAAGTGGTGACTCATTTGGAGCACACGCCTAGGTGTCACGGGTGGAAGAAGAGAGAGTTATATTGAATTGCTTTTGGAGAATAGAAGGAGCAGATGTAGAAGTAGTGTGCACTGGAATGTGAACTGGAAGCACATTTAAGTTTCATTATCTTTGCTGGAAGGAAAGTGGAACGGTCAAAGTATGGAGGGCTACGGGTAGTGAGTGCAGAGGTAGAATGAATTGGAAATGGTGAAGGAGCTGGAAGCAAGGTGCTGCACGGAGATTTAGGAGCTAGAGATGCCACGGCTGGCTGGAAGAAAAGCGGTGCTAGAGGTGTGTGGTCCAGCAGCCACCTAGGAAGAAGTTCATCTCATTTGGTTTGTATTTTTTTGGAGAATGAAGAAGAGAGGAGGCGTTATTTCCAGCTGCACGGTGCTTCACAGCCACTGCAACATTTCAATATTAGATGCGTTTTTGTGATTCTTACCACGTCATTTTATTTTCATTTTTCACCAGTTTTAATTTACTTCTTTTTTAGAAGAAAGAGAGTTGATATGTTCTTTTTAAGTTTTATTAACTAAGCTTTGCTTTTCATTTCCAACTACCCTGCATTTCAAGTTTTATTCAATTACCATGTGTATTAGATGGTTTAGTTCAATGTTGCATTTTAATAGCTTTAATTGCGTTTGGAAATTTATCTTTGCTTTTACGGTTTGCTTTCACTTCAATGCTTTCATTTATATTCAGTTGTATTTAATTTTCATCCGCAACTAAAACATTTCAAAACCCCCCACTTAGTGTTTGACCTGAGACTCGAACCATAATTGGTCCTTGAGAGACGACCTAGGAGTCACTTCCTAGTCTATACTGCATTCTTTTATGCACAACTTTTGTGGGAGGTGCGACCCTCTCATCAAAATGGCGCCGTTGCCGGGGACCAATGGTTCGGTCTTAGGTTTTTGTTGTGTTTGTGTGTGTTGTGTTTTGTCTTGTGTTGTGATGTGATGTGATGTTCTGTTTTGTGTGTGCGTGTTGCATGTATAAATGTGTTGTGTTTTATTAGTTTCGTGATTTTTAGTATTCTTCTTTTTCCATGTCTACCTATTTTGATTTTGTGAATACTGCTTATTTTGCTAGTGCCTCTGATCATGATTCTCCTTCTGCATGTTACTCTGATTGTAATTCTGCTGATTTTTGTGCTGAGAACAATGTGGCTCATCCTCAAATTTCTGAGAGCTCTCTTTGGGAGCCGGTTCCACCTAATGAGGATGGTGATCATTTAGTTCTCACCACTGGACTGATGAATTTGTTGCCCAAGTTTTATGGTCTTGCAGGTGAATGCCCACATGAACATTTGGATAGGTTTTATCGAATTTGCTCTTTAATGAAACTTCCAAATGTCCCGGACGATCTAGTTTTCTTAAGAGCATTCCCGCACTCATTAGAAAGAGCACCAAAAGATTGGAAAGACTCTCTTCCTCCAGGATCCATTACCAGATGGGAAGATCTTGAGCATAAATTTCTGAGTAAATTCTCCCATGTGCAAGATGGATACGACAACGGTCTTGGATGGAATGACCCTACCTTGGGATGGTACGATGCTCCACAACATCAATATCAAGAACCACCATTCCAGAGTACCTTCATGCCTCCACCAGTCCAGCAATATCAGAGTCAGCAATATGATGCTTCTGCCGAAACAGCTCCTCAGCCTTCTACTTCTGAGCCTACATTGCAGGAGTTGTTGGAGCAGATGACCATGCAGAACCTTCAGTTTAGGCAAGAGAACATGCAGTTCCAGCAAGAAATAGGAGCTGCCATTCAGAGTATGACTGATCAGATAGGGCAGATGGCCACTCAACTCACTGAGGAACAGTCTCAAGATTCAGAGTTACCATTTCAGACTGTTCAGATTCCAGATGATGATGATAGTGGCATCAACATAGAAGATGGGGAGAAGAGTCATGAACTTACTATTGTGCCATCTACTTTCCCATCATCCTATGTCCCTACTCTTGCACCTGAGGAGAGTGATGAGTATTTTGAGGAGCAGGCAGAAATAAGCAGTAACCCTGAACCAGGTAGACCACCTTCATCTTCCCACACTTTAGCAATCTTCAAGGAAGAGGAGGTAAGCATACCTCAATTTGATTATGTTGATGATTATGTTATTGAGAGGTATGCTGATGATTGTATTGTTGATGAGTCTGTTTTTAATTCTTCCTCTCTGCATGATGAGAATCAATTTTTGATATCAAATTCGTATGTTTATTCTCCATGCACTGAACATGAATCTGAATCTGTGATTGATATTGTTTCTGAATTTGAAATTGATTCATGTTCTGAGAGTTTATCTGTTGTTCAGCCTGTTACACTGGGATTGGGTGTTATACCCCTGTGTGTCAATTCTTTGGAGCCACAATGTACTAACCATGCTGCAGGAGGTACATATGAATTTGACCAACATGCACCCCCAGTGGAAGACAAGGGTGCTTACATACACAATAGTTTGAAGATCAACAAGCACCTGCTGAACCTGCTCATCAACAATCACTTCTTCTTAGATCCAGTTGTGGAAGACATTTCCCTGCTTGATCAAATATGGAGGATGAAGCAATTTTTCCTCAAAACTTCCTGGCTGGATCCTGTGGTGGAAGACATCTCCCTGAAAGTCCAAAATTGGCAACTGCCACCATGACCAGGGGAGTTTTCTTTCTCTCTTCTCCCCCTTTTCCTACTTTTATTGCACTTGTCCATGATCTGTTGACTGTTATGATTTCTGATCTTATGCTTATGACACATTGAGGACACTGTGTAGTTTAAGTGTGGTCTATTGGGGGAGATTTTTAATTTTCTTCGTTAGTTTTTGTTTTCTTGGTTAAATTTTTTTTCTTTTCTAGGTAGTTTTTGTTTTGTCTTGTATACAGTTTTACATGTTTCTCTTGATTTCTGGACTTTGTTTGGGTTGTAGACTTATCATTTCCTTCACTTGATTGATACTTATTTGTTTGAAATCCTTGCTTTTCTCTGCTTGGAAGATGATTATGATTTTTGAGAGTTGAATTGATTGTGACAGAATTACCCTGTGTGAGATTTGAGCCACTTTATGTTTTTTTTTTTTTTTTTTCTTGTGTGTGATATGTCTCTTGATTGCTTGCGCATATGCCTTGGCTTGACTCTTGTTGATAATTCTTGATTGATATGCATGTTTGGAAGTGATAAAGGCAATTTTGTTCTTGAGCCTCTCTAGCCAAATAAGCTTACCTTGTTTTGATCCTTGATAACCCCTTTTGAGCCTATACTTTCCCCCATTTCTGTGTTTTGAAGCTCATACACTAGCCCTAAGTGAAAAACCATGATTACCTTAACCTTAGGGAATTTTGGAGCTTTGGAAGTGTTTTGGGAACAAGTGTGGTCTCCTTAGGGATTCTGATGAGTTGGCTAGTTGGTTCCTCTTCTTGTTCTGTTTTGTTTTTGTAAATCTTGTCTTTTACAGTTTTGTTTTGAAAAGAGAAAAAGGAAAAGAGACAGGATGAAAAAAAGTGAGAAAGATGAAAAAGAAAAATGAAGAAAAAAAAATTGTGAATAATTGTGAATAATGGAGTCAAGAAGAGGATGGAATTAGAGGTTGTGGGTGTGTTTGAATGTGTTTACACTTGTTCCCCATTGCTCCTCTGTTCCTTATGGTTTGTAGCTTCTTATCCAGATATATCCTGCCTTGTTCTTGGCGCCATTACAACCATGAAAAGACCTTTTGATTTGAACATGCATATGTTTCTGAGTGTTGATATTAGAGGCTTGCCAAGTCTGTTGTTGTTCGCTTTCTTGAGTGCATTGAGTGACATTGATTTACCCCAAACACTTGAGAGAAACGCTGATAGTGCATCTGTGAGGTTTTGTTACTTTTGATTCACCTCTTGAGCTGATTAATCATTTTGCCATGTTTTGAATTGCTTGGATGAATTTCATGAGTATCTGCTTTCTCTGATTCATTCTGTGTTGGAATTGTCTACTTCTTTTCTCTGTCCAGATTTCATGAGGACTATGTAAATTCTGTTTGTTTCCTTGTGAGTCTTTGTTTTCTGTGTGCTAAGTTTGTGTCACTTCCTGATTTCCTTTGAACTATTCCTTGAGCTGCGTCTTGATTTTGCCCAGGAGTGCAAAAGACTAAGTGTGGTCTATTTTGATGAGTCAATATTTTCTCAATTTCACTTAGCTTATTGTACCGAATTTAATTAGAGAATTGTGCTTAAATGTCCAGTATTTTCCCATTTTTCCTAATTGTGCTTAATTTGATCAGAAATTCTTATTTTAATTAATTTGAATTATTTGAGCTAATTATTTGCATTATTAATTGTAGGGAAATTGTTGGATAAATTTTGGAACATTTGGAGGTCAAAAGAAAATACCACATCAAATATACTTTAAACTAAAATGAGTGAGGAGGTGTGGATTTAAATTATGGGAGTGCACGAGATGGGCTTGATTGGAGAAGCTAAGAAGTGGTGCTGGAAGAAAAAAAGAAGTATCACGGCCAACACAATTTTCGGTCCAGCGTTCCAGCAGCTTGGGAGTCAGCACGTTGGGCTTCATTTTCCAGCAGCCTCCTTGGCTTTTGGTCCAGCAGCATGGATTTGAGCAGGTGTGTTTGGAGAGAATGGGAGGTGCAGCAAAAGGAGACAGCAGGCCTTCCAGTGGAGTCCAGCAAAGCAGCAGCAGGCTTGGAAGCTCTCGGTTTTTCCAGCTTGAGCAAAGGACTTCACGTGGCATCCAGCAAGAAGCAGCTGGCCCAACTATCTTCATTCTGGAAACAGCTGCCACGTCCACACAGCACATCCAGCGGGTGTGCATGAAGTAGTCCACGCGTCCACTAAGTCCAGGAGGAGTAGGGCAGCAAGTGAAGGGGGGACACGGCCTTAAAGATTGGAGGTCAGCCGCCACTCAATATAGCTTTTGGGGGGGGTCTTTGGTTCGGAGGTTTTTGGTTTTTTTTGTGAACTTCTCTTTGGCATTTTTGAACGCTGTCACGGTGGATGAATGGGAGAGATATTTTGAATTTTATTTTCATTCTGCAAATGTTGTATTCATGATAACCATGTTTTCTTGAATTTCTCAATCAATAAAAAATCACAAGGGTACGTCCAGTATTGTCCCACCACGGTGATTCACTACTTTTGAAAAGTGCATTCTATTTTGTCCAGTAGCTACCACGTCTTGGATGGAGAGGGAGGCACATTTTGATGTTTCTTCACTGGAACGTTATGTTGAAGGATGAATGAAAACTCCATGTTAATTTGAAGTTGCATTTACTCATTAGCTATTTTATTTTAGTTCATGAAAATTATGGAAGGAAGCACATTTAAGTTGTATTCATTTTCTGGGAAGAAGAGGACGGTGATTTTAATTTTCTTTGTGAAAAAGTAATTCATTCCAGGAGCTGGAGCGATGCACACATGGTCACCATGGGGCGTATGCACAGTAGCGGTTTGGAGGGAGAGAAGCGGTGAAGCAAGATTGTGCTGGACGGAACGGAATGAACAAAAGGAAGAAGTGAAGCACCGAGAGAATGAAGGGAAGTGTGTAGCTGTAATGGAAAGGAAGTGGTGACTCATTTGGAGCACACGCCTAGGTGTCACGGGTGGAAGAAGAGAGAGTTATATTGAATTGCTTTTGGAGAATAGAAGGAGCAGATGTAGAAGCAGTGTGCACTGGAATGTGAACTGGAAGCACATTTAAGTTTCATTATCTTTGCTGGAAGGAAAGTGGAACGGTCAAAGTATGGAGGGCTACGGGTAGTGAGTGCAGAGGTAGAATGAATTGGAAATGGTGAAGGAGCTGGAAGCAAGGTGCTGCACGGAGATTTAGGAGCTAGAGATGCCACGGCTGGCTGGAAGAAAAGCGGTGCTAGAGGTGTGTGGTCCAGCAGCCACCTAGGAAGAAGTTCATCTCATTTGGTTTGTATTTTTTTGGAGAATGAAGAAGAGAGGAGGCGTTATTTCCAGCTGCACGGTGCTTCACAGCCACTGCAACATTTCAATATTAGATGCGTTTTTGTGATTCTTACCACGTCATTTTATTTTCATTTTTCACCAGTTTTAATTTACTTCTTTTTTAGAAGAAAGAGAGTTGATATGTTCTTTTTAAGTTTTATTAACTAAGCTTTGCTTTTCATTTCCAACTACCCTGCATTTCAAGTTTTATTCAATTACCATGTGTATTAGATGGTTTAGTTCAATGTTGCATTTTAATAGCTTTAATTGCGTTTGGAAATTTATCTTTGCTTTTACGGTTTGCTTTCACTTCAATGCTTTCATTTATATTCAGTTGTATTTAATTTTCATCCGCAACTAAAACATTTCAAAACCCCCCACTTAGTGTTTGACCTGAGACTCGAACCATAATTGGTCCTTGAGAGACGACCTAGGAGTCACTTCCTAGTCTATACTGCATTCTTTTATGCACAACTTTTGTGGGAGGTGCGACCCTCTCATCAAGGAGAGAGATGGAATCAGAAAAGACATCAAAAAGTGCAAAAGGAGAAGCCGCAACTGCCGCTCAGCGGTAGTTTACCGCTGAGCGGCACTCAGGAGTTCACGGGAGGACCGCTGAGGGGCAAAATGGCCGCTGAGGGGAAGAAACGACTCACGCACTTACCGCTGAGCGGTAGTTTACCACTGAGCGGCACTATTTTTGGGCTTCGGCCTAATTTTCTGTAATTTACGAATAGTATATAAGCTTTAGGGTTTCCTAGGGTTTGTATCTTTGGCAGAAACGAAGCAAACACTCTCTCTTCCACCCCTTTGAAGGAGGATCTTGGATGCTCAGGTTACCTCTTCACCTTTCTAGGGTTTTATCTTTCATTCTTTCATTATTGTTCATCTAGGTTCACCATGAATATGGTGAACTAAACCTTGTAGGTTTGTTGGGGAATCAATGTAATCTTTTGAAACTCTCATATATGGAATTTGTGCTTGCATCTTAATCTAAGACTTATGCTTTCTTTCATCATTAGTTAGGGTTTTTCCTCTTTGCTCAAGGCTTGCTTTGTTTAACTCATTCAATGCATGATTATTGATTTTGTCGATACGGGAACGTACGGGGAAGTCTAGATCCGGGGAATTTCTCCCAATAGTATATTGGTTGCCTTAAGCTCCTGCGCTAAATAAACTAAATATTAGGAATGCTAGGAATCGTATGAATTTGTAATTAGGGAGAAGCCTTCTTGAAAGGTAATTTAGAGAGTGGCATTAACAATGATGACTTGAATGTTGAATTCCTAAAATATATGAGAGTGGATAAGATGAAATTGACCCCCAACAACAAATTCATCAATATATTTCATTGAAAGTGACTGTCTTTTGTTTTAGCCATTGATCAACTTCATGCATACATGTTTATTTTCGTCTTTTGCATAGTAAAATCCAATTATTTCGTTCTTAAGTCTTAGCTAATCAACAAATCACATAACTAAACTAGGCCGTGAGTCCTTTGGGAGAACGATACTTGGTCTTACCGAGTTTATTACTTGAAACGATTCGGTCATACTTGCCGATTGTTAAACAAGTTTGTGACATCATATTTTGGTGATCATAAATTTGTGCATCAAGTTTTTGGCGCCGTTGCCGAGGACTCGTGGTTGAACTATTTAATTTGTGTGATTATTGATTATCTTTGACTTTAATTTTGAATTTCTGTTTTTATTTTCTGTTTTTATCTTTTCGGTTTTTATTTTATTTTATTTTATTTTATTTTATCTTCTGAATCTTTTATCTTCTCCTATATCTTTTTGTGCTAACCAAATATTCTAGGGTTTTGTTTTCTTGTGTATGTAGGAGGCAATTCGAACTAGGAGCAAGAAAACAACAGAACCTCTTCTTGAAGGTCTAGACGAGAGTAGACGGAGGAGAAGAATCCGAACATCTAGAGAACTTTTCCCTCCTCCGGAAACTCTGCTACAATCATCACCACAAGGTTCTGTTCATAGCACAGAAAATATGGAGAACAACAATGTCAGAAGAACTCTTGCTGATTACACCAATTTAGCTGGACCTCAACACTTTAAGAGTATAGCTAGACCTAGAGTCAATGCAGCTAATATGGAGGTCAAACCAGCACTGATCCAACTGGTGAAAAAGCAACCAATTTAATGGGTTATCTCATGAAAGCCCATATGAGCACCTCACTACATTCAATGAGATTTGCAATATAGTGAAGATTAATGGGGTGCCAGATGAAGCAATCAAACTTAGTTTGTTTCCTTTCTCATTGGGATGCAATGCTAAACTTTGGTTGAATTCTTTCCCAGAAGGAAGTTTCACAGAGTGGGAAGCAGTGGTAACAAAGTTTTTAAACAAGTACTTTCCACAATCAAAGGTGACAAAAGGCAAGCAAGAGATTTCTTCATTTAGGCAAGGCATGGAAGAATCACTGGGGCATGCATGGGATAGATACAAAAGTTTGCTAAGAAAAACACCCACGCATGGCTTTGAAGAACAGGAAGTAGTCTTAACTTTCCTTGGAGGGCTTGGTTCACAAACCAAGATGATGCTTGATGCCTCAGTAGGAGGCAATATTAAATGGAAAACTCCAGAGGAAGCCACAGAAATTATAGAAAACATGGCTACTAGTGATAATGAGCTGCACAGTGAGAGAGGAGCTCCTATGCAACAAAAAGGAGTTCTCCAATTACAGACACATGATGCCTTGCTAGCTCAAAACAAAATTCTAACTCAACAGCTGGAGACTCTAACTAAAACTCTCGCACAATTACCCAAAGAGTTGAGAACTGCTGCGCAGGTACAAACCCAGTTGTGCGAATTATGTGGAGGAGACCATATCAATGGTCAATGTGCCTTTCCAGTAGAAGCCGTAGAGGATGTAAACTACATGACCAATCAATACCGTCAAGGGAACTACAATCAAGGGTGGAAACCACACCCAAGCATTGGTCAAGGGCAAACTGAGCAAGCTGGTCAATATAATAAGCAGCAGCAGCAACCCACCTTATGGCAACAATTATCTATGCTTAATGAAAGGTCCATGAGGATGGAGGAAACTCTCAACAATTTCATACAGAAGACTGAGTCTACACAGAAGAGCACTGAAGCTGCTATTAAAAATTTGGAGACTCAGATGGGGCAGATCACCAAACAGGTGTGATATGATCATAAATGGGTCAAGTAGTGAAGAGTTTCAAAGTGACAAAAACACAAAAAGAGTAGAATAGGTTTCCTTTGGGCGTGTATTTGCCTTTTGATTTCTTTCTCTTAGTTCTTGTGAATAATTGCTTATAAACTCTTCTTTCTCTTTAAGAGTAAGAAATGTGGGACTTTCCATAGCTTGGTCTTAAAAAGAATAGAAGAGAAAGTGAGCATTTTTAGGCGTGTAGGAGTTAGGAAGCATAGCTAGTGTTAGTTTTTGAACTCTAGGAGAGCTAGGAAGCTTATAAACCCTTTTGGAATGAGAGAATTAAGCAATGTGGGGCTCCCATGCACCTAGGGACATTGCAGCTGCTGCTAGACAGAACTTGGAGCCTTCCAAGTCCCACATCTCTTGAAACTCGTCACCAAAGTCATTCCAAAAGCTATATAAGCAACCTAGGGGTTCTTCTTTGTAGACACCTTTGCATTGAATGAAATTTGAGTTGAATTGCAATCTTGCATTCTTCTTTGAGATAGAATTCTGTCTCTAAAGTCCCAAATTTGGGCAGGCCTTATCTTGCTCAAGCAAGTGGCGAAATCAGAAAAGACATCAAAAAGTGCAAAAGGAGAAGCCGAAGTCACCGCTCAGCGGCAGTTTACCGCTGAGCGGCACTCAGGAGCTCACGGGAGGACCGCTGAGGGGCAAAATGGCCGCTGAGGGGAAGAAACGTGACACGCACTTACCGCTGAGCGGTATTTTACCGCTGAGCGGCACTTTAATGGGCTTGGACCTAATTTTCTGTAATTTACGAATAATATATAAGCTTTAGGGTTTCCTAGGGTTAGGTATCTTTGGCTGGAACGAAGTAAACACTCTCTCTCTTCCACCCCTTTGAAGGAGGATCTTGGATGCTGAGGCTTCCTCTTCACGTTTTTAGGGTTTTATCTTTCATTCTTTCATTGTTATTCATCTAGGTTCACCATGAATATGGTGAACTAAACTTTGTATGTCTGTTGGGGAATCAATGTAATCTTTTGAAGCTCTCATATATGGAATTTGTTTTTACATCTTTTATTTAAGATCTATGCTTTCTTTCATCATTAGTTAGGGTTTTTCCTCTTTGCTTAATGCTTGCATTGTTTAACTCATTCGATGCATGATTATTGGTTTTGTCGATACGGGCGCGTACGGGGAAGTCTAGATTCGGGGAATTTCTCCCAATATTATATTGGTTGTCGTTAAGCTCCTGTACTTATGAACTGATCATTAGGAATGCTAGGAATTGTATGAACTCGTGATTAGGGAGAAGCCTTCTTGAAAGGTACTTTAGAGAGTGGCATTAACAATGATGATTTGAATGTTGAATTCCTAAAATATATGAGAGTGGATAAGATGAAATTGACCCCCAACAACATATTCATACATATATTTCATTGAAAGTGTTTATCTTTTGCTTTTTGCCATTGATCAAAACTTCATGCATACATATTTAATTTTCGTCTTTTGCATATAAAATCCAAATATTTCGTCATTAAGTCTTAGCTAATCAAGAAACCACATAACTAAACTAGGCCGTGAGTCCTTTGGGAAGAACGATACTTGGTCTTACCAAGTTTATTACTTGAACGATTCGGTCACACTTGCCGATTGAAAAACAAGTTTGTGACATCATATTTTGGTGTTCATAAATTTGTCCATCATGCACCTTGGGAGCAGATTCTACAACAAATTACGGTTTACACTAAATCTGATGAAGACGTCTCTACAAAGAAAAGACATAGAGATGATGAGGCAAAGAAGTGTAAAACTGTTAAAAAGGAGCCATTCCCTCCAAACGCAACAGATCCAGGAGGCTTTTCTATCCCTTGTACCATAGGGAAGAAAAGGATTAAAAAAGCTCTTCTTGATTTAGGTTCAAGTGTTAACTTGATACCTTACTCTTTACTTGAGCAAATCGGCGATGTTAATATGAAACCTGTAAAGGTTAATTTAGTAATGGCCGATGGATCTTTGATGACAAATTTATGAACACCGAAAAACGGCGCCACAAACTTGTTGAACAATCGGCAAGTGTGGCCGAATCGTTTCAAGTAATAAACTCGGTAAGACCAAGTATCGTTCTGCCAAAGGACTCACGGCCTAGTTTAGTTATGTGATTCGTTGATTATTTAAGACTTAAGAACGAAATAAGTGGAGTTTAATATGCAAAACAGAAAATAAACATGTATGCATGAATTTGATCAATGGCTAAAACAAAATACAAACACTTCAATGGAATATATGGATGAGTATGTTGTTGGGGTTATCAATTTCATCTTATCCACTCTCATATACTTTAGGAATTCAACATTCTTTTCATCATTGTTAATGCCACTCTCTAAATTACCTTGCCAGAAGGCCTGTCCCTAATTACGAGTTCATACGATTCCTAGCATTCCTAATAATTAGTTCTTTTAGTGCAGGAGCTTAACGGCAACCAATATACTATTGGGAGAAATTCCCCGGATCTAGACTTCCCCGTACGTTCCCGTATCGACAAAATCAATAATCATGCATTGAATGAGTTAAACAAAGCAAGCATTGAGCAAAGAGGAAAAACCCTAACTAATGATGAAAGAAAGCATACGTCTTAAATATAAGATATAAAAACAAATTCCATATATGAGAGTTTCACAAGACTACATTGATTCCCCAACAACAATACAAGGTTTAGTTCACCATATTCATGGTGAAACTAGATGAATAATAATGAAAGAATGAAAGATAAAACCCTAGAAAGGTGAAGAGGTAGCCTGAGAATCCAAGATCCTCCTTCAAAGGGGTGGAAGAGAGAGTGTTTGCTTCGTTTCTACCAAAGATACAAACCCTAGGACGTCATAAAGCTTATATACTATTCTAAAATTACAGAAAATTTAGGTCCAAGCACATAAGTGTGCCGCTCAGCGGTAAGTGCGTGAGTTGGTTTCTTCCCCTCAGCGGCCATTTTGCCCCTCAGCGGATCCCCCGTCAGCTTCTGAGTGCCGCTCAGCGGTAAACTACCGCTGAGCGGCAGTTGCGGCTTCTCTTTTTGCACTTTTTGATGTCTTTTCTGATTTCATCTCTCTCCTTCTTCACTTCTTTCACCAAATTCACCTTAAAACCTGCACAAAAACACTGAAATCAAGCATAAACCTGTCCAGCTCTCTTATTTCTGAAAATATGAATAAAAGCATGATTTCAAGCTAGTTTCTAAGTGTTAAAGGTTGCTTTTAGTATCAATTTCAAGCATGAAAGTAACAGTTTTTCAACTGTTATCAATCTTCAAAGGAACCATGTGGGATTGCAGAGGACATCATAGTTTGTGTTGGAAAACTCCAGTTCTTGGCAGACTTTGTGGTGATGAAGATCGAGACAGAAAAGATACCTATCATTCTTGGAAGACCGTTTATGAAAACGGCCAAAGCTATCATTGATGTAAACGAAGGTATAGTGGTGCTCCAGGACCGAGAGGAGAGAGTTGTTGTAGATGTCTTTAAAGATGAGACGCAAACACAGGAGGAAGAAGCTAGTTATAAAGCTGCATTTCAAGATGCACACATGACTAGCCATAAAGTGGTAGCTTGGCCAGAGGATCCGGTGCAAGGAGGAGGAGCTGAAGTAGCTGAAGCTTCAGTTAGGTAGATGGAAGAAGATGAAGCTGATGATGATGATGCATTTGAAGATGATGAAGATGAGGAAGAAGAGGAAGATACAGAGGACAGCTCAGATTGATGAGGAGCTGAGATAGCATTTATTGATGAATGCTATCATGAACTTATGCTTTTGTTGGTTTAAGTGTTCTGAACTTATTTATTTTTGTTTTAGACTAGGGTTGATGTACTCTATTAGAAACCTGGTTTGTTATGATGGTTTGCTATTGACTGTGATTGTGTGATAAGTAATGCTTGATGATGATTATTGATTGATTGATTGATGTTGAGATAGATGTGCACATTAAATGCTTATACAGGTGATTCACAAGCTTTGTGAACAAATGCAGGATATTATGATTGTGATTGTGAGATTAAGCAGGATGTGTATGTCAAATGTGAATGAGCCTATTTGTGAGGTTTTGAGCTCCAAAGTTTTTATTGATGGAATGCTATTACTTTGAAAGCATGAATGATTTTGCCCAGGTTTTCTATGATTGAATCAATTGCTTGTTTTGCATCATATGATAAAGGCCGTTTGTTGGAACCCTTTTTATTGGCCAAATTCATGAAGTTAGCCCACTAAAAGAGAACACTTTGTGTTCTATCCTTTGAACCCTTAGCCTTGAACATAAATTGAAAACCCTTGTTGAAAAGCTTTACCTTGAGTTAAGTAGAAAATCTTTTGTGGTATTGTTAAATGTTCAAGTTTGAGGTTGTTGGGAAAGCATGAAAAAGAAAAAGGAAAAGCATTGAGCTAAAAGTTAAGAATAAGAATGTGAAAAGAAAAGAAAAAGAGAAAGAAAAGAAAAGAAAAAGCAAAGCTCAATGTAAAGACAAGTTGGGAAAAATAAGAATAATTGTGTTGTTATGATTCTCTTAACTCAAGGATTTTGTGATCCAGAAAAACCAATTTTCTTGATTAGCCCAGCCACGTTATAAGCCATTGAAAAGTCCCTGTGATGATGCATGCTTGTAAATGTTTTGATTGTGGTTAAATGAAAGGCAAAGTTGATTCATGTGACATTGTGGTAGTGGAGTGAATGAGTGATTACCTCTTATACACTTGTGTGTGAGTGAAACACTTTACCTAGTGAGAAAGTATTCCATGATCACATGAACATCCATGCTTAATTGATTGATCATTCATGAAAAATAGCATTTGTTTGATATTAACTGACTTTGTGAACACTAAAGCATGTGCACATCTTGATTGAAATCTTGGTCAAAAGTTTGATTGAAGTATTTGCTTATCTTGAAAACAAATTTTTGAATGAGTGAACCATCATATGAATTGGTAGAAGATTGAGTTACATCTTGTTTGCTTGAGGACAAGCAAAGTTCTAAGTTTGGGGTTGTGATAACAGTTGAAAAACTGTTATTTTCATGCTTGAAATTGATACTAAAAGCAACCTTTAACACTTAGAAACTAGCTTGAAATCATGCTTTTATTCATATTTTCAGAAATAAGAGAGCTGGACAGGTTTATGCTTTATTTCAGTGTTTTTGTGCAGGTTTTAAGGTGAATTTGGTGAAAGAAGTGAAGAAGGAGAGATATGAAATCAGAAAAGACATCAAAAAGTCCAAAAGGAGAAGCCGCAACTGCTGCTCAGCGGCAGTTTACCGCTGAGCGGCACTCAGAAGCTCACGGGGGATCCGCTGAGGGGCAAAATGGCCGCTGAGGGGAAGAAACCAACTCACGCACTTACCGCTGAGCGGTACTTTACCGCTGAGCGGCACACTTATGGGCTTGGGCCTAAATTTTCTGTAATTTTATAATAGTATATAAGCTTTAGGACGTCCTAGGGTTTGTATCTTTGGCAGAAACGAAGCAAACACTTTCTCTTCCACCCCTTTGAAGGAGGATCTTGGATGCTCAGGCTACCTCTTCACCTTTCTAGGGTTTTATCTTTCATTCTTTCATTATTATTCATCTAGTTTCACCATGAATATGGTGAACTAAACCTTGTATTTTTGTTGGGGAATCAATGTAGTCTTGTGAAACTCTCATATATGGAATTTGTTTTTACATCTTATATTTAAGACCTATGCTTTCTTTCATCATTAGTTAGGGTTTTTCCTCCTTGCTCAATGCTTGCTTCGTTTAACTCATTCAATGCATGATTATTGATTTTGTCGATACGGGAGCGTACGGGGAAGTCTAGATCCGGGGAATTTCTCCCAATAGTATATTGGTTGCCGTTAAGCTCCTGCACTAAAAGAACTAATTATTAGGAATGCTAGGAATCGTATGAACTCGTAATTAGGGATAGGCCTTCTTGCAAGGTAATTTAGAGAGTGGCATTAACAATGATGAAAAGAATGTTGAATTCCTAAAGTATATGAGAGTGGATAAGATGAAATTGATAACCCCAACAACATACTCATCCATATATTCCATTGAAGTGTTTGTATTTTGTTTTAGCCATTGATCAAATTCATGCATACATGTTTATTTTCTGTTTTGCATATTAAACTCCACTTATTTCGTCCTTAAGTCTTAAATAATCAACGAATCACATAACTAAACTAGGCCGTGAGTCCTTTGGGAGAACGATACTTGGTCTTACCGAGTTTATTACTTGAAACGATTCGGTCACACTTGCCGATTGTTAATAAAGTTTGTGGCGCCGTTTTTCGGTGTTCATAAATTTGTCATCACTGAGACGATGCAAACACTCACTTTTCCACCCCTTGAAGGAAGATCATGGATGCTCAGGCTACCTCCTCATCTTTCTAGGGTTCTATCTTTCTTTCATTCAGTATTGTTCATCTAGTTTCACCATGAATATGGTGAACTAAACCTTGTATTGTTGTTGGGAAATCAATGTAGTGTTGTGAGTCTCATATATGGACTTTATGTTTTAACATCTTATTTTATGATATATGCTTTCTTTCATTATTAGTTAGGGTTTTTCCTCTTTGTTTAAAGCTTGCTTTCTTTAACTCATTCATTGCCATGATTATTGATTTTGTCGATATGGGAACGTACGGGGAAATCTAGATCCGGGGAATTTCTCCCAATAGCATATTGGTTGCCTTTAAGCTTGTGCACTTCAGAATTAATTACTAGGAATGCTAGGAATTGTATGAACTCGTAATTAAGGATAGGCCTTCTTGCAAGGTGATTTAGATAGTGGCATTAACATTTTATGAAAAGAATGATGAATTCCTAAAAGTATATGAGAGTGGATAAGATGAAATTGATAACCCCAACAACATACTCATTCATCTAATTCATTAAAGTGTTTGTATTCCTTTTTTCCATTGATCAAATTCATGCATACATATTTAATTACTATCGTTTGCATTTAAACCTACAATCAATTGTTAACAAGTCTTAAATAATCAACAAATCATATAGCTAACTAGGTCGTGAGTCCTTTGGGAAAACGATACTTGCTCTTACCTAGTTTTATTACTTGATACGATTCGGTCACACTTGTCGATTGTTAAACATGTTTGTTGCGCCGTTTTTCGGTGTTCATAAATTTGTCATCAAGTTTTTGGCACCGTTGTCGGGGACTCGTGGTTTAACTAGTTCATTTGTGTGACCATTGTTGGGGACTCGTTGTTTTTATTTTTTTCTATTTTTATTTTTATTTTATTTTATTTTATTTTATTTTTATTTTCTGTTTTTATCTTTATTTTATATTATTTTATTTTCTGTTTTTTGTTTTCTGTTTTATTTTTTTTTTCTGTTTTATTTTTTTTTCTGTTTTTATCTTTTTATCTTTGAATCTTATATCTTCTCTTATATCTTTTTGTGCTAACCAATTCTTCTAGGGATTTGTTTGTTTGTGTATGCAGGAAGCAATCCGAACTAGGAGCAAGAAAACTGCAGAACCTCTTCTTGAAGGTTTAGACGAGAGTAGACGGAGGAGAAGAATTAATACATCTAGAGAACTTTTTCCTTCTCCGGAAACTCTATTACAACCATCACCACAAGGTTCTGACCATAGCACTGTGAATATGGAGAATAATAATGCCAGAAGAATTCTTGCAGATTACACTAATATAGCTAGACCTCAGCATTTCAATAGCATAGCAAGACCAAGAGTCAATGCAGCCAACATGGAGGTGAAGCCAGCAGTAATCCAACTGGTGAAGAGTAATCAATTTAATGTGATACAAGAAGGTCTAACACCATAGGACCCATCACAAGAGGAATGGCCAAAAAGCTCCAAGATGAATATTCTCCTCAAGGTCAAGTACTATTTGCTATCTTTGGATGGAAAATTGGAGAACAAGAAGATATGCCAAATCTGCCAAAACATGGAGAAGGGTAAAAAGGACATTTCTATACAAAAGGGGTGTACTTATCCTTCTATGGGGTTGCATGAGAAATTGTTTTTCTTCACATAAAACTTGATTTTCACGTGTTTTAGACGCTATACATGTAGCACATGGGTTCAGATCTGCCACGTGAAAGTTGAGTGCTTAGAGCCTTGAGATTAATCTATAAAATCTCATAGGAAAAGCTTGTAAATCACTTTTGGATTGTATTAAAGAATTTCTGCTGAAATGCATAGCAAATTCCTTCTCCAAGAGTCACTTCTTAGCTTGATTTCCATTGCAACTTCCTTCCACTCTAGGAAGCCTTCTGAGTTGTGAATCACCTCTCCAAGCTAGCCTCCATATCCATTCACTTTAAACTCCAAACATCCGCTGCTTCACATCCAAAACTCTTCATCAATCTGCTCACAAAACTCCAAGTCTGCAGCTGCCCATGCTACTGTTCCATTGGTTTCCGCAAGCTGTTCAAGCCTCCCTGCACCTCCAATCTCACGGATCTGCTTCTCCACATCTCCTAGGATGTATCAAGTGGTATTCAGAGCAAGGTTCTAACTAGAACCGTGAGATAAGTCCAGATTTTCTTCCATTTATCTGCTGTCAAAAAATTTCCTGGTTGTCTTGCTGTTTTCTGAAAAATTCTGCAATGTTTCATCAATCATTGCTTTGTTTAGGATCTACTCTTAATTTCATTGGCTACTAGCTGTCGTTGTTTGAGTTTTCCTTCATTTTATTCGGCTGTTATTAATTGTTTGAGTCTATTTTACCATTTAAACATCATTTCTGTTTTTGTCTTAAGTCTTGTTAGTTACTTTGCTGTTTTGTTATCAAATCTGGTTTTTCTACCAAGTTTTACCAAAAATCTGAGTTGTTTGAATGTGGCTACACCAAGTAAGAGCAATGAATACTTCAGAAATGAGCTCAGGTGTTTAGATCTATCATTCAAACTCAAAATCTGTGCAGTTTTTTTTTAAAATCCTGACAGCATTTCAGTTCTGTTTTTGTGCTGCATTGCCACTGTTTTTATGGTCATTTACTGTTCTATTGAACAGCAGTTGGTTGACCCATTGTCTGAACCATTTGGAAGATGAAATGAGTTGATTCCAATAGTTTGTCATGTGGCAAGAGTGTCCAAGCATTTGGCCGAGATGCATGAGTTTCCTTGAGTCAATTTTGCTTAATTGTGTGTGGTTAGTATTAGATCATTGCTAATCATCATCAACACTGAATTTCTGCATTTGTGCAAATTTCAAATACCATTTCTAACTCCTCCTTGCTGTTTTCAAGTCAGAATTACTTTTGAATCAAAATTTGACCATGCTAGTTGGTAAATTTAGCTGAAATATGGTACTGCAGTAGTGATTTTCTGTTTTATATAGTTTTGATGTATCCAATTAGTTCCAACAAGTCATAAATCATCATCAAAACATGTTTGAATCATTGGAAAATAACTAGGTGCAGTACTGTTCATTTGGTCTATTTTTCTGCATTGAAAAAAATTGACTCTGCTGCAATACTGTGCTGGTTTTTCTGTCAAATTCTGCACTGCATTACTTTGTTTGATTCATCATTTTTAGATGCAGTAAAAGCCATGGTCCATTTAAAATATTAAGATAACAATTCAAAAGAGATATTACAAATGTTAAAAGGCACTTAGGACCATTGCATCATCAGTTTCGAAGTTTGAATTGTATAAAATTCTGGTGCAGAAATCTGGTGCAAAAATCTGGTGCAACTCATTCAGGCATTTCATCAAACAGTTTTGTCAATTTTCAATGCATAGCCAATTCGTGTGTGATTCTGATTTAAAGTCTTTTATTGCGTTTTAAGTCTGTTCTAGAGCCATTCCTAAGATCATTTTGATGTGCCACCGTGATTGATAGCCACTTAATTGCTTGCTTTTGAATTTTGAACACTCTGCACACCATCTGTTTGACAAAAGTCCTGGTGTTGCTGTCACTTGGATGTGATTTTGCTGGCAATTGTGGTGGTAGTTTCTGTGACTAATTGGTTTATTGGATAGGTGAACTATAACTCAAATGGCTCACTGCAAGTGGAAGCATCAAAGGAAGTTCAATTGGTAAAGAAAAGTGAATGAAGTTGAACCTTGAAGAAGGAAAAACCGTGACTGCAGCAGCATTCTATACTGCAGAAAATTAATTTCTTGGCTTTAGGCACCTTGCAGCTGAGAGAATTGTTTGGAATCCAGTAGATTCAAGTTCTTTGAGAGCAACCAAAGCTGCATACATTGTCCCTTAGCCTATTTTTAACTTTTCCTTTCCAATTTACCAAATTTCTTTGTAACTTCCATTGTTTTTCTTTGGTTGTAAGTTCCAAATCCAAGCAAGTGAGGTGCTAGAGTTCACAAGTGCTCTTCCCTCATTTGTAACTAGACTCAAAGAAGTCTCACAACCTAAAATTGAGTAGTCGGTGAGTGTGTCTTAGATCCAAAGTCTAAGCCTCACCTAGGAGAACCTCACTTTAATGGTTTTTCCAATTTTCGACTAGATAACATATATCTTGTGCGAATAGGAAGCTCTCTTAGGGGTCCGAATTTAGAGTTTAGGTTGTGTCCTTCCTTTGCTTTGTGTTTTTCTTTGTTGTCTTTAAGACTTAAGTGGATTTAAGAGTGATTTTGATCTAAGGACTCTAGTAAGTAGCAAGAAGCATATTTGGCAAGGAAAAGGCTTGGTACTTAAGCATTCCTAGTGAATCACCTCCCTTACCTGGAATATTGCTTCAAGTGAAAATCTCTAGTCTTTACTTCAAGAATAACATTTAAGTCCATCATAATGTCTAGAAGGCATTCTCCTAGGATTAGTGATAGTGAAAAAGAACATTTTTCTCTTCAAACTTTAGTTAATGAATTCAAGGAAATGAGAAGAGAAATGAATGAAGAGAAAGCCAATAGAGAGCTTCAAAATGCTGTTATTCAAGATGAGTTGAGAATGATAAGGAAAAGCAAGTCTAGGGGAAGTCAGAGTGAAAACTCTCAAGAGGGAGGGATGTCTTTGAGTCTGGGTGATTATTACCCTCATCAGCCTTCTACTTCTAGGAGGCATAGGAGAAATTCTCATGCACCCCCACCCCCTAAAGAAGTCAATGTTGTGTTGCCTCACTTCCATGGGAAGGACAATGTAGAGGCTTATCTTGATTGGGAGATGAAGGTGGAACAATTGTTTGAATGCCACCAAGTGAGTGAAGAGAGGAAGGTCTCTCTAGCTACCCTAAGCTTTCAAGGGTATGCAATGTATTGGTGGACTGCCTTGGTCCAAGAGAGGCTTAGACATCAAGCCCCTCCCATCCACTATTGGAATGATCTCAAGTCTGCCCTTAGGAGGAGACACATTCCCTCCTACTACAATAGAGAGCTCATGGATAAACTCCAAAGGTTACAACAAAGGTCTATGACAGTTGAGGAATATAGACAAAAGATGGAGTTGTATATGATGAGGGCAGGCATAGTAGAAGGTCCAGAAACTACTTTAGCTAGATTTTTAAGTGGGCTCAATTTTGACATAAGAGATAGGGTTGAACTTCTACCTTATAGAGATTTGAATGATCTTGTTCAAATGTGTATAAAGGTAGAACAACAAAACTTGAGAAAATCTTCTTCTAAAAGAATTCAAGTTCAACCTACTTTTGAAAAGAAAATTTTTAAAGAAAAAGAGCCATTTAAACCTCTAGCCAAAATAGAAGAGAGACCCAAGAAAGAGACACCCTCACACACAAGAACAAGTGAAATCAAATGCTTCAAATGTCTAGGAAGGGGTCATGTAGCTACTCAATGTCCTACAAAAAGAAACATTATTTTGAAAGGTAAGGACATTTATAGTAGTGAAAGTGACACCCCAACTAGTACAAGTGAGAGTGAGGAAGAAGAGAGGGAAGAGGAAATATATGCTGATGATGGACAACTTCTCATGGTGAGAAGGATACTTAGCAACCAACCAAGTCTTGAACACATATCACAAAGAGAGAACATCTTTCACACAAGATGTAAAATTCAAGAAAATCATTGTTCTCTCATTGTTGATAGTGGGTCTTGTTGCAATTGTTGTAGCACAAGGTTGGTTGAGAAGTTGAAACTTGATATTATACCCCATCCAAAACCTTATAAACTTCATTGGCTAAATGAAGATGGGGATATAATAGTCAAGAATCAAGTGAAGTTGGCATTTTCCATTGGGAACTTCAAAGATGAAGTTTTATGTGATATAGTTCCCATGGAAGCATGTCATGTGTTATTGGGGAGACCATGGCAATTTGATCATCAAACTATCCATCATGGTCTAACCAATACCATCACTATCCATCAAAAGGACAAGAAGTTTGTGCTTCATCCTTTGACTCCTACCCAAGTGGCTAAGGATCAAGCACAAATGAAGATTTTAAGAAAGCAAGAACATGATCAAAAGAAAAAGTCAAAAAGAAAGGGAGGTATAGAAACAAGTGTGCCACCTAAGGTCACTCAACATGAAGTCCTTTTAAACAAAAAGACTTTAATCAATACACTTCAAGTTGAGCAACCTTCATATCTTCTTCTTTGTCAAGGAACACTTACATGCACATCTAGTGATTCAAAGACTTCAACTCTTTCTCCATCCATTCAAAAACTTTTGAAAGAATTTGATGATCTATTCCCACAAGAAATTCCAAAAGGGCTTCCACCCATAAGAGGAATTGAACATCAAATTGATTTCATTCCAGGGGCAGTTCTTCCTAACAGGCCAGCCTATAGGACAAACCCCCAAGAAACTAAGGAGATTGAGACACAAGTCCAAGAGTTGCTAGATAAAGGCTTAGTTCAAAAGAGTCTAAGTCCATGTGCTGTACCAGTGTTGCTTGTTCCAAAAAAAGATGGGAAGTGGCGCATGTGTTGTGATTGTAGAGCTATCAACAACATCACAATCAAGTATAGACATCCCATTCCTAGGCTTGATGATATGTTGGATGAATTGCATGGAGCACAAATATTTTCAAAGGTAGATTTAAAAAGTGGCTATCACCAAATAAGAATTAAGGAAGGTGATGAATGGAAAACTGCCTTTAAGACCAAGTTTGGATTATATGAATGGCTAGTTATGCCTTTTGGTCTTACAAATGCTCCAAGCACATTCATGAGACTTATGAATCATGTCCTTAGGGATTGCATTGGGAAGTTTGTAGTTGTTTACTTTGATGACATCTTGGTATATAGTCAAAATTTGCAAACTCATGAAAAACATTTGAGAGTTGTTTTAACAATTCTTAGAACACACAAATTGTTTGCAAACTTTGACAAGTGTACCTTTTGTGTTGATAGTGTCATATTTCTTGGATTTGTGGTCACCAAAAATGGGGTTCATGTGGACCCAGAAAAAATAAAGGCCATCCAAGATTGGCCTCCTCCAAAGAATGTAGGAGAAGTAAGGAGCTTCCATGGGTTGGCAAGCTTTTATAGAAGATTTGTTCCTAACTTCTCTAGTCTTGCTTCACCCCTCAATGAGTTGGTGAAAAAAGATGTTACATTCCATTGGGGGGATAAACAACAAAAGGCTTTTGAGCTACTCAAAGAGAAGCTCACACAAGCACCCATTCTAGCTTTGCCAAATTTTTCCAAAACTTTTGAGCTAGAATGTGATGCTTCAGGATTTGGCATAGGTGCAGTATTATTACAAGAAGGACACCCAATTGCATACTTTAGTGAAAAACTTCATGGTGCCTCTTGTAATTACCCCACCTATGACAAAGAACTCTATGCACTTGTGAGGGCTCTTCAAACTTGGGAACATTATCTTGTTGCCAAGGAGTTTATCATTCATAGTGATCATGAATCACTTAAGTATTTGAAGAGTCAACACAAGTTACAAAAGAGGCATGCTAAGTGGTTGGAATTCATTGAGCAATTCACTTATGTTATTAAATACAAGAAAGGAAAATCCAATGTGGTGGCTGATGCTTTGTCAAGAAAAATTAATCTATTAGCCACATTGGGAGCTCAAATTCTTGGATTTAATAACATTCTTGAATTATATTCACACGATCTTGATTTTGCTCATATCTATGAGGAATGTCTCAATAAGCCTCAAGGAGGATTCTATGTGAAAGAGGGGTATCTTTTTAAAGAAGGAAAAATTTGCATTCCCCAAGGTTCACATAGAAAACTCCTTGTTAAAGAGACACATGAGGGAGGATTAATGGGACATTTTGGGGTAGAAAAGACCCTTGGCATGTTGAAAGAAAAATTCTTTTGGCCTCACATGAGAAGGGATGTTCAAAGGCATTGCTTTAAGTGTATAACTTGTTTAGAAGCTAAATCTAAATCAATGCCTCATGGACTTTATACTCCTTTGAATGTTGCTTCCACCCCTTGGGAAGAGATAAGTATGGATTTTGTGTTAGGTCTTCCCAAAACTTCTAGGGGTTTTGATTCTATCTTTGTGGTGGTAGATAGGTTTAGCAAAATGGCTCATTTTATACCTTGCCACAAAGTAGATGATGCAAGCAACATTGCAAAGTTATTCTTTAGAGATGTGGTTAAACTTCATGGTCTACCTAAGGTAATAGTTTCGGATAGAGATACAAAATTTCTTAGTCACTTTTGGAGGACCTTATGGTCTAGATTAGGGACTAAGTTATCTTTTTCTACTACTTGCCATCCTCAAACAGATGGTCAAACTGAGGTAGTAAATAGATCTCTTTCCACTTTACTAAGGGTAGTTCTAAAAGGTAATCACAAATCTTGGGATGAGTATCTTCCTCATGTTGAGTTTGCCTACAATAGAGTAGTTCATGGAACTACTAAATTGTCTCCTTTTGAAGTTGTTTATGGTTTTAATCCTTTGACACCCATGGATTTAATACCCCTTCCAAATTCTATTGATTTTGTTCATCAAGATGGGGTATCTAAATCTAAATTTATTAAAGATTTACATCAAAGGGTTAAAATTCAAATTCAACAACAAAATGAGAAATATGCCAAGAAACATAATAAGGGCAAGAAAGAGTTAATCTTCAATGAAGGAGATTTAGTTTGGATCCATCTTAGAAAGGAAAGATTTCCTCAACTAAGAAAGTCCAAACTCAATCCTAGAGGAGATGGACCCTTTAGAGTGATCAGGAGGATTAATAACAATGCATATCAACTTGATCTTCCTCCTGAATACGGTGTTCATGCTACCTTCAATGTATCTGATCTTAAACCTTTTGCAGGATTTGATAGTGAAGATGAAGATCTTTTGGATTTGAGGGCAAATCCTTCTCAAGAGGGAGGGGATGATACAAGAAGGTCTAACACCATAGGACCCATCACAAGAGGAATGGCCAAAAAGCTCCAAGATGAATATTCTCCTCAAGGTCAAGTACTATTTGCTATCTTTGGATGGAAAATTGGAGAACAAGAAGATATGCCAAATCTGCCAAAATATGGAGAAGGGTAAAAAGGACATTTCTATACAAAAGGGGTGTACTTATCCTTCTATGGGGTTGCATGAGTAATTGTTTTTCTTCACATAAAACTTGATTTTCACGTGTTTTAGACGCTATACATGTAGCACATGGGTTCAGATCTGCCACGTGAAAGTTGAGTGCTTAGAGCCTTGAGATTAATCTATAAAATCTCATAGGAAAAGCTTGTAAATCACTTTTGGATTGTATTAAAGAATTTCTGCTGAAATGCATAGCAAATTCCTTCTCCAAGAGTCACTTCTTAGCTTGATTTCCATTGCAACTTCCTTCCACTCTAGGAAGCCTTCTGAGTTGTGAATCACCTCTCCAAGCTAGCCTCCATATCCATTCACTTTAAACTCCAAACATCCGCTGCTTCACATCCAAAACTCTTCATCAATCTGCTCACAAAACTCCAAGTCTGCAGCTTCCCATGCTACTGTTCCATTGGTTTCCGCAAGCTGTTCAAGCCTCCCTGCACCTCCAATCTCACGGATCTGCTTCTCCACATCTCCTAGGATGTATCATAATGGGTTGTCTCACGAAAGCCCATATGAGCACCTCCCAACTTTTAATGAGATCTGCAACACGGTGAAAATTAATGGGGTCCCGGACGAAGCAATCAAACTTAGCCCGTTTCCATTCTCATTAGGAGGCAACGCTAAGCTTTGGTTGAATTCTTTTCCAGAAGGAAGCTTTACAGAATGGGCAGCAGTGGTGACCAAGTTCCTAAACAAATACTTTCCACAATCAAAGGTAAATAAAGGAAAGCAAGAGATTTCATCATTCAGGCAAGGCATGGAGGAATCACTGGGTCATGCATGGGATAGAAATAAAAGCTTATTAAGAAAGACTCCCACGCATGGATTGGACGAAGTGGAAGTAGTCCTAATCTTCCTTGGAGGTCTTGGTTCACAAACCAAGATGATGCTTGACGCCTCAGCAGGAGGAAATATCAAATGGAAAACTCCAGAGGAAGCTACAAAAATCATTGACAATATGGCTACTAGTGATAATGAGCTCAACAGTGAAAGAGGAGCTCCTATATAACAAAAAGGAGTTGTACACTTACAAACCAATGATGCCTTGCTAGCATAGAACAAGATACTAACTCAACAACTGGAGACTCTTACAAAAACACTTGCACAACTGCCAAAAGAGTTAAAGACTGTTGCACAGGTTCAATCACAGTTGTGTGAATTATGTGGAGGTGACCATATCAATGGTCAATGTGCTTTTCCAGCAGAAGCTTTAGAGGATGTTAACTTCATGACCAATCAATACCGTCAGGGGAATTTTAATCAAGGGTGGAAACCACACCCAAGCATTGGTCAAGGACAAAGTGGGCAAGCTGGACTAACTGGGCAATTTAACAAGCAACAACAACAACCAACCTTATGGCAACAGATTTCTATACTTAATGAAAGATCAATAAGGATGGAAGAAACTCTTCATCAGTTCATACAGAAAACTGAGTCTACTCAAAAGAGCACTAAAGCTGCTATCAAGAATTTGGAGATTCAAATGGGTCAGATTACCAAGCAGTTGGAAGAGAGGCCAGACAAAAACTTTGGGGCTAATACTGAGATTAACCTCAGGGAAGAATGTAAAGTGTTGGAGAGTGCAAATGATGAGACAGTTGAGTTAGAAAAAGGAGAGACAGAAAAAGAAGAAAGAGAAAAGAGAGAAAAAGAAAAAGAAGAGAGAAAAGAGAAAAGAGAGAGAAGAGAGATAAAGAGTAAAAATATTTTTCCTTTTCCAATAAATCAAGAGAAACAATTTGAGTTCACAGAATTATTCAAGATGGTGGACAACGGTGTACCTTGGAAGGAGATATGACAACAAATTGCAGTTTATACTAAACCTGAGGAAGAAGTCTTTACAAAGAAAAGACATAGAGATGATGATATAAAGAAGTATAAAGCTGTTAAAAAGAGCCATTCCCTCCAAAAGCAAAAGATCCAGGAGGCTTTTCCATTCCATGCACAATAGGGAAGAAAAGGAAAAAAAAAAAGCTTTACTTGATTTAGGATCAAGTGTTAACTTGATACCTTATTCTTTATTGGAGCAGATTGGTGATGTTGATGTGAAGCCTATAAAGGTTAACTTAGTAATGGCAGATGGATCTTCAAAGGAACCCTATGGAATAGTAGAGGATATTGTAGTGTGTGTGGGCAAACTCCAGTTCTTGGTAGACTTTGTGGTGATGGAGATGGAGACTGAAAAGATACCCATTATTCTTGGAAGACCGTTTATGAAAACGGCCAAAGCCATCATTGATGTGAACGAAGGTATAGTGGTGCTCCAAGACCGAGATGAAAGAGTTGTTGTAGATGTCTTCAAAGAAGAGAGGCAGATGTAGGAAGATGAAGCTAGTCATAAAGCTGCATTTCAAGATGTACTCATGACTAGCCCTGAAGATGAAAAGCCCAAGGTTAAAGGTAAACATTGTTTGTTGTTTCAGGTACAGGAAAAAGAAAAGATTGGAAGAGGAAGAAAAGTTCCTGATGACTGGATGAAAGAACGACTCCAACTTGGTACACCTGCGAGATTCAAAAACAAGTTGTGGGTTGTGAAAGGCTACAAAGAAAAGGAGATGATAGAGATAGAGTCTCCACATTCTAGAAGAGTCAAAACAGTACACCGGAAGTAGTTGAGGAGTTGGTGGGATATGGACATCAACCATGAAAAAGGAACTTGAACTTTATTGGGTCAAGCTAATGACCTTAAAAGAGCGCTTGCTGGAAGGCATTCCAATGATTTGAGGACAATATTTCTTTTGATTTTATTTTGGTTTTGTAATTTTTAATCAGTTGGACATTATTTTTGTAAATATGTTTTTGGATATAGCATCTACTGAAGGATGCTAGGTGGTTAAGTATCCACTGAAGGATACTAGGTTTATTACACCTACTGATGGGTGTTGGTAAGAAAGTTTTGCACCTACTGAGGGGTGCTGGTGGATTTTGGGTCAGGCTCGTGACGTTAAACAAGCGCTACCTGGGAGGCAACCCAGTTGATTGATGATATTTTTGTTTATTTTATTGTAGTTGCATAATAGGATTTTGCATGAGTAATCTGAAAATGTTATTGTAGGGAGTAAGTGAGAGGCATGGTTAGGAGGCACTTAGGTTAAGCTAGGGAGAAGAAGAACACTTCCCGAAAGTGCCGCTGAGCGGCAAACTACCGCTGAGCGGTAGTGTCACAGACTGGGCTTAGGTTGCCCCTTAGCAGAACCCGAGCCCATTAGGGTAATTTTATACCCTAAGCTGTGCATTGGCTTCTCTTTTCAGATTTTTCTCTGCACATACACTCCTACTTACCTTTTCAAAGGTTTTTCTACAACTTTTCCCTCATCCATTTTAAGAAAATCTCTTCTCTACTCACTTTCTCACTAGATTTCCATCTAAGTTTGGGGTTTGAAGAGAGCATCATAGCTTGAAAGCATTCTCCATTCATCTAACATCTCCACCCAAGTAAGTCAAGCATTTTTCATTCTAGGGTTCTTGAGTTGAATTTGATTGTTAAAGCATGAAATTTTAGGGGTTTTGATTTCTATGCATGATTTGATGATTTAATTGATGTTTGAACCGATTGAACTGAATGATTTTGATCTAGAAAACTAAAAATTGCATGTGGGTGGAGTTAGGACAGGTTAAAAATGAATTTTTCAAAAATCTGCAGAGTTACCGCTCAGGGGTAAATTGCCGCTGAGCGGCACTCTGTCAGACATGTTGTTTTTGCTGAATTGCAGTCTGGATTGCTGCACTAGTGGCGCTGAGGGGTGATTTTGACCCTCAGCGGTGGTTTAGCTTCGAAATAAGGTGTTGTCTGTGTTTTACTAATGATTAACAACATGTTTTGTGGTTTTGTATCTGTGTTTGATGTAGGAATGACATCCTCTTTAGGCAAAAGAATGAAGACCATGGCATCCAAAAGAAAAGAAAAGGAACCAGAACAACCCCATTCTAGTAGGTTCCTATCTCGCAAACATGAGAAGCACTTTAAGGTGGTCCAAGATAGGAGACTCCGTATGGAGAGAAAGGTTGGAATGATACCTAACTTTGCTCCTCAATTTGGAGAGCAATTATTAGGGAATGATTGGGGGAAGCTAGCCACATACCCTACACCTGCCAATATAGCTGTGGTGAAAGAATTTTACACTAATGCAAGAAAGATTGGTGATTATAGAGGCCATGCTATTAGGTATGATCCTGATTCCATCAACAACTTCTTGGATACTGTGTGGGCTGGTGAGCAGTGCCAGTTTGCTCTCTGTATGGAAGAAGGCGTTGATTTTGATGATGTGGAGAGAGTTTTATGTGTACCTGGAGGACATTTTCAGAGGAATAGAACTGGCTCTGTAGTGAACATTAGGAGGACTGACTTAACTCCTCTTGCTAAGTATTGGATGGCGTTTTCTCATGCCAACATTCAGCCATGTTCTCATGTGTCAGACATCACTCTTAGCAGGGCACTCCTCCTTTACTGTGCAATCAGGAACTTGAATGTCAATATTGGACAGGTAATAGCTGATGAGATAAGGGTGTGCGCTAACACAACAAACAACAAAGCACCCTTAGGACATCCTTCTTTAATCACACACCTCTGCAAGATAGCTGGGGTGGATACTTCTGCTCCACCCTTTGAAAGGCCAAGGAAAGCAATTGATGAGGCGTATTATAGACAATACTGTGGAGGTGAGGAAGCAGCTCAGCCAGTTCCACCACGCCGTACTCGTAGAGAAAGAGGGCAAGCACAGAGTCGGGCATCTGCTGAGACACATGAAGCAGAACCTTTCCAAATGAGGGACATGTACATGTCTCTTATAGGTGCACAGTTACAGTCTATCCATAGAGGGCAGGTGGCCACTGTTGAGATGATTGTTGGAATGCATGATACACCTCCAGCACACAGGTGGGCTATGGAGGAGTTTCATAATGTGGTAGCTTGGCCAGAAGAGCAGGTACAAGGCAATAGAGATGGAGCAGCTGAAGCTTCAGCTATGGAGATGGATGAAGATGAAGTTGATGATGATGATGCATTTGAGGATGCTGAAGATGAGGGAAAAGAGGAGGATACAGATGACAGCTCAGATTGATGAGGAGCTGAGATAGCATTTACTGATGAATGTTATCATAACTAGAGCAGGACTTATGCTTTTGTTTGGTTTTGTGTTCTGAACTTATTTACTTTTGTTTTAGAATAGGATGTGATGTACTCAATTGGAAACTTTGTCTGTTATGATGGTTTGCTTCTGATTGTGATTGTTTTGATAAGTAATGCTTGATGATGCTTTGATATGGATTGATGTTGAGATGTGCACATTACATGCTTATACAGGTGGTTTACAAGCTTTGTGAACAAATGCATGATGTTGTGATTGTGATTATGATATTAAGCAGGATGTGTATATGTGGAATGTGAATGAGCTTATATGTGAGGTTTTGAGCTCCAGAGTTTTTGTAATTGAATGCTATTCCTTTGGAAGCATGAATGACTTTGCCCAGGTTTTCTATGATTGAATTATTTGCTTGTTTGCATCATATGATCAAGGCCATTTGTTGGTAACCTTTTTATTAGCCAAAATCATGAATTTAGCCCACTAAAAGAGAGCACTTTGTGTTCTATCATTTGAATCCTTAGCCTTGAACATGAATTGAAAACCCTTGTTGAAAAGCTTTACCTTGAGTTAAGATGAGAATATTTGGTGGTATGTATAGATGTTCAAGTTTGGGGTTGTTGGAAAATAGAAAGGGAAATTGAAAGCATTGAGCTAAGAGCTAAGAATTAAGTATGTGAAAAGAAAAAGAAAAAGTGAAAGAAAAGAAAAGAAAAAGCAAAGCTCAATGCAAAAGAAAGTTGGGGAAAAGTAAGAATGAATGTGTTTATATGATTCTCTTGACTCAAGGGTTTTGTGATCTAGAAAAACCAATTTTCTTGTTAGCCCAGCCACATTATAAGCCATAGAAAAGTCCTTGCGATGATGTTTGCTTGTAAGTGTGTTTGATTGTGGTTAAATGAAAGGCAAAGTTGATTCATGTGACATTGTGATAGTAGGGTGAATGAGTGAATACCTCTTATACACTTGTGTGTTTGAGTGAAACACTTTATCTAGTGAGGAAAGATTACATGAACACATAAGAACATCCATGCTTAGTTGATTGATTATTCATGAAAAGTAGCATTTGTTGGATAATATGTGATTGTGTGAACACTAAAGCATGTGCATGTCTTGATTGAAATCTTTGCAATAAGCTTAATTGAGTACTTACTTATCTTGAAAAGGAAGTTTTGAATGTGGTGAACCATTATGTGGATTGGTAGAAGATTGAGTTACATCTTGTTTGCTTGAGGACAAGCAAAGTTCTAAGTTTGGGGTTGTGATAACAGTTGAAAAACTGTTATTTTCATGCTTAAAATTGATACTAAAAGCAACCTTTAACACTTAGAAACTAGCTTGAAATCATGCTTTTGGTTATATTTTTAGAAATAAGAGAGCTGGACAGGTTTATGCTTGATTTCAGTGTTTTATGCAGGTTTTAAGGTGAATTTGGTGAAAGAAGTGAAAAAGGATAGAGATGGAATCAGAAAAGACATGAAAAAGTGCAAAAGGAGTACCGCTGAGCGGCACTCTAAAACCCACATTGGCTCCGCTGAGGGGTGAAAAGGCCGCTGCGGGGAAGAAACGACTCACGCACTTATCGCTGAGCGGTAGTTTACCGCTGAGCGGCACTCTTTTGGGCTTGGGCCTAATTTTCTGTATATTTTAGAATAGTATATAAGCTTTAGGACGTCCTAGGGTTTGTATCTTTGGCTGAGACGAAGCAAA
Organism: Vigna umbellata; assembly: GCF_029865625.1. NCBI lineage: Eukaryota > Viridiplantae > Streptophyta > Magnoliopsida > Fabales > Fabaceae > Vigna > Vigna umbellata. The sequence continues at coordinate 37,780,361 of NC_142165.1, read as the reverse complement.
CACTCACTTTTCCACCCCTTGAAGGAAGATATTGGATGCTCAGGCTACCTCCTCATCTTTCTAAGGTTCTATCTTTCTTTCATTCATTATTGTTCATCTAGTTTCACCATGAATATGGTGAACTAAACCTTGTATTGTTGTTGGGGAATCAATGTAGTCCATTGAAACTCTCATATATGGAATTTGTGTTTTAACATCTTATTTTAAGATATATGCTTTCTTTCATCATTAGTTAGGGTTTTTCCTCTTTGTTTAAAGCTTGCTTTGTTTAACTCATTCATTGCCATGATTATTGATTTTGTCGATATGGGAACGTACGGGGAAATCTAGATCCGGGGAATTTCTCCCAATAGCATATTGGTTGCCTTTAAGCTTGTGCACTTCAGAATTAATTACTAGGAATGCTAGAAATTGGCATTAACATTTGATGAAAAGAATGATGAATTCCTAAAAGTATATGAGAGTGGATAAAATGAAATTGATAACCCCAACAACATACTCATCCATCTAATTCATTAAAGTGTTTGTATTCCTCTTTTCCATTGATCAAATTCATGCATACATGTTTAATTACTGTCTTTTGCATTTAAACCTACAATCAATTGTTAACAAGTCTTAAATAATCAACAAATCATATAGCTAACTAGGTCGTGAGTCCTATGGGAAAACGATACTTGGTCTTACCTAGTTTTATTACTTGATACAATTCGGTCACACTTTCCGATTGTTAAACAAGTTTGTGGCGCCGTTTTTCGGTGTTCATAAATTTGTCATCAAGCTGCCTCATCACCTCCACAATATTGTCTGTAATACGCCTCATTAATAGCTTCCTAGGCCTCTCAAGTGGTGGAGCAGAAATATTTACCCCAGCTAGCTCACTGATGAGAGGGTCGCACCTCCCACAAAAGTTGTGCATAAAAGAATGCAGTATAAACTAGGAAGTGACTCCTAGGTCGTCTCTCAAGGACCAAATGTGGTTCAGTCTCAGATCAAACACATAGTGGGGGAGGTTTTGAAAGATTTTTGTGAATGCAACTGAACTTAAATAAGACACTAATGCAAACGGAAATGTAAAAACGGTCTCAATTACAAAATTAAAGCAGTTGGTTACTAAAGCTAACATTACTTTTAAATTAAAGGAGTGAAAATTAACCAATTTAAAAGAGTGAAAATTAACTTTGTGATGATTAACATTGAAAGGAGAATATGGTAATCAAGCAAAGATCACTTAAAAATTAGCAAGCATTCAAACCTAAGTGTATGCAATATGAAAATTGTAACCAAATTAAGTGCAAGATTAAGCATTTAAAATAACACAAAAGTGGACCCTTGGACTCCTCTGGACGTGGCAGTAGCTCCCTTCCATTCCAAACCAGCTCTTGACACGTCCCATCTCCTAGACTTTTTCTCCAAACATTAATCACGGCACCTACTCTTCAATCTAATTACCTCTTCATACTCAAGCAATTGGTTAGCGTGCTCACCATTCCAGCCCCCACCGTGACGTGATTTCTAAAATGAAAGAAAGAAATCCTCCACTTCTTGAATCAGCGTGCACACTTCAAAGCCAAATTGAATGTGCCTCCTTCCCTGCTTCCAGCTCAACGTACACTACTTTCCTAATAGAATTAATAAAAGAAATCATTCTCAACCATCACTCACTTTCTTCAATGCCCGTGTGTTGCTTCCAAACATGACACCATCTTTCAACACGTAACCGTGCACACCACTCTCTCTCTCTCGGTGGCTGTTGGAGCACACCTTATTCCATCCAGCAATGCCGTGACAACTACTCCTGTCTAATCACTCTATTGCTATTCTCTAAAGAAAGAAAGGGAGAATTAAATAAAAGCAAGGCTACTAAATTAAGAGTACTTACCAATTGAAACTGAATAAAGCTCAGGAGAAAACGGAAATAAGCTTGGAAGAAAAATGCTACTGAATGAAATAAGTCAATAAATTTAAGCATCATGGAAATGGAATAAAATAAATTAAACAAGGGAGCTGAACATTGATGTGACCGAGAATGGATGTGACAATTGCAATTAAAGATGTTGGAAGTGGAAGTAGCTTTTTAGAATAAAGTAGAAGAAAATTCCTTTCACCAAGCATGACCCCTTTGCTGAACGTAAAACCTTTCTCCAAAATTTGCAGCCGTGTCAACAACTCTCAGCGTTCTCCAAGACGTCACCGTATTTGCTTCAAAACCAAAAAGAATGTATTGCATCGTGCTTGCTTAGAAAGTAAAGAATTCTCCAAAGTATTAATCACGGTAATTCCCGAAAACTTCAAGGCACAAGCCCTCCAAAAACCAGAGAGTAAAATGGCCAAATGTCTAGTGGCGGCTGCAAACTTCACCCTTCTCCCTTCATTCATTCCAAACTCAAAAAAAAAATAAAACGTTCCAAGAGAGAGCCCCCCTTTCGTAAGGGTGGCGGCTGCTAACTATAAAGCCGTGTGTCCTCCCTTTGATAAGGGTGGGGTCCACACAATAAAACCCTAGGTCCAAGTCACTAACTTCTAATTTTTGGGTCTAATCTAGTTTACCAAAAATTGACCCAAAATGTAAGAGTTGATACAGAAATTCTAAACTACTGAATTACAATTTAATTAATTTCTAAAATGTCTATGTGGAGAGTCTTGAATTTATTTGGCATTCTTCCTGATGTCCCAAAATGTATTTCCGAAATTTTCCTGCAATCCAAAATGCATTTAATCAGCTCAAATATTCCAAATTAATTAAAATAAAAATTTCCGATCAAATTGAGCACAATTAGGAAAAATGGGAAAATACTAGACAATTAAGTACAATTCCCTGGTTTATTTAAGTGCAATAAACTAAATATAATTCAAGAAATAACGACTCATCAAAATAGACCACACTTAGTCTTTTGCACTCCTGGGCAAAACCAAGACGAAAACCAGGGAACTACTCAAACATCAGGGAGCTGACACAGACTCGACAGACAGACAACAAAGACTCAACAAGGATAGAAACAGAGTTACACAGTTCTCCAGGAATCTGGACCAAGAAAAGAAGTAGACAATATCCAACACAGAATCAATCAGAGAAAGCAGATACTTATGAAATCATCCAAGCAATTCAAGACATGGCAAAATGATCAATCAGCTCAAGAGGTGAATCAAAAACAACATAACCTCACAGATGCACTATCAGTGTTTCTCTCAAGTGTTTAGGGTAAATCAATGTCACTCAATGCACTCAAGAAAGCAAACAACAATAGACTTGGCAAACCTCTAATATCAACACTCAAAACATATGCATGTTCAAATCAAAAGGTCTTTTATGGGTGAAATGGGGCCAAGGACAAGGGAGGATAAATATGGATGAGAAGCTACAAACCAAAAGAAATAGAGGAGCAATGGGGAACAAGTGTAAACACAGTCAACTCACACCCCAAAACCTCTAACTCCATCCTCTTCTTGACTCCATTATTCACAATTATTCACATTTTTTTTTTCTTCACTATTTTTCTGCTCTTTTTTTTTTCATCCTGTCTCTTTTCTTTTCTCTATTCAGCACACAATTTCAAGAGACAAGATACACATATATTTACAACAACAAAACAAGAAGAGGGACCAACTAGCCAACTCATAAGAATCCCTAAGGAGACCACACTTGTTCCCAAAATACTTCCAAAGCTCCAAAATTCCCTAAGGTTAAGGTAATCATGGTTTTTCACTTAGGGGTAGTGTATGAGCTTCAAAACAAAGAAATGAGGAAAGTATAGGCTCAAAAGGGGTTATCAAAGGTTTAGAACACGGGAGGCTTATTTGGCTAGAGAGGCTCAAAAGCAAAACTGCCTTTATCACTTCCAAACATGCATATCAATCAAGAATTATCAACAAGAGTCAAGCCAAGGCATATGTGCAAGCAATCAAGAGACATATCACACACATGAAAGAACATAAAGTGGCTCAAATTCTCACACAGGGCATTTGTGTCACAATCAATTCAACTCTCAATCATCATGATCATCTTCCAAGCAAAGAAAAGCAAGAATTTCAAACTAATCAGAGTATCAATGAAGTGAAGTGAAAGACCACTCTACAACTTAAACAAAGTCCAGAAATCAAGAGAAACATGTAAAACTGTACACAAGACATGACAAAAATAACCTAGAAAAGAAAAAATTTAACCAAGAAAACAAAAACTAACAAAGAAAAATAAAAATCTCCCCCAATAGACCACACTTAAACTACACAGTGTCCTCAATGTGTCATAAGCATAAGATCGAAAATCAAAACAGTGAACAGATCATGGACAAGTGCAATAAAAGTAGGGAAAGGGGGAGAAGAGAAAAGGAAAACTCCCCTGATCATGGTGGCAGTTGCCAATTTTGGACTTGCAGGGAAATGTCTTCCACAGCAGTATCCAGCCAGGAAGTTTTGAGGAAAAATTGCTTCATCCTCCATATTTGATCAAGCAGGGAAATGTCTTCCACAGCTGGATCTATGCAGTGATTGTTGATGAGCAGGTTCAGCAGGTGCCTGTTGATCTTCAAACTATTGTGTATGTACGCACCCTTGTCTTCCACTGGGGGTGCATGTTGGTCAAATTCATATGTACCTCCTGCAGCATGGTCATGAAACTCACAATTAATAGCATCTGTTATACGCTTAGAATCTGTCTGTAACACATAATCAATTTCAATACAGATCGGGCAAGAACCAGATTCACAATCACATTCAAAGTTCTCAGAGAACTGTGTCAGATCAAAGTTCAGTCCTAACTCTATAGAGTTATCAGATTGCATAGTTTCCACCTCAAAATCAATATTGATATATGCATCATCAACAGAATCAAAGGTCAGTTCAAGGCTATTATCATTCAAAATTTCATCACGGCAATCATGTCCATTTAAAACAACCCTTAGACCAATGGGTTCAATGGCTGATACTGAATCAAAAATTTTAGAATGGTCAATCAAATCTGTATCAGTATCAGTCATGAATCCTATAGAATCAGTGTGCATCAAATCACAGGCATTTGAATGCATAAGCAAATCAGGTAAAGTGTTTGGAATCTCAAGTTCAGAATAAACCTGTTTTTGCTCATTGAAAATTTTCTTACCAATCTCCAAGTCATCAGCTGCATCCTCAAGGCTATCATTTAAATCAAGGTCAGCGCAAGGATAGTGAACATCAGGTATGTCAATGTGCTCTGGTTCAGGATTACTGCTTATTTCTGCTTGCTCCTCAAAATAATCATCAGTCTCCTCAGGTGCAAGGGTAGGGACATAGGATGATGGGAAAGTAGATGGCACAGTAGTAAGCTCATGACTCTTCTCCCCATCTTCTATGTTGATGCCACTATCATCATCATCTGGAATCTGAACAGTTTGAAATGGTAACTCTGAATCTTGAGACTGTTCCTCAGTGAGTTGAGTGGCCATCTGCCCTATCTGATCAGTCATACTCTGAATGACAGCTCCTATTTCTTGTTGGAACTGCATGTTCTCTTGCTGAAACTGAAGGTTCTGCATGGTCATCTGCTCCAACAACTCCTGCAATGTAGGCTCAGAGGTAGAAGGCTGAGGAGCTATTTGGGCAGGAGCATCATATTGCTGACTTTGGTATTGCTGGACTGGTGGAGGCATGAAAGTACTCTGGAATGGTGGTTCTTGATAATGATGCTGTGGAGCATTATACCATTCCAAGGTAGGGTCATTCCATCCAAGACCGTTGCTGTAACCATACTGCACAAGGGAGAATTTGCTCAGAAACTGATGCTCAAGATATCCCCAATCGGTAACGGATCTCAGAGGGAGAGAGTCTTTCCAATCCTTAGCTGCTCCTTGTAATGAATGCGGAAATGCGCTCAAGAAAATGTAATCAAGAGGGACATCTGGAGGCTTCATTGAAGAGCACATGATGTGGAGCTCCTCCAAATGTCTGTGTGGGCATTCTCCTGCAAAACCATGAAACTTAGGCAGCAAATGTATCAGTCCAGGGGTGAGATCGCAATGAAGATCACCCTCCTTAAGTGAAACCGGCTCACAAAGAGCACTCTCAGAAATTAGAGGATGAGCCGTATTGTTCTCAACATAGAAATCAGCAGAATATGAATTACAATCAGAGTAACATGCAGAAGGAGAATCATAATCAGAGGCACTAGCAAAACAAGCAGTGTTCACGAAATCAAAATAGGTAGACATGGAAAAAGAAGAATACTAAAAATCACGAAACAAATAAAACACGACACATTTATACATGCAACACGCACACACAAAACAGAACATCACATCACATCACATCACAACACAAGACAAAACACAACACACACAAACACAACAAAAACCTAAGACTGAACCGTTGGTCCCCGGCAACGGCGCCATTTTGATGAGAGGGTCGCACCTCCCACAAAAGTTGTGCATAAAAGAATGCAGTATAAACTAGGAAGTGACTCCTAGGTCGTCTCTCAAGGACCAAATGTGGTTCAGTCTCAGATCAAACACATAGTGGGGGAGGTTTTGAAAGATTTTTGTGAATGCAACTGAACTTAAATAAGACACTAATGCAAACGGAAATGTAAAAACGGTCTCAATTACAAAATTAAAGCAGTTGGTTACTAAAGCTAACATTACTTTTAAATTAAAGGAGTGAAAATTAACCAATTTAAAAGAGTGAAAATTAACTTTGTGATGATTAACATTGAAAGGAGAATATGGTAATCAAGCAAAGATCACTTAAAAATTAGCAAGCATTCAAACCTAAGTGTATGCAATATGAAAATTGTAACCAAATTAAGTGCAAGATTAAGCATTTAAAATAACACAAAAGTGGACCCTTGGACTCCTCTGGACGTGGCAGTAGCTCCCTTCCATTCCAAACCAGCTCTTGACACGTCCCATCTCCTAGACTTTTTCTCCAAACATTAATCACGGCACCTACTCTTCAATCTAATTACCTCTTCATACTCAAGCAATTGGTTAGCGTGCTCACCATTCCAGCCCCCACCGTGACGTGATTTCTAAAATGAAAGAAAGAAATCCTCCACTTCTTGAATCAGCGTGCACACTTCAAAGCCAAATTGAATGTGCCTCCTTCCCTGCTTCCAGCTCAACGTACACTACTTTCCTAATAGAATTAATAAAAGAAATCATTCTCAACCATCACTCACTTTCTTCAATGCCCGTGTGTTGCTTCCAAACATGACACCATCTTTCAACACGTAACCGTGCACACCACTCTCTCTCTCTCGGTGGCTGTTGGAGCACACCTTATTCCATCCAGCAATGCCGTGACAACTACTCCTGTCTAATCACTCTATTGCTATTCTCTAAAGAAAGAAAGGGAGAATTAAATAAAAGCAAGGCTACTAAATTAAGAGTACTTACCAATTGAAACTGAATAAAGCTCAGGAGAAAACGGAAATAAGCTTGGAAGAAAAATGCTACTGAATGAAATAAGTCAATAAATTTAAGCATCATGGAAATGGAATAAAATAAATTAAACAAGGGAGCTGAACATTGATGTGACCGAGAATGGATGTGACAATTGCAATTAAAGATGTTGGAAGTGGAAGTAGCTTTTTAGAATAAAGTAGAAGAAAATTCCTTTCACCAAGCATGACCCCTTTGCTGAACGTAAAACCTTTCTCCAAAATTTGCAGCCGTGTCAACAACTCTCAGCGTTCTCCAAGACGTCACCGTATTTGCTTCAAAACCAAAAAGAATGTATTGCACCGTGCTTGCTTAGAAAGTAAAGAATTCTCCAAAGTATTAATCACGGTAATTCCCGAAAACTTCAAGGCACAAGCCCTCCAAAAACCAGAGAGTAAAATGGCCAAATGTCTAGTGGCGGCTGCAAACTTCACCCTTCTCCCTTCATTCATTCCAAACTCAAAAAAAAAATAAAACGTTCCAAGAGAGAGCCCCCCTTTCGTAAGGGTGGCGGCTGCTAACTATAAAGCCGTGTGTCCTCCCTTTGATAAGGGTGGGGTCCACACAATAAAACCCTAGGTCCAAGTCACTAACTTCTAATTTTTGGGTCTAATCTAGTTTACCAAAAATTGACCCAAAATGTAAGAGTTGATACAGAAATTCTAAACTACTGAATTACAATTTAATTAATTTCTAAAATGTCTATGTGGAGAGTCTTGAATTTATTTGGCATTCTTCCTGATGTCCCAAAATGTATTTCCGAAATTTTCCTGCAATCCAAAATGCATTTAATCAGCTCAAATATTCCAAATTAATTAAAATAAAAATTTCCGATCAAATTGAGCACAATTAGGAAAAATGGGAAAATACTAGACAATTAAGTACAATTCCCTGGTTTATTTAAGTGCAATAAACTAAATATAATTCAAGAAATAACGACTCATCACTCACATAGGTGTGTAATCAAAGAGGATGCCCCAAAGGTGCTTTGTTGTTCATAGTGTTGGCACACACCTGTATCTCATTGGCTATGACCTGGCAATGTTAATGCTCATACTTTTGAGCACACAGTACAAAAGAAGCGCCCTGCTAACAGTAATATCCGAGACATGTGAGCACGATTGGATATTGGCATGAGAAAATGCCATCCAATACTTTGCTAGAGGAATCAGATCAGCTCTCTTGATGTTCACAACTGCACCATTCCTATTTCTATGAAAGTGCCTGATAACGGTTGAAAAATCGTTATTTTTATACTTAATTTTGATATTAAAAACACCCTTTTTGACTTAGAAGCTTGCTTGAACTCATGGTTTTGCTTTAGTTTTGTGAATAAGAGAGTTCAAGGTGAATTTATTGTTTTGTGCTAGATTCCCTTGATTTTGTATGCTATTGGAATGATTCGAAAGAAGAGTTAAAGTACCGAATGGATGGAATGCAGAAAAGTGAACCAGAATGCAGAAAAGTCAACCAGAGTGCAGAAAAGTCAACCAGAATGCAGAAACGTCAACCAATCAACCAGAGTGCAGAAAAGTCAACCAGAGTGTAGAAAAAGTTGCGCTGAGCGCCAAATGCCACTGAGCGCCAATGTCGCACTTACCGCTGAGCGCCAAAAGTGCCACTGAGCGCCGACGACATAGGCTTCGACCGGTTTTCTATTATTTTTATGGGCTTGGACCTGTTTTCTGTTATTTTTATGTTTTATCTAAGGACTTGCACATCCTAGGGATTGTATCTTTTGATGGATTGAGCACAGAAACACACTTTTCACTCCTTGGGGGCAGATTTGGAGATGCGGGAGTCTCCTCTTCTCTTTCTAGGGTTTTTCTATCTCTTCCATTCTTTCATTACTTTGTTCATCTAGTTTCTCCATGATAATGGAGAGCTAAACAAAGATCCACTGGGTTGCCTCCCAGGTAGCGGTTGTTTAACGTCACGAGCCTGACCCAAAATCCTCCAGCACCCTTCAGTAAATGCAAATCTTTCTTACCAACACCCATTAGTAGGTGTAAGCAAACCTAGTATCCTTCAGTAGATACTCAACCACCTAGCATCCATCAATAGATGCTATACCATAAAATCTCAAAACAACATAAATCAATGTCCCAAAGTTTATAAAATTACATCACCAAAATAATAAAATTAAGTTCTCAAATCACTAGGGTGCCTCCCAGTAAGTGCTCTTTTAACGTTGGTGTTCCTGGGGTATTCTCAAATCACTAGGGTGTTCTCAAATTAGCTTGACCCAATAAAGCTCAAGTTCCATCTTCAATGTTGGTGTTCCTCTTTCTTTCATCACACGAACTCATCAGCTATTTCCGGCCGGCCTTTTTTACTCTCCTTGAATATGTAGCTTTAATCTCTATTACTCCATTCTCTTTATAATCTTTCACAACCCACAACTTGTTCTTAAATCTTACTGGTGTACCAAGTCTGAGTTGTGCCTCGGATGGGGCTGTCGCAGCCCATACAAATTTGATGTGCAATTTAAATGCAGTATAACTAGGAAGTGACTCCTAGGTCATCTCTCAAGGACCAAATGTGGTTCAGGACTTAGGTCAAACACGCAGTGGGGGGGTTTGGAAGTGTTTTTGCAAGGACAATATTAAAACTGAAAATTAAAGACAACCAAACAAAATGGAAACCATTAAGCTTAATGAAATTAGAAAATCGAACGGTTTAGGGTTTAAGAACCGAACGGTCTAAAGCAGTGACCGAATAGTGGACGGTAAATTGAATAGTAAAAGTCAAACGGTCCAAACGATGAACCGAACGGTAAACATAACCAAATACGCAGGCCGAACGGAATCAAAGCAACAAAATGAAAACGAATTAAAACACAAGACAGCCGAACATTATTAAGACAAGATCGAATGGAAAATGAGATTGAAAACTAAACAATTGCATGCAGACAAAGCTGAACGGTCTCTAACAGTGAAGCCTGTTAAAGACCGAGCGGTGTTATTAGAAATTCGAACGATAATTTCAGTAAATGCAGAAATAATAACGTGCAGAATTTAAAACGCAGTAGAAATGAAATTGCAGTGAATTAAACGCTTGAACAGTGCAGCAAAACGAAACTTAAACAGCAGAACGTGAATTTGCAATTGGAAAATGCACCAGAAACAGAAAACGCAGTGAATAGTAAAATGATGAACTACAACAATAAAGAAGACGAAATGAACAGTAGAACGCAACAATGAACAGTAAAAGGATCGAATGGAAAGAAGAAATGACGAAATGAACAGTAGAAAATCGATTGGGAGCAACAAATGAACAGTAAAAGCGTAAAATGAAGAGAAAACTTGAGTGCAGAAACAAATTCAACTATGAAATTGCAAAGAAACTAAGTTCAATACATGAAAACAAGAATGGAAGCAAAACCTAAACCTCCCCCAAGGGGAAGGAAGAAGAAGGAGAAGCTCCCAAGAACTGAATTTCTAAGTGGTGGCTGGAAGACTTAGGTAAAGTGAAGGTGATTTTGGGGTATATAGACCCCAAAAGACAAAACTGCCCTTCTAATGGGCTTGTCCTACAAAAATGACCTAAAATTTGGGCCCCAAGGTCCTAAGGCTGACCCAACAACATTCTATGACTAATTTACATTCTAACACTGACGTTGCCACCCTCTTGAAGTCCCAGAATGTGCTTCCAACATTGTTGCTGCTGAGTTCTCTGGTCATCTCATCTAACCATTCGGTCATTAAAGGCTCTCACCGTTCGGTCGATAATGGTCTGCAGGCTTAGGAAATGGTGTTCAATGTAGTCTTCACAAGACCGTTCGGTCAAGAGCAATTGCTAAGACCGTTTGGTTCTCTGGTGCTCGTCCATTCAGTTCAGGCTCTAGCTCACCGTTCGGTCAGTACAAAATCATTCTCGTGCTCGACCATTATGTTGAACAGTGCTCAGGTGGTAGCTGACCGTTGGGTTCAGGGAAACTCATGCACAAATGTTATTCCGTATTATTCAATCAGTTGAGCTTGGTTTCCACAGACTGTTCAACAATTCCTTCATCTAACCGATCGGTAGTATAGTGCTCGGTCATTCATTGCAGGTTCTCAGCAGCTGTTTGGTGTGGGCTTCAACAAACTGCTCGGTCTAGCACATTGTCAGACCGTTCGGTCATGAAGGGCTTAGACAAGTTGCATACCGTCCGGTCATGTCTCTCACAAACCGTTTGGTCAAGAGTCTAGTCAGACCTTTTCTCAACCTCTCAAACAGTGACTGTCCTGCACATAATGATTGAAATAATTAAGCCCAAATAATTCAAATTAATTAAAATAAGAATTAGTCTTGAAATTGAGCCCAAATAGTGAAAATGCAAGAATAATTGATAATTAAGCACAATTCACTAAAAAAATATGGTGTTGGAAGCTAAGTGTATAGTGAAAAATGGTGACTCATCACCCATGCTCTAAGATAGCTAAAATGTGTGTACAATAAAATGTAAAAGTACAAAAAAGAAACACTAAGGAAGGTAGGTCAAGTAGGATTCCATCTGATCTTAACATTTCAACCGAAACATATCTTAAAAATTATACTATCCATGTCTACCAAGTCAATGTCTATGCACTAAGTAGTTCATTAAGGATGAACGATAATTTTCCGTTATAATATAACCAAAATCCCAATTATCTAGCATAATAATTTATTTTCGTCTACAACAAGCACAGTCGGTGCCCAAAACTTACTTTCCACTAGGTAACTTCTAAAAAAATGAACCTCTAAAGTTCCATTCAACCATGATGTTTTGACCTGATAATATCTCTAGTCTCTTCTATTCAGTTTGTTGGATCATGTTCGGTTAATGTTCAATTCACTCAAAATTTTGAAACATAGTGTAGTTTATAATATTAATATTAATTTGAGATATATATAAAAATTATAAAGCAATGTTTCTTCAGTATAAAATATATTTGAGAATATCAAAATTAATGTATTTTAATAATATAGTAATGAAATAATATAAAAAAATCCATAAGAGAATCTAAATTATGAATTGTATTCCGCATTGGTTAAAATAAATGAAGGAATTTCGAGTAGTGGCAACACACTACAAAAACTTGGGATTGAATATTACGCGTTCTACATAACATTAGGAAATAGAGTCATCAATGATCTTAGTCCATATAAAGGTTTGTGGAAATATATTACCACTTGCAAGCGATGATGAATTATGTTTTATTTTTAACTTTTCACCTTACTCTACATAAGAGTAACAAATAAGGCATTTTTTTCACATGGGAAAAATTCTCGACAAAATTCAGAATGAGTAAATTACCTACCACTTTTAAGAAAAAAATTAAAGTATCATAATTATGTTTATTTTGGAAAAGCTCGTTCCAAAATTTATTCTAAGAAAACACTAGTGCAGAAACAGCGTATAACGCCACGTGTTCAACGTCTAACCACTCAATAGTCAACGTTAAAAATGACCGGTGGCAATTTTGTAAATAAATGCAATTATTAAACGTCGTTTAGAATTATAATTCTACATAAAAGGATATAAAACGTCGAATGCCTCAATGTTAGACGTCAAAAGGTTAGTGAATTCAATAAAAATTTGAGCAGGGGATTGAAAATTCATTCACTTTATCTTAGGGCGTGAGACCCTCTTCTCCGCTCAAACTTTTCTCGAACGAAGTTTGAGGACCATCACATGTAATCTTTCTTTCATTTGATACAAATTCATGTTAATTAACTACTTTAAGTATGATTTTCGTTTGTTTTCATCGATTATTTTCTTGTTCTTGTCCTTCATAAGCGCATTCTGCTTTCTCTCTCACCACTGGCAACACTTTATTCAGATGAACCCACCTTTTGAAGGTTGGTTTTCATTTTCGTTTTGAAGAACTTATTTGTTGAACTTGTTTGTTGTTTTTTTTTTGTTTAACTTGTTTGTTGTTGTTGTTATTTGGTTGAACTTGTTTGTTGTTGTTGTTGTTTGGTTGAACTTGTTTGTTGTTGTTGTTTGATTGAACTTGTTTATTGTTTGTTATTGTTATTTGTTGTTGATCCTATATTACCGTTCATAGTTATGCTTTTCAGGTTTCGTAGAGTTGTAAAAAAGGATTACAATTAATTAAAAAAAAATAAAAAAAATTGATTAACATCATATATTGACAAAATTCGTCGTTAAATTAACGTCGTATATTGACAAAATTCGACGTTAAATTAACGTCAAATTTTTTAAATTCCACGTCAATTTAACATCTTCTGATATGACATCGTTCTCGAATTCGACGTGAAAGGCCAAAAATATTCGATGTTGTACGCTGTTTTTGTACTGGTGGAAGTTGTTATGAAAATCTTATTTTTAAAATTCTGTTTTAAAAATCATATTTCATAAATCTAAAATGATTATTTTAGAATTTCTGGAGCTGAAGTTAGAAATTATGGAGGTAGAAAAACAAAAACGTTCTCAATGGGTGACTTTCATGGATTATACGTCAACATTCAAGCCAATTTACATCTTTGTTTTTATTTATTTTTCAGATATCTCGTATAGATTAACGTAAATAAGTAAAATTTTACAAGTCAGTTTTGTAAAATTAAATTATATTTGAAGTCAAATTTTTAATATGATATCATAATTATGTTAGCGTTATAAGTAAGTAAAGTTTTACAAGTCAATTTTGTAAGATTAATATATATTTAAAGTCAAATTTTTAACATAATATCATAGTCATGTTAGATTTATCCTACGTTGTTTATTATTTATTTCGTAGGTTGTTCTATTAGTTATCTAACTACTATAAAACCACTATATCTAGTCTTATGTTTGAAATGTATATGTCTTCATGTGAACTGATTGTGTTGACATCGTTCATCAACTACTCATAATACTAAATTTTAATATATAAATTAGTGCAAACCTTCCCTTATGAACTAATTTATTAAAGCATGTATGTAAAGCTCCAATTCTTCACAATGCATATAACATAAAAAAATGGCTTTACTTGTTCTATAATCACTGAAGTTTCAATCCATGCCTAATATTATGATAACATGAAATTCGTAGAAGTCTAGGATTTTCTTGTGTGGTAATATTTCAATTTGTTGTTTTTGTGTTTCAAACAAATTGAATTTAGGCAAGATTATCATAGTTATGGACAGAGATACAAGGGATCTAGTAATTGAAAAAAGTTACTTTGAATTTATTTCATTTTTACAATACAAACTATTTAGATTATATTTTAACTATATCTTTCTTATAAAAGTAGGAAGTGTTAAAAAAGGAGTGCTTAGCTTCTCACACCAAGAGGGGAGGGTGGGGGGGGAGGTGAATTGGTGATGTGTAAAAACGTTTGCTTTCAAAATCTTTTTCGCAAAGAAGGATGTCTTTGAACTTTTCTTGAAAGCCTAGTAAGTTTGTATGTAATGCAACAATAAGCTTAATCAAATGCAATGACAGATGAATCGATTATATGCAGAGATAGGGATCAAAGAAATCAAACGATGCTTTTTATACTGGTTTGACCAAGCCTACATCCATTGTCCTTCCAATCAACCTGAGTTGGAAGCCAATGCACTATAAAGATCTAGGTTTTTACAACAAGGTTTTTACAGCGACCTCACGTCAAAATGTAAAACACCTCTCTAACCCACTAATCTAAATATAAGCAGTACAACAACAAGACACGCAACAAGAACACCCTCTTTTGCTGTCAAGCCCTTTGAGACACTCTCAAAGTCAAGAACACAGTTCTTCTTCCTGTATACACCATAGGGAACTCCAGCAATTCTAAGCGTTGGCCAATGCTTTCCTAATCATGTACAAAACACCTTTGAGTGCATAAAGATCAAACGTTTCCAAAGCAGATCAACCTTGCTACACAAGAAACCTTTAAGACTTCGATCACCACGATTTTTCTTGGTTCTTAGAGCTTTTTCTCTCTTTTGTAAGATCACACAGAGTACACTAAAAGATATGAAAATGTAAAAGATCAATTCCATTCTTCTTGTTTCTTCTTTTAGAAAATCAAATCATGCGTCAATATATAGTATGTCACAAAACAGACGCGTTTTAATCGATTAAACTATTAATGTAGTCGAATACATTTGACAGTTGTAACAGAATAATGGCAGTAAAATGCATTAATTGAATGCACAATTAATATAATCGATTTGTCATAAATGCTTGGTCAACATATTTAAAAATATGACCGTTGTGACAGTTATGTCAAGCATTTAAACAGTTTTCAAATCAACAACAAACTTAGTCGAATACAAGTTGCATGCAATCGATTAAGTAGAAACACTTAGCTCATTTTTGAAAACTTTTCTTCACAAAATTTATCACAGCACACTTGGAAAAAAATTGTGCAAACCCACGAGTTTTAATCGATTTGAACAATAATGTAATCGACTTAAAACTGTTGTTTTGCCACACTTTAAAGTTCAACAATAGTGGTTGTGGTTTTTTCATTTCCGAAAAACATATGTTATGCATACACAAATAAAATGACATATCAATCACAATGGTATGGTATAATCAACACAATTAAGTTAACATATATGCTTTTACAAATATAACAAAGTCAACATAAGCATATAACATGTATAACATAGTACACACATGTGTTATTATTAATTATGTGTTGTCATCATCAAAAACACAGTTATCATTGAGGTTATGGGTTCAACTAAACCAGTGCTCCCCCTATCAACAATCTCGACAATCTTCCCATTTTTTCATGATGCACAACCATGATTAGTAAAACCATGTTGTACAATCACAATCACAGATTATCCACAATTACAATTCTCCAATAACATCAAATTCTCCCCCTTTGGGCATTATCAAAAAAGGCATACATAGTATATTTTAGTTGAAACACAGATAATCAACAAAATAGAGATGCATGAGTTAAGATAAAAAAATTAATTTGATGCTCCCTCTATCAATGATATTGACATGAACTTAATATTTTCTTCCCCTTAATGGAAAAATGTGAACAACTTTGAAATATGCAATGCTCCCCCTATCATTATGCATGTTTCAACTTCAAATTACAAATGCACAATGCAGTAATATCAAAGTTTATATCAATGAATGTAAGAGCATATTCAAGTAATGCATCAGAGCAAGATTATAGTAGTAATGTCAGAGCATAATTGATAAAATTTGAAGCACCAAAACAATTTAAAACACTTCATTTCTCAAAACATATTCACAGCGGATAAACACAAAGATATAAGATGCATAAACATATAATAGACAGTAAGTCAGGGTTATAAGATATCAGATATCAAAAGGTTGGAATCTTAAAACCCAGTTACGAAGATCAATTGATTAGAGTTTTATCGTAATCGATTTCTTTGATTCAGAGTATTGTAGAACTTCCATTCTAGCTCAGTCAGCAAGTGTTGTTCCTGCATAACCTTTCAGGTTCAACTAGATCAAGCAATTTAGTAAGAATGCAATATAGTAATCAATCACAGTTAATGTATGAATATGCAATGATTTAAATGTTTTAGTAAAATCTGTCAAATTGCATACATGGGTTAATCGATTTCGTTAATCAATTTCACACACTCAACCACAGATATAATCATCCAAACATAGGTTGATTTAAATTGAAATTTGATGTCATTCACGATCAAACAACTATTACAATCAGATATGACCTAAAGGAGCTATGGCATTTAATGCCAATCATTAGAAGCAAAAAAAAAAACAGAAGACACAAAACAAAATTATGGCCTTTTTCAGATTCAGATGACTCTACAATATTCTTATCTGCACAATTCTTGTCACTCTCATAAATATCTTCAGATGTGCCACCAAAAGCATTTTGAGAAAGAAGAGATTAACATCAAAATCCTAAAGAGTTTAAACAGAAGCTGGTAGCCAAAGGTAACTGCTATTTCATAATCTAAAGATTTATCTAACATGAATATGGCAACCCTTTTTGGCAAGCTTAGGGAGCATGAGTTAGAACTCGGAAGGCTGTGAGAGGAAGAAGAAATTGAGGAAAATAAATCGATTGCCCTCAAAGCCACTGATGGGTGTCACGGCCCATGCAAATTTGATGTGCAATTAAGAATGCAGTATAGACTAGGAAGTGACTCCTAGGTCGTCTCTTAAGGACTAAATGTGGTTCGAGACTTAGGTCAAACACGTAGTGGGGGGGTTTAAAAGTGTTTTTGTGATAGGAAATGAACTAAATTAAATTATGAAATTAAAGACAACCAAACATAATTAAAAGCAATGAAAGAAATTTGCAAACAGAAATACTGAATGGTCCTATAGTAGACCGAATGGTTTTAACATTGAGACCAAACGGTCTCTAAACTAGCGAAATGAAAATGAACACAAACATGAAAGTCGAACGATAAAAGTAAAAGTGCACAGTGATAACAGTTGAAAAACTGTTATTTTTATACTTAAAATTGACTTCAATTACAACCTTTATGACTTAGAAATTAGCTTGAACTCATGATTTTGTTGAGCTGTTGGAAATAACAGAGTTGGACAGGTTTTATGCTTGATTTCCTTGTTTTTACAGGGTTTTAGATGAAATTTATGAAAGAAGTGAAGTGGGATAGAGATGGAATCAGAAAAGGACACGAAAAGTGCAAAAGAAGAGAAACTACAAGTACCGCTCAACGCCAATTCCCGCTGAGCGGCACTGTCAAAAACCCGTTGGCACCGCTGAGGGGAAGAAATGATCACACGCTACTACCGTTGAGCGGCACTTTTAAGGGCTTGGGCCTAATTTTCTGTATTTTTTAGAATAATATATAAGCTTTAGGATGTTCTAGGGTTTGTATCTTTGGCTGGGACGAAGCAAAAACGCACTCTTTCACCCCTTGAAGGAGGATTTTGGATGCTAAGGCTCCTTTCTCAACTTTCTAGGGTTCTATCCTTCACTTTTCCATTGTATTTCATCTAGTTTCACCATGAATATGGTGAACTAAACTTATTTTGTTGTTGGGAATCAATGTAAATCCTTAGAAACTCTCTTGTATGGAATTTGTTCTTCAAGATCATTTTTATGATACATGCTTTCTTTCATTAATAGTTAGGGTTTTTCCTCTTTGCGCAAACCATGCATTGTTTAACTCATTTGATGTCATGATTATTGGTTTTGTCGATATGGACACATACGGGGAAATCTAGATTTGGGGAATCTCTCCCAACAGTATATTACCAACCTAGACATAGGAGTATGATGGTTGGTTGCCTTTAAGCTTCTGTTCACTATAATGCATGATTAATTGCTAAGGAGACAAGACATTTTAAACTAGTGATTATGATTAGGCTTTCTTCGCCGAGGCATCGAGTTTAAAGTAATTTAGAAAGTGGCATTAACATTAATGAAAAGAATGATCAATTCCTAAATACAAGAGAGTGGATACGATGAAATTGATAAACCGCAACAACATATTCATCCATATATTTCAATTAACATGTTTTGTTTCTTCTTGCCCATTGATCATCACATGAATACATATTTACTTTTCACTCTGTTGCATTTGAAACTTACAACAATTTGTTCACAAGTCTTAATTAATCAACAAAATCACACAACTGTCTGGGTCGTGAGTCCTTTGGGAAAACGATACTTGGTCTTACCAGGTTTATTACTTGATACGATTCGGTTACACTTGCCGAGGGTTAACAAGTTTTTGACTCCGTTTTCAGGGATTGAAGATTTGTTCATCAAGTTTTTGGCGCCGTTGCCGAGGAGTCGTGGTTTAACTAGTCTATTTGTGTGATTTTTGATTATTTTTGACTTATTGTGAATTTTGTTTTTCTGTTTTTATTTTTTTGTTTTCTATTTTTATTTTTTATTTTTGTTGTTACTATTTTATTTTATTTTATTTTCTGTTTTTATTTTCTATCTTCTTATCTTTTCAATTATATCTTTTGATTATTTCTTCTCTTTTCTATCTTTTTGTGCTAACAAAATTTTTCTAGGGTTTTGTTTCCTTGTGTATGTAGGGTAATATTCAGACTAGAAGCAAAAAGATTTATGAACCTCTTCTTGAAGGCCTGGACGAAAGTAGAAGGAGGAGGAGAATTTGAACTTCAAGAGAACTATTCCCTTCTCCTGAGACAATCTTACAACCTTCACCACTAAGGACTTACCATAGCATTGAAAATATGGCAGAGGAGAATAATGGTAGACAGACTCTTGCAGATTACACCACTTTGGTTGGCCCTCAACATTTTAATAGTATAGCAAGACCGAGGGTCAATGCTGCAAACATGGAGGTGAAACCGACATTGATACAATTGGTGAAAAGCAATCAATTTAATGGGCTATCACATGAAAGCCCGTATGAACATATCACCACCTTCAATGAAATTTGTAACAATGTTAAGATAAATGGAGTGCCAGATGAAGCAATCAAGCTTAGCTTGTTTCCTTTCTCATTGGGAGGCAATGCTAAGTTGTGGTTAAATTCTTATCCAAAAGGTAGTTTTACAGAATGGGAAGCTGTGGTTGCAAAGTTTTTGAACAAACACTTCCCACAATCTAAAGTCAATAAAGGGAAGCAAGAGATCTCTTCTTTCAGACAAGGCATGGAGGAGACATTAGGTCAAGCATGGGACAAATACAAAAGCTTTTTGAGAAAGACTCCCATGAACGGTTTTGATGAAGCAGCAGTAGTTCTACTTTTCCTTGGTGGTCTTGGTTCGCAAACCAAGTTGATGTTAGATGCCTCCGCTGGAGGTAATATTAAATGTAAAACTCTAGAGGAAGCAACAGAATTGATAGAAAACATGGATGCTATTGACAATGAAATGCATAGTGAAAGAGGAGCCTTTGTTCAACCGAAAGGGGTTCTACAATTGCAGTCGAATAATGCCTTGCTTGCTCAAAATAAGATTATAACTCAACAGTTGGAGAATCTAACAAAGACACTTGCTCAATTACCGAAGGAATTAAAAATTGTTGCTCAAGTTCAACAATAGATTTGTGAACTATGTGGTGGTGACCATATTAATTGTCAATGTGCTTTTCCAGTAGAGACGCTAGAAGATGTAAAATTCATGAACAATCAATTTCCATACCGCCAAGGTAATTTCAACCAAGGATGGAAATCTCACCCAAGCATGGGCCAAGGTCAGGGACAATCTGGACAAGCATTAAAGAATGCAGTACAGTGCTAGGAAGTGACTCCTAGGTCATCTCTCAAGGACCAAGTGTGGTTCGAGTCTTAGGTCAAACACGTAGTGGGGGGTTTTAAAAGTATTTTTGTGATTCGAAATGAACTAAATGAAAACTGGAAAATTAAATGCAACCAAACATAATTGAAAACATTGAATTAAATAAACAAAGCATGAAGACCGAACAGTCCTACAGATGACCGAACGATTCTACATTGAGATCGATTCAAGCATTAACACAATATAAAGAAGACCCTTTTTTTTAAAACAAAATAAATCACCATGTCGTGACCCATGTGTGCACCGACTCCTTGCTTCACCTTTTCTCCCTCATTAAAAAAAACATCCTATTCTCTAATTTCAACTTTGTAGGTGGCGGCACAGCTACTTCTTCTAAAGGGGATGAAATTAAAAATTGCCAGCACCACTCAAAGTTCATCCCGCGTGTGCACTCCAGCACTATCCATCTTTCTTCCAAATCCCACTCTCGGCCGTACACACCACACTACTGATGGACAAATTTATGAACACCAAATTATGATGTCACAAACTTGTTTTCAATCGGCAAGTATGACCGAATCGTTCAAGTAATAAACTTGGTTAGACCAAGTATCGTTCTTCCCAAAGGACTCACGGCCTAGTTTAGTTATGTGATTTCTTAATTAACTAAGACTTACAAACGAATTAATTGGGGTTTAAAATGCAAGACAGAAAATAAACATGTATGCATGAATTGTGATCAATGGCAAAAAGCAAAAGATAAACACTTTCAATGAAATTTATGTATGGATATGTTGTTGGGGTTCAATTTCATCTTATCCACTCTCATATATTTTAGGAATTCAACGATCAAATCACCATTGTTAATGCCACTCTCTAATGTACCTTTCCAGAAGGCTTCTCCCTAATCACGAGTTCATACAATTCCTAGCATTCCTAATGATTAGTTCATAAGTACAGGAGCTTAACGACAACCAATATAAAATTGGGAGAAATTCCCCGGATCTAGACTTCCCCGTACGTTCCCGTATCGAAAAAACCAATAATCATGCATCGAATGAGTTAAACCATGCAAGCATTAAACAAAGAGGAAAAACCCTAACTAATGATGAAAGAAAGCATAAGTCTTAATTAAAAGATGTAAAAACAGATTCCATATATGAGAGTTTCACAAGACTACATTGATTCCCCAACAAACATAAAGAGGTTAGTTCACCATATTCATGGTGAACCTAGATGAATTACAATGAAAGAATGAAAGAATAAACCCTAAAAAGGTGAAGCGGAAGCCTCAGCATCCAAGATCCTCCTTCAAAGGAGTGGTAGAGAGAGTGTTTGCCTCGTTCCAGCCAGAGATACCTAACCCTAGGAAACCCTAAAGCTTATGTATCATTCGTAAATTACAAAAAGTCAAGTCCAAGCCCATTAAAGTGCCGCTCAGCGGTAAACTACTGCTCAGCGGTGATTGCGTGACTTTTTTTCTCCCCTCAGCGGCCATTTTGCCCCTCAGCGGATCTCCCGTGACTTCCAGAGTACCGCTCAGCGGTAAAATACCGCTCAGCGGTGAGTGCGTGACTTGTTTTCTCCCCTCAGCGGCCATTTTGCCCCTCAGCGGACCTCCCGCAAACTCCTGAGTGCCGCTCAGCGGTAAACTGCCGCTGAGCGGTGACTTCGGCTTCTCCTTTTGCATTTTTTATTGTCTTTTCTGATTTCATCTCTCTCCTTCTTCACTTCTTTTACCAAATTCACCTTAAAACCTGCACAAAAACACTGAAATCAAGCATAAACCTGTCCAGCTCTCTTATTTCTAAAAATATAAAGAAAAACATGATTTCAAGCTAATTTCTAAGTGTGAAGGTTGCTTTTAGTGTCAATTTTAATCATGAAAATAACAGTTTTTCAACTGTTATCACAACCCCAAACTTAGAACTTTGCTTGTCCTCAAGCAAATAAGATGTAACTCTATCTTTAAACCAATTCATATGATGATTCACTTTATTAAAAAATCTTCTTTTCAAGATAAGCGAAAACTTCACTCAAACTTATGACCAAGAGTTCAATCAAGATGTGCACATGCTTTAGTGTTCACAAAGTCATTTAAATTCCAACAAATGCTATTTTCATGAATGATCAATCAATTAAGCATGGATGTTCATGTGTGCATGTGATATTTCCTCACTAAGTCAAGTGTTTCACTCACACTCAAGTGTATAAGAGATGATCACTCATTCACTCTACTATCACAATGTTACATGAATTAGCTTTGCCTTTCATTTTACCACAATCAAAAACATTCACAAGCATGCATCATCACAAGGACTTTTCTATGGCTTATAATGTGGCTGGGCTAACAAGAAAATTGGTTTTTCTAGATCACAAAATCCTTGAGTTAAGAGAATTATACAACACAATCATCTTATTCTTTCCCAACTTTCTTTTGCCTTTGCATTGAGCTTTGCTTCTTTTTCTTTTCTTTTTCTTTGCATATTCTTACTTTTTTAACTCTTAGCTCAATGCTTTTCATGTTTTTCCCAACAACCCCAAACTTGAACATTTAACAATACCACACAAGATCTTCTACTTAACTCAAGGTAAAGATTTTTCAATCAAAGGTTTCAGTGTATGTTCAAGTCTAAGGGTGATAACAGTTGAAAAACTGTTATTTTTATGATTAAAATTGACACTAAAAGCAACCTTCACACTTAGAAATTAGCTTGAAATCATGTTTTTCTTTATATTTTTAGAAATAAGAGAGCTGGACAGGTTTATGCTTGATTTCAGTGTTTTTGTGCAGGTTTTAAGGTGAATTTGGTAAAAGAAGTGAAGAAGGAGAGAGATGAAATCAGAAAAGACAACAAAAAGTGCAAAAGGAGAAGCCGAAGTCACCGCTCAGCGGCAGTTTACCGCTGAGCGGCACTCAGGAAAGTGCGGGAGGTCCGCTGAGCGGCAAAATGGCCGCTGAGGGGAGAAAACAAGTCACGCACTCACCGCTGAGCGGTATTTTACCGCTGAGCGGTACTCTGGAAGTCACGGGAGATCCGCTGAGGGGCAAAATGGCCGCTGAGGGGAGGAAACAAGTCACGCAATCACCGCTGAGCGGTAGTTTACCGCTGAGCGGCACTTTAATGGGCTTGGACTTGACTTTTTGTAATTTACGAATGATACATAAGCTTTAGGGTTTCCTAGGGTTAGGTATCTCTGGCTGGAACGAGGCAAACACTCTCTCTACCACCCCTTTGAAGGAGGATCTTGGATGCTGAGGCTTCCGCTTCACCTTTTTAGGGTTTATTCTTTCATTCTTTCATTGTAATTCATCTAGGTTCACCATGAATATGGTGAACTAACCTCTTTATGTTTGTTGGGGAATCAATGTAGTCTTGTGAAACTCTCATATATGGAATCTGTTTTTACATCTTTTAATTAAGACTTATGCTTTCTTTCATCATTAGTTAGGGTTTTTCCTCTTTGTTTAATGCTTGCATGGTTTAACTCATTCGATGCATGATTATTGGTTTTGTCGATACGGGAACGTACGGGGAAGTCCAGATCCGGGGAATTTCTCCCAATTTTATATTGGTTGTCGTTAAGCTCCTGTACTTATGAACTAATCATTAGGAATGCTAGGAATTGTATGAACTCGTGATTAGGGAGAAGCCTTCTGGAAAGGTACATTAGAGAGTGGCATTAACAATGGTGATTTGATCGTTGAATTCCTAAAATATATGAGAGTGGATAAGATGAAATTGAACCCCAACAACATATCCATACATAAATTTCATTGAAAGTGTTTATCTTTTGCTTTTTGCCATTGATCACAATTCATGCATACATGTTTATTTTCTGTCTTGCATTTTAAATCCCAATTAATTCGTTTGTAAGTCTTAGTTAATTAAGAAATCACATAACTAAACTAGGTCGTGAGTCCTTTGGGAAGAACGATACTTGGTCTTACCAAGTTTTATTACTTGAACGATTCGGTCATACTTGCTGATTGAAAACAAGTTTGTGACATCATAATTTGGTGTTCATAAATTTGTCCATCAAGTTTTTGGCGCCGCTGCCGGGGACTCGTGGTTTAACTGGTTAATTTGTGTGATTATTAATTATCTTTGACTTATTTTTTTTATTTTATTTTTAAATTTCGAATTTTTATTTTATTTTATTTTTTTCTGTTTTCTGTCTTTATTTTCTGAATCTTATATTTTCTTTTATATCTTTTTGTGCTAACCAAATCTTCTAGGGTTTTGTGTTCTTGTGTATGCAGGAGGCAATTCGAACTAGGAGCAAGAAAACAACAGAACCGTTGCTTGAAGGATTAGAAGACAGTAGACGGAGGAGAAGAATCAGAACATCTAGAGAACTTTTCCCTCCTCCGGAAACTCTGTTGCAACCATCACCACAAGGTTCTGACAATAGCACAGAAAATATGGAGAATAATCATATCAGAAGAACTCTTGCTGATTACACCAATGTAGCTGGACCTCAACATTTTAACAGCATAGCTAGACCTAGAGTCAATGCAGCCAATATGGAGGTCAAACCAGCATTGATCCAACTGGTGAAGAGTAATCAATTCAATGGGTTATCTCATGAAAGCCCATATGAGCACCTTACTACATTTAATGAAATTTGCAACACAGTGAAAATCAATGGGGTGCCAGACGAAGCAATCAAACTTAGTTTGTTTCCTTTTTCATTGGGAGGCAATGCTAAGCTTTGGTTGAACTCTTTTCCAGAAGGAAGTTTCACAGAGTGGGAAGCAATGGTAACAAAGTTTTTGAACAAGTACTTTCCACAATCAAAGGTGACAAAAGGCAAGCAAGAGATATCTTCATTTAAGCAGGGCATGGAAGAATCACTGGGGCATGCATGGGATAGATACAAAAGTCTGCTAAGAAAAACACCCACGCATGGCTTTGAAGAACAGGAAGTAGTCTTAACTTTCCTTGGAGGGCTTGGTTCACAAACCAAGATGATGCTTGATGCCTCAGCAGGAGGCAATATTAAATGGAAAACTCCAGAGGAAGCTATAGAAATTATTGACAACATGGCTACTAGTGATAATGAGCTCAACAGCGAAAGAGGAGTTCCTATGCAACAAAAAGGGGTTCTCCAATTACAGACACATGATGCCTTGCTAGCTCAAAATAAAATTCTAACTCAACAGCTGGAGACTCTGACTAAAACTCTTGCACAATTACCTAAAGAGTTGAAAACTGCTGCACAGGTGCAAACTCAGTTGTGCGAATTATGTGGAGGTGATCATATCAATGGTCAATGTGCTTTTCCAGTGGAGGCCTTGGAGGATGTTAATTTCATGGCTAATCAATTTCCATACCGTCAAGGGAATTACAATCAAGGGTGGAAACCACATCCAAGCATTGGTCAAGGACAAACTGGGCAAGCAAATCAATATAATAAGCAGCAGCAACCAACCTTTTGGCAACAGTTATCTATGCTTAATGAAAAATCAACAAGGTTGGAAGAAACTCTTCAGCAATTCATACAGAAAACCGAATCTTCTCAAAAGAGCACTGAAGCTGCTATAAAGAATTTGGAGATTCAAATGGGTCAGATTACCAAGCAATTGGAAGAAAGGCCAAATAGAAATTTTGGGGCTAATACTGAGGTTAACCCTAGAGAAGAGTGCAAAGTGGTAAAGAGTGTGAATGAAGAGATAATTGAGTTAGAAGAAGGAGAAACAGAAGAAAGAAGAGAAATAGAGAGCAAAAACAATTTTCCTTTTCCAATAAATCAAGAGAAACAAATGGATTTCACAGAATTATTCAGAATGGTGGATAATAAAGCACCTTGGGAACAGATTTTACAGAAAATTGCAGTTTACACAAAATCTGATGAAGAAATTTTTACAAAGAAGAGACGTAGAGATGATGAGGCAAAAGAGTGTATAACTGTTAAGAAAGAGTCATTCCCTCCTAAAGCGTCAGATCCAGGTAGTTTTTCTATCCCTTGTACTATAGGGAAGAAAAAGGTAAAGAAAGCTCTCCTTGATTTAGGTTCAAGTGTTAACTTGATACCTTATTCTTTACTGGAGCAAATCGGCAATGTTAAAATGAAACATGCAAAGATTAAAATAGTAATGGCCGATGGATCTTCAAAGGAGCCATGTGGGATTGTAGAGGACATTATAGTTTGTGTTGGCAAACTTCAGTTCTTGGCAGACTTTGTGGTGATGAAGATGGAGACTGAGAAGATACCTATCATACTTGGAAGACCGTTTATGAAAACGGCCAGGGCTATCATAGATGTAAATGAAGGTATAGTGGTGCTCTAGGATAGAGAGGAGAGAGTGGTGGTAGATGTTTTCAAAGATGAGATGCAAGCAAAGGAGGAAGAAGCTAGTTATAAAGCTGCATTTCGAGATGCACCCATGACTAGCCGTAAAGATGAAAATCTTGAGGTTTCAGGTAACCATTGTTTGTTGTTTCAGGTACCCAAGGTAGAAGAGATTGGAAGAGGAGAAGAAATTCCTAGAGACTGGAAGAAAAGAAGACTCCAACTTGGCACACCTGTTAGAATCAAGAACAAGTTGTGGGTTGTGAAGGGCTTTAAAGAGAAGGAGATGATAGAGATAGAGTCTCCATGTTCTAGAAGAACCAAAACAGTTCAAAGGAAACAGCTGAGGAGTTGGTGGAATAACAACATCAATTACAAAGAAGATGGAACTTGAACTTTATTGGGTCAAGCTAATGACATTAAAAGAGCGCTTGCTGGGAGGTAACCCAGTGAATTTAAAAACTTTTGATTTGGTTTTGTAATTTGTAATTTGTGAACATTATTTCTGTGTTTATTTTGTTGGATATAGCATCTACTGAAGGATGCTAGGTGGTTAAGTATCTACTGAAGGATACAATGGCAGTAACACCTACTGATGGGTGTTGGTGGATTTTGGGTCAGGCTCGTGACGTTAAACAAGCGCTACCTGGGAGGCAACCCAGTTGATTGAATACTTCTGTTTGTTTGTTTTAGTTAGAGTTTGCATAAGCATTTTTGAACATTGAATTGCAGGGAGCCAGTGAGGGGCATGTCTAGGAGGCACGTAGGTTAAGAAAAGAAGGAGAAGAGCACTTCACGAAAGTGCCGCTGAGCGGTACTTTACCGCTGAGCGGTACTCTCGCAGAATAGGGTTTTAGTTCCCCTTAGCGGGACCCGAGCCCATTAGGGTATTTTTAAACCCTAAGCTGCGCATTCTCTCACATTTTCAGACTTTTCTTTGCGCAAACACTCCCACATACCTTCTCCAAGGTTTTCCACATCTTTTCACTCTTCCCTCTTAAGAAAATTTCTCTTCCACTCACTTTTTCACTAGTGTGCCATCAAAGTTTGGGGTTGGAAGAGAGCATTCTAGCTTGGAAGCATTCTCATTGCATCTAGTATCTCCACCCAAGTAAGTAAAATGCATTTTGTTCATTCTAGGGTTTTTGATTTTGAATATGATTGTCAAAGCATGAAGATTTAGGGGTTTTGATTTCTTTGCATGATTTGATGATATATTTGATGTTTGAACCGATTAAACTGCATGATTATGAACTGGAAAACTGAAAATTGCATTTGGGTGGAGTTAGGAAAGCTTTAAAACAGATTTTTCAAAAATCTGCAGAGTTACCGCTGAGGGGTAAATTGCCGCTGAGCGGCACTCTGCCAGATTTGATTTTTCTGGTTTTGTGTGATTTGGAATGTGGTACTGGTGGCGCTGAGGGGAAATTCTGGCCCTCAGCGGTGGTTTAGCTTCGAAAGGAGTTGTGTTTTGTGTTTTACTAATGATTAACATCATGTTCTGTGGTTTGGTTTTGTGTTTTGAATGTAGGAATGGCATCCTCATCCGGAAAAAGATTGAAAACCATGGCAAACAAGAGAAAGGAAAAGGAACCAGAGCAACCCCATTCTAGCAGGTTCCTCTCTAGGAAACATGAGAAGCACTTTAAAGTGGTTCAGGACAGGAGACTTCTGATGGAGAGAAAGGTTGGAATGATACCTAACTTTGCTCCTCAATTTGGAGAGCAAGTGTTAGGGAATGATTGGGGAAAGCTAGCCACTTATCCTGCACCTGCCAATATAGCTGTGGTTAAGGAATTTTACACCAATGCAAAGAAGATTGGTGATTATCCAGCTGAGAATTATTTGGGCTATGTCAGAGGCCATGCTATCAGGTATGATCCTGATTCAATTAATAACTTTCTGGACACTGTATGGGCTGGTGAGCAGTGCCAGTTTGCTCTTTGCATGGAGGAAGGTGCTGATTATGAGGATGTGGAGAGAGTACTGTGTATACCTGGAGGACACTTCCCAAGGAATCGATCTGGCTCAGTGGTTAACATTAGGAGGACAGATTTGACTCCTCTTGCAAAGTATTGGATGGCGTTTTCTCATGCCAACATTCAGCCATGTTCACATGTGTCAGATATTACTCTCAGCAGGGCATTCTTCATCTACTGTGCTATCAGAAACTTGAATGTTAATATTGGGCAGGTGATAGCTGATGAGATTAGTGTGTGCGCCAATACTTCAAACAACAAAGCACCACTAGGACATCCTTCTTTGATCACGCACCTTTGCAAGATAGCTGGGGTGGACACTTCTGCTCCACCTTTTGAGAGGCCAAGAAAAGCTATTGATGAGGCCTACTATAGACAGTACTGTGGAGGTGATGATGCAGCTCAGCCAGTTCCACCACGCCGTGCTTGTAGAGAGAGAGGGCCAGCACAGAGCCAGACATCTGCTGAGACACATGAAGCAGAGCCATTCCAGATGAGGGACATGTATATGTCTCTTATAGGGGCTCAGTTGCAGTCCATTCACAGAGGGCAGGTGGCCACTGCTGAGATGATTGTGGGGATGTATGATACACCTCCAGCCCACAGGTGGACTATGGATGAATTCCATAATGTGGTAGCATGGCCAGAGGAACCAGTGCGTGGAGGAGGAGCTGGAGCAGCTGAAGCTTCAGCTAGAGATATGGAAGAAGATGAAGCTGATGAGGATGATGCATTTGAAGATGATGCAGATGAGGAGGAAGAGGAGGATACAGAGGACAGCTCAGATTGATGAGGAGCTGAGATAGCATTTACTGATGAATGCTATCATGTGCTTATGCTTTGTGGTTTAAGTTTTCTGAACTTATTTGTTTTTGTTTTTAGATTAGGGCTGATGTACTCTATTTGAAACCTGGTTTGTTGTGATGGTTTGCTATTAACTGTGATGTTGTGATAAGTAATACTGAATTATGCTTATGATTAACTGATGTTGAGATGATGTGCACATTAAAATGCTTATACAGGTGATTCACAAGTTTTGTGAACAAATGCATGATATCATGATTGTGATTGTGAAATTAAGCAGGAGGTGTATGTCGAATGTGAATGAGCTTATATGTGAGATTTTGAGCTTCAGAGTTGTTATTGTTGAATGCTATTACTTTGAAAGCATGAATGGTTTTGCCCAGGTTTTCTATGATTGAATTAATTGCTTGTTTTGCATCACATGATCAAGGCCATTTGTTGAAAACCTTTTTATTGGCCAAATTCATACAATTAGCCCACTAAAAGAGAACACTTTGTGTTCTATCTTTTGAACCCTTAGCCTTGAATATACACTGAAAACCCTTGATTGAAAATCTTTACCTTGAGTTAAGTAGAAGATCTTGTGTGGTATTGTTAAATGTTCAAGTTTGGGGTTGTTGGGAAAAACATGAAAATCATTGAGCTAAGAGTTAAAAAAGTAAGAATATGCAAAGAAAAAGAAAAGAAAAAGAAGCAAAGCTCAATGCAAAGGCAAAAGAAAGTTGGGAAAGAATAAGATGATTGTGTTGTATGATTCTATTAACTCAAGGATTTTGTGATCCAGAAAAACCAATTTTCTTGTTAGCCCAGCCACATTATAAGCCATAGAAAAGTCCTTGTGATGATGCATGCTTGTGAATGTTTTTGATTGTGGTAAAATGAAAGGCAAAGCTAATTCATGTAACATTGTGATAGTAGAGTGAATGAGTGATCATCTCTTATACACTTGAGTGTGAGTGAAACACTTGACTTAGTGAGGAAATATCACATGCACACATGAACATCCATGCTTAATTGATTGATCATTCATGAAAATAGCATTTGTTGGAATTTAAATGACTTTGTGAACACTAAAGCATGTGCACATCTTGATTGAACTCTTGGTCATAAGTTTGAGTGAAGTTTTTGCTTATCTTGAAAAGAAGATTTTTTAATAAAGTGAATCATCATATGAATTGGTTTAAAGATAGAGTTACATCTTATTTGCTTGAGGACAAGCAAAGTTTTAAGTTTGGGGTTGTGATAACAGTTGAAAAACTGTTATTTTTATGATTAAAATTGACACTAAAAGCAACCTTCACACTTAGAAATTAGCTTGAAATCATGTTTTTCTTTATATTTCTAGAAATAAGAGAGCTGGACAGGTTTATGCTTGATTTCAGTGTTTTTGTGCAGGTTCTAAGGTGAATTTGGTAAAAGAAGTGAAGAAGGAGAGAGATGAAATCAGAAAAGACAACAAAAAGTGCAAAAGGAGAAGCCGAAGTCACCGCTCAGCGGCAGTTTACCGCTGAGCGGCACTCAGGAAAGTGCGGGAGGTCCGCTGAGGGGCAAAATGGCCGCTGAGGGGAGAAAACAAGTCACGCACTCACCGTTGAGCGGTATTTTACCGCTGAGCGGTACTCTGGAAGTCACGGGAGATCCGCTGAGGGGCAAAATGGCCGCTGAGGGGAGGAAACAAGTCACGCAATCACCGCTGAGCGGTAGTTTACCGCTGAGCGGCACTTTAATGGGCTTGGACTTGACTTTTTGTAATTTACGAATGATACATAAGCTTTAGGGTTTCCTAGGGTTAGGTATCTCTGGCTGGAACGAGGCAAACACTCTCTCTACCACCCCTTTGAAGGAGGATCTTGGATGCTGAGGCTTCCGCTTCACCTTTTTAGGGTTTATTCTTTCATTCTTTCATTGTAATTCATCTAGGTTCACCATGAATATGGTGAACTAACCTCTTTATGTTTGTTGGGGAATCAATGTAGTCTTGTGAAACTCTCATATATGGAATCTGTTTTTACATCTTTTAATTAAGACTTATGCTTTCTTTCATCATTAGTTAGGGTTTTTCCTCTTTGTTTAATGCTTGCATGGTTTAACTCATTCGATGCATGATTATTGGTTTTGTCGATACGGGTACGTACGGGGAAGTCTAGATCCGGGGAATTTCTCCCAATTTTATATTGGTTGTCGTTAAGCTCCTGTACTTATGAACTAATCATTAGGAATGCTAGGAATTGTATGAACTCGTGATTAGGGAGAAGCCTTCTGGAAAGGTACATTAGAGAGTGGCATTAACAATGGTGATTTGATCGTTGAATTCCTAAAATATATGAGAGTGGATAAGATGAAATTGAACCCCAACAACATATCCATACATAAATTTCATTGAAAGTGTTTATCTTTTGCTTTTTGCCATTGATCACAATTCATGCATACATGTTTATTTTCTGTCTTGCATTTTAAATCCCAATTAATTCGTTTGTAAGTCTTAGTTAATTAAGAAATCACATAACTAAACTAGGCCGTGAGTCCTTTGGGAAGAACGATACTTGGTCTTACGAAGTTTTATTACTTGAACGATTCGGTCATACTTGCTGATTGAAAACAAGTTTGTGACATCATAATTTGGTGTTCATAAATTTGTCCATCAAAGGGTTCAAAGGATAGAACACAAAGTGTTCTCTTTTAGTGGGCTAATTGTATGAATTTGGCCAATAAAAAGGTTTTCAACAAATGGCCTTGATCATGTGATGCAAAACAAGCAATTAATTCAATCATAGAAAACCTGGGCAAAACCATTCATGCTTTCAAAGTAATAGCATTCAACAATAACAACTCTGAAGCTCAAAATCTCACATATAAGCTCATTCACATTCGACATACACCTCCTGCTTAATTTCACAATCACAATCATGATATCATGCATTTGTTCACAAAACTTGTGAATCACCTGTATAAGCATTTTAATGTGCACATCATCTCAACATCAGTTAATCATAAGCATCATTCAGAATTACTTATCACACAATCACAGTTAATAGCAAACCATCACAACAAACCAGGTTTCAAATAAAGTACATCAGCCGTAATCTAAAAACAGAAAATACTTACAAAACTCTGGGTTGCCTCCCAGTGAGCGCTTGTTTAACGTCACGAGCCTGACCCAAACTTTCAAGGATCAACCAACAACATCATTGTGGAAAATTGTTGCACCTCTCCCCCTAGATAAGGTTTGAGACGTTGACCATTCACCACCCAACTCTTTTGTGGATCAGCAGCAACTGGATTAAATATTTCAATTGCTCCATGCGGATGCACTTCTTTTATCACATATGGTCCTGACCATTTTGACTTCAGCTTCCCAGGAAATATCTTCAATCTTGAATTGAACAATAATACCTGTTGTCCTGGATTGAAAACTCTATTCACCAACTTTCTGTCATGATAAAATTTAATTTTGTCTTTGTAAGCCTTGGATGAATCATATGCATGTAATCGCATTTCTTCAAGCTCCAAAATCTGCCGTCTGCGTGTGCATTTAGTTTCATAAGGATCGAAATTCAATAATTTCAAAGCCCATAATGCTTTATGCTCCAATTCTACAGGCAAATGGCATGCTTTCCCATAGACTAATTGGAATGGTGATAATCCCATAGACGTCTTCATTGCTGTCCTATAAGCCCAAAGAGCATCATCCAATTTGAGAGACCAATCCTTTCTTGATGAAGTCACTGTTTTTTCCAGGATCCGTTTTATCTCCCTGTTAGATACCTCAGCTTGTCCATTGGTTTGCGGATGATAAGGTGCAGCTACCTTATGTTTTACTCCATAGTGTTTGAGTACTTTCTCTAGCTGATAATTGCAAAAATGAGATCCTCCATCACTGATCAACACTCTTGGAGTGCCAAAACGTGAGAATATCTGCCTCTTCAGGAATTTAATTACCGTGCTAGCATCATTTTTAGGACAAGCTAATGCTTCCACCCATTTACTCACATAATCCACTGCTACCAGAATATATTCATTGTTGAAAGATGGAGGGAAGGGTCCAACAAAGTCAATACCCCAACAATCAAAAACCTCCACCTCTAAAATACCTTGTAAAGGCATCTCATGACGTTTAGTGATTGTCCCTGCTCTTTGACATTTGTCACAATTTTTAGCATGATTATGAGCATCTTTAAACAAAGTTGGCCAATAAAATCCTGATTGAAGGACTTTTGCTGCTGTTCTTTCTCCATTAAAATGTCCTCCATAAGGTGAATCATGACAATGCCAGAGAATTCCTTCTGCTTCTTCATTTGTAACACATCTCCTCAGAAGATTATCTGCTCCAATTTTGAACAAATAAGGATCATCCCAAACAAACTGTTTGGCATCATGCAAAAATTTCTTTCTTTGTTGCCAAGTTAAGTCTTCCGGCATGACCCTTGCAGCTTTGAAATTAGCCATATCAGCAAACCAGGGTCTCTGCTGAATATACATGAGTGATTCATCTGAAAAAGATTCCCAGATTTCAGACTCCTTGCTAGTGACTTCATTATTGACTAACCGTGACAAATGATCAGCAATTAAGTTTTCACTTCCTTTCTTATCACGGATGTCTACATCAAATTCTTGCAATAGTAAAACCCATCTAATCAGACGTGGCTTAGAATCTGGTTTTGTCAACAAATATTTGATAGCTGCATGATCTGTATAGACAGTTACCTTGGACCCAATAAGATAAGGTCTAAATTTCTCTAGAGCATACACAATAGCAAGAAATTCTTTCTCGGTTGTAGCATAATTCAATTGAGCATCATTCAGAACCTTGCTAGCATAATAAATTGGATGAAACTTTTGTTCTTTCCGCTGGCCAAGGACGACTCCTATTGCATAATCACTTGCATCACACATTAACTCAAAGTTTTGATTCCAATCTGGTGCTACAATTACTGGAGCTGACACTAACTTCTTCTTCAATGTGTCAAAAGCTTTCAAGCAATCTTCATTCATCACAAAAGGTGCATCCTTCATCAAAAGATTACTCAATGGTTTAGCAATTTTTGAGAAGTCCTTGATGAATCTTCTATAGAACCCAGCATGACCAAGAAAACTTCTAATCCCCTTTACATTTGTTGGTGGAGGTAGTTTCTCAATGACTTCTACTTTAGCTTTGTCTACCTCAATTCCTTTAGCAGAGATTTTGTGCCCCAATACAATTCCTTCAGTTACCATGAAATGACATTTTTCCCAATTCAAAACAAGATTTGTCTGAACACATCTTTTGAGGACAGTGTTCAAATTAGCCAAACATCTTTGGAAAGAATTTCCAAAAACTGAGAAATCATCCATGAATACTTCAATGCATTTTTCTAAAAGATCCGCAAAAATTGCCTGCATACACCTCTGAAACGTAGCTGGAGCATTACATAATCCAAAAGGCATCTTTCTATACGCAAAGATACCAAAAGGACAAGTAAAAGCCGTCTTCTCCTGGTCTTTTGGATCCACCACAATTTGATTATATCCAGAATATCCATCTAGAAAACAATAAAAAGCCTGCCCTGATAACCTTTCTAGCATCTGATCCATGAAAGGAAGAGGAAAATGATCTTTCCTAGTAGCTTTATTCAGCTTCCTGTAATCAATGCACATACGCCAACCAGTAACTGTCCGAGTAGGAATAAGTTCATTCTTATCATTATAAATTACTGTCATCCCACCTTTCTTTGGAACCACCTGTACTGGACTCACCCATTCACTGTCAGAGATTGGATAGATGATACCAGCTTCTAACAGTTTCAACACTTCTTTTCTGACAACCTCCTTCATAACAGGATTTAACCTTCTCTGTGGTTGAGCACTTGGTTTATAATCTTCTTCCATAAAAATTTTGTGCATGCAGTAAGTTGGGCTAATACCTTTGAGATCTGATATTGACCACCCAATTGCTTCTTTGTTGGCTTTCAGAATTTCTATCAATTGCTCTTCTTCTTGTGAAGATAAAGAGTTATTGATGATGACTGGCTTTGTTCCATCTTCTTCTAAAAACACATATTTAAGATGTGATGGCAATCTTTTTAATTCTGGTGTCTGTGTTTTGACTGTTTCTTCCTTATCAATTATTTCAAATCTTGGATCTTCCTCTGGACTCTTTTTCAATGTTTCCAAGTCCATCAGACATTCATCAATCAATTTCTCTTCTTCTTCATCTAAATCTTCACATGCATCAATGAGAGTTTTTTCCAATGGAGAAATATTTCGCACCATCCTTTCTTGCACCATACAAACTTCGTCAAGTTCATCAAATTGAAAACATGCTTTGTCATCATTTGGATATGTCATGGCCTTGGATACGTCAAAAGTGACTTCTTCATCGTCAACTCTCAATTTAAGCTTACCATTCTCTACATCAATCAAAACTCTAGCAGTCTTCATAAAAGGTCTCCCAAGAATAAGAGGAACATCACTAGTTCCTTCCATCTCCATCACAATAAAATCCACTGGGAATACAAATTTGTCAACCTTCACTAGAACATCTTCAACAACTCCATATGGATACTTAAAAGACCTGTCTGCCAATTGAAGAGCCATTCTGGTTGGTTTAATTTCCAGCCCCTGAATTGTTCTGCACATGGATAGCGGCATTAGATTAGTGCTAGCTCCCAAATCAATCAATGCTCTTCCAACTTTCACATCTCCTATGGTGCATGGAATAGTGAAGCTTCCTGGATCTTTAAGTTTAGGAGGTAGTTTCTGTATGATTGCACTGCAGTTGCCCTGTATATTGATAGTTTCCTTCTCAATGTACTTGTGTTTCTTTGTGAGGAGTTCCTTCAAAAATTTCGCATATGCTGGCATCTGTTGCAATGCTTCAGAGAATGGTATAGTAATCTCCAACTTTTTAAACAATTCCATGAATCTTTCCAACTGTTTTTCTTTCTCCTTCCTCGAATAACTCTTTGGATAAGGAAGTGGCTTTTCATACTCTTTTTCTTTCTGTCTCTCCTATCTCTCTTCTCTCTCTTTTTTTTCTCTCCTCTCCTCTTCTTCTTTTTCCTTTTTTTCTCTCTCAACTCTTTCTTTCCACTCACATGTTTCTTTTTCACTCTCACTCTCATTTTCTTTCTCTTCTCTTTCTTTTTGTCTCTCCTCTAACACTCTACCACTTCTAGTCACAATAGTTTTACACTCCTTTCCCAGATTATCATGTTTCATCTCGTCAACTATTCTCTCAACATAAACCTCCATTTTTTTAAATGCAACATCTACATTATGACAATAAGATGCATTCGTCTTCAAGAATCTTTGGAAAGTCTCTTCAAGCTTTGTTGTTGTCTCAACTGGAGTACATTGCATCTGCCATTTTGGTTGTTGCACTTGAACCATTGAGACCTGTTGTATTTCCTGTGGTATTTGAGAAAGTTTCATAGTTACTTCTTCAAGCTGTTGAGAGATAATTCTATTTTGAATAAGCAAAGCCTCATTTAATTGTAACAACTCCTTCTGACTAAAATCTCCTTTTTCAATATTGAGTTCATTGTCATTAGTAGCCATATTTTCAATAATTTCAGTTGCTTCCTCTGGAGTTTTCCATTTAATGTTTCCTCCTGCTGAGGCATGAAGCATCATCTTAGCTTGTGAACCAAGACCTCCAAGGAAAGTTAGGACTACTTCTTCTTCTTTGAAGCCATGCGTGGGTGTTTTTCTTAGCAGACTTTTGTATCTATCCCATGCATGCCCCAGTGATTCTTCCATGCCCTGCTTAAATGAAGATATCTCTTGCTTGCCTTTTGTCACCTTTGATTGTGGAAAGTACTTGTTCAAAAACTTTGTTACCACTGCTTCCCACTCTGTGAAACTTCCTTCTGGAAAAGAGTTCAACCAAAGCTTAGCATTGCCTCCCAATGAAAAAGGAAACAAACTAAGTTTGATTGCTTCGTCTGGCACCCCATTGATTTTCACTGTGTTGCAAATTTCATTAAATGTAGTAAGGTGCTCATATGGGCTTTCATGAGATAACCCATTGAATTGATTGCTCTTCACCAGTTGGATCAGTGCTGGTTTGACCTCCATATTGGCTGCATTGACTCTAGGTCTAGCTATGCTGTTAAAGTGTTGAGGTCCAGCTATATTGGTGTAATCAGCAAGAGTTCTTCTGATATTATTATTCTCCATATTTTTTGTGCTATTATCAGAACCTTGTGGTGATGGTTGCAACAGAGTTTCCGGAGGAGGGAAAAGTTCTCTAGATGTTCTGATTCTTCTCCTCCGTCTACTGTCTTCTAATCCTTCAAGCAGAGGTTCTGTTGTTTTCTTGCTCCTAGTTCGAATTGCCTCCTGCATACACAAGAACACAAAACCCTAGAAGATTTGGTTAGCACAAAAAGATATAAAAGAAAATATAAGATTCAGAAAATAAAGACAGAAAACAGAAAAAAAATAAAATAAAATAAAATAAAAATTCGAAATTTAAAAAAAAATAAAAAAAAAAATAAGTCAAAGATAATTAATAATCACACAAATTAACCAGTTAAACCACGAGTCCCCGGCAACGGCGCCAAAAACTTGATGGACAAATTTATGAACACCAAATTATGATGTCACAAACTTGTTTTCAATCGGCAAGTATGACCGAATCGTTCAAGTAATAAACTTGGTTAGACCAAGTATCGTTCTTCCCAAAGGACTCACGGCCTAGTTTAGTTATGTGATTTCTTAATTAACTAAGACTTACAAACGAATTAATTGGGGTTTAAAATGCAAGACAGAAAATAAACATGTATGCATGAATTGTGATCAATGGCAAAAAGCAAAAGATAAACACTTTCAATGAAATTTATGTATGGATATGTTGTTGGGGTTCAATTTCATCTTATCCACTCTCATATATTTTAGGAATTCAACGATCAAATCACCATTGTTAATGCCACTCTCTAATGTACCTTTCCAGAAGGCTTCTCCCTAATCACGAGTTCATACAATTCCTAGCATTCCTAATGATTAGTTCATAAGTACAGGAGCTTAACGACAACCAATATAAAATTGGGAGAAATTCCCCGGATCTAGACTTCCCCGTACGTTCCCGTATCGACAAAACCAATAATCATGCATCGAATGAGTTAAACCATGCAAGCATTAAACAAAGAGGAAAAACCCTAACTAATGATGAAAGAAAGCATAAGTCTTAATTAAAAGATGTAAAAACAGATTCCATATATGAGAGTTTCACAAGACTACATTGATTCCCCAACAAACATAAAGAGGTTAGTTCACCATATTCATGGTGAACCTAGATGAATTACAATGAAAGAATGAAAGAATAAACCCTAAAAAGGTGAAGCGGAAGCCTCAGCATCCAAGATCCTCTTTCAAAGGGGTGGTAGAGAGAGTGTTTGCCTCGTTCCAGCCAGAGATGCCTAACCCTAGGAAACCCTAAAGCTTATGTATCATTCGTAAATTACAAAAAGTCAAGTCCAAGCCCATTTAAGTGCCGCTCAGCGGTAAACTACCGCTCAGCGGTGATTGCGTGACTTGTTTTCTCCCCTCAGCGGCCATTTTGCCCCTCAGCGGATCTCCCGTGACTTCCAGAGTACCGCTCAGCGGTAAAATACCGCTCAGCGGTGAGTGCGTGACTTGTTTTCTCCCCTCAGCGGCCATTTTGCCCCTGAGCGGACCTCCCGCAAACTCCTGAGTGCCGCTCAGCGGTAAACTGCCGCTGAGCGGTGACTTCGGCTTCTCCTTTTGCACTTTTTATTGTCTTTTCTGATTTCATCTCTCTCCTTCTTCACTTCTTTTACCAAATTCACCTTAAAACCTGCACAAAAACACTGAAATCAAGCATAAACCTGTCCAGCTCTCTTATTTCTAAAAATATAAAGAAAAACATGATTTCAAGCTAATTTCTAAGTGTGAAGGTTGCTTTTAGTGTCAATTTTAATCATGAAAATAACAGTTTTTCAACTGTTATCAACTACCAATGTACTTTTAATTAAAAGAAAGAAAATAAATGTGCTTCTAAGCAAAATGAAAGCCACACTTCATTCAATGCAATTAGTGTTTTAAAAATAATATCACCATGTGCACAAGCAAAATTAAATAACCGTGAGTATCATGAATCAGAGCTTCTAAGAAACTTAAACAATTTGTGCTTCTTCCTTTCTCTCCGTCCAACACCTTTCCGTGAGCTGCTTCTCAATTTTGGACATGGCAGCTGCTGGACGAAGCCTTGCTGCTGTATGCAGCCCTCATCGTGCCTTTCTCCATGCCTCCAGCTCAACTCCCGTGCACGCCAACTCTGATCTGTGCTGCTGTGACCGAGAGAGCACTTCTTTCTCTAGCAAAAGTAAATGCAGCACTCCAAAGCCATGGAAAGAAAAATTAATCACCACCTCACTGGAATTCAGCCGTAACCCTCCATTCTAGCACCGTGTGCTTCTCTCAATGAAAGATTATGCCCCTTTTTCGGCTGGACACCTCCAAAAATTATGCCCCTTTTTCGGCTGGACACCTCCAAAAATCAGGGTGAATGCTGTTGCTGGACACTGGACTTCCTCATGCACGCTGCTGCCTTGGGCCGTTTCTGGATGCCACCTATTTTTTTTGCTGGACGTGCAACACCTTTTCATTCCATCCAACTTCACCGGTCTTGCTGCAAAGTCGTGAATGTGTGAAGGCTGGACACTCCCTAATTCAAATTGCTGGAGCTACTTGCTGGACCGTGGGCGTGAAGTGTGCTGGACCAGCTTCTTCTTTTGCCACCCATGCTGCTGGATGCGTGCTGGACCAGGGTTGCTCATTCTGCTGCTATCATTCACGGGTTGCTTCTCATTTCATCCACTTCTTCATGCACCTCCTGGATGTGTTGCTGCCGTGTGTGCTTCTTTCTTGTGGGCCGCTACTGGACCGCACCTTGCTTGTGTGAAGGCCGTAAGCCTCCCTTTTTCTTCCAGCACCACTTCTTAGCTTCTCCAATCAAGCCCATCTCCATGTGCACTCCCATAATTTAAATCCACACCTCCTCACTCATTTTAGTTTAAAGTATATTTGATGTGGCATTTTCTTTTGACCTCCAAAATGTCCCAAATATTATCCAACAATTTCCCTACAATCAATAATGCAAATAATAAGCTCAGATAATTCAAATTAATTAAAATAAGAATTTCTGATCAAATTAAGCACAATTAGCAAAAATGGGAAAATATTGGACAATTAAGCACATTTCCCGAATTAAATCCGGTACAATAAACTAAGTGAAGTCAAGAAAAGATTGACTCATCACTAGACAATCAAGACAATTTAATAGACCACAGCAACAACCATCATTATGGCAACAAATATCTATACTCACTGGAAAACATATAAAGTTGGAAGAAGCTCTTAACTAGTTTATGTAGGTAACCATTGATGGACAAATTTATGAACACCAAAATATGATGTCACAAACTTGTTTTTCAATCGGCAAGTATGACCAAATCGTTCAAGTAATAAACTTGGTAAGACCAAGTATCGTTCTTCCCAAAGGACTCACGGCCTAGTTTAGTTGTGTGGTTTATTGATTAGCTAAGACTTAAAGACGAAATATTTGGATTTTATATGCAGAAGACGAAAATTAAATATGTATGCATGAAGTTTTGATCAATGGAAAAAGCAAAAGATAAACACTTTCAATGAAATATATGTATGAATATGTTGTTGGGGTTCAATTTCATCTTATCCACTCTCATATATTTTAGGAATTCAACATTCAAATCATCATTGTTAATGCCACTCTCTAAAGTACCTTTCAAGAAGGCTTCTCTCTAATCACGAGTTCATACAATTCCTAGCATTCCTAATGATTAGTTCATAAGTGCAGGAGCTTAACGACAACCAATATGATATTGGGAGAAATTCCCCGGATCTAGACTTCCCCGTACGCGCCCGTATCGACAAAACCAATAATCATGCATCGAATGAGTTAAACAATGCAAGCATTACGCAAAGAGGAAAAACCCTAACTAATGATGAAAGAAAGCATAAATCTTAAATAAAAGATGTAAAAACAAATTCCATATATGAGAGCTTCAAAAGATTACGATGATTCCCCAACAAACATACAGAGTTTAGTTCACCATATTCATGGTGAACCTAGATGGATAATAATGAAAGAATGAAAGAGATAGAAAAACCCGAGAAAGAGAAGAGGAGAGCTGTCACCATCTCCCAATCTACCCCAAGGGGTGGAAAAGTGTGTTTCTACTTCCTTCCAGCCAAAGATACCTAACCCTAGGAAACCCTAAAGCTTATATATTATTCGTAAATTACAGAAAATTAGGTCCAAGCCCATAAAAGTGCCGCTCAGCGGTAAAGTACCGCTCAGCGGTAAGTGCGTGAGACGTTTCTTCCCCTCAGCGGCCATTTTGCCCCTCAGCGGACCTCCCGTAAGCTCCTGAGTGCCGCTCAGCGGTAAACTACCGCTGAGCGGTGACTTCGGCTTCTCCTTTTGCACTTTTTGATGTCTTTTCTGATTTCATCTCTCTCCTTCTTCACTTCTTTCACCAAATTCACCTTAAAACCTGCACAAAAACATTGAAATCAAGCATAAACCTGTCCAGCTCTCTTATTTCTGAAAATATGGATAAAAGCATGATTTCAAGCTAGTTTCTAAGTGTAAAAGTTGCTTTTTGTGTCAATTTTAAGCATGAAAATAACAGTTTTTCAACTATTATCACAACCCCAAACTTAGAACTTTGCTTGTCCTAAAGCAAACAAGATATAACTCAATCTTCAACCAATTCATATGATGATTCACTCATTCAAAAATCCTCTTTTTAGATAAGTAAAAACTTCAATCAAACTTATGACCAAGAGTTCAATCAAGATGTGCACATGGTTTAGTGTTTCACAAAGTCAGTTAATACCCAACAAATGCTCTTTTTCATGAATGACCAATCAATTAAGCATGGATGTTCATGTGCTAATGGAATATTTCCTCACTAGGTAAAGTGTTTCACTCAACACACATGTGTATAAAAGGTAATCACTCATTCACTCTACTATCACAATGTCACATGAATCAACTTTGCCTTTCATTTTACCACAATCAAAAACATTCACAAGCATGCATCATCACAAGGACTTTTCAATGGCTTATAATGTGGCTGGGTTAACAAGAAAATTGGTTTTTCTGGATCACAAAATCCTTGAGCTAAGATAATCATAACAACACAATTATTCTTATTTTTCCCAACTTGCCTTTGCATTTGCATTGAGCTTTACTTCTTTTTCTTTTCTTTTCTTTTTCTTTGCCTATACTTCCTTTTTGGCTCTTAGCTCAATGCTTTTCCTTTTCCATGTTTTCCCAACAACCCC
This sequence comes from Vigna umbellata, assembly GCF_029865625.1. Taxonomy (NCBI): domain Eukaryota; kingdom Viridiplantae; phylum Streptophyta; class Magnoliopsida; order Fabales; family Fabaceae; genus Vigna; species Vigna umbellata. The sequence goes on along the minus strand of NC_142165.1, from coordinate 37,737,420 downwards.
AAACTTGAACATTTAACAATACCACACAAGATCTTCTACTTAACTCAAGGTAAAGATTTTCAATCAAGGGTTTCAGTGTATGTTCAAGGCTAAGGGTTCAAAGGATAGAACAATAAGTGTTCTCTTTTAGTGGGCTAACTTTATGAATTTGGCCAATAAAAAAAAGGTTCCAACAAACGGCCTTGATCATATGATGCAAAACAAGCAATTGATTCAATCATAGAAAACCTGGGCAAAGTCATTCATGCTTCCAAAGTAATAGCATTTAACAATAACAACTCTGGAGCACAAAACCTCACATATAAGCTCATTCACATTTGACATACACATCCTGCTTAATTTCACAATCACAATCATAATATCATGCATTTGTTCACAAAGTTTGTGAATCACCTGTATAAGCATTTTAATGTGCACATCATCTCAACATCAATCAATCAATAAGCATCATTCAGCATTACTTATCACACAATCACAGTTAATAGCAAACCATCATAACAAACCAGGTGTTCAATAGAGTACATCAAACCCTAATCTAAAAACAAAAACAAATAAGTTCAGAAAACTTAAACCACAAAAGCATAATCATATGATAGCATTCATCAGTAAATGCTATCTCAGCTCCTCATCAGTCTGAACTGTCCTCTTCCTCTTCATCATCATCTTCATCAAATGCATCCTCCTCCTCAGCTTCATCTTCATCCATGTCTCGGGCTGAAGCTTCAGCTGCTTCAGCTCCTCCATGCCATGGTTCTTCTGGCCAAGCTACCACATTATGGAATTCTGGCCAAGCAGTATTCACGAAATCAAAATAGGTAGACATGGAAAAAGAAGAATACTAAAACTCACGAAACAAATAAAACACAACACATTTATACATGCAACACGCACACACAAAACAGAACATCACATCACATCACATCACAACACAAGACAAAACACAACACACACAAACACAACAAAAAGACCTAAGACTGAACCGTTGGTCCCCGGCAGCGGCGCCATTTTGATGAGAGGGTCGCACCTCTCACAAAAGTTGTGCATAAATTAATGCAGTATAAGCTAGGAAGTGACTCCTAGGTCGTCTCTCAAGGACCAAATGTGGTTCGAGTCTTAGGACAAACACGCAGTGCGGGGGGGTTTGTGAAGAATTTTGAATGCAAACAGAAATATAAAAACGGTTTCAATTAAAAATAAAAATTAAATTGATTGGTCACTACTAACATTATAACTAAAGTATCACAACCAAGCAAAATAGACAACACTAAAATGAAAAGTGCTTTAATCAAATTAAAATGCAACGTTGAAAAAAAAAATGTTTGGAAACATATATTAAATGCAAAAACCGAAAAAGTCCTTGAATCAATTGAAGATGCAACATTAAGCTAAACATTAAATGCAATTTATCATGGCAATTGTGCAAAGAAAACACACTTGAACAGTAAGGAAACCAAAGTTATTTTAGTGCTATTCCCTAACGAGACAGCTACTCTTTTCTCCAATCCCGTGCACACCACCAACTCCTTTCAAATCAGCTTTCTTACTTCCCTTCTCCACGTTTCAGCACACCATTTCTTCATCCTGCTACATGTGCGTGCAGCAGCTCTCCTCGGTGACACCCCTCCATTTGAATTAAAAAAATATAAAATGAAATGTAGCTTTTTTTTTCTCTCAACGTGCTAGCATTGGAGCTCTCCATCAAAGACGTGGTGGCGTGACAGCGTGTGCTTTTCTTCCTCCCATCATCAACAGCGGGACGTGTCAGCAGCTACTTGAAGAGTTTTTTCAATCAATCACCGTTAGCATCTTCTGGAGAAAGAACACTCCTTTTTCCTGCTGGACAACAACCGAATGATGAATGACTAATGTGCACAAAAAAAAGAAAATGCTCACGCCCCATTCTCTCTGACCGAGTGCTGCTGGACTTGACTTCCCACTAACTCCCACCTAACCATCTCTTCAATCTCAAAGCAATTTGGTGCAGCGTTGCAAAGGAAATCAACCACCCTAATACTAAATAAAAAATATGCAAGGTGTTCTTCAAATGCTAGAGTTGACGTGACCACTCTTCATTCTTTAATGAAAGAAATCTCATAGCATCAAGCATGGTACTTTTGCATTCAATGAGAAGAGAGAAAATGTTACTTCCAATTGAAAATGAGCATCCTTTTTCGTTCCAGTCAAGAAGCAAAGAAAGGCTTCAATAAAAGTGCATAAAAAATAAACAAAATGAAAAGGCCAGAGTGTGCTTCTTCCATTCTGCAAATTGTAACAGTGTAAAGAAAAATCAGAATCTCCCCCAATAGACCACACTTAAACTACACAGTGTCCTCAATGTGTCATAAGCATAAGATCAGAAATCAAAACAGTCAACAGATCATGGACAAGTGCAATAAAAGTAAGGAAAGGGGGAGAAGAGAAAAGGAAAACTCCCCTGATCATGGTGGCAGTTGCCAAATTTGGACTTTCAGGGAGATGTTTTCCGCCATAGTATCCAGCAAGGAAGTTTTTAGGAAGAATTGCTTCATCCTCCATATTTGATCTAGCAGGGAGATATCATCCACAGCTGGATCTAAGAAGCAAAGATTGTTGATGAGCAGGTTCAGCTGGTGCCTATTGATGTTGAAACTTTCGTGAATGCTGGCACCTTTGTCTTCCAGCATGGGTGCATGTTGGTCAAATTCATTTGTACCTCCTGCAATAGGGTTAGTGCAATGTGGTTCCAAAGAAATAACATGCAGGGGTATAACACCCAAATTATCATACTGAACCTCAGATACATCCTCAGAACATGAATCAATTTCAAAATCACAAGCAATATCAACTACAGACTCAGATTCATGTTCAATGCATGGAGAATAAACATTCGGATGCGACAGCAAAAATTGGTTCTCATCATGCATAGAGGGGAAATTAAAATCAGACTCAACAACAATATAATCATCAGCATACCTCTCAACCACATAATCATCAACATAATCAAATTGAGGTATGCTTACCTCCTCTTCCTTGAAGATTGCTAAAGTGCGAGAAGATGAAGGTGGTCTACCTGGTTCAGGATTACTGCTTATTTCTGCCTGCTCCTCAAAATATTCATCACTCTCCTCAGGTGCAAGGGTAGGGACATAGGATGATGGGAAAGTAGATGGCACAGTAGTAAGCTCATGACTCTTCTCCCTATCTTCGATGTTGATGCCACTATCATCATCATCTGGAATCTCAACAGTCTGAAATGGTAACTCTGAATCTTGAGACTGTTCCTCAGTGAGTTGAGTGGCCATCTGCCCTATTTGATCATTCAAACTCTGAATGGATGCTCTGGTCTCTTGCATGAACTCAATGTTCTGCATGGCCATTTGCCTTAGTAACTCCTTCAATGTAGGCTCAGAAGTAGAAGGTTGAGGAGCTATTTGGGAAGGAGCATCATATTGCTGACTCTCGTATTGTTGGACAAGTGGAGGCAGGAAAGTACTCTGGAATGGTGGTTCTTGATATTGATGTTGTGGAGCATTGTACCATCCCAAGGTAGGGTCATTCCATCCAAGACCGTTGCTGTAAGCATATTGCACAGGGGAAAATTTGCTCAGAAACTGGTGCTCAAGATATCCCCAATCGGTAACGGATCTAAGAGGAAGAGAGTCTTTCCAATCCTTAGCTGCTCCTTGTAATGAATGCGGAAATGCACTCAAGAAAATGTGATCAAGAGGGACATCTGGAGGTTTCATTGAAGAGCACATGATGTGGAGCTCCTCCAAATGTCTGTGTGGGCATTCTCCTACAAAACCATGAAACTTAGGCAGCAAATGTATCAGTCCAGAGGTGAGATCGCAATGAAGATCATCCTCCTTAAGTGAAACCTGCTCACAAAGAGCACTCTCAGAAATTAGAGGATGAGTCATATTGTTCTCAACATAGAAATCAGCAGAATATGAATTACAATCAGAGTAACATGCAGAAGGAGAATCGTAATTAGAGGCACAAGCAAAAGAAGCAGTATTCACATAATCAAAATAGGTAGACATGGTGAAAGAAGAATACTAAAACTCACGAAACAAATAAAACACAACACATTTATACATGCAACACGCACACACAAAACAGAACATCACATCACATCACATCACAACACAACACAAGACAAAACACAACACACACAAACACAACAAAAAGACCTAAGACTGAACCGTTGGTCCCCGGCAGCGGCGCCATTTTGATGAGAGGGTCGCACCTCCCACAAAAGTTGTGCATAAAAGAATGCAGTATAGACTAGGAAGTGACTCCTAGGTCGTCTCTAAAGAACCAAATTTGGTTCAAGTCTCAGGTCAAACACGCAGTGGGGGGGGGGTTTTGAAAATGTTTTTGTGAATGCAATTAAACTAAATTGAAAATTGGAAATTAAATACAATCAAACATAATTGAAAACATTGAATTAAATAAACAACGCATGAAGACCGAACGGTCCTACTAATGACCGAACGGTTCTACATTGTGACCGAACGGTCTCTAAACCAAAAGTGGAAATTGAAATGTAGGAAAGAAAAAGAAGCTGAACAGAATAGACAACATTAAAGTCAATGAAAACAGTAAACTGAAACACTTAAAACGTCGTGGAATAAAACGAAATACAAAAAGTGCCTAAATCCATTTCAATGCAACGAGTAAGCTAAACAACAAAAGCAGTTCATCACGGAAATGACACCAAGAAAATGCGTTATCAGTAAACTAAATTGCAATTGTTGAACAAGTGAAAATAACTTTAAAACATTAGATGCATTTAACACTAAATGTATTCCACATGTAAAATATATAAAAAAAACTAAAATATTCTAGCGTGAATAAAGTGAAAAGAAAGTAAAGAAATCTTGTAGCAAATCATGCCACCTTAACCCGCTGCACCTCCATCTAATGCCCATGCCGTGCACAAGCCCAATGAAATGCCGTGAGTTACTCTCCAAGCCAAAATAAATCAGCTCCTCCTTCCTTCCCCTAAGCCAAAAATAAAAGCTTCCCCTTTATCCAAAATCCATCACCGCTGCTGCCTGCTACTGGACCACGTGAGCTATGTGCTCTCTGTTTCTTTGCTGGCCTCAATCACCATGCTTCCTCTCTGCTCCTTGTCCTCCATGTTCTACTTGAATCTAATAAAGCTAAATAAAACCCTTGGATCTAACCCCCTATGTGCAGGAGTAAAGAAAAACAATGCAAGGTGCTCAATAAATTCAAAGCAGCGAGAGTGAACAATAATGTAACAGCGTAAGTAAAGCAAAATTCTAATTTATGGCATATATAAAGGAACGTGAAAGCAGCTTAACCCAAGCTTGAGTCTAAAAGTGCACAAAACCAAAATGAAAAGGCAATGAAAAATCAGCAAAAAGGAATAAACGTAAGCTCCCTATTCATCCCATTGAGAACAGCGTTCAAAAGCCAAAAGAAAAAAACCCTCCTTTTCGGTGGCGGCTGGAGCACACTTTAATTCCCACATATGCCTTGCTGGATGCAGCAATCTGGACGCCACCTCCTCAAGACCAGGACAGCGTCTCCAGCCCAAGTGAATCAACGTGATGCCATTTCAATGCCACCTTTCACGTGTGTTTTTCTTCTTTTCCTAACCCCTTCTTTGTTGGACCAAGGCTGCGTGTGCCGCTTCTTCTTTGGACACCCCCTGCTCTCTGTGAATCAGCACACCTCTTTTTCTCCGCATGAAGCCCAAGTGTTGTTGTACACCTCTTCTTTTGCCACCTCAACACTTCTCTTCCACGTGCTGTGCTCCCGTATGTAGGAGGGAGTCTCCACTTTTTGAAAATAAGGGAAAGTTGCACCCCACTTTTACTTGTCAGTGCACCATTTTAGAAACATTTGCTTTTCTCAAGGTTGCTTGAAATTGGTGTACTCTTCAAGGCCGAGACACGCTCTCTACTGCTAAGTTTTTCACCGTGCTGGAACGTAACTCTCTGCTTCCTCCATTGATCGTGAGTTTCTTTCTTTCTCTGGTGTGCTTGCTGGCTTCTTCTTCTCCAACTTCATTCTTCATGTGTGCTGTGTGCCTCACCCTTTATTCAAGCTGCTGCTGGACTTCGTTGAAGCTGGAGCGTTTGCTGCTGCTCCAGCCATGATGCTCCTGGAAGATGAGCGTGTTGGACCGTGGTTGTTACAGCTCCAGGCCGAGAGTTGCTTCTCTTGGGGAAGATGACTTTCTTTGTAGTGGATGGACCCCATGCCATGAGCTTCTCTTTCCGTGTGGCTGCTGGACTGCAAACCACGAGAGACCCCCTTGGGTGGCTGCTTTCCCTCTGCTGAGAGGGTCGCACCTCCCACAAAAGTTGAGCATATAAGAATGCAGTACAGTTACTAGGAAGTGACTCCTAGGTCGTCTCTCAAGGACCAAATTTGGTTCAAGTCTCAGATCAAACATGTAGTGAGGGGGGTTTTGAAAGTGTTTTTGCGATTAGAAATTAACAACATTAAAACTGGAAAGTAAATACAACCAAACATAATTGAAAACACTGAAATAAATAAACAAACCATGAGGACCGAACTGTCCAACAGATGACCGAACGGTTCTACATTAAGACTGAACGGTTTCTAAAACAAGATGTGTGAACTACTTAGAAAAAGGAAATTACTTCGCTTAAACTAAAACATAGTATGTGCATTGTAGCTTAAAAACACCGTACAGCTGGGGTTGAATTTCAATTGCTAGAATTAATTTAAATGCAACGAGCTGCAAGACAAATCTGAAAAACGCATTCAAGGAAAAATACATATAATTCCTTTAAAAAGCAACGTGTCACTGCTTGAGAAACAATGCATCCAATGCTAATAATTTCATTCCTTTACGCTAATGAATCAAGTGAACTGTAACTTGGAATTAAATGCCAAAGGAGCGTGAATCAATTGAACTGCAGCAGACAAATCATCACACGCATCTTCCATTAATTTAAAATAATATTTCAGCATAATTACTATGTGGCTGGAATTAAAGAAGCAATGCAAAGGTGCTGGAGCAATTAAAAGCAGCAAGAATCAACATACCGTGATGAACTTAAATGCAATAAATTAATAAGAAAATACGGTTTTGGCCAAAACAGAAATGTACTCTAATATAATTAATATCTCATTGAGTTAGGTGCAGGCTTGAAGCTAGTAAAATGAAACTCTTTGGAACTTTCTCCTTCAGAACGTAACTTTGCACACTACTTTCTTCCTTCCTTCATCACCGTGCACCCACTTCTCCCTTTTTCCAAAACTAAAATTCAAACCCAAGAGATACTGGAAGAGAAAGAAAATGAGAGCTTCACTGGCAGCTGGACCACCCCCAAATGTTCAAAGGTGAAAAGCAGAAAAGAAAAGGGTGGCAGCTGAACACCATTTCACGTTTTAGCCCCCCCCCATCATCCTCCGATTCAGTGTTGTGCCCTATTTCTTTTCTACCTCTGCTGGACGCTCCCCCTTGTGGGCCGTGGCATGCAACCTCTGGTCCGTCTCAAGCCCAAGTGATTCAGCATTTCTTCACCTCTAAAACGCTCCTTCCTTGTTTTTTTTTTTTTCACTGTCACACCACTTCAATTTGTTGGACCGTCACACTACTGCTGGATGTAACCTTTTTCTCTGAAGCACCACTTTTCTCTGCTACGTGAAGCCCACCAACAGCCCTTTGCTTGCTGTTTTCCAAAAGAGAAAGAAAGGGAACGTGCGGATCCATGTGCTACTGTCCAAAAATCCCTTCTCATGGGCCCTCTCTCATTTCATGTGGCAGCTTCTTTTAAGGACATAGGATGTGTGCTATTTCTTCAATTGAATTGAATGTACTTTTCTTAATAGGCCAAAAATTAATCCAGCCATGACTGACACCGTTGGTTGCTGCCTTTCAATGTGGTCCCCTCCATTTTGCTTCTTAAAATTCAAGAATTAAAGGACTTGCTTAAGAGTGTTGGGAGGTCTTAGCATCATCCAATGATCAATTCCAGCCACCACAATTACTAAACAGCAAGCAAACAATGCAACGGATTAGAAATCACTCAAACAGCAGTAATCCTGGACTGACATATGAGAGTAAAATAAATACTGGGAACAGCACAGAATGAATTTGAACAAAGTAAAAACTATATGTTAAAATAGACATCCAGACGAAACTATGAAAAAAAATTGCATGGAAAACGGATAAGAATTGAACTCAAACGAAGACACACAAGTTGACACAAACAGCAGTAATCACTGGACTGACATATGAGAGTAAAATAAATACTGGGAACAGCACAGAATGAATTTGAACAAAGTAAAAACTATACGTGAAAATAGACATCCATACGAAACTATGAAAAAAAATTGCATAGAAAACGGATAAGAATTGAACTCGAACGAAGACACACAAGTTGACACAACATTCACGCAGCATTGTGCGAAAATTGAAATGACTGAGATGCATTTGGCTCAATTTCCATTTCTCATTTAACCTTCAAATGTCCCAAATTGTATCTCCAAATTTTCCTTGTAAAATAATTAGCTCAGATGATTCAAATTAGTTAAAATAAGAATTTCCGATCAAATTTAGCACAATTAGGAAAAATAGGATAATATTGTACATTCAAGCACAATTCCTTGATTAAATCCGGTACAATAAACTAAGTGAAATCAATAAAATATTGATTCATCAAAATAGACCACACTTAGTCTTTTGCACTCCTGGGCAAAATCAAGATGCAAATCAAGGAATAATTCAAGGGACATCAGGGAAGTGACACAATCTCAGCACATAGAAAACAGAGACTCACAAGAAAACAAACAGAATTACACAGTTCTCAAGAAATCTGGACAGAGAAAAGAAGTAGACAATTCCAACGCATAATGAATAAGAGAAAACAGATACTCATGAAATCATCCAAGCAATTCAAGACATGGCAAAATGATCAATCAGCTCAAGAGGTGAATCAAAAGTAACAGAACCTCACAGATGCACTATCACTGTATCTCTCAAGTGTCTAAGGTAAGAAATGTCACTCAATGCACTCAAGAAAGCAATCACAAATAGACTTGGCAAGCCTCTAATATCAACACTCAAGCACATACGCATGTTCAAATCAAAAGGTCTTTTCATGGTTGAAATGGGGCCAAGGACAAGGGAGGATAAATATGGATGAGAGCTACAAACCAAAAAGAATAGAGGAGCAATGGGGAACAAGTGTAAACACAATCAAACACACCCACAACCTCTACTTCCATCCTCTTCTTGACTCCATTATTCACAATTATTCACAATTTTTTTTTTCATTTTTTTACTGTTTTTCTGCTCTCTTTTTTTTTTTCAAAACAAAACTGTAAAAGACAAGATACACGTATATTTACAAAAACAAAACAAGAAGAGGAACCAACTAGCCAACTCATAAGAATCCCCAAGGAGACCACACTTGTTCCCAAAACACTTCCAAAGCTCCAAAATTCCCTAAGGTTAAGGTAATCATGGTTTTTTCACTTAGGGGTAGTGTATGAGCTTCAAAACAAAGAAATGAGGAAAGTATAGGCTCAAAAGGGGTTATCAAAGGTTTAGAACACGGTAGGCTTATTTGGCTAGAGAGGCTCAAAAACAAAACTGCCTTTATCACTTCCAAACATGCATATCAATCAAGAATTATCAACAAGAGTCAAGCCAAGGCATATGTGCAAGCAATCAAGAGACATATCACACACAAGAAAGAACATCAAGTGGCTCAAATCTCACACAGGGTAATTTATGTCACAATCAAATCAACCTCTCAAACATCATAATCATCTTCTCAAGCAGAGAAAAGCAAGGATTTCAAACAAATCAGAGTATCAATGAAGTGAAAGATACATCTACAACCTAAACAAAGTCCAGAAATCAAGAGAAACATGTAAAACTGTACACAAGACACGACAAAAATAACCTAGAAAAGAAAAAATTTAACCAAGAAAACAAAAACTAACGAAGAAAATTAAAAATCTCCCCCAATAGACCACACTTAAACTACACAGTGTCCTCAATGTGTCATAAGCATAAGATCAGAAATCATAACAGTCAACAGATCATGGACAAGTGCAATAAAAGTAGGGAAAGGGGGAGAAGAGAGAAAGAAAACTCCCCTGATCATGGTGGCAGTTGCCAATTTTGGACTTGTAGGGAGATGTCTTCCACCAATGGATCCAGCAAGGAAGTTTTGAGGAAGAATTGCTTCATCCTCCATATTTGATCTAGCAGGGAGATATCATCCACAGCTGGATCTAAGAAGCAAAGATTATTGATGAGCAGGTTCAGCTGGTGCCTATTGATCTTGAAGCTTTTGTCAGTGTTAGCACCTTTATTTTCCACTGTGGGTGCATGTTGGTCAAATTCATGTGTACCTCCTGCAACATGGTTAGTGCAATGTGGCTCCAAAGAAATGACACACAGGGGTATAACACCCAATCCCAGTGTAACAGGCTGAACAACAGATAAACTCTCAGAACATGAATCAATTTCAAATTCAGAACCAATATCAACCACAAATTCAGAACCAATATCAACCACAAATTCAGATTCATGTTCAGTGCATGGAGAATAAACATACGAATTTGATATCAAAAATTGATTCTCATCATGCAGAGAGGAAGAATTAAAAACAGACTCATCAACAATACAATCACCAACATACCTATCAACAGCATAATCATCGACAACATAGTCAAAATTAGGTATGTTTTCCTCCACTTCCCTAAAGATTGGAAAAGTGGTGGAAGATGAAAATTGTCTACCTGATTCAAAATTACTGCTTATACCTGCCTGGTCCTCAAGATCTTCAGCAGTCTCCTCAGGTGCAAGAGTAGGGCCATAGGGCGATGGGAAAGTAAGTGGCGCAACAATAAGCTCATGACTCTTCTCCCCATCTTCTATGTTGATGCCACTATCATCATCAGGAATTAGAACAGTCTGAAATGGTGATTCCTCTAAATCTTGAGACTGTTCCTGATTGAGTTGAGTGGTCATCTGCCCTATCTGATTGCTCAAACATTGAAGGTGTGCTCTGTTCTCTTGCTGAAACTGAAGGTTCTGCATGGTCATCTGCTCCAACAACTCCTGCAATGTAAGCTCAGAAGTAGAAGGTTGAGGAGCTATCTGGGCAGACTCATAAAGTTGCAGCTGTTGTTGTTGCTGGACTGGCGGAGGCATACAAGCATTCTGAGATGGTGCTTCCTGATATTGTTGTGGAGCATCATACCATCCCAAACTAGGGTCATTCCATCCAGGATCGTTGTTGTAACCATACTGAGTGGGGAAGAATTCATCCAAGAACATATGCTTAAGATCTTCCCAAGAAGTGATAGATCCTGGAGGAAGACAATACAGCCAATCCCTTGCTGCTTCTTGTAATGAATGTGGGAATGCCCTTAAGAACATGTGATCAACCGGTACATGTGGAGGCTTCATTGAAGAGCAAATGCTGTGGAATTCCTCCAAATGTCTGTGTGGGCATTCACCTGCAAAACCATGAAACTTAGGCAGCAAATGCATCAGTCCAGTCTTGAGAACGCAATGAACATCATCCTCAGTAGGTGGAACTGGTTCCCAAAGAGAACTCTCAGAAGTCGGAGGATGAGCCATATTGCTCTCAACATACAAATCAGCAGAATATGAATCACAATCAAAGTAACATGCAGAAGGAGAATCATAATCAGAGGCACTGGCAGAATAAGCACTATTCACATAACCAAAATAGGTAGACATGGAAAAAGAAAAATACTAAAAATTACGAAACAAATAAAACACAACACATTTATACATGCACCACACACACCAAACAGAACATCACATCACAACACAAGACAAAACACAACACACACTGACACAACAAAAAGACCTAAGACCGAACCATTGGTCCCCGGCAACGGCGCCATTTTGCTGAGAGGGTCGCACCTCCCACAAAAGTTGAGCATATAAGAATGCAGTACAGTTACTAGGAAGTGACTCCTAGGTCGTCTCTCAAGGACCAAATTTGGTTCAAGTCTCAGATCAAACATGTAGTGAGGGGGGTTTTGAAAGTGTTTTTGCGATTAGAAATTAACAACATTAAAACTGGAAAGTAAATACAACCAAACATAATTGAAAATACTGAAATAAATAAACAAACCATGAGGACCGAACTGTCCAACAGATGACCGAACGGTTCTACATTAAGACTGAACGGTTTCTAAAACAAGATGTGTGAACTACTTAGAAAAAGGAAATTACTTCGCTTAAACTAAAACATAGTATGTGCATTGTAGCTTAAAAACACCGTACAGCTGGGGTTGAATTTCAATTGCTAGAATTAATTTAAATGCAACGAGCTGCAAGACAAATCTGAAAAACGCATTCAAGGAAAAATACATATAATTCCTTTAAAAAGCAACGTGTCACTGCTTGAGAAACAATGCATCCAATGCTAATAATTTCATTCCTTTACGCTAATGAATCAGGTGAACTGTAACTTGGAATTAAATGCCAAAGGAGCGTGAATCAATTGAACTGCAGCAGACAAATCATCACACGCATCTTCCATTAATTTAAAATAATATTTCAGCATAATTACTATGTGGCTGGAATTAAAGAAGCAATGCAAAGGTGCTGGAGCAATTAAAAGCAGCAAGAATCAACATACCGTGATGAACTTAAATGCAATAAATTAATAAGAAAATACGGTTTTGGCCAAAACAGAAATGTACTCTAATATAATTAATATCTCATTGAGTTAGGTGCAGGCTTGAAGCTAGTAAAATGAAACTCTTTGGAACTTTCTCCTTCAGAACGTAACTTTGCACACTACTTTCTTCCTTCCTTCATCACCGTGCACCCACTTCTCCCTTTTTCCAAAACTAAAATTCAAACCCAAGAGATACTGGAAGAGAAAGAAAATGAGAGCTTCACTGGCAGCTGGACCACCCCCAAATGTTCAAAGGTGAAAAGCAGAAAAGAAAAGGGTGGCAGCTGAACACCATTTCACGTTTTAGCCCCCCCCCCCATCATCCTCCGATTCAGTGTTGTGCCCTATTTCTTTTCTACCTCTGCTGGACGCTCCCCCTTGTGGGCCGTGGCATGCAACCTCTGGTCCGTCTCAAGCCCAAGTGATTCAGCATTTCTTCACCTCTAAAACGCTCCTTCCTTGTTTTTTTTTTTTCACTGTCACACCACTTCAATTTGTTGGACCGTCACACTACTGCTGGATGTAACCTTTTTCTCTGAAGCACCACTTTTCTCTGCTACGTGAAGCCCACCAACAGCCCTTTGCTTGCTGTTTTCCAAAAGAGAAAGAAAGGGAACGTGCGGATCCATGTGCTACTGTCCAAAAATCCCTTCTCATGGGCCCTCTCTCATTTCATGTGGCAGCTTCTTTTAAGGACATAGGATGTGTGCTATTTCTTCAATTGAATTGAATGTACTTTTCTTAATAGGCCAAAAATTAATCCAGCCATGACTGACACCGTTGGTTGCTGCCTTTCAATGTGGTCCCCTCCATTTTGCTTCTTAAAATTCAAGAATTAAAGGACTTGCTTAAGAGTGTTGGGAGGTCTTAGCATCATCCAATGATCAATTCCAGCCACCACAATTACTAAACAGCAAGCAAACAATGCAACGGATTAGAAATCACTCAAACAGCAGTAATCCTGGACTGACATATGAGAGTAAAATAAATACTGGGAACAGCACAGAATGAATTTGAACAAAGTAAAAACTATATGTTAAAATAGACATCCAGACGAAACTATGAAAAAAAATTGCATGGAAAACGGATAAGAATTGAACTCAAACGAAGACACACAAGTTGACACAAACAGCAGTAATCACTGGACTGACATATGAGAGTAAAATAAATACTGGGAACAGCACAGAATGAATTTGAACAAAGTAAAAACTATACGTGAAAATAGACATCCATACGAAACTATGAAAAAAAATTGCATAGAAAACGGATAAGAATTGAACTCGAACGAAGACACACAAGTTGACACAACATTCACGCAGCATTGTGCGAAAATTGAAATGACTGAGATGCATTTGGCTCAATTTCCATTTCTCATTTAACCTTCAAATGTCCCAAATTGTATCTCCAAATTTTCCTTGTAAAATAATTAGCTCAGATGATTCAAATTAGTTAAAATAAGAATTTCCGATCAAATTTAGCACAATTAGGAAAAATAGGATAATATTGTACATTCAAGCACAATTCCTTGATTAAATCCGGTACAATAAACTAAGTGAAATCAATAAAATATTGATTCATCACCCTCCTTCAATCACCATGCGCCGAGACACCCTCTTCTTTGTTGGATGTGCTGAGCTTGCTGCTGTTTGGTAGTTGCTCTCCGTGCCAATCAATCTCTGGGCCGCTTCTCTTTTCCAGCTGCTGGGCCAAGTGGTTATAGCTGCTGCACTTCTTCTATTTCTTCTGGACCGTGAAGGTCTGCTTCCAACTCAGCTGGACGTTAATTTTCTCTGCTGGATTATGTCCATCTTCCTCCAAGCTGCCGGAGCGTGATATGATGCTACTGCCGTGAAAAAAACAAGACTTCTCTAATGGTTGTTTTCTTCATGAATCCAAGTGACGCCACCACATCCGTAATGGAGAGAGAATAAGTTGTCCGTGGACCCATGTGTTTAGGTGAATTGTGAATGGGACCGTGTAACTTGTTGTTTAATTATTGGATGGCAAGTTGTAAAAGCAACGTGGTATGTGAGCTGCTGCCCCTTGGAAGTGTTGGACCGTGAAGGAATCAAGGTGCTGGACGTGCTTCTGTTGGGTGCAGGCCGTGAGCCTCTTTTTCTTCCAGCACCACTTCTTAGCTTCTCCAACCAAGCCCTTCTCCATGTGCACTCCCATAATTTACATCCACACCTCTCTTTCGTTTTATTTTAAAATATATTTGATGTGGCATCTTTCTTTTGACCTCCAAATGTTCCAAAATTTATCCAACAATTTCCCTACAATTAATAATGCAAATAATTAGCTCTAATAATTCAAATTAATTAAAATAAGAATTTCTGATCAAATTAAGCACAATTAGGAAAAATGGGAAAATACTGGACATTTAAGCACAATTCCCTGATTAATTCTATCACACTAAACTAAGTGAAGTGAATAAAATATTGACTCATCACTATACTGCATTCTTTTATGCAAACAACTTTTGTGGGAGGTGCGACCCTCTCATCAAAATGGCGCCGCTGCCGGGGACCAAAGGTTCAGTCTTGGGTTTTTGTTGTGTGTGTTTATATGTTGTGTTAATATATGTTTCATCTGTTATGTTTTTGTTGTGTGTGTTTTGTCTCGTGTTGTGATGTGATGTTCTGTTTTCTGTATGCGTGTTGTATGTGTTTTGTCTGTCATTTAAAAAAAATTTGTCTTGTGTTTTATTTGTTTCGTAATTTTTTTAGTATTTTTATTTTTCCATGTCTACCAATTTTGATTATGTGAATACTGCTTATTCTGCCGATGCCTCTAGCTATGACTCTTATTCTGCATATTACTCTGATTGTAATTCTGCTGACTTTTATGCTGAGAACAATATGGCTCATCCTCCAACTTCTGAGAGCTCCCTCTGGGAGCCGGTTCCACCTAATGAGGATGGTGATCATTTAGTTCTCACTACTGGACTGATGAATTTGTTGCCCAAGTTTTATGGTCTAGCAGATGAATGCCCACATGAACATTTGGATAGGTTTTATCGAATTTGCTCTTTAATGAAACTTCCAAATGTTCCGGATGATCTAGTTTTCTTAAGGGCATTCCCGCACTCATTAGAAAGAGCAGCAAAAGATTGGAAAGACTCTCTTCCTCCAGGATCCATTACCAGATGGGAAGATCTTGAGCATAAATTTCTGAGCAAATTCTCCTATGTGCAAGATGGATACAACAACGGTCCTGGATGGAATGACCCTAGCTTGGGATGGTATGGTGCTCCACAACAATATCAGGAACCACCATTCCAGAGTACTTTTATGTCTCCACCAGTCCAACAATACGAGAGTCAGCAATATGATGCTCCTTCCCAAATAGCTCCTCAACCTTCTACTTCTGAGCCTACATTGAAGGAGTTACTAAGGCAGATGGCCATGTAGAACATTGAGTTCATGCAAGAGACCAGAGCATCCATTCAAAGTTTGAATGATCAGATAGGGCAGATGGCCACTCAACTCACTAAGGAACAGTCTCAAGATTCAGAATCACCATTTCAGACTGTTCTGATTCCTGATGATGTTAGTGTCATCCGCATAGGAGATGGGGAGCAGAGTCATGAGCTTACTATCGCGCCACCTACTTTCCCATCGCCCTATGGCCCTACTCTTGCACATGAGGAGACTGATGAAGATTTTGAGTGCCAGACAGGTATAAGCAGTAATTCTGAACCAGGTAGACCACCTTCATTTTCCCACACTCTACCAATCTTCAAGGAAGTGGAGGTAAACATACCTAATTTTGACTATGTTGCTGATGATTATGTTGTTGATAGGTATGTTGATAATAATATTGTTGATGAGCATGTTTTTAATTCCCCCTCTTTGCATGATGAGAACCAATTTTTGATATCAAATTCGTATGTTTATTCTCCATTCACTGAACATGAATCTGAGTCTGTGGTTGATATTGTTTCTGAATTTGAAAGTGATTCATGTTCTGAGAGTATATTTGAGGTTCAGCCTGTTACACTGGGATTGGGTGTTATACCCCTGCATGTAATTTCTGTAGAGCCACATTGCACTAACCATGTTGCAGGAGGTACACACGAATTTAATCAACAAACACCCACTATTGAAGACAAGGGTGCGAGCCTTCAAAACGATTTCAACATCAATAGGCACCTGCTGAACCTAATCATCAACAATTCTTATTTCTTAGATCCAGCTATGGAAGACATTTCCCTGCTAGATCAAATCTGGAGGATGAAGAAATTCTTCCTCAAAACTTCCTTGCTGGATCCAATGGTGGAAGACATCTCCCTACAAGTCCAAAATTGGCAACTGCCACCATAACCAGGGGAGTTTTCTTTTTCTCTTCTCCCCCTTTCGCTACTTTTATTGCACTTGTCCATGATCTGTTGACTGTTATGATTTCTGATCTTATGCTTATGACACATTGAGGGCATTGTGTAGTTTAAGTGTGGTCTATTGGGGGAGATTCTGATTTTTCTTTGTTAGTTTTTGTTTTCTGTGTTAAATTTTTTCTTTTCTAGGTAGTTTTTGTTTTGTTTTGTGTACAGTTTTACATGTTTCTCTTGATTTCTGGACTTTGTTTAAGTTGTAGACTTGTCTTTCACTTCACTTCATTGATACTTGGCTTGAAATCTTTGCTTTTCTTTGCTTGGGAAGATGATTATGATGTTTGAGAGGTTGATTTGATTGTGACATAAATTACCCTGTGTGAGATTTGAGCCACTTGATGTTCTTTCTTGTGCGTGATATGTCTCTTGATTGCTTGCGCATATGCCTTGGCTTGATTCTTGTTGATAATTCTTGATTGATATGCATGTTTGGAAGTGATAAAGGCAGTTTTGTTTTTGAGCCTCTCTAGCCAAATAAGCTTACCTTGTTCTGATTCTTTGAAAACCCTTTTTGAGCCTATACTTTCCTCAATTCTTTGTTTCGAAGCTCATACACTAGCCCTAAGTGAAAAACCATGATTACCTTAACCCTAGGGAATTTTGGAGCTTTGGAAGTGTTTTCGGAACAAGTGTGGTCTCCTTGGGGATTTGATGAATTGGTTAGTTGGTTCCTCTTCTTGTTTTGTTTTTGCAAATATGATTTATATCTTGTCTCTTATAGATGTGTGCTAAAGAGAGAAAAGAAAAGAGACCGGATGAAAAAAAAATAGAGAAAAATGAGAAAAATAAAAAATTGTGAATAATGGAGTCAAGAAGAGGATTGAATTAGAGGTTTGGGTGTGTTTAACTATGTTTACACTTGTTCCCCATTGCTCCTCTATTTCTTTTGGTTTGTAGCTTCTCATCCATATTTATCCTCCCTTGTCCTTGGCCCCATTACATCCATAAAAGACCTTTTGATTTGAACATGCGTATGTTTTGAGTGTTGATATTAGAGGCTTGCCAAGTCTGTTGTTGCTTGTTTTCTTGAGTGCATTGAGTTGAAATTCTTTACCTTAAACACTTGAGAGAGACACTGATAGTGCATCTGTGACGTTCTGGTTTTTTTGATTCACCTCTTGAGCTGATTGATCATTTTGCCATGTCTTGAATTGCTTGGATGATTTCATGAGTATCTGCTTTCTCTGATTCATTCTGTGTTGAAATTGGCTACTGTTTTTCTCTGTCCAGATTCCTTGAGAACTAGAACTATGTAATTTTGTTTCTGTCCTTGTTAATCTTTGTTTTCTGTGTGCTTAGTTGGTGTCACTTCCTGATGTTCTTTGAACTATTCCTTGAGCTGCGTCTTGATTTTGCCCAGGAGTGCAAAAGACTAAGTGTGGTCTATTTTGATGAGTCAATATTTTCTTGACTTCACTTAGTTTATTATGCTAGAATTAATCAGGGAATTGTGCTTAAACGTCTAGTATTTTCCCATTTTTCCTAATTGTGCTTAATTTGATCAGAAATTCTTATTTTAATTAATTTGAATTATTTGAGACTAATTATTTGCATTATTAATTGTAGGGAAATTGTTGGATAATATTTGAGACATTTGGAGGTCAAAAGAAAATGCCACATCAATTATACTTTAAACTAAAATGATTGAGGAGGTGTGGATTTCAATTAGGGGGTGCAAACGGATGAGATGGAACGTTGGGATGAAGACGTGGTGCACAGAGCAAACCTCGGCCCAGCTTGCTTTCATATGAAGAGCATCACGTTCCAGCTGCCACCGAGAAGACTTCTTCAATTTTTATAAGTTCACTCACCGGTCCAGCAAATGGGAAGTTGCCACGGCCCAAAGAAAAAAAAAAAGGGGGCTGCACGTTAAGAAGAAGGTGGTGTCACGGAGTGGGCTGGACGGGTGGAAGGAGCTGCCACTATTCATTTAAGGGATTTTTTTGGCTTCTTTTTGGTGAGCACACGGCAACAACACGGCCCACGTGAAGAAGCAATCACACGGACAGCATTTTCCAGTAGTTTGGAGGTGCACGAAGAAGCAACGTCCAAGCAGCTCATGGTCTTGAGCTTGGAGGGGTGCACAAAGAAGGGGCAGCAGGCCAGCTATCCAGATTCACGCTGGCAGCAGGAATTGGGCTGGACGTGTGAAGAGAGCTGAGACGTTGAGCTGGACGGAGGGGATTCATTTTTCAATTTAAGGGCACGCAACAGGGGACGTGCGGGAGAGCCGCCACTGGCCATTCTCTCAGTTTTATGTTTTTCAGAGGCTTTTGTTTTAAACATTTTTGGAGAAATGTAAGAACGGAGTTGAGATGAAAAGCACGTGAATTGGAGGAAGAAGTGCTATCGGTTTTTATTCTGGACGACAAAGGGATTATGTTCAGCGTTGAGTAGAAGTGAAGCGGTGATACAGTAATTTTAATTGATTTGTTTTGGAAAGAAGCAGTTGCCATGGTGTGCTGGAATGGGGTCTTCAAAAAGGTTTTTTTTATTGTAGCAGCGGTGATGGAATGAACCGAGGATGCTGCACGGTGATTGTCATTTTGGGGTTCTTGGATTTTAATTTTTAGAAGCAGCACACGGTGATTCATGGCCAGTGATAACAGTTGAAAAACTGTTATTTTCATGCTTAAAATTGATACTAAAAGCAACCTTTATACTTAGAAACTAGCTTGAAATCATGCTTTTCTTTATATTTTCAGAAATAAGAGAGTTGGACAGGTTTATGCTTGATTTCAGTGTTTTTGTGCAGGTTTTAAGGTGAATTTGGTGAAAGAAGTGAAGAAGGAGAGATATGGAATCAGAAAAGACATCAAAAAGTGCAAAAGGAGAAGCCGAAGTCACCGCTCAGCGGCAGTTTACCGCTGAGCGGCACTCAGGAGCTCACGGGAGGACCGCTGAGGGGCAAAATGGCCGCTGAGGGGAAGAAACGTGACACGCACTTACCGCTGAGCGGTATTTTACCGCTGAGCGGCACTTTAATGGGCTTGGACCTAATTTTCTGTAATTTACGAATAATATATAAGCTTTAGGGTTTCCTAGGGTTTGTATCTTTGGCTGGAACGAAGTAAACACTCTCTCTTCCACCCCTTTGAAGGAGGATCTTGGATGCTGAGGCTTCCTCTTCACCTTTTTAGGGTTTTTATCTTTCATTCTTTCATTGTTATTCATCTAGGTTCACCATGAATATGGTGAACTAAACTCTGTATGTTTGTTGGGGAATCAATGTAATCTTTTGAAGCTCTCATATATGGAATTTGTTTTTACGTCTTTTATTTAAGATATATGCTTTCTTTCATCATTAGTTAGGGTTTTTCCTCTTTGTTTAATGCTTGCATTGTTTAACTCATTCGATGCATGATTATTGGTTTTGTCGATACGGGCGCGTACGGGGAAGTCTAGATCCGGGGAATTTCTCCCAATATGATATTGGTTGTCGTTAAGATCCTGCACTTATGAACTGATCATTAGGAATGCTAGGAATTGTATGAACTCGTGATTAGGGAGAAGCCTTCTTGAAAGGTACTTTAGAGAGTGGCATTAACAATGATGATTTGAATGTTGAATTCCTAAAATATATGAGAGTGGATAAGATGAAATTGACCCCCAACAACATATTCATACATATATTTCATTGAAAGTGTTTATCTTTTGCTTTTTGCCATTGATCAAAACTTCATGCATACATATTTAATTTTCGTCTTTTGTATATAAAGTCCAAATATTTCGTCTTTAAGTCTTAGCTAATCAAGAAACCACACAACTAAACTAGGCCGTGAGTCCTTTGGGAAGAACGATACTTGGTCTTACCAAGTTTATTACTTGAACGATTCGGTCACACTTGCCGATTGAAAAACAAGTTTGTGACATCATATTTTGGTGTTCATAAATTTGTCCATCAAGTTTTTGGCGCCGTTGCCGGGGACTCGTGGTTTAACTGGTTAATTTGTGTGATTATTGATTATCTTTGACTTTAATTTTGAATTTCTGTTTTTATTTTTTTCTGTTTTTATTTTTTCGGTTTTTATTTTATTTTATTTTATTTTCTGTTTTCTGTTTTTATCTTCTCCTATATCTTTTTGTGCTAACCAAATCGTTTCTAGGGTTTTGTTTTTTGTGTATGCAGGAGGCAATTCGAACTAGGAGCAAGAAAACAACAGAACCTCTGCTTGAAGGTCTAGACGAGAGTAGACGGAGGAGAAGAATCCGAACATCTAGAGAACTTTTCCCTCCTCTGGAAACTCTGTTGCAACCATCACCACAAGGTTCTGTTCATAGCACAGAAAATATGGAGAACAATAATGTTAGAAGAACTCTTGCTGATTACACCAATATAGCTGGACCTCAACACTTTAACAGCATAGCTAGACCTAGAGTCAATGCAGCCAATATGGAGGTCAAACTAGCACTGATCCAACTGGTGAAAAGCAATCAATTTAATGGGTTATCTCATGAAAGCCCATATGAGCACCTTACTACATTCAATGAAATTTGCAACACAGTCAAAATTAATGGGGTGCCAGATGAAGCGATCAAACTTAGTTTGTTTCCTTTCTCATTGGGAGGCAATGCTAAGCTTTGGTTGAATTCTTTCCCAGAAGGAAGTTTCACAGAGTGGGAAGCAGTAGTAACAAAGTTTTTGAACAAGTACTTTCCACAATCAAAGGTGACAAAAGGCAAGCAAGAGATATGTTCATTTAAGCAGGGCATGGAAGAATCACTGGGGCATGCATGGGATAGATACAAAAGTCTACTAAGAAAAACACCCACGCATGGTTTTGAAGAACAGCAAGTAGTCTTAACTTTCCTTGGAGGGCTTGGTTCACAAACCAAGATGATGCTGGATGCCTCAGCAGGAGGCAATATTAAATGGAAAACTCCAGAGGAAGCAACAGAGATTATAGAAAACATGGCTACTAGTGATAATGAGCTGCACAGTGAGAGAGGAGCTCCTATGCAAAAAGAAGTTCTCCAATTACAGACACATGATGCCTTGCTAGCTCAAAATAAAATTATAACTCAACAGCTGGAAACTCTGACGAAAACTCTTGCACAATTACCTAAAGAGTTGAAAACTGCTGCACAGGTACAAACCTAGTTGTGCGAATTATGTGGAGGTGACCATATCAATGGTCAATGTGCCTTTCCAGTTGAAGCTGTAGAGGACGTTAATTTCATGGCCAATCAATTTCCATACCGTCAAGGGAATTACAATCAAGGGTGGAAACCACACCCAAGCATTGGTCAAGGACAAACTGGGCAAGCTAGTCAATATAATAAGCAGTAGCAGCAACCAACCTTTTGGCAACAGTTATCTATGCTTAATGAAAAATCAACAAGGTTGGAAGAAACTCTTCAGCAATTCATACAGAAAACTGAATCTTCTCAAAAGAGCACTGAAGCTGCTATAAAGAATTTGGAGATTCAAATGGGTCAGATTACCAAGCAATTGGAAGAAAGACCAAATAGAAATTTTGGGGCTAATACTGAGGTTAACCCCAGAGAAGAGTGCAAGGTGGTAAAGAGTGTGAATGAAGAGATAATTGAGTTAGAAGAAGGAGAAACAGAAGAAAGAAGAGAAATAGAGAGCAAAAATACTTTTCCTTTTCCAATAAATCAAGAGAAACAATTGGATTTCACAGAATTATTCAAGATGTTGGATAATGAAGCACCTTGGGAACAGATTCTACAGCAAATCGCAGTTTACACAAAATCTGATGAGAACATCTCTACAAAGAAAAGACGTAGAGGTGATGAAGCAAAGAAATGTATAACTGTTAAGAAAGAGTCATTCCCTCCTAAAGCATCAGATCCAGGCAGTTTTTCTATCCCTTGTATCATAGGGAAGAAAAAGGTAAAGAAAGCTCTCCTTGATTTAGGTTCAAGTGTTAACTTGATACCTTATTCTTTACTGGAGCAAATCGGCAATGTTAAAGTGAAACCTGCAAAGGTTAAAATAGTAATGGCCGATGGATCTTCAAAGGAGCCATGTGGGATTGTAGAGGACATTATAGTTTGTGTTGGCAAACTTCAGTTCTTGGCAGACTTTGTGGTGATGAAGATGGAGACAGAGAAGATATCATACTTGGAAGACCGTTTATGAAAACGGCCAGGGCTATCATTGATGTAAATGAAGGTATAGTGGTGCTCCAGGACAGAGAGGAGAGAGTGGTGGTAGACGTCTTCAAAGATGAGACGCAAGCAAAGGAGGAAGAGCCTAGTTATAAAGCTGCATTTCGAGATGCACCCATGACTAGCCATAAAGATGAAAATCTCAAGGTTGCAGGTAACCATTGTTTGTTGTTTCAGGTACCCAAGGAAGAAGAGATTGGAAGAGGAGAAGAAATTCCTAGTGACTGGGAGAAAAGAAAACTCCAACTTGGCACACCTGTAAGAATCAAGAACAAGTTGTGGGTTGTGAAGGGCTTTAAAGAGAAGGAGATGATAGACATAGAGTCCCCATATTCTAGAAGGACCAAAACAGTTCAAAGGAAACAGCTGAGGAGTTGTTGGAATGACAACATCAACTATAAAGAAGATGGAACTTGAATTTTATTGGGTCAAGCTAATGATGTTAAAAGAGCGCTTGCTGGGAGGCAACCCAGTGGATTTAAAGACTTTTGATTTGGTTTTGTAATTTTTAATTTGTGAACATTATTTTTGTAATTATTTTGTTGGAGATAGCATCTACTGAAGGATGCTAGGTGGTTAAGTATCTACTGAAGGATACTATGTTTGCAACACCTGCTGATGGGTGGTGGTAAGAAAATTTAACACCTACTGAAGGGTGTTGGTGGATTTTGGGTCAGGCTCGTGACGTTAAACAAGCGCTACCTGGGAGGCAACCCAGTTGATTGAATATTTCTGTTTGTTTATTTTAGTTAGGGTTTGCATAAGCATTTTAAACATTGAATTGCAGGGAACCAATGAGAGGCATGTATGGGAGGCACGTAGGTTAAGAAAAGAAGGAGAAGAGCACATCACGAAAGTGCCGCTGAGCGGTAATTTACCGTTGATCGGTACTCTCGCAGAATGGGCTTTAGTTCCCCTTAGCGGGACCCGAGCCCATTAGGGTATTTTTAAACCCTAAGCTGCACCCTTGCTCACACTTTCAGATTTTTCTCTGCACAAACACCCTCACATACCTTCTCCAAGGTTTTCCACATATTTTCACTCTTTCCTCTTAAGAAAATTTCTCTTCCACTCACTTGTTCACTAGTGTGTCATCAAAGTTTGGGGTTGGAAGAGAGCATTCTAGCTTGGAAGCATTCTTATTGCATCTAGTATCTCCACCCAAGTAAGTAAAATGCATTTTGTTCATTCTAGGGTTCTTGAATTTGAATGTGATTGTCAAAGCATGAATATTTAGGGGTTTTGATTTCTATGCATGATTTGATGATATATTTGATGTTTGAACCGATTAAACTGCATGATTATGAACTGGAAAACTGAAAATTGCATTTGGGTGGAGTTAGAACAACTTTAAAACAAGATTTTCAAAAATCTGCAGAGTTACCGCTGAGGGGTAAACTACCGCTGAGCGGCACTCTGCCAGATTTGGTTTTTCTGAATTTTTGCGTGTTGGAATGTGGCACTGGTGGCGCTGAGGGGAAATTCTGGCCCTCAGCGGTGGTTTAGCTTCGAAAGGAGTTGTGTTCTATGTTTTATTAATGATGAACATCATGTTCTGTGGTTTTGTATTTGTGTTTTGAATGTAGGAATGGCATCCTCTTCAGGAAAAAGATTGAAAACCATGGCAACCAAGAGAAAGGAAAAGGAACCAGAGCAACCCCACTCTAGCAGGTTCCTCTCTAGGAAACATGAGAAGCACTTTAAGGTGGTTTAGGACAAGAGACTTCTGATGGAAAGAAAGGTTGGAATGATACCTAACTTTGCTCCTCAATTTGGAGAGCAAGTGTTAGGGAATGATTGGGGAAAGCTAGCCACTTATCCTGCACCTGCCAACACAGCTGTGGTAAAGGAATTTTACACCAATGCAAAGAAGATTGGTGATTATCTAGCTGAGAATTATTTGGGCTATGTCAGAGGCCATGCTATCAGGTATGATCCTGATTCTATTAATAACTTCCTGGACACTGTATGGGCTGGTGAGCAGTGCCAGTTTGCTCTTTGCATGGAGGAAGGTGCTGATTATGAGGATGTGGAGAGAGTATTGTGTATACCTGGAGGACACTTCCAAAGGAATAGATCTGGCTCAGTGGTTAACATTAGGAGGACGGATTTGACTCCTCTTGCAAAGTATTGGATGGCGTTTTCTCATGCCAACATTCAGCCATGTTCACATGTGTCAGATATTACTCTCAGCAGGGCACTATTCATCTACTATGCTATCAGAAATTTAAATGTTAATATTGGGCAGGTGATAGCTGATGAAATTAGTGTATGTGCTAACACCTCAAACAACAAAGCACCACTAGGACATCCTTCTTTGATCACTCAACTTTGCAAGCTAGCTGGGGTGGACACTTCTGTTCCACCATTTGAGAGGCCAAGAAAAGCTATTGATGAGGCCTATTACAGACAGTACTGTGGAGGTGAGGATGCAGCTCAGCTAGTTCCACCACGCCGGGCTCGTAGAGAGAGGGCCAGCATAGAGCCAGACATCTGCTGATACACATGAAGCAGAACCATTCCAGATGAGGGACATGTATATGTCTCTTATAGGTGCTCAGTTGCAGTCCATTCACAGAGGGCAGGTGGCCACTGCTGAGATGATTGTGGGGATGTATGATACACCTCCAGCCCACAGGTGGACTATGGATGAATTCCATAATGTGGTAGCTTGGCCAGAAGAACCAGTGCATGGAGGAGGAGCTGGAGCAACTGAAGCTTCAGCTAGAGAGATGGAAGAAGATGAAGCTGATGATGATGATGCATTTGAAGATGAAGAAGATGAGGAGGAAGAGGAAGATACAGAGGATAGCTCAGACTGATGAGGAGCTGAGATAACATTTACTGATAAATGCTATCATATGATTATGCTTTTGTGGTTTAAGTCTTCTGAACTTATTTGTTTTTGTTTTTAGATTAGGGGTTGATGTACTCTATTGAACACCTGGTTTGTTATGATGGTTTGTTATTAACTGTGATTGTGTGATAAGTAATGCTGAATGATGCTTATGATTGATTGATGTTGAGATGATGTGCACATTAAAAGGCTTATACAGGTGATTCACAAGCTTTGTGAACAAATGCAGGATATCATGATTGTGATTGTGAAATTAAGCAG
Source organism: Vigna umbellata (assembly GCF_029865625.1). Lineage (NCBI taxonomy): Eukaryota > Viridiplantae > Streptophyta > Magnoliopsida > Fabales > Fabaceae > Vigna > Vigna umbellata. Next base: position 37,711,103 of record NC_142165.1, on the reverse strand, counting down.
GATGTGTATGTCAAATGTGAATGAGCTTATATGTGAGGTTTTGAGCTCCAGAGTTGTTATTGTTGAATGCTATTACTTTGAAAGCTTGCCCAGGTTTTCTATGATTGAATCAATTGCTTGTTTTGCATCATATGATCAAGGTCGTTTGTTGGAAACCTTTTTATTGGCCAAATTCGTAAAATTAGCCCACTAAAAGAGAACACTTTGTGTTCTATCCTTTTGAACCCTTAGCCTTGAACGTACACTGAAACCCTTGATTGAAAATCTTTACCCTGAGTTAAGTAGAAGATCTTGTGTGATATTGTTAAATGTTCAAGTTTGGGGTTGTTGGGAAAACATGAAAAAGGAAAAGCATTGAGCTAAGAGCTAAAAAGTAAGAATATGCAAAGAAAAGAAAAATAAGCAAAGCTCAATGCAAAGGCAAAAGAAAGTTGGGAATGAATAAGATGATTTTGTTGTTATGATTCTCTTAACTCAAGGATTTTGTGATCCAGAAAAACCAATTTTCTTGTTAGCCCAGCCACATTATAAGCCATTGAAAAGTCCTTGTGATGATGCATGCTTGTGAATGTTTTTGATTGTGGTAAAATGAAAGGCAAAGTTGATTCATGTAACATTGTGATAGTAGAGTGAATGAGTGATTACCTCTTATACACTTGTGTGTGAGTGAAACACTTTACCTAGTGAGGAAATATTCCATTAGCACATGAATATCCATGCTTAATTGATTGATCATTCATGAAAAATAACATTTGTTGGAATTTAAATGACTTTGTGAACATTAAAGCATGTGCACATCTTGATTGAACTCTTGGTCATAAGTTTGATTGATGTTTTTACTTATCTTGAAAAGAAGATTTTTGAATGACGTGAACCATCATATGAATTGGTTGAAGATGGAGTTACATCTTGTTTGCTTGAGGACAAGCAAAGTTCTAAGTTTGGGGTTGTGATAACAGTTGAAAAACTATTATTTTCATGCTTAAAATTGATACTAAAAGCAACCTTTATACTTAGAAACTAGCTTGAAATCATGCTTTTCTTTATATTTTCAGAAATAAGAGAGCTGGACAGGTTTATGCTTGATTTCAGTGTTTTTGTGCAGGTTTTAAGGTGAATTTGGTGAAAGAAGTGAAGAAGGAGAGATATGGAATCAGAAAAGACATCAAAAAGTGCAAAAGGAGAAGCCGAAGTCACCGCTCAGCGGCAGTTTACCGCTGAGCGGCACTCAGGAGCTCACGGGAGGACCGCTGAGGGGCAAAATGGCCGCTGAGGGGAAGAAACGTGACACGCACTTACCGCTGAGCGGTATTTTACCGCTGAGCGGCACTTTAATGGGCTTGGACCTAATTTTCTGTAATTTACGAATAATATATAAGCTTTAGGGTTTCCTAGGGTTTGTATCTTTGGCTGGAACGAAGTAAACACTCTCTTCCACCCCTTTGAAGGAGGATCTTTGATGCTGAGGCTTCCTCTTCACCTTTTTAGGGTTTTTATCTTTCATTCTTTCATTGTTATTCATCTAGGTTCACCATGAATATGGTGAACTAAACTCTGTATGTTTGTTGGGGAATCAATGTAATCTTTTGAAGCTCTCATATATGGAATTTGTTTTTACGTCTTTTATTTAAGATATATGCTTTCTTTCATCATTAGTTAGGGTTTTTCCTCTTTGTTTAATGCTTGCATTGTTTAACTCATTCGATGCATGATTATTGGTTTTGTCGATACGGGCACGTACGGGGAAGTCTAGATCCGGGGAATTTCTCCCAATATGATATTGGTTGTCGTTAAGCTCCTGCACTTATGAACTGATCATTAGGAATGCTAGGAATTGTATGAACTCGTGATTAGGGAGAAGCCTTCTTGAAAGGTACTTTAGAGAGTGGCATTAACAATGATGATTTGAATGTTGAATTCCTAAAATATATGAGAGTGGATAAGATGAAATTGACCCCCAATAACATATTCATACATATATTTCATTGAAAGTGTTTATCTTTTGCTTTTTGCCATTGATCAAAACTTCATGCATACATATTTAATTTTCGTCTTTTGCATATAAAGTCCAAATATTTCGTCTTTAAGTCTTAGCTAATCAAGAAACCACACAACTAAACTAGGCCGTGAGTCCTTTGGGAAGAACGATACTTGGTCTTACCAAGTTTATTACTTGAACGATTCGGTCACACTTGCCGATTGAAAAACAAGTTTGTGACATCATATTTTGGTGTTCATAAATTTGTCCATCAGCCAGCTGGAGATGCACTCACTGAACCAAACTTGTTTCTTTATAATATATAGATATATATTGAAAGCATTTTTATTTTTGGAGACATGCTTCGGCCGTGACAGTGAATTATTTGTGTCATTAAATGCTCATCTTGCTTCTTAGTCTTTTGCATTGAATATTTTATTTCCAAGCTGCATCTTTCGTTTTTTTATTAGTTAGCGTGGTTCTATTTTAATTTAGGTAGATGAGTTTTAGATTTCTTTTATTGCATTTCAATTCGGTCATGAGTTGTTTTAATCATTTAGTGCATTTAATTTAGTTCATTTCTAAGCACAAAAATTATTTCAAAACCCCCCACTTCGCGTGTGATCTGAGACTGAACCACAAATTGGTCCTTGAGAGACGACCTAGGAGTCACTTCCTAGTAACTATACTTCATTCTTTTATGCAAACAACTTTTGTGGGAGGTGCGACCCTCTCATCACACTGTCTGACGTCTATAAACGTCCGCCAATGCACAACCCGACGTCCAATGCCAACCCTAGCACAAAACCATTCAGGCATATGGTCGTCGGGGGATACACCTGGAGGTCTGTGTAGACGTCGGGGGAGGGAGGCGTCGGATGTCTGACGAGACGTCGGGGGAGGGAGGCGCCGGACGTCTGAGGAGACGTAGGGGCTGACACATCGGACGTCTATATACACGTCCGATGTCTACACCCCGACGTCTGAGTAACGTCACCCACAAAGACGTCGGGGGTAGGTGATGAAGAGGGTCGCACCTCCCACAAAAGTTGATTGCATAAAAGAATGCAGTATAGTGCTAGGAAGTGACTCCTAGGTCATCTCTCAAGGACCAAATTGTGGTTCAGTCTCAGATCAAACACGTAGTGGGGGGGGGTTTGTGATTTTTTTATGAATGCAAGTGAACTAAATCAAAACAGGAACATAAACACGGATGTAAACACAGGATTAAAACAGTTGATCACTTAAGCTAACATCATAACTAAAATATCACAACCAAGAAAAAGAGAGAACATTAAAATGAAAAATGCTTAAACCAAATTAAAAGTGTAACATTGAGCTAAACAATTAAATGCAAACTGAGAATTAAAACACCAATTTTAAAGCTGGATGTGTCGCTCCAAATTAAATCACCCTTGTCCTCTAAAACTCTTTCACCGTGGCCTCCTCCATCAAAATTGATTTCTCCTCTTCCTTTAATCAATGCTTCTAACCTTTAAACAAAAAAAATCAATTCCCCTACTGCTGAAACAAAAAGAAACCGAGAGCTAGTGCCATGTGGGTGGAACCGAAACGTGACACCACTCCCCTGCTCCACTTTCCCGTGCACACCATACAGCTCCTGGAATCGGCTACTTTCATTTTTTTTCCAAAGCTTCACACGTTCCATCATCCTAGGGTGCGTGTTTCTCCCACGCTGTGACACCTACTCCAATCTAATTCCTATCTTCATTTTTTTATCCACCACCGTATGTGCCATTCTTCTAGACATCCTTTTTCCTTACATTTATCCACCTTCCCGTGCACACCCTTTTCTCCATCTAAACGATTAAATATTGCTTTTCAAAGTGAAATAAATGCTTCCAATGACCGAACCCCTATGATGGGCCGTGCACACCACTTCATCCAATCAACATGCTCCTTTCATTCTCTATTCCAGCTAAGCTAAATAGAAATAAATTCCTAAAGTCAATCACCGTTCCATTTCTTACTCCTACCCTTATTCACCGTGCACACCCTTTCTCAAGCCAAAAGAAATGAATTTCTCTTAGGTGGCAGCAGCTTCTATTACAAAAAAAAATGTTGAAAAGCCAAAGACAGAAAACTAAGTGAAGATGGCAACCGTGAACGTTCTTCCCCTTCAAAAGTGCATGAACCTAAGAAATAAAAAGGGCATGTGGCAAAACGTGGGTGGCGGTTGGGTCAGCTTCATGAATCCTCTCTCAAATGCAGCAAGACCGTGAGTTCTTCTCTCAAACCGAGAGTTCTCCCACCTAATCTCTAAAAAGAATGAAAACAGAAAGCTGATTCCCGTGTGCACACCATTTTCTCTGCGCACAGCTATGTGCTGGAATGAAAACCGAGAGATGCTTCCAACCGTGGCACCACATCCTTGCTCCAGCTCCTACTTGAATCAGCCTTCCAGCAGCTGTGCCGGTTCCTTTCCCAAACTCCACGTGTGCGCACCACCAAAATCTCAATTGAATCAGCACCCACTTCTTTCCAAGAGAATCAGCGTACAAAGTAAAAAGAATGAAAATGAGGGTGAATGTGGCAGCAGCTGCTGAACCCAAACTTCAATCAAAAGCTTATCAAAAAGGTCACCAAACCAAGATGAAAAAGGCAATGAAACAAGAGCTCTTCATTCATAATGAAAAACGTCCAAAAGCAAGAGCTCGGACCCAAAAAATAAAACCGAGAGTGAGTCCCCCTGGAACACAAGCCGAGAGTGTGTACATTGAAAAAAAAACAAGTGGCGGCTGGGCCCAAACTTCTAAGACCGTGTGTCCCTTTTTTTAGGGTAGGGTCCACACAAATAAAACCCTAGGTGCCAAGTCATTAATTTCTAATTTTGGGTCTAATCTAATTTACCAAAAATTGACCCAAAATATAAGAGTTGATTCAAAAATTCTAAACTACTGAATTACAATTTAATTAATTCAAAAATGTTTGTCTGGAGAGTCTTGAATTTATTTGGCAATCTTCCTGATGTCCCAAAATGTATTTCCGAAATTTTCCTGCATTTCAAAAATGCACTTAATCAGCTCAGAAAATCCAAATTAGCACAATTACAAATTTCCGACCAAATTAAGCGGAATTCGGAAAACGGGGAAATAACAAACAATTAAACACAATTCCCTGGTTTATTTAAGTGCAATAAACTAAATATAATTCAAGAAATAACGACTCATCAGTAGGTCGGACGTGAAAAGGCCAAAAGAATGGACGTCTAAAGCCCTTTCTGCACTAGTGAGGATTGGTTGCCTTTAAGCTTCTGTGCGAATACAATGAATGAATACTTGCTAGGGAGACAAGACATTGTAAATTAGTCATTAGGAGTAGGCTTTCTTCACCCAGACATCGAGTTTAAAGTATTAGAAAGTGGCATTAACATTAATGAAGAAAGATGAATTCTTAAATACATGAAAGTGGATAGGATGAATTGAAAACCCCAACAACATCATCATTCCATAATTTACATCAATCACTTTTGCTTCTTTTGATCCAATTGATCAACACATGCATTCATATTTAATTTTTAGTATTTGCATTTAAATTTACAAGAATTTGTTCACAAGTCTAATTTAATCAACAAATCACATAACTGTTTAGGCCGTGAGTCCTTTGGGAAACGATACTTAGTCTTACCATTTTATTATTACTTGATACGATTCGGTTACACTTGCCAAGAGTTAACAATAGATAAACTAAAATTCCTGGTAGACTTTGTGGTGATGGAGATGAAGGAATATGAGAAGGTCCCAATCATTCTTGGAAGACCATTTATGAAAACGACAAAGGTAATCATCAATGTGGATGATGGGATGAAAGTGCTTCAAGACCGAGGAGAAAAGGTGATCTTTTATGTTTTCAAAGTGGAGCAGCAGATTCAAGAGAAGGAGGCTAGTCATAAAGCTGCATGTAAGGATGCACCCTTGAGTAGTTCAAAAGCTGCAAAGCCGGTCTTCAAAGGTAAAAATTGTTTCTTGCCACAAGTCAAGGAAGAAGAAAAAGATGGCAGAGGAAGGAAGGTTCATGATGACTTGATGGAGGCTGATGAGTCATTATTTTCTATTACTAACTTAGCTATTCGCACCATATTGTGTTAGTGAATTGTGCTTAATTTTCAATTATTGTTGCATTTTCAGTATTTGGGCTCAATTTCAAGACTAATTCTTATTTTAATTAATTTGAATTATTTTAGCTTAAGTATTTCAAGCATTATGTGCAGGACAATCACTATTTGAGAGGTTGAGAAAAGGTTTGAACGTCAAAGACATGACCGAACGGTCTGTCAAAGAATTGACCGAACGGTCTGTCAAAGAATTGACCGAACGGGCTGTCAAAAAATTGACAGAACGGTCTGTCAAAGACTTGACCGAATGGTCTGTCAAAGATTGGTCTATTAAAGACTTGACTGAGCGGCCTGTCAAAGACTGACCGAACAGTTGTTGAGAACCTGCAATGAATGGTCGAGCACTACACTACCGATCGGTTTGTTGACGGATTAGCTGAATGGTCTGTGGAAACCTAGATCAACTAACTGAATCGTACGACATAGCCTTGATGCATGAGTTTCCCTGAACTGAACGGTCGGTTGAAGTCTGCACCAAACGAGCTGAGAAAGCCTTGTTGGAAGCTTCATGAAACAGTCATATACCAGCTGAGCACTGTTGAACAGAATGGCCGAGCATCACAGAATCAATTGGTCTATGGACGCATATACCGAACGATCTGTGAAAGCTTACACAGAATGGCCGAACACTAATGAATCAAACGAAAAACAACTTTTGTCTGAGAGTGGATGACCGAACGGTCTTGTGAAGACTGCATAGTACTGGTTGAGCCTGTAGAGCCCTTAAGGACTGAACGGTCAGATGTAGTAACTAGAGTACCTCAGCAACAGTGTTGGAAGCACATTTTGGGACTTCAAGAGGATGGACACGTCAATAGTGTAGTTAATTTCGTTTTAGAAGGTGATTGAGTCAAACTTTAGGACTTTGGGCCCAATTTTAGGTCATTTTGTAGGACAAGCCCATTAGGAGGGCGTTTTGGTCTTTTGCGTTATATAAAAACCCTAAAATCAGATTTCTCAACACTCTTCTAGCCGCCACTTAGAATTTAAGTTCTTGGGAACTTCTTCTTCTTCTTGTATTGAACTTTGTTTCTTTGCAGTTTCATAGTTCAATGTGTTTCTGCACTCAAGTTTTCTCTTCATTTTACACTTTTACTGTTCATTTGTTGCTGCCAATCGGTTTTATACTATTCATTTCGTTATTTCTTCTTTTCGTTCGGTCTTTTTACTGTTCATTGTTGGCGTTCTACTGTTCATTTCGTCTTCTTTACTATTGTAGTTCGTCATTTCACTGTTCATTGGCGTTTTTTGTTTCTAGTGCATTTTCCAATTGCAAATTCACGTTCTGCTGATTAAGATTCATTTTTCTGCACTGTTCTAGCGTTTATTTCACTACAATTTTGTTTCTGCTGCGTTTTAAATTCTGCACGTTACTGTTTCTGTATTTACTGAAATTACCGTTTGGATTTCCAATAACACCGTTCAGTCTCTAACAAGCTTCACTGTTAGAGACCGTTCAGCTTTGTCTGCATTCAATTGTTTAGTTTTCAATCTCATTTTCCATTCGGTCTTTCCTTAATATCGTTCGGCTGTCTTGAGTTTTAATTCGTTTTCATTTTGCTGCTTTGATTCCGTTCGGCCTGCGTCTTTGCTTATGTTTACCGTTCGGTCCATTGTTAGGACCGTTCGGCTTTTACAATTCAATTTACCTTCCACTATTTGGTCACTACTTCAGACCGTTCGGTCCTTCATAGCGTCGTTCGATTTTAACACTTGTTGTTAGAACCGTTTGGTTTTCTGATTTCATTAACCTTAATGATTTCCATTTTGTTTGGTTGTCTTTAATTTCCAATTTTAATTTAGTTTAATTTTCCTTGCAAAAACACTTCCAGACCCCCCTACTGCGTGTTTGACCTAAGTCCTGAACCACATTTGGTCCTTGAGAGACGACCTAGGAGTCACTTCCTAGTTATACTGCATTTAAATTGCACATCAAATTTGTATGGGCTGCGACAGCCCAATCAGAGGCACAACTCAAACTTGGTACACCAGTAAGATTTAAGAACAAGTTGTGGGTTGTGAAAGATTATAAAGATAATGGAGTAATAGAGATTGAAGCTCCATATTCAAGGAGAGTAAAAAAGGTGGACCGAAAAAGGCTGATGAGTTGGTGTGATGAAAGAAAGAGGAACACCAACATTGAAGATGGAACTTGAGCTTTATTGGGTCCAGCTAATGACGTTAAAAGAGCACTTACTGGGAGGAACCCTAGTGATTTGAGAACATTTATTTCCTTAATTTTATTATTTTGGTGATGTAATTTTATAAACTTTGGGACATTGATTTATGTTGTTTTGAGATTTTATGGTATAGCATCTGCTGATGGATGCTAGGTGGTTGAGTATCTACTGAAGGATACTAGGTGTTTTTACTGCTACTGATATGGGTGTTGGTAAGAAAGATTTGCACTTACTGAAGGGTGCTGGAGGATGTTGGGTCAAGCTCGTGACGTTAAACAAGCGCTACTTGGGAGGCAACCTAGTTGATTGACTTTATCTTTGTTTGTTTGTTTTGATTCTGCTTTAGATGCATTATAGGGATTGAAAGTTTGAGTGTTATGTGAACTTAAATGCATTGGGTGAGTGAGAGGCATTAGTATAAGACACCTAGGGCAAGCTAGGAAGAAAGAGAGTTGATTCCACAAGTGCCGCTCAGCGGGATTTGGCCCATTAGGCCTCTTTTATACCCTAGGGCGCGTCTTGGTAGGCACTTTCTGATATCACTCTTCCCATACACTCTCAAACACTCTCCAAAGAGTTCTCTTCACTTTTCCCTTCTACCCCTTTCACAAAACCTCTCTTCCACTCACTTTTGCACCTACTTTTTATCCAAGTTTGGGGTTTGGTGAGAGCATTGCTATTGGGGGCTGATTTCTTCACATTCCTAGAGAAGTTTTCATTCATCTAGCATCTCCACCCAAGTAAGTACAAGCATTCTCCATTCTAGGGTTTTTGAAAGCATGAATTGATATGAATATGGTTGTCTAAGCATGATTCTTTAGGGATTTTGATTTTTACGCATGATTAGATGAATTAATTGTTGTTTGAACTGATTAAAATGCTTGATTTGGGTCTGGAACTAGGAAGATTGCATGTGGGTGTAGATTAGAACATTTTTAAGGCAATTTGGAAAATCGGCACAATCGCCGCTCAGCAAAAATTTCCCTTGAGCACGATTTTGGCAGACTCATGTTTTTGTGCTTTTTGGCTTGCTGGTTTGATGTACAGGCTAAGGGGCTTTGTTTTCCCTCAGTGATGATAGGAATGGTCTTAGGGTGTTGTTTGTGGTTTACTAATGCTTAACAATGTGTCTTGTGGTTTACTAATGCTTAACAATGTGTCTTGTGGTTTTGTGAATATTTTTTGATGTAGGGATGGCCTCCTCATCGGGCAAGAGGATCAAGACTTTGGGATCAAAGAGGAAGGATAAGGATCCAGACAACTCTTATTCCAACAAGTTGCTTTCCCGCAAGCATGAGCGCCACTTTAATGTTATCCAAGATAGGAGGCTATTAATGGAAAGGAAGGCTGGACTGATACCTGATTTTCCTCCACAGTTTGGAGAGCAATTGGAGAACAGGAACTGGGGAGGCTAGCGACTTACCCTATACCAGCTAACATAGCAGTGGTGAAAGAACTCTACAGCAACGCAAGGAGGTTGGGTGATCATCCTGCTGATGATTATTTGAGCTATGTTAGAGGACACGGCATTCAGTATGACCCTGATTCCATTAATAGAGTTTTAGATACTGAATTGGCTGGTGAGTAGTGTCAGTTTTCTCTAAATATAGAAGAAAGAGCAGACTTTGGTGATGTGGAAAGTGTGCTATGTGTGCTTGGAGGGCACTGTTAAGACCTCAACAAGTGTACCGAATCGTATCAAGTGATAACAAATGGTAAGACCAAGTATCGTTTCCCAAGAGACTCACGACCATAAACAATTATGTGATTTTTCAACTAATTAAGATTCTAAAGAACAAATTTTGGGGGTTTTGGATGCAAATGCAATAAAATAAACATGAACGCAATTTGATCAATTGAGGATAAACACAAGAATGAATGGATGAAGTTGATGATATTGTTGTTGGGTTTAGATTTCACCTAATTTACTCTCATGCATATATGAATTCCTCTTCTTCATTAATGTTAATGCCACTTTCTAAAATACCTTAAACGCGATGTCTTGGTGAAGAAAGCCTACTCCTAATTTCTAGTTCACAATGTCTTGTCTCCCTAACAATTAATCATGCATTACATTCACACAGAAGCTTAAAGGCAACTGATCCTCCTATTCGTATGTGATAATAGTTGAAAAACTGTTATTTTTATACGTAAAATTGATATCCAAAACAACCTTTATGACTTAGAAACTAGCTTGGAATCATGCTTTTGCTTATGTTTTAATAAATAAGAGAGTTGGACAGGTTTAAGGTAATTTTTAGAAAGTTGCATTAACAATTAATGAAGAAAGATGAATTCCTGAATACATGAGTGTAGATAGGATGAAATTGATAAACCTCAACAACATGATCATCCATATATTTCAATTCACGTGTTTTTGTTTCTTCTTACCATTGATTAATCCATGCATACATATTTACTTTTGAGTATTTGCATTTAAATCTTAATCAATCGGTTTTACAAGTCTTAGCTAATCAATAAACCACACAACTGTCTAGGTCGTGAGTCCTTTGGGAGAACGATACTTGGTCTTACTAGGTTTATTACTTGATACGATTCGGTTACATTTGCCGAGGGTTAAACAAGTTTTTGGCACCACTGCCGGGGACTCGTGGTTTAACTAGTCTATTTGTGCGATTATTGATTAACTTTGACTTGGTTTGTATATTTTTTATTTATCTTTTTAATTTTGTATCTTTAAGTTTATCTTTTTGGTTCTTGTTCTTATTTTTTTTTTGTATTCCTAATTTTATTTGTTTTATCTTTCTATCATCTTTTTATTTTTCTTTTCTATCTTTTTGTGCTAACAAATTTTTCTAGGGTTTTGTTTTCTTGTGTATGCAAGAAGCAATTCGCACTAGAAGCAAGAAAAATTCAATAGCCTAAGAGTTTGAAACAAAGCATGCAAAGAGCAAAGAGGAAACACCCTAACAATTGGTGAAGTAAAAAAGCATATATAATCAAGAATCAATTCAATACATGGGAGTTTAAGAGGTTACATCTTTCCCAACAATAAATAAGGTTTAGCTCTCCATTATCAAGGAGAAACTAGATGATTAATGGAATGAAAGAATGGAAGAGATAGAAAAACCCTAGAAAGAGAAGAGGAGACTCCCGCATCCCCAAATTTGTCCCCAAGGGGTGAAAAGTGTGTTGTTGTGCTCAAGCCATCAAAAGATACAATCCCGAGGACGTGCAAGTCCTTAAATAAAACATAAAAATAACACAAAACCGGTCCAAACCCACGTCGTCAGCGCTTAGCGGCACTTTTGGCTCCTAGCGATAAGTGCGGCACTAGCGCTCAACGGAATTTGGTGCTCAGCGCAACTTTTTCTACACTCTGGTTGACTTTTCTGCACTCTGGTTGACTGGTTTACTTTTCTGCATTCTGGTTGACTTTTTTCCACTCTGGTTGACTTTTTTGCACTCTGGTTGACTTTTCTGCATTCTGTTTGACTTTTCTGCATTCTAACCATTCGATACTTTAACTCTTCTTTCAAATCATTCAAATAGCCTACAAAATCAAGGGAATCTAGCACAAAACCATTAAATTCACCTTCAACTCTCTTATTCACAAAACTAAAGAAAAAACATGAGTTCAAGCAAGCTTCTAAGTCAAAAAGGGTGTTTTTAATATCAAAATTAAGTATAAAAATAACGATTTTTCAACCGTTATCAGGCACTTTCATAGAAACATAAATGGTGTAGTTGAGAACATCAGAAGAGTTGATTTGACTCCTCTAGCAAAGTATTGGATGGCATTTTCACATGCCAACATCCAGCCGTGCTCACATGTCTCAGATATTACTATTAGCAGGGCGCTTCTTTTGTACCGTGTGCTCAGAAGGATGAGCATTAACATTGGCCAGGTCATAGCCAATGAGATATAGGTGTGTGCCAACACTATGAACAACAAAGCACCCTTGGGGCATCCCTTTTTGATTACATACCTATGTGAGCTAGTTGGGGTGAATATCTCTGCACCACCATTTGAGAGGCCTAGGAAAGCTATTGATGAGGCCTATTACAAACAGTATTGTAAAGCTGATGAGGCAGCTCAATCAGTACCACCACGTCATCCTCGTAGAGGGAAATGACCACCACAGGGCAAGGCATCTACAGAGCCTCATGAGCGAGAGCCATTTCAGATGAGGGACATGTATATGTCTCTTATAAATGCTAGGATGCAATTCATTCACAAAGGGCAAGTGGCCACAACTGAGATGATTATTGGGATGTATGATACACCCCTAGCACATAGGTGGACCATGGATGAGTTTCATAATGTGGTGGATGTGGCCAAAGGAGCAAGCCTAGGGCAGTGGAGTTGGAGCAACGGGAGCTTCAACTATGGATGATGATGACGATGAGGGTGCTTTTGAAGATGATGAAGATGATGGAAAGGAGGAAGATTCAGTTGACATCATGGGTTGATGAGGAGTTGAGATAATGATAACAGTTGAAAAACTGTTATTTTCATGCTTAAAATTGATACTAAAAGCAACCTTTACACTTAGAAACTAGCTTGAAATCATGCTTTTCTTCATATTTTCAGAAATAAGAGAGCTGGACAGGTTTATGCTTGATTTCAGTGTTTTTGTGCAGGTTTTAAGGTGAATTTGGTGAAAGAAGTGAAGAAGGAGAGATATGGAATCAGAAAAGACATCAAAAAGTGCAAAAGGAGAAGCCGAAGTCACCGCTCAGCGGCAGTTTACCGCTGAGCGGCAATCAGGAGCTTACGGGAGGTCCGCTGAGGGGCAAAATGGCCGCTCAGGGGAAGAAACGACTCACGCACTTACCGCTGAGCGGCACTTTTATGGGCTTGGACCTAATTTTCTGTAATTTACGAATAATATATAAGCTTTAGGGTTTCCTAGGGTTCGCTATCTTTGGCTGGAACGAAGCAAACACTCTCTCTTCCACCCCTTTGAAGGAGGATCTTGGATGCTGAGGCTTCCTCTTCACCTTTTTAGGGTTTTATCTTTCATTCTTTCATTGTTATTCATCTAGGTTCACCATGAATATGGTGAACTAAACTCTGTATGTTTGTTGGGGAATCAATGTAATCTTTTGAAGCTCTCATATATGGAATTTGTTTTTACATCTTTTATTTAAGATCTATGCTTTCTTTCATCATTAGTTAGGGTTTTTCCTCTTTGCGTAATGCTTGCATTGTTTAACTCATTCGATGCATGATTATTGGTTTTGTCGATGCGGGCGCGTACGGGGAAGTCTAGATCCAGGGAATTTCTCCCAATATCATATTGGTTGTCGTTAAGCTCCTGCACTTATGAACTAATCATTAAGAATGCTAGGAATTGTATGAACTGGTGATTAGAGAGAAGCCTTCTTGAAAGGTACTTTAGAGAGTGGCATTAACAATGATGATTTGAATGTTGAATTCCTAAAATATATGAGAGTGGATAAGATGAAATTGACCCCCAACAACATATTCATACATATATTTCATTGAAAGTGTTTATCTTTTGCTTTTGCCATTGATCAAAACTTCATGCATACATATTTAATTTTCGTCTTTTGCATATAAAATCCAAATATTTCGTCTTTAAGTCTTAGTTAATCAATAAACCACACAACTAAACTAGGCCGTGAGTCCTTTGGGAAGAACGATACTTGGTCTTACCAAGTTTATTACTTGAACGATTCGGTCATACTTGCCGATTGAAAAACAAGTTTGTGACATCATGTTTTGGTGTTCATAAATTTGTCCATCAGATAACATCTACTGATGGATGTTATCACCTCTAGAGCAGGATTTTTTATCTTTTGTTTTGTACTGTTGAACTTATATGCTTTTGTTTTTAGAATAGGGTTGTGATGTACTCAGTTTGAAACTTTATCTGCTATGATGGTTTGCTTGTGATTTATGCATGATGAGTATTGCTTGATGATGCTTGGATATTGATTATTGTTGAAATTGTGCAGTATATGTTGATATACAGGTGATGGTTCACAAGCTTTGTGAACAAATGCATGATGTTGTGATTGTGATTATGATGCTATATGTGGAATGTGAATGAGCCTATATGTGAGATTTTGAGCTTTAGAGTCGTTGTTGAATGTTATTACTTTGAAAGCATGAATGACTTTGCCCAGGTTTTCTATGATTGAATCACTTGCTGGTTTGCATCATATGATCAAGGCCATTTGTTGGTAACCCTATTGTTAGCCAAATGCATGAATTTAGCCCACTAAAAGAGAGCACTATGTGTTCTATCCTTTGAACCCTTAGCCTTGAAAATGATTTGAAAACCCTTTTTGAAAAGCTTTACCTTGAGTTATGTTGAAAACATTTTGTGGTATTAATAAATGTTCAAGTTTGGGGTTGTTGGAAAATAGAAAGGGAAAATAAAAAGCATTGAGATAAAGTTAAGCATGTGAAAAGAAAAAGAAAAAGGAAAGAAAAGAAGAAAAAGAAAAGCTCAATGCAAAGCAAAGTTGGGAATAATTAAGAATGGTTGTGTTTAGATGCTTCTCTTAACTCAAGGGTTTTGTGATCCAGAAAAACCAATTATTATTGTTAGCTGATAACAGTTGAAAACCTGTTATTTTTATGCTTAAAATTGATACTAAAAGCAACCTTTAACACTTAGAAACTAGCTTAGAATCATATTTTCAGAAATAAGAGAGTTGGACAGGTTTATGCTTGATTTAAGTGTTTTATGCAGGATTTAAGATGAATTTGATGAAAGAAGTGAAGAAGGATAGAGATGGAATCAGAAAAGAACTCAAAAAGTGCAAAAGAAGAGAAGCCGCGAGTACCGCTCAGCGCCAGTTTACCGCTGTGTGGCACTCAAGAACACCCGTTGGCTCCGCTGATGGGTGAAAGTGCAGCTGAGGGGAGATTTGACCATGCGCTGGTACCGCTGAGCAGTGGTATTTTGGGCTTAGGCCCACTTTTCTGTAATATTACGAATAATATATAAGCTTTAGGACTTTCTAGAGTTTGTATCTTTGGTTGGAGACGAAGCAAACACACACCTTTCCACCCCTTGGACGAAGATCTTGGATGCTAAGGCTACCTACTCATCTTTCTAGGGTTCTATCTTTCATTCTTTCATTATTGTTCATCTAGTATCACCATGAATATGGTGAACTAAACTCTTCTTGTTGTTGGGGAATCAATGTAATCTTGTGAAACTCTCATATATGGAATTAGTGTTTAAACATCTTATTTGAGATACATGCTTTCTTTCATCATTAGTTAGGGTTTTTCCTCTTTGCTCAAAGCATGCATTGTTTAACTCATTCGATGTCATGATTATTGATTTTAGTGATATGGACACATACGGTAAAATCTAGATCCGGGGAATTTCTCCCAAAAGTAATATCGCCTAAACATAGGGATATGAGGTTGGTTGCCTTTAAGCTTCTGTGCTTCAGAATTAATTATTAGGGATACTAGGAATTGTATGAACTCGTAATTAAGGATAGGCTTTCTTCGCAAGGTAATTTAGAGAGTGACATTAACATTGATGAAAAGAATGATGAATTCCTAAAATATATGAGAGTGGATCAGATGAAATTGATTTCTGTTGAGAGGGTCGCACCTCCCACAAAAGTTGTGCATAAAAGAATGCAGTATAAACTAGGAAGTGACTCCTAGGTCGTCTCTCAAGGACCAAATGTAGTTCGAGTCTTAGGTCAAACACGTAGTGGGGGGATTTTTAAATGTTTTGTGAATGCAATTGAAATAAATTAAAACTAGAAATTAAATAAAGATGTAACCAGAATTAAAAGCGTTGAAATAAATTTCAAAACAGTAAAAACCGAACGGTAAAAGACACCAAAATAAAAGAATGCAGAATTCATTAGGATTTGAAAATAAAACTTTGGAAAAGTAAACGCGCAGAAAACGTAACAGCAACCTAATTGAAATGCACCAAATGAACTTAAAGTCTAAAGCAACAATAGAAGCATCAGTAAAAGCAAACCGAGATTGAACAGTAAAATGCAACAGAAAATAAAGAAACACTTCTAATGCTATTCAAATGTATCATTAAGCTAAAACATTAAATGCGCAATGTAGCTTTGAAGTAAAATTAAATGCTCAAGTTGCATGATAAATTAAAATACAAGAAGTAAGCGTGTGTAGCTCCAAAGTGAATAATTCCAAAGTGAATAAAAGGTACTGTGTTCTCCTATCAATCAACCTAATGTGTCCCCTATCCTAAGATGTAATAAAATGAAATGTGTTCTTCATTGCAAAATGTGATGTGACTACTCCTTGTCACCGTAATACTATTCTTTCTAGCAAAACTAATGAGCTATTCCTACCTAAAAACAATTTAAAAATCAGCGTGTTACTCTCCCAAAATCAAGCATCGCATGTGCTCTTCTCCCAATGAATCAACATTTCACTCTCATCCCTGGTGGGAGCTCTCCAATAATGAAGCACTTCTTCCAGCAAAATAAAGAAAAGAAATTAAACCATTCCAGCATTACATTACCGTGCACGGATACCTACATATTCCACTTCTTTTTATTCCATTCTAATCTACCGTGGCACCACTTCTACTCATGCTTTCTCCTCCAAAGTCAATCACACTCTCTTCCTCAACCGTAACCCTCCATATGTGTTTTTCTTTCTCCAGCTCTTCCTCCGTGGCGGCTGGACGTGTGTCCCTATTTCCTCCAAGGGTTTGTTTTTAAACCCCATGTGCCAAATAAAAATAAGATGGGCCCTCTTCTTTCCAGCTCACGTGAATATCCTTCGAGTGGGTTCCCTTCACCATTCCATTCTCCACCTTGTTTTGTGCACATGCTTCTAGCCACACACATTTCTCTGCTGGACCGTGGACTTGGGCGTGTGCTGGAATGCTGGAATTGAAGGCTTGCTGGACGCTATTGGATGCACCGCTACTGTGGAGCTTGCTTTTATTGGGCTGTGGCTGCTGCCTCTGCTGGGATCCCGTGTGCACCCCTCTTCAAAAATGAAAGCTTCCTTCCACCCGTCCAGCCCACTCCGTGACACCACCTTCTTCTTAACGTGCAGCCCCCTTTTTTTTTTCTTTGGGCCGTGGCAACTTCCCATTTGCTGGACCGGTGAGTGAACTTATAAAAATTGAAGAAGTCTTCTCGGTGGCAGCTGGAACGTGATGCTCTTCATATGAAAGCAAGCTGGGCCGAGGTTTGCTCTGTGCACCACGTCTTCATCCCAACGTTCCATCTCATCCGTTTGCACCCCCTAATTGAAATCCACACCTCCTCAATCATTTTAGTTTAAAGTATAATTGATATGGCATTTCTCTTTAAGTCCCAAAATATTATCCAACAATTTCCCTACAATTAACAATGCAAATAATTAGCTCAAATAATTAAATTAATTAAAATAAGAATTTTTGGTCAAATTAAGCACAATTAGCAAAAACGGAAAAATAGCGGACTTTTAAGCACAATTCCCTGATTAAATCTAGCACAATAAGCTAAGTGAAATTGAGAAAATATTGACTCATCAAAATAGACCACACTTAGTCTTTTTGCACTCTTGGGCAAAATCAAGACGAAAACCAGGGAACTACTCAAACATCAGGGAGGTGACACAGACTCGACAGACAGACAACAAGACTCCAAAACAAGAACACAGTTGCACAATTCTCACAAAATCTGGACAGTAAAAGGTATAGGCAGAATCCCACACAGAGTCAATGAAAGCAGATACTCAAAGAATCATCCAAACAGTTCAGTAGAAGGAAAACAGTCAATCAGTTCAAGAGATGAATCAAAAGCAATAGAGCCTCACAGATGCACACAATCAGTGTCTCTCTCAAGTGTTTAAGATAAATCAATGTCACTCAATGCACTCAAGAAAGCAAACACAAATAGACTTGGCAAGCCTCTAATATCAACACTCAAAACATATGCATGTTCAAATCAAAAGGTCTTTAATGGATGTAATGGGGCCAAGGACAAGGGAGGATATATCTGAATAAGAAGCTACAAACCATAAGGAACAGAGGAGCAATGGGGAACAATTGTAAACACATTCAAACACACCCACAACCTCTAATTCCATCCTCTTCTTGACTCCATTATTCAAAAAAATTTTATTTTTCTCATTTTTCTCACTTTTTTTTTCATTTTTTTTTCATCCTGTCTCCTTTCTTTTCTCTTTTTAGCACACAACTGTCAGAGACAAAATATAAATCATATTTCCAAAAACAAAACAAGAAGAGGAACCAACCAGCCAATTCATCAGAAACCCCCAAAAGACCACACTTGTTCCCAAAACACTTCCAAAGCTCCAAAATTCCCTAAGGTTAAGGTAATCATGGTTTTTCACTTAGGGCTAGTGTATGAGCTTCAAAACAAAGAAATGAGGAAAGTATAGGCTCAAAAGGGGTTTTCAAAGGATCAGAACAAGGTAAGCTTATTTGGCTAGAGAAGCTCAAGAAAAAAACTGCCTTTATCACTTCCAAACATGCATATCAATCAAGAATTATCAACAAGAGTCAAACCAAGGCATATGCGCAAGCAATCAAGAGACATATCACACACAAGAAAGAACATAAAGTGGCTCAAATCTCACACAAGGCATTTGTGTCACAATCAATTCAACCTCTCAAACATCATAATCATCTTCCCAAGCAAAGAAAAACAAGGATTTCAAGCCAAGTATCAATCAAGTGAAGGAAATGATAAGTCTACAACCCAAACAAAGTCCAGAAATGAAGAGAATCATGCAAAACTATATACAAGACACGACAAAAAAAACAACCTAAAACAGAAAAAAATTTAACAAAGAAAACAAAAACTAACAAAGAAAAATAAAAATTTCCCCCAATAGACCACACTTAAACTACACAGTGTCCTCAATGTGTCATAAGCATAAGATCAGAAATCAGAACAGTGAACAGATCATGGACAAGTGCAATAAAAGTAAGGAAAGGGGGAGAAGGGAAAAAGAAAACTCCCCTGGTCATGGTGGCAGTTGCCAATTTTGGACTATCAGGGAGATGTCTTCCACCACAGGATCCAGCAAGGAAGTTGTGAGGAAGAATTGCTTCATCCTCCATATTTGATCAAGCAGGGAGATGTCCTCCACAGCTGGATCTAAGAAGCAAAGATTGTTGATGAGTGGGTTCAGCCGGTGCCTATTGATCTTCAAACTGTTGTGTACGTAAGCACCCTTGTCTTCCACTGGGGGTGCATGTTGGTCAAATTCATATGTACCTCCTGCAACATGGTTAGTACATTGTGGCTCCAAAGAATTGACACGCAGGGGTATAACACCCAATCCCAGTGTAACAAGTTGAACAACAGATATACTCTCAGAACATGAATCAATTTCAAATTCAAAAGCAATATCAACAACAGACTCAGATTCATGTTCAGTGCATGGAGAATAAACATTTGGATGTGATAGCAAAAAGTGGTTCTCATCATGCAGAGAAGGACAATTAAGAACAGACTCATCAACAATATAATCATCAACATACCTATCAACATCATAATCATGCATAACACAATCATCAACAGAATAATCAATTTGAGGTATGTTTACCTCGACTTCCCTAAAGATTGGAACAGTGGTGGAGGATGAAAATCGTCTACCTGGCTCAAAATTACTGTTTATACCTGCCTGGTCCTCAAAATCTTCATTAGTCTCCTCATGTGCAAGAGTAGGGACATAGGAGGGTGGGAAAGTAGGTGGCACAATGAGCGCATTACTCTGCTCCCCATCTCCTATGTGGATGACACTAACATCATCTGGAATCTGAACAGTCTGAAATGGTAACTCTGAATCTTGAGACTGTTCCTCAGTGAGTTGAGTGGCCATCTCCCCTATTTGATCAGTCAAACTCTGAATGATAGCTCGTGTTTCCTGGTGAAACTCCATGTTCTCTTGCTTGAACTGAAGATTTTGCATGGTCATCTGCTCCAATAACTCCTTCAATGTAAGCTCAGAAGGAGAAGGCTGAGGAGCTAATTGGGCAGGCTCATCATATTGCTGACTCTGGTATTGCTGGACTGGTGGAGGCATACAAGCACTCTGGAATGGTGGTTCTTGATAATGATGTTGTTGTGGGGTACCTTGCCATCCCAAGTTAGTCTCATTCCATCCAGGATCGTTGCTGTAAGCATATTGCACAAGGGAAAATTTGCTCAGAAACTGATGCTCAAGATATCCCCAATCGGTAACGGATCTTAGAGGAAGAGAGTCTTTCCAATCCTTAGCTGCTCCTTGTAATGAATGCGAAAATGCGCTCAAGAAAATGTGATCAAGAGGGACATCTGGAGGCTTCATTGAAGAGCACATGATGTGGAACTCCTCCAAATGTCTATGTGGGCATTCTCCTGCAAAACCATGAAACTTAGGGAGCAAATATGTCAGTCCAGTGCTTAGAACGCAATAAAAATCATCCTCAGTAGGTGGAACCGGTTCCCAAAGAGAACTCTCAGAAGTCGGAGGATGAGCCATATTGCTCTCAACATACAAATCAGCAAAATATGAATCACAATCAGAGTAACATGCAGAAGGAGAATCATAATCAGAGGCACTGGCAGAATAAGCAGTATTCACAAAATCAAAATAGGTAGACATGGAAAGAGAAAATACTAAAAATTACGAAACTAACAAAACACGTCACAATTTAACATGCAACGCGCACACACAAAACAGAACATCACATCACAAGACAAGACAAAACACAACACACACTAACACAACATAAGACCTAAAACTGAACCGTTGGTCCCCGGCAACGGCGCCATTTTGTTGAGAGGGTCGCACCTCCCACAAAAGTTGTGCATAAAAGAATGCAGTATAAACTAGGAAGTGACTCCTAGGTCGTCTCTCAAGGACCAAATGTGGTTCGAGTCTTAGGTCAAACACGTAGTGGGGGGATTTTTAAATGTTTTGTGAATGCAATTGAAATAAATTAAAACTAGAAATTAAATAAAGATGTAACCAGAATTAAAAGTGTTGAAATAAATTTCAAAACAGTAAAAACCGAACGGTAAAAGACACCAAAATAAAAGAATGCAGAATTCATTAGGATTTGAAAATAAAACTCTAGAAAAGTAAACGCGCAGAAAACGTAACAACAACCTAATTGAAATGCACCAAATGAACTTAAAGTCTAAACGCAACAATAGAAGCATCAGTAAAAGCAAACCGAGATTGAACAGTAAAATGCAACAGAAAATAAAGAAACACTTCTAATGCTATTCAAATGTATCATTAAGCTAAAACATTAAATGCGCAATGTAGCTTGGAAGTAAAATTAAATGCTCAAGTTGCATGATAAATTAAAATACAAGAAGTAAGCGTGTGTAGCTCCAAAGTGAATAATTCCAAAGTGAATAAAAGGTACTGTGTTCTCCTATCAATCAACCTAATGTGTCCCCTATCCTAAGATGTAATAAAATGAAATGTGTTCTTCATTGCAAAATGTGATGTGACTACTCCTTGTCACCGTAATACTATTCTTTCTAGCAAAACTAATGAGCTATTCCTACCTAAAAACAATTTAAAAATCAGCGTGTTACTCTCCCAAAATCAAGCATCGCATGTGCTCTTCTCCCAATGAATCAACATTTCACTCTCATCCCTGGTGGGAGCTCTCCAATAATGAAGCACTTCTTCCAGCAAAATAAAGAAAAGAAATTAAACCATTCCAGCATTACATTACCGTGCACGGATACCTACATATTCCACTTCTTTTTATTCCATTCTAATCTACCGTGGCACCACTTCTACTCATGCTTTCTCCTCCAAAGTCAATCACACTCTCTTCCTCAACCGTAACCCTCCATATGTGTTTTTCTTTCTCCAGCTCTTCCTCCGTGGCGGCTGGACGTGTGTCCCTATTTCCTCCTTGGGTTTGTTTTTAAACCCCATGTGCCAAATAAAAATAAGATGGGCCCTAATTGAAATCCACACCTCCTCAATCATTTTAGTTTAAAGTATAATTGATATGGCATTTCTCTTTAAGTCCCAAAATATTATCCAACAATTTCCCTACAATTAACAATGCAAATAATTAGCTCAAATAATTCAGATTAATTAAAATAAGAATTTTTGGTCAAATTAAGCACAATTAGCAAAAACGGAAAAATACTGGACTTTTAAGCACAATTCCCTGATTAAATCTAGCACAATAAGCTAAGTGAAATTGAGAAAATATTGACTCATCAATTTCCCCAACAACATACTCATCCATTTAATTCATTCCGTGTTTGTTTTCCTCTTTTCCATTGATCAAACTCATGCATACATGTTTAAGTATTGCCTTTTGCATTTAAAACTACAAGAATTTGTTCACAAGTCTTAAATAATCAACAAATCATATAACTAACTAGGTCGTGAGTCCTTTGGGAGAACGATACTTGGTCTTACCGAGTTTATTACTTGATACGATTCGGTCACACTTGCCGATGGTTACACAAGTTTGTGGCGCCGTTTTTCAGTGTTCATAAATTTGTCATCAAGTTTTTGGCGCCATTGCCAGGGACTTGTGGTTTAACTAGTTCGTTTGTGTGATTATTGATTATCTTTGACTTGAATTTTGAAATTTTGAATTTCTGCTTTTATTTTTCTATTTTTATTTTATTTTATTTTTCTATTTTTATTTTATTTTATTTTTCGTTTATTATATTATTTTATTTTATATTCTGTTTTCTTGGTTTTTATTTTATTTTCTGTTTTTATTTTATTTTCTATTTTTATTTTTATTTTTCTGTTTTCTGTTTTTATTTTTCTGTTTTTATTCTATCTTCTTATCTCTTATATTATTTCTTCTATATCTTTTTGTGCTAACAAATTTTTCTAGGGATTTGTTTTCTTGTGTAAGCAGGAGGCAATTCGAACTAGAAGCAAGAAAACCTCGGAACCTCTTCTTGATGATTTAGACGAGAGTAAACGGAGGAGAAGAATCCGTACATCTAGAGAACTTTTTCCTCCTCCGGAAATCCTTTTACAACCTTCACCACAAGGTTCTTACCATAGCACTGAGGAGAGGGAGAATAATAATGTCAGACGGACTCTTGCGGATTATACTAATGTGGTTGGACCTTAGCATTTCAATAGCATAGCAAGACCAAGGGTCATTGCAGCTAATATGGAGGTGAAACCAGCATTAATCCAACTGGTGAAGAGTAACCAATTTAATGGGTTGTCGCATGAAAGCCCATATGAGCATCTCACAACATTTAATGAAATTTGCAATACAGTGAAGATAAATGGGGTGCCTGACGAAGCAATCAAACTTAGCCTGTTTCCATTCTCATTGGGAGGCAACGCTAAGCTTTGGTTGAACTCTTTTCCAGAAGGAAGCTTTACAGAGTGGGAAGATGTAGTCACAAAGTTCTTGAACCAATACTTTCCACAGTCCAAGGTAAATAAAGGAAAGCAAGAGATCTCATTCTTCAGGCAAGGCATGGAGGAATCACTAGGCCATGCATGGGATAGGTACAAAAGCCTATTAAGAAAGACTCCCATGCATGGATTTGACGAAGGAAAAGTAGTCCTATTCTTCCTTGGAGGTCTTGGTTCACAAACCAAGTTGATGCTAGACGCCTCAGTTGGAGGCAACATTAAATGGAAGACTCCAAAGGAAGCAAATGAAATAATTGAAAACATGGCTACTAGTGATAATGAGCTGAACAGTGAAAGAGGAGTTCCTAGTTAGAAGGAGTTGCTACAATTTCAATCTAATGATGCCCTGCTTATTCTAAATAAGATTATTTCTCAGCAGTTGGAAGAAGTAATTAAGAAACTTTCTCAATTACCACAAGAAATACAAAATATTTCAATGGTTCAATGGCAGCAACAAAGATGGCAGACACAACCTACTCCATCTGGGAATACAACAAAACTTGACGAGACTTTCCAACAATTCTTGAAGACGAATGCATCTTATTGTAAGAATGTGGAAGTTGCAGTTAAAAATATGAAGATCCATAGTGAGCAAATAGTTGACAAAATAAAAAATGGTAATCTCAGAAAGGAGTGTAAGACTATTGTTACCAAAAGTGGTAAGGTGTTAGAGGAGAGAAAAATAGAGAGAGAGAGGAGAAAGAAAATGAGAGTGAAAAAGAAACATGTGAGTGGAAAGAAAGAATTGAGAGAGAAAAAAAGAAAGAAGAAGAAAATGAATGGAAAAAGAAAGAGAGAGAAGAGAGAGATGAGAGACAAAAAGAAAAAGAGTTTGAAAAACCACTTCCTTATCCAAAAAATTATTCAAGGAAGGAGAAAGGAAAACAGTTGGAAAGATTCATGGAATTGTTTAAGAAGTTGGAGATTACTATACCATTCTCTGAAGCATTGCAACAGATGCCATCATATGCAAAATTTTTGAAGGAACTCCTTACAAAGAAAGGCAAGTACAGTGAGAAGGAAACTATCAAAGTACAGGTAACTGCAGTGCAATCATACAGAAATTACCTCCTAAGCTTAAAGATCCAGGAAGCTTTACTATTTCGTGTACTATAGGAGCTTTGGAACTTCGAAGAGCATTGATTGATTTGGGAGCTAGCATTAATTTAATGCCGCTATCCAATTGAAGGTTTGGAACTCCAACCTACCATAATGGCTCTTCAATTGGCAAATAGATCTCTTAAATATCCATGTGGAGTGGTTGAAGACGCTTTAGTGAAGGTTGATGATGAGTCGTTATTTCTTGAATTATATTTAGTTTATTGCACTTAAATAAACTAGGGAATTGTATTTAATTGTCTGTTATTTCCTCGTTTTCCGAATTATGCTTAATTTGGTCGGAAATTCGTAATTGTGCTAATTTGGGTTTTTTGAAGCTAATTATTTGATTTATTAATTACAGAAAAATTTTGGAAATACAATTTGGGACATTTGAAGGTTAAATGAGAGAAAGAAGGGGGTGCTGGAAGAAAGAAAGCACTCACGGACAGCAAAGGCTGCAAGGAGGTGCACGCTCATTTGGATTTGAAATCAAAAAGGGAGTAGCACACGTGTTTGGCCCAGCTAACGTCCAGCAGCTCCCATCCAGCAAGCTTAGAGAGATTAGGAGGTGCATCTAGCAACACCACACGGATGGCAGCAGCGGGTGTGCACAAAGAAGCCACGGTCCAAATGGGGAGCGTCTAGTAGCCTTCACGCATCCAGTAGCGGAGAAAAAGAGGTGTGTTGATTCACAGAGAGCAGGGGTGTCCAAAGAGGAAGCGGCACACGCAGCCTTGGTCCAGCAACGAAGGGGTGCACACGAAAATAACTTCAGCGTCCAGATTTGGTAGTATGAGAGGCGGTCCAGCTAGGCATGGGGCACGTGGAGGTAGGTCTAGAAGTTTGGAGAAAAAGAGATTAAAGAAGCTCAGCTATAGCCACCAAGAGGAAGGAGCTGGCTGGAACGTTGTTTTTTAGACAGAGGATACATCCAGAATATAGGAAAAAGCACATTTCATTTTTCTTTTTTTTGGAAGCAACGGTGCATTGATGGACGGTGATGTTCAGTAGATTTAATTTTCTTTCTTGTAGAAAGGGGAGCCACCGAGAGTTGGGACGTGTGGAAGCCGCCAACGAGAATCATCTTTCATTTTATTCTAGCAGCCATCCAATGGAGAGCACCGTTTTGTATTTTTTTTTTTAAAAAAGTTAAAGCAGCATGCATACATTTGGCTGGAGGTCACACTCATTTTCTTTGGGTTTTTGGCTTTGAACGTTATTTTCAATGGGATGAATGAAGAACTTATGTTTATTTTTTTTTTGCTGATTTCTCATTGTCATATCATTTTGGTTTTGTGTTGATTAAAGCTTTGGCTGTTAAACGTTCTTTGTTTGGGAAGCTTCTAGCTCTAGGGTTTTATTTAATTGGAAAGAAGGAATCAGTAACAGCAGCACACACGCTCATTTGTATTTTTTTTAGAAAAGCATTTTCTTTTTTTTATTTGTCTTTTATTTTGCTTTAGCTGTAAAAAAAGTCTCTTTCCATTGTGTTGATGTTAGAATCGGTGGTGATTTTTGTTTTACAATTTCCAAGCTTTATGTGCATTTAATTTGTTAGTTCAAATTGCAATTTAAGAGCATTGATGTGCTTTGTCATTTATTTCTTGCATCTTAATTAGTTCAACATCTTGCTTAGGACCATTCAATTTACTGTTTTCATGCTGTTTTGTTCTGTTCAGCCTTTCTTACCTGCATTTCAATTTCCACCTTTGGCTTAAAGACCGTTCGGTCTCAATGTAGAACCGTTCGAACATCTGTAGGAGTGTTTGGTCTTCATGCTTTGTCCATTTAATTCAATGTTTTCAATTATGTTTGGTTGTATTTAATTTCCAGTTTTAATTTAGTTCATTTCGAATCACAAAAACTCTTTCAACCCCCCCACTACGTGTTAGACCTAAGACTCGAACCACATTTGGTCCTTGAGAGACGACCTAGGAGTCACTTCCTAGTTTATACTGCATTCTTTTATGCACAACTTTTGTTGGGAGGTGCGACCCTCCCATCAGTTGACAAGTTTCTATTCCTAGTAGATTTTATTGTAATGGAGATGGAAGGGAATGGTGATGTGCCTCTCATTCTTGGGAGACCTTTTATGAAGACTACTAGAATTTTAATTGATGTAGAGAATGGTAAGCTTAAATTAAGAGTTCATGATGAAGAGGTAAACTTTGACATATTGAAAGCCATGACATATCCAAATGATGATAAAACATGTTTTCAACTTGACGAACTGGATGAAGTTTGTATGGAGCAAGAAAGGATGGTGCATTATGTTTCTCCAATAGAGAAAACTCTTATTGATGCATGTGAAGATTTAGATGAAGGAGAAGAGAAATTAATTGAAGAATGCATGATGGACTTGGAAACATTGAATGAGATTTCAGAGGAGGATACAAAGTTTGAGATAATTGATAAGGAAGAAGAAGTCGAAGCAAGGAAGTTAGAATTAAAAACACTACCATCACATCTGAAGTATGTTTTTCTAGATGAAGATGGAACAAAGCCAGTCATGATCAGTAACTCTTTGTTTCCAAAAGAAGAAGAACAGTTGATAGAAATTCTGAAAGCTAACAAAGAAGCAATTGGGTGGTCAATCTCAGATCTTAAAGGTATCAGTCCAACTTATTGTATGCATAAGATCTTTATGGAAGATGACTATAGACCGAGTGCTCAACCACAGAGAAGGTTAAACCCTGTAATGAAGGAGGTGGTTAGAAAAGAAGTGTTGAAACTTTTGGAAGCTGGTATCATCTATCCAATTTCTGACAGTGAATGGGTAAGTCCAGTACAGGTGGTTCCAAAGAAAGGCGGGATGACAGTAATTCATAATGAGAATAATGAACTTATTCCTACTGGGACAGTTACTGGATGGCGAATGTGCATTGATTACAGGAAGCTAAATAAAGCCACTAGGAAAGATCATTTTCCTCTTCCTTTCATGGACTAGATGTTGGAGAGATTAGCAGGTCAAGCTTTTTATTGCTTTCTAGATGGATATTCTGGATACAATCAAATTGTGGTAGATCCAAAAGACCAAGAGAAGACGACTTTTACTTGTCCTTTCGGTATCTTTGCCTACAGAAAGATGCCATTTGGATTATGTAATGCTCCAGCTACATTTCAGAGGTGTATGCAGGCAATTTTTGCATATCTTCTAGAAAAGTGCCTTGAAGTCTTCATGGATGATTTTTCAGTCTTTGGAAATTCTTTCCAAAGGTGTTTGGCTAATTTGGATATTGTTCTTAAAAGATGTGTTCAGACAAATCTTGTTCTCAATTGGGAGAAATGTCATTTCATGGTAACAGAAGGAATTGTGCTAGGACTTAAAATTTCTGCTAAAGGGATTGAGGTGGATAGAGCCAAAGTAGAAGTCATTGAGAAACTGCCTCCACCAACAAATGTAAAGGGAATCAGGAGTTTTCTAGGTCATGCTTGATTTTACAAAAGGTTCATCAAAGATTTTTCAAAAATTGCTAAACCATTAAGTAATCTTCTTATGAAGGATGCTCCTTTTGTGATGAATGAAGAATGTTTGAAAGCTTTTGACATATTGAAGAGTAAATTAGTGTTAGCTCCAGTAATTATAGCTCCAGACTGGAATAAAAATTTTGAGCTAATGTGTGATGCTAGTGATTATGCAATAGGAGTCGTTCTTGGCCAGCGAAAATAGCAGATCTTTCATCCAATTTATTATGCCAGCAAAGTTCTGAATGATGCTTAGTTGAATTATGCTACCATAGAGAAAGAGTTCCTAGCTATAGTATATGCTTTAGAGAAGTTTAGACCTTATCTTATTGGGTCTAAGGTGATTATTTATACAGATCATGCAGCTATCAAATATTTGTTGACAAAGCCAGACTCTAAGCCACGTTTGATTAGATGGGTGTTACTTTTGCAAGAAATTGATGTGGAGATTCGTGATAAGAAAGGGAGTGAGAACTTGATTGCTGATCATTTGTCACGGCTAGTCAACAAGGAGGTCACTAGCAAGGAATAAGAGATTTGGGAATCTTTTTCAGATGAAACACTCATGTATATTCAATAGAGGCCATGGTTTGCTGATATGGCTAATTTCAAAGCTGCAAGGGTAATGCCAGAAGATCTAACTTGGCAACAAAGAAAGAAATCTTTGCATGACGCCAAGCAGTTTGTCTGGGATGATCCTTATTTGTTCAAAATTGGAGCAGATAATCTTCTGAGGAGATGTGTGACAAATGAAGAAGCAGAAGGAATTCTCTGGCATTGTCATGATTCACCTTATGGAGGACATTTTAATGCAGAAAGAACAACAACAAAAGTTCTCTAATCAGGGTTTTATTTGCCAACTCTATTTCACTACAGGAAAAGCGATATTTTCCGAAGGAATAATACCGACGGCCTTTGGGGCCTTCGATAAAGTTGATTTACCGAAGGATGTACCGACGGTCATGTAAGTGGTTGATTACCGAAGGCTTTTTAAGTTTACCGAAGGCCTCATAGGCCGTCGGTATATTGATCGACCTAATGAAATGAAAATTTGGGATTTCCCTCTCTCATTCTCCAAATTTTAGTTTCCACATAAGCTTTCCCCCAATCTTTTGTCTCTAACCTCTGAACCCCCAAGCAACTTCATCTTTCGTTTTGAAATCAAAATTAACCCCTTTTTTGCTACAATTGTTGTGTCGACGTTAGGATAGGGCCGGTGAGGAGGGTGGTGGTTGAGGGAGTACATTATTCCGAGGGGGCTGTTCGAAGGTGGTGGTCGCGGCGTGACGATGGTGTTGTGGCGACCTCAGGACAGTGTGCTCAGAACTTGAAGGAACTAGGTTGAAGGACTTCGTTGGAGGGGCCGTTGTGGTCTTGTGTGGCTGTCGTGCTGTACAAAGGTTGCCATCGTCATGGGCTTTCTTGGTTGAGGTAAGTTGTGCGTTTAATAATTCATTATGAGTTACAATGTTCTTGAATTTGTTTGATTTTCTTGTGGCAGTAGTGTATGATGTTGTTTGATTGAGAAAGTTTATTGGTCTGTTGCCTTTGCTTTTAATGCGTGCAACTGTGTGGTCTAACTACGCAAAACTTCAACTATGAAGTCAACCTTTCAACCTCTAACTTCCCCTTGACCCGCTTCCAATCCACGTACACATAATGTTATATATTGTAAATGTTTGATACTATAACTTTCCTAATCAGAAGTAATTTCTAGGTTTCTGACCTGATAACCTCTAGATTCACCAAATTGTATGAATTCCATGATGATGAAAGAACCACCAGTAGGTAGCGGTCCAAACTACAACTCCTAGCAGCAAGTCACCTTATATGGCTTAGGTACACAAATAGTCCCAGTTTCATACATAGCTCCTAAACCAAGAGCCTCTGCTTCAAACATGCATGGTCCAATAGTCCTGATATAGAGTTTGAACTTTCAACCACATAGAACTTGTCATATATAAGAAGCAAAGGAATGAAGCTTTAAAAAACATTGAAATCCACCTGCAACACTCAGGTTTACATGTGTTAAAATTTTATGATCAAAAATTGAAAAGGAGGGAAGGAGATAGTAACACTGTCCAATATATAAAGTTTTCTAAATCTGGTTGTGATGAAATGTGCTAAGTATGTAACATTGGAAGTGTGTGTCACATGAAGGCTTTGATGAAAAACCACAAAATCTGATGGTCGAAACTCTTTCAATCTTTCCATTGCTTCCAAACCCCTTATTTCATTTGCAAAATCTAAAGGAATGCACATGTGTTAGTACTCAAAGGTAGTAGAAGAAGCCAACCAATTTTTAAGTAAAAATTAAAAAGATGCTTATCACACATCATCATCATTATAATATATATCCTTACCGTTGAATACATTGGACCTGTTGTGTGATAAATACCTGTTGGATGATAAATATCAAGACTTGAGAGATGGAAGGAAATTCAAACAAACTAGGATAACAGTGAAACTATCCAGCTCTCTCTTCACACTGAAGTCAAGGACTTCCAGATTTTCCAACCCTGCAAAGTATTAAGATTAAATGGAAATAATTATTCATGTTTAACATAGTGATCAAGAAATAGAATGTGTAGAATAACCTTCTCTGTCCACATAATTGATGGACAAATTTATGATCACCAAAATATGATGTAACAAACTTGTTTTACAATCGGCAAGTATGACCGAATCGTTCAAGTAATAAACTTGGTAAGACCAAGTATCGTTCTCCCAAAGGACTCACGGCCTAGTTTAGTTATGTGGTTTGTTGATTAGCTAAGACTTAAGAACGAAATAATTAAATTTTAATATGCAAAAGACGAAAATAAACATGTATGCATGAGGTTGATCAATGGCAAAAGCAAAAGACAAGCACTTTCAATGAAATATATATATGAATATGTTGTTGGGGTTCAATTTCATCTTATCCACTCTCATATATTTTAGGAATTCAACATTCAAATCATCATTGTTAATGCCACTCTCTAAAGTACCTTTCAAGAAGGCTTCTCCCTAATTACGAGTTCATACAATTCCTAGCATTCCTAATAATTAGTTCATCAAGTGCAGGAGCTTAACGACAACCAATATAATATTGGGAGAAATTCCCCGGATCTAGACTTCCCCGTACGTTCCCGTATCGACAAAATCAATAATCATGCATTGAATGAGTTAAACAAAGCAACCATTAAGCAAAGAGGAAAAACCCTAACTAATGATGAAAGAAAGCATAAATCTTAGATTAAGATGCAAGCACAAATTCCATATATGAGAGCTTCAAAAGATTACATTGATTCCCCAACAAACATACAAGGTTTAGTTCACCATATTCATGGTGAACCTAGATGAACAATAATAAAAGAATGAAGGATAAAACCCTAGAAAGGTGAAGAGGTAGCCTGAGCATCCAAGATCCTCCTTCAAAGGGGTGGAAGAGAGAGTGTTTGCTTCGTTTCTGCCAAAGATACCTAACCCTAGGAAACCCTAAAGCTTATATATTATTCATAAATTACAGAAAATTAGGTCCAAGCCCATAAAAGTGCCGCGCAACGGTAAGTGCGTGAGACGTTTCTTCCCCTCAGCGGCCATTTTGCCCCTCAGCGGATCTCCCGTAAGCTCTTGAGTGCCGCTCAGCGGTAAACTGCCGCTGAGCGGTGACTTCGGCTTCTCCTTTTGCACTTTTTGATGTCTTTTCTGATTCCATCTCTCACCTTCTTCACTTCTTTCACCAAATTCACCTTAAAACCTGCACAAAAACACTGAAATCAAGCATAAACCTGTCCAGCTCTCTTATTTCTAAAAATATGAAGAAAAGCATGATTTCAAGCTAGTTTCTAAGTGTAAAGGTTGCTTTTAGTGTCAATTTTAGTCATGAAAATAACAGTTTTTC
Organism: Vigna umbellata; assembly: GCF_029865625.1. Lineage (NCBI taxonomy): Eukaryota > Viridiplantae > Streptophyta > Magnoliopsida > Fabales > Fabaceae > Vigna > Vigna umbellata. The sequence continues at coordinate 37,679,018 of NC_142165.1, read as the reverse complement.
AACTGTTATCACAACCCCAAACTTAGAACTTTGCTTGTCCTCAAGCAAACAAGATGTAACTCAATCTCCAACCAATTCATATGATGGTTCACTCATTCCAAAAATCCTCTTTTTAGATAAGTAAAAACTTCAATCAAACTTATGACCAAGAGTTCAATCAAGATGTGCACATGCTTTAGTGTTTCACAAAGTCAATTAATTACCAACAAATGCTCTTTTTCATGAATGACCAATCAATTAAGCATGGATGTTCATGTGCTAATGGAATATCTCCTCACTAGGTAAAGTGTTTCACTCAACACACAAGTATATAAAAGGTGATCACTCATTCACTCTACTATCACAATGTCACATGAATCAACTTTGCCTTTCATTTTACCACAATCAAAAACATTCACAAGCATGCATCATCACAAGGACTTTTGAATGGCTTATAATATGGCTGGGCTAACAAGAAAATTGGTTTTTCTGGATCACAAAATCCTTGAGTTAAGATAATCATAACAACACAATTATTCTTATTTTTCCCAACTTGCCTTTGCATTTGCATTGAGCTTTACTTCTTTTTCTTTTCTTTTCTTTTTCTTTGCCTATACTTCCTTTTTGGCTCTTAGCTCAATGCTTTTCCTTTTTCATGTTTTCCCAACAACCCCAAACTTGAACATTTAACAATACCACACAAGATCTTCTACTTAACTCAAGGTAAAGATTTTCAATCAAGGGTTTCAGTGTATGTTCAAGGCTAAGGGTTCAAAGGATAGAACAATAAGTGTTCTCTTTTAGTGGGCTAACTTTATGAATTTGGCCAATAAAAAGGTTCCAACAAACGACCTTGATCATATGATGCAAAACAAGCAATTGATTCAATCATAGAAAACCTGGGCAAAGTCATTCATGCTTTCAATCAACTGAACTACTCTTTTTGAGATTCAGTGATAATTTCTGATTGTTAGCACTTCAAACAGGTAGCTATCAATGCAAATGACTATAGAAAGTGTAAATACACTAAACTAAGCTTGAAAACAACAACTACGCATGATCAAAGTCGAACTGGACATTGCAAGGACATTTAACATGGTGAAAACCATCACTTTTTGAGTTAAAATAGAAGTGGAGTAGTGATTTTGAGTTGCAGGCTGTTTAATACTCATTTTAGAGTTTATAGACAATTAAAATCATCAAATAAAGTTACCTGAACATTCAGTTGTGTGTTTAAATCAGTTGCATATGTTTTTTAGTATCAAACCACCAAACTAGGAGCTTTTTGTAGTGCAGAATTTTTTTCCAGCTAAGGTTTGATTCTTTTCTCTAGGCACAGTGCATTTATAGTTAGGAAGGTGGTCCGTTAACATCACGGTGTGTGGACATTGCTGTCATGAGGGTGCTTGTTTTCGTCAAGGGAGGCTCTTGGGAGACCATTGCGTCGAGGTATGTTCTCTGTGTCTGTCTAAGCCTTATATTTATTTTTATAATTAGATTCGATGAAGCGATTCTCCTAGATGTGCAGAATAGTTTACCACTGTCAGGAATTTATTTTTTATTATGCTTATATGATGGAACCACTGTTAATAAATTGAAGTTAAAGAGGAACATTTTATATTTCATTGTGTGCGTTTTCTGCCTTAAATAAGCATGGATAGGAGTAATAATTTGTTAATTGTATTATAAGATAAGCATAGGTAGGGTAGTATTCTTCTACCTGATTCCTCTTTGGCAGATGTCGATTAGAACAAAGTTGGTCTTCCAATGTAACTTGTTTTTGTCTCAATTCTCCTCAATTATTCACGTTGTTGGCTGGGCTAGTGAGTCGTCCTTCCTTCTCTAAATATTTATTTTAAGACTTCAAACTAACCAATGTTGGTCATCCCTCTAGTCACGGTGTTGGCTTGGCTTTCATTATTCCTTATAATCAATATTTTTTTTATGACTAATCCATGGTTATAGACGGACCCAATTCAAAGTGGGCTTATGAGCTAGAGAACTGTGGCCTCCTATTGTAGTTTTCACGTTAGATGGTTGAAGTTTGGGATAACTTTGTCCTTGGTTTTGTCTCCACTGAAAAATGTATGGTGACCCTCCTCATTTGTCACTCTTATTAGTTGGTTTAGTTGTTTGAAAGAGCCTCCTTAGTCTGTATTTTTTCAGATATTTTCATAAGGAAAACCAAGCTTTACTACATTTCTCTTTTCTTTAAAATCGTGGCCTTGTGAGCATGAATATACGTAGGAATTAGTTGGCACCAAAGACACCTTTGCTCATTAAATTGTATTCCAATCTGATGAGGGTGAATGAAGCCAAAACAGATTTATGAGATTTGAATCAGAAATTACAAAGCTTTAGTAGCCGAGAGTGAAATTGTTGTATTAAAATCCTTCTTCTCTTTTAGTATGGATTTTTCATGGTTTTCCTTAATGAGCACACTTGTTTTCGGGCTTGAGATGCAGAGCTATTACCCTCAGTCATTTTAAATCCATGAAGAACATAATAGATCATGAAATCAGTAGCTTAATCCAATGGAAACTAAAACAAGGACCCGCTGAACGTTTTAGTAATGCAACATTTGAATCTGGTTTTGATTTTTAATAATCTGATATATGCAAAGGAATTTTTGTTTGGAATGTCTCCTGCATGAGCTTTGAGGTCATGAGTTACTCTTCCTTGTAGTATAATTGCACAAGAGTTGTAACCGGGATACTTATGTTCCTTCTTTGATAGCCAACCTATTACATTCAAATTATAACCTTCTTTACCGGTTTGGAACTAGAACAATGATAATGTAACCGTAAAGGTTTACCTTTGGCCAAAATACTTAACATACTGATGTGCAAACATATTTAAGGCTGTATGCCCTCTATGTGTAGAGTCGTCATTGCTATCATATCTCCTCCCTCTTGATTACGTTTCCAGAGTACTAAGTCTTCTGTTGGTATGATTTAGATTCTGAAATCTAATTAGAAATCTTTAAATAAACTGTGAAAATATTTATATCAATAAGTTGATGTTAAAAAGTGAAAAATGGTAGACATAATGTATTAAAAATGAAATAATGAGGCGTGGTTCGAGTAAATAATGAGAAAATGCAGTATAGGTTAAAGAGCAAAAAAGCAAAGGACTTAATGTCTCTGAATTGGAAGTTATATGATTAAGTAAATGATTCATGGATAAAATATTAGAGGACATTCCATCTTATCCTTATTTTGTTATTTCTCTTCCACAAATTATTAAAGTGTTTTTTTATTTAATTAAAGGGCTTGATTAAATAATTAACAATACAACATACTAGGAGCTAAATTCGAGACCTTTCAAAAAGTAGCTGAACTAGTTTTATTATCATTTGAAATGGTGGACTATAAGTCTCATTGTGTTGGTGTAGAAATCTCTGCATATGACAGTCAAGTAATATTAGCCACCATGGAATCTGAATAAATATATATATATATATATATATATATATATATAATATGAAGTGGTAATTGTGTATGATGAAGAAGTAAGTAGCTTTGTTTATAATCTGACCGTGAGTGGACAATAGAATTATGTTATATGACAAAACCAAATGGACAAGGCTCATGGACCAAATTAATTCACGGACAGAGTTAGTGGAAACACATGTTACTTTCACAAGTCAATTGTTTGCATAAGTAGATTCTGGTAAATATTGTCAGAAACCTTAAAGTTAAAGTTGTTTAGATTTGGGATGGATATACGGTGTTTGATGATTAATCTTTTGTTGTTGTTGCGTTTTGCTAATTAAAATTTTTCATTATTGTACAAGGTTTTGGGGTTTCAATTAGGAGCACATAACGTTTGGAAGCTTCAAACGGAGTGGGTTAAAGTTAGTTGCAAAAGTGTCATTGTTTAAGGGCTACACTCAAGTGTCAAAGACTTCATCATTTCCAGGTAGGTAAATGATGTCTTATTCTGTTTGCCTTGCTTTATTTTGATCGTGATTGATCTGTCTAAAAGCCTATAGCCATGCAACAATTTGATAAATAAACATGTTGGCCCCTCCTTATGGTTAATAAAATTTTGTTTGCCTTTTATCTCTCTTTCTCTTTCGCCTTTTGTCTTCTCTCTGTTGTGTTGTCTGTGTTGCATATTGTTCTTATATATAATCTCCACACCTTGTTCCCCACCCTTCAACCGAAATTCCCTCTTGGAAAAAGACCATGACAACACCCTTGAAAATTTCTTTCAATACAGGGTAAGACTTAAAATGAGTAACTATAAGGATGAAGTAGAGTACAAGGACAAACCAACATGCATATATGTTGGTTATACACTATCTTGAATCCCCCAAGTTGCCAAACTAGAAGGAGGAACCAAAGTTATAACTTTGGCCTTTAACATGTTAAAAGATATGTCTCTTAAAGTCTCCAACAACCTGTACATGAATTTGGACTTTAATTGTGAAAGTGAACTCTAAAGTCAAAGTTCAACATATGATTTTGGACTTCAATTGTGAAGTCTCAAAATTTAAGTACTTAAAACATAAAAAGTGTTCTTAAAATAGGTGACAAATTCGAAATTCACCTAATATAACCAAAGAAAGTATATTGTTGTTATCCTAACAAGTGTAAAGTACTTAAATGAAGCTAATAGAGATGTCAAATTGGATCAAGTAGCAAAATCTCAAAATTTGACTACCTAAACCCTCAAAAGAGTACTACTATATTTAACATCGTAATGAGTTTAAACTAGTAGAACAAAGCTAGAAAATTTGTCAAAAGCAAAGAATTACCTCAACTTCAAAGTTTGAGTTTGTAGAACCTAAAAAAGTCTACTAAAAGGGTGAGAAAGAGGCAATTCACCTAAAGTTGACTAACAATAACTAATGTTAATATCCTAACAAGTCTAAAGTAGTGAAATGACACTAGGAAACTACTCAAAAGCAAACAATTACCTAGAACTCAATTTTTGAGTAGTTAGGACCTAAAAAAGTGTACTAAAAAGGTGAGAAATTGGTTTAAATCGTCTTTGTACTTGTTGTGCTTGTACTTGCAGTGTTCCTTAGTGTTACTTCATCATTTTAATCAGTGAATTTCGTTTGCTTGAGTTGAATTCCAGCTTGCATATTCATTTTCTAGTTTTGTCTAAAGTCATGTGCCTTATGTGCAGTGTTATTTCTGTCATGAAGTGTTGATTCTGTTGCAGCCTTTATTTTCTGTGTTTTCTTTGCAAATTTGTGTTTAGATGCATGTCTAGCAATATATCAATCCATAAAAGGCAATGAGGCAATGTCTAGCCTGGATGATATAAGCTAAAGCATAAAAAAAGTTATTCTGGTTTTCAAAGTCTGCACATAATTTTCAAATCTGGTGCAATATTGAAAACCTATTCCAGTGCACATTTTGTTGTTCTCAAGATTTGAACACGTTCATTTGATGTTATTACACATGTCTCAAGTAGTGGCAACTTGTATTAATCCATAAAATGCAAAAAGCATATCTAAGTTGCTTCAAATTCATTACCAAAGTGTTGTCGCAGATTGTAATCAATCTTTTGACCGTGATTGATATCCTTGCATCTGTTTTATGTCTTTAAACATCTCATACCTAATATTCTGCAGCTAGATGTAGTGAATTAGGACTTCCATAAGCTTTGTTTGTGCTGTCCAGTTTGATTGTAGTATTTGTTTTCAATTCTGGTGCAAATATGGTGTAAAAAATGTTGCATAATTGGCTGCAGTAGGGGTGATTTGATGAATCTGATTGTTTCAGCGCATTTTTACCATTAGTGCAAGTTTATTTTGTCATTTGGAACTTGTATGAACTGTTCATTTGGTCAAATTTGAGCCATTATGCAAAATCACTTCCTAAACCATCACTTTTGCCTAAAATTGGAAGTGAACTAGTGATTTTCTGGTGTCGTATGTTTCTTGGCTGTTTCAGTGTTTAAACACATCCAAATTGATGATACAAAGTTGCTAAAAACATGAAATTATGTGTCCAAACGTGTTTGTGCAAAATCACCCTTTAAACCACCAAATTTTGCCTAAAATTGGAAGTAGACCACTGATTTTCTGGTGTAGTCTTTATCTTTATTGTTAAAGTGATTGCACACCTTCAAATTGATGATATAAACTTGCTTGAAGCATCACTTTAGCTGTTGAAGCACACCTTCAAATTGATGATATAAACTTGATGTTTCCAGATGGAACTATATGATCGAAAACAGTATAGAACATCCATAAAGAAGTCTAACTACAAACTCATACTACAAAAACAACCTAGAACTCAAAATATGACACCCTAGAACCTAAAAAGTGTACTAAATAGGTGACAATTTCGAAATTCACCTAAACTAACTTAAGAATGTGTAATGTTCTTATCCTAACAAGTTTAAAGTACTTAAATAAAGTTAAGAAATATGTCAAATTGGATCAAGTACCAAAATCTCAAAATTTTGCTACTTAGACCTAAAAAGTGTACTAAGTATGTTACAAAATGGGAATTGACCTAAACTAACCTAAGACTATGTATTCTACACATCCTAACAATTCTAAAGTTGTTAAAGGAAGCTAAGAAACATGACAGAAGATGACCTAGCTATATGTCAAAGTTTGCGTACTTGGCACCTAAAAAAGTAGATTAAATAGCTAAAAATCACTACTCAAACCTCTAAAAAATTGTACTACAATTGCAAACTGCACTAAAGTAGGAAAATATACTACAAGTAAACTATCCTAACAAGTTAAGAATGGTAGAACCTAACTAATTAAGAACTCACACTACAAAAAAAAAACTAAAACTCTAAATTTTACAACTTAGAAACCTAAAAGTAGTACCTAAAATACACTAAAAGTGCAAAGAATGCAAAGTCTATTAAAGTACTCACCAAAATAGTAAACTAACTATCTGCACCACTTTTAAAAGATAAAAGAAAGATAAAAATGAAGTCTCAATTGAAAAATAAAAAGAAAAACAAAATTTGACTATTGAACACTGATGCACAAATTTATGATCACCAAAATATGATGTCACAAACTTGTTTAACAATCGGCAAGTATGACCGAATCGTTTCAAGTAATAAACTCGGTAAGACCAAGTATCATTCTCCCAAAGGACTCACGGCCTAGTTTAGTTATGTGATTTGTTGATTAGCTAAGACTTAAGAACAAAATAAGTGGAGTTTAATATGCAAAAGACGAAAATAAACATGTATGCATGAGGTTGATCAATGGCTAAAACAAAAGACAAGCACTTTCAATGAAATATATTGATGAATATGTTGTTGGGGGTCAATTTCATCTTATCCACTCTCATATATTTTAGGAATTCAACATTCAAGTCATCATTGTTAATGCCACTCTTTAAATTACCTTTCAAGAAGGCTTCTCCCTAATTACGAGTTCATACGATTCCTAGCATTCCTAATAATTAGTTTTTTTAGCACAGGAGCTTAAGGCAACCAATATACTATTGGGAGAAATTCCCCGGATCTAGACTTCCCCGTACGTTCCCGTATCGACAAAATCAATAATCATGCATTGAATGAGTTAAACAAAGCAAGCATTGAGGAAAGAGGCAAAACCCTAACTAATGATGAAAGAAAGCATAAGTCTTAGATTAAGATGCAAGCACAAATTCCATATATGAGAGCTTCAAAAGATTACATTGATTCCCCAACAAACATACAAGGTTTAGTTCACCATATTCATGGTGAACCTAGATGAACAATAATGAAAGAATGAAGGATAAAACCCTAGAAAGGTGAAGAGGTAGCTTGAGCATCCAAGATCCTCCTTCAAAGGGGTGGAAGAGAGAGTGTTTGCTTCGTTTCTACCAAAGATACAAACCCTAGGACGTCCTAAAACTTATATACTATTCTAAAATTACAGAAAATCTAGGCCCAAGCCCATAAGTGTGCCGCTCAGCGGTAAAGTGTCGCTCAGCGGTAAGTGCGTGAGTAGTTTCTTCCCCTCAGCGGCCATTTTGCCCCTCAGCGGTTCCAACGTGACCTCCTGAGTGCCGCTTAGCGGTAAACTGCCGTTGAGCGGCAGTTGCGGCTTCTCCTTTTGCACTTTTTGATGTCTTTTCTGATTCCATCTCTCTCCTTCTTCACTTCTTTCACCAAATTCACCTTAAAACCTGCACAAAAACACTGAAATCAAGCATAAACCTGTCCAGCTCTCTTATTTCTGAAAATATGAATAAAAGCATGATTTCAAGCTAGTTTCTAAGTGTTAAAGGTTGCTTTTAGTATCAATTTAAGCATGAAAATAATAGTTTTTCAACTGTTATCAAACACCTATAAATAGACCAAAGTAGGTGAGAATTTTAGATCCTTGCAGAAATTTGTTATCAAACCTACATTTAGACCATGAGTGAATGTTCATGTATATGTTGTATGTTGATGTATATATTGTATGTTCCTCTATATTGTATGTTCATTTATTAGGCTACAACTTGATTAAGTTAAGTAAAGTAGTCTTTTGAAGTCGTATCGTACTACACACATTCTCAATGGAATGAGAAGAGTGAAAGTACCTTAAACACTTACAATGTACAAAATATGAGGAAGTACTCTATAAAAGAGAACTTCAGTAATGTTAGAAAATTGACTCCCCCAAATTTAATACACAACCACTTAGGATGTCAAAGACGGTTCAATACTGAGGACTTGTCTTTGCATGCCCTTATTGAATGCCTATGACAATAGTGTTGAAATTGCCTTCCATGTTCGACTTGAGTAGTAATAGGTTTATTACTTATGTCACATGGAGTGTTGCTGTTTTGGCTAAGTTTTGATTTCTTTGGCTTGTCACAGAACATGGCCCATTTTCCCAACCATCGTGGATGGATGTACGACCGTTGTTATAGTGGAAGGAGAGGTTTGAAGGAATCTTTTGTCCTTGGAGTTGAAGAGTTTGTGGAGACGGCCCGACGATGTCAATATTATGTCCTTGATGGAGGGATTCGATGTCCATGCATCAAGTGCGAATGTACAAGGATTTTGAGAGATGAAGTGGTCAAACTTCACCTTTACCAAAAAGGGTTCATGCCTAATTACACGGTTTGGACATATCATGGTGAAGAAATTCCATCGACCTCCACTGCAGCTGAAAAGCGGCTTGCATCAGTGATGGAATCCTACTTGACTTAGTTTTCCTTTTGTATTTTTACTTTTCCTAGCTTAGCTCTTAAGGAGTATGGGTTACTATAAATACCCAACTCCTCTCTTGTATTAGCACTTTTGAGCTGAATGAGAATTATATTTCTGAAATCAGAATAATTCTCTCTTGAAAGTCATAGGCTAGAGAGTCCAAAGACTTCCTCTAGCCACCTTCCAAGCACACTCTCATTTTTCCATTTCTCTAAACTTCACGGTGCGTCAGCGTTTTTCAATTCCTTCTTCAGCCACGCGTCCGCTCCCTCGTTCCACATCATTTGCTTTGCTTCTCACACATCAGACACGCACAGCCACATTCTCTCTTTCGTTTCTCCATCTCGCAGAACCTCATCTCGTTCTTCCACTCGAGCGTTTCCTCGTCGCCAACCATTCTTCATCACAAATCCATCTCTTCTCCTCCGTAAGTATCAGATTCACAAGTTTCTTCATCTTTCTTCCACTGTCACCAAATCATCTGCACATTTGTCTAGGGTTTCTTCATCCTTCATCATTTTCTCTGATTTTAGCCGATTAAAATTACTTTTGATTCGTTCCAAACCTTTTCCACCGTTCAATCTTCATTTTGAACCGATTAATCGGTTCATATTGGGTTTCCTTCCATTTCTAGGGTTTCTATCAAGTTTAACCTCTGTTTTTGTCATTTTTCCGCTGCGTATTCTTCGTCGGAGAAGCTTCGAGGAGGTCCGATTTGTGTTCGCGCAGCTTCCATCGACCTCTCCTCGGGCGTTCGTCCATCAATCAGGTTCGAATACTATTGTACATACATCTGAGATAGATCAATTTTCCTATATGCAAGAGATGGTCGGCAATGCTCTTCGTCGTCATGCTGAACAAGAAGCAAACGATAGTCATGATGAAGAGTCTCGAAATGAAACCACTCAGAGGTTTTACAATTTACTAACAGAGGCAAACCTACCTGTATTTGAAGGTTCATCTGAGTCAAAATTGTTAGTGTGCATTAGACTCATGGCTGGCAAATCTAATTGGAACGTTCCCATTCAAGTAGTGGACTTCTATACAAAATTGATGTTAGATTTGACACCACCAAACAATTTTATGCCGAAGAATTATTACCAAGCAAAAAAATGTGTTTCAAAGTTGGGATTGGAAGTCAAGAAGATTGATTGTTGTGTTAATGGATGTATGTTATTCTATGACAATGACAGTGGCAAAAATGATGCATTGTTGGTTGAATGCAAGTTTTATGGCTCACCTCGATATCATACGATGCATGCTGGACGGAGGCAAAAAAAACCAATTCCCTTAAAGTCCATGTTCTACTTGCCTATAATACCAAGATTGCAAAGAATGTTTACTTCAATGCAAACATCAGAACACATGACATGGCACGATGGTAACAAAACTGAAGGATTTTTGCATCATCCTTCTGATGGTGAAGCTTGGAAGCACTTCAATCGTAAACATCCATCCTTTGCTAGTGAACCGCGTAACGTCAGACTTGGTCTATGCTCTGATGGGTTTACCCCCATACGTTCAGGTGTCTGCATCACCATATTCATGCTGGCCCGTGATAGTTACCCCATACAATCTACCACCTGAGATGTGTATGACAAAGCCTTACATGTTTTTATAGTGTATAATACCAGGTCCATCTAATCCCAAATCATTGATTGATGTTTACTTGGAGCCTTTGATTGATGATTTGAAGAAGTTATGGAATGGTGTTTGGACGTATGACGTTTCAAGGAAGCAAAATTTCCTTATGAGGGCAGCCTTGATGTGGACTATTAATGACTTCCCAGCATACGACATGTTATCTGGTTGGAGCACACATGGTCGCTTAGCTTGTCCATATTCCATGGAACATACAAAGTCATTCCAATTGAGTTATGGCCGGAAAAGTAGTTGGTTTGACTGTCATCGACGGTTCTTGCCCATTGATCACCCCTTTAGAAGAAACAAAAAGGCATTGCGCAAAGGGCAAGTTGAAAGGGATGTGCCCCCACCAAAGTTAACTGGATCACACGTTTGGAGAAGAGTGAAAGACTATCCACAAGTCACTGAATCTGGTCAGAATAGGATAGAAGGGTTTGGAGAATGGCATAATTGGACTAAAAGAATCATATTCTGGGAACTTCCTTATTGGAAAGACAACTTGCTGAGACACAACCTCGATGTCATGCACACAGAAAAAAATTTCTTTGACAATGTCTTCAACACAGTTATGAATGTTATAGGTAAGACAAAAGATAATGAGAAAGCAAGAAAAGATTTACCTTTCTATTGTGGACGAAAATACTTAGAGTTGAAGGCGCAAGGTAACGGCCGATTATTTAAACCAAAAGCAAATTACACCATGTCAAAAGACGAGGCAAGAATAGTGTGTGGATGGATCAAAGAGCTTAGAATGCCAGATGGATATGCTTCTAACTTGTCCAGATGTGCCAATGTTCAGAGTGGAACTATTCAAGGGTTGAAGAGTCATGATTGTCATGTATTCCAGTGTACGGCTTGGACGGGAGAGTGTAGCTTCCAGTGTTGGTGTGCACTCGGTTATTGGAGAATGATGGTCCAGCTTGGATGGTGAATTTATTGAAGCATTTTATTTGGCTTAAAGCACACTTTGCACGGTGAAGAAGTGGTCCAGCACGTGATTAATTTTCTTCCTTTCTTTACTAGGATGAAGAAAACGCTGGCAGCAGAGAGCACACGGTCACATCATGGGAATTTATTCCCCTTGTCACGGTTGGCTGAATTGAATAAAGGAAGCACATTTTTCATTTTGGTTTCTAGAAACAAGAAACGCATATTAATTCAATTAGAGAAAGCACGGACAGAGAGAAGCCATTTCATTTCCTTTCTTTGGAAGCACACGTAATGCTTGGAGAATAAAGTCTAGATGATGGGACGTTTGGCAGCAATATAAATGCAAGTCTTTTATTTATTTGAGAGGAAGATTAGGTGGAAGAAGTGGTGTCACGGCTGGAAGAAAAGAGAATGGTTTTTGATTTATGCAATGAGAAGCTGATTTGGTGGGAGTAGGTAGTGTGCAGGGACGTTACGGCTTAGAGGAAAAGTAACTTGCTTTTGATTTTTTTTGGAATGAAAGGTAGATTAGGTGGAAGAAAGGGGTGTTACGTTTGGGAAGCAGAGAGATCATTTAGGATGGAGAAAGGGTGTCCACACTGTGGACGGTGCTTTATTATTGGTGGCGCATATTCGTTTTTGCTGGGAAGAACACGCTGCCACGGCTTGTGAGAGGGCACACGTGAAGTAATTTTGTTTTACAATTTCCATGCTTTATTCCAATGTGCATTTAATGTGTTAGCTCAATATTGCAATTTAATTTAAGAGCATTGAATGAGTTTTCTTATTTTAATTTAATGTTTTCATTTAATTTAGTTGTAATGTTAACTTTAGTGACCAACCGTTTTAATTCTACATTTACATTTGTGTTTATATTCGTGTTTTAATTTAGTCCATCTGCATTCACAAAAACACTTTCAAAAACCCCCCCAACTTCGTGTTTGACCTATTGACTGAACCAAATTTGGTCCTTGAGAGACCACCTAGGAGTCACTTCCTAGTTTATACTGCATTAATTTTGCAATCAACTTTTGTGTGAGGTGCGACCCTCTGGTGAACAATCCATTAAACTAATTGTCCCTCTTATTTTAGTATGTTCATTAATCAATGTTTGTTCTGTTTAATGTTACAGATGAAGGTGCAGTGGAAACCTGAACATGAAACACAGATACACAGAAATTTCCACATGAAAGCATCTCATCGGCTGTTAGAGATGTTTAGGGATGCTCGTAATGCAGGAGACCGCCCTTACTGGCTGGGCGAACAAATTTGGAACTCTTTACTGGCTCATTGGAATACAGTAGAGTTTCGCAATAAGTGTGCCAAGGCGCAGAAAAACAGAGCATCTGAAAAGGGTGGCACCCTGCATACTGGTGGGTCGATAACCATTCATGAGCATGCCATTCGTATGGTAAAATTTCATTCCCTAACTTTTTCTTTCATATATAAGTTATGTATTTTCTATTTCATATGTACACTTCTAATTGGAAATTATGTTACAGGCACAAGCTTTGGGACGGGTGGTCCATGTTGATGAGGTCTTTGCACAGACTCATGTAAGGAAGGGCACTAATCAATTCGTTGATGAAAGATCTCGGAAGACTCATGTAAGCAAATAACATTATTACTATTACTAATTTTTCATTTATGTTATATCATTCCCTAACATTGCAGTTAATGTTTCAATAGGAAGAATTTTCTACGAGACTTTCACAGGTTAGATCTGAACATGAGTCAGCTCCTACACCGAATGATGCCAGTAATGCAGAAGATGACATCCGTAGGACACAGTGCTGGGTCGACATCGTTGGTGGGAAGAAAAAGGGACGAGTGTACGGTGCAGGATAACTTGCTGCAAACTATACAGCATCGAGAGGAGGTACTCTGAAGCACCAACCTTCTTCTTCCACCACTGCTCCTGACGGGGTCGTTCTCCGCCTCACGCAGGCACTAGAGCAACGTGACTAGGAAATCACTGATCTGAGAGCAGAGTTTACAAACTTTAAGGCCCTGGTCATGAGAGTTTTGCCTGAAACTTCACAAGACGTACAAAATATCCCTTCGACCCAGCCACGACCCTCCTCGTCACCCGCTGCCCCTCAGCAGCCCATATCAGTCCAACCCTCATCAGTCCCACCCACACCAATCCAGCCATCAATAGAGGAGCAGGATGATGAAGATCATTCTGATGATAACTATGTACATTATTAGTTTCATTTTCTTATAACTTGTTATAGAAACATTTGGATATTAGAACATTTGGAGTTTAGATCATTTCGATGTTAGATCAACTGGGTGACTTTGGATGTTACAACATCATTATGTTACATTGTTTTATGTTTTAACTATAAATACATGTTCTATGGGTTAATGGATGTTCTATGGATATTGATCAATGATTGCATCTTTGAGATGCACATTATGCAGGTCTGTATGTGCTTGAAAACTTTTATGTAGGTCTGTTTGTGCTTAAAAACTGTTATGCAGGTCTGTTTATGTTGTTGGTTTCGCCAGAAATACAATTGTCCCTTACATTTCCCTCCAACTTACCGAAGGCTTTTGCCCTTCGGTAAATACCCACGTTAGGTAATTACAGAAGGCTTTTGCCCTTCGGAAATTACCGAAGGCTTCTGACCCTCGGTAATTACCGAAGGCTTCTGACCCACGGTAATTACCGAAGGCTTCTGCCCTTCGGAAATTACCGAGGGCTTTTGCCCCACGGTAATTACCGAAGGCTTCTGCCCTTCGGAAATTACCGAGGGCTTTTGCCCTTCGGAAATTACCGAAGGCTTTTCGCCCTCGGTAATTATCGAAGGGCAAAAGCCCTCGGTAATTGTTAGCGACAAGGGATTTACCGAGGGCTCATTGGCTGTCGATAAGCCGTCTGTAAATACCCTTTTCCGACGGCTTCTGACTTTTTCCGAGGGCTTTTGCCCTTCGGTAATGCCCTTCTTTTTTGTAGTGTTTAAAGATGCTCATAATCATGCTAGAAACTGTGATAAGTGTCAAAGAGCAGGGACAATTACTAGACGTCATGAGATGCCATTACAGGGCATTTTAGAGGTTGAAGTCTTTGATTGCTGGGGTATTGACTTTGTGGGACCCTTTGAGTGGATCAGATGAAATTGATTTCCCCAACAACATACTCATCCATTTAATTCATTCCGTGTTTGTTTTCCTCTTTTTCATTGGTCAAACTCATGCATACATGTTTAATTATCGCCTTTTGCATTTAAAACTACAAGAATTTGTTCACAAGTCTTAAATAATCAACAAATCATATAACTAACTAGGCCGTGAGTCCTTTGGGAGAACGATACTTGGTCTTACCGAGTTTATTACTTGATACGATTCGGTCACACTTGCCGAGCGTTAAATAAGTTTGTGGCGCCGTTTTTCGGTGTTCATAAATTTGTCATCATTAGCCCAGCCACATCACATGATGCTTGCTTATAAGTGTTTTTGATTATGGTTAAATGAAGGGAAAAGTTGATTCATGTGACATTGTAATAGTAGAGTGAATGAGTGAATATCTCCTATACACTTGTGTGTTTGAGTGAAACACTTTATCTAGTGAGGATAGATTCCATGAACACATAAGAACATATTTGCTTAGTTGATTGATCATTCATGATAATAGCATTTGTTGGATATTATGTGATTGAGTGAACACTAAAAGCATGTGCACATCTTGATTGAAGTCTTGGTGATGAGCTAAATTGAGTATTTACTTGTCTGGAAAGAAGGATTTTTAAATGTAGTGAACCATTGTATGGATTGGTGGAAGATTGAGTTACATCTTATTTGCTTGAGGACAAGCAAAGTTCTAAGTTTGGGGTTGTGATAACAATTGAAAAACTATTATTTTTATACTTAAAATTGACTTCAATTACAACCTTTATCACTTATAAATTAGCTTGAACTCATGATTTTGTTGAATTATTGGAAATAACAGAGTTGGACAGGTTTTATGCTTGATTTCCTTGTTTTTGCAGGTTTAAAGATGAATTTGATGAAAGAAGTGAAGTAGGAAAGAGATAGAGACAGAAAAGGACACAAAAAGTGCAAAGAAGAGAATCAGCAAGTACACCAATTACTGTTGAGCGGCACTTTTCAATACTCGTTGGCACCGATGAGGGGAAAAATGGCGCTGAGGGGAAGAATTGACACGCGCTACTACCGCTAAGCAGTATTTACCGCTAAGCGGCACTTTTCTGGGTTGGGCCTATTTTTTTGTATTTTTTAGAATAGTATATAAGCTTTAGGACGTCCTAGGGTTTGTATCTTTGGCTGGAACGAAGCAGAAACACACTCTTTCACCCCTTGGAGGAGGATTTTGGATGCTAAGGCTCCTTTCTCAACTTTCTATGGTTCTATCCTTCACTTTTCCATTGTATTTCATCTAGTTTCACCATGAATATGGTGAACTAAACTTATTTTGTTGTTGGGGAATCAATGTAAATCCTTAAGAAACTTTCTTGTATGGAATTTGTTCTTCAAGATCATTTTCATGATACATGCTTTCTTTCATTAATAGTTAGGGTTTTTCCTCTTTGCTCAAAGCATGCATTGTTTAACTCATTCGATGTCATGATTATTGGTTTTGTCGATATGGACACATACGAGGAAATCTAGATCTAGGGAATCTCTCCCATCACTATACTATAAACCTAGACATAGGAGTATGATAGTTGGTTGCTTTTAAGCTTCTGTTCACTATAATGCATGATTAATTGCTAGGGAGACAAGACATTGTAAACTAGTGATTATGATTAGGCTTTCTTCACCGAGACATTGGGTTTTAAGTAATTTAGAAAGTGGCATTAACATTAATGAAAAGAATGATGAATTCCTAAATACAAGAGAGTGGATAGGATGAAATTGATAAACCCCAACAACATATTCATCCATATATTTCAATTCACGTGTTTTGTTTCTTCTTGCCCATTGATCATCACATGCATACATATTTACTTTTCAGTCTATTGCATTTGAAACTTACAACAATTTGTTCACAAGTCTTAATTTATCAACAAAATCACACAATTGTCTAGGCCGTGAGTCCTTTGGGAGAATGATACTTGGTCTTACGAGGTTTATTACTTGATACGATTCGGTTACACTTGTCGAGCGTTAACAAGTTTCTGACTCCATTTTCGGGGATCGAAGATTTGTTCATCATCCATCCGCAGCTGAAAGCTTCAAAGTTAATGGGCACAGACTGAAGCCTTTCCTCAGCAATCCTTCTTTGTTGGACACAGTGGTGGAGGAGACGTCTTTGGTCGACCCCGCTTCTTTTTCCCTCTGACTCAGGGAGTTCTCTTTTCTCCTCCCTCCTCACTTTTATCGCACTTGTCTATATCTTTTGACTGTTCTGATTGTTAATCTGATGATTGTGACACACTGAGGACATTGTTTTCTTGGTAGTTTTTTATGCGTCTTGTGTACAGTTTTGCCTGTTTCTCTTGCTTTCTGGACTTTGTTTCGGTTGTAGACTTGTCATTTCTTTCACTTGATTGATACTTATTGGTTTGAAATCCTTTGCTTTCTTTGTATGGAAAGATGATTATGATGTTTGAGAGGTTGATTTGATTGTGACAAATTTGAACATATATGACCTGTTTGTAGCAACTTGGTGTCCTTTTTCTTTACAACCCCCATCAGTTGAGGATTCAATCTTCCTTGAGGTTGTCTCACTGGTTTAGCATCCTCCTCCAAAAGTATTCTATGCATGGAAAAAGAAGGGCTAATACCAGGAATATCTGCTACAGTCTAGCCTATTGCTCTCGGGTGGTCTCTAATAACCTGTAATAGTTGTTTTTCCTGCTCATCAGTAAGCAATGCAGATATAATAACAGGGAGTTTCCCATCCCTCTCAAGATAAGCATACTTCAAATGGGATGGTAAAAGTTTCAACTCCAAAATGGGTGGTTGTACCATAGATGGCAAAATTTTACAGCCTAAGGTAATCTCAGCCACCTCAACATCACACTCGGACGCCACAGACGTATCATCTATCAATACCGCGTCCTCAATATCACCTGCTCTACAGTTTTCTTTTTCGTCCAAAATTAGGCATAATATATTTGAAAAAGAAAAATTGTTTACAACATTACTTGATAAGTCAATACAAAACAAAGAATGATCTTTAATCTGGTGCTTCCCAGCTTCCAACACGTTGAACCACACCTTCTCGTCTCCTATCTCCATTGTCAATGATCCTGCATGCACATCTATCTTGGTTCATGCTGTCATCATGAAAGGTCTTCCCAAGATAATAGTTGTTGGATTGATTCCTTCATCATCCTTCATGTCCAATATATAGAAATTTGTAGGAAAAATTAACTTGTCTACTCGGACAAGGACGTCCTCAAGCACACTTGCTGGGTTAACTGTGCTACGATTGGCCAGTTGAATGACCACACCAGTAGTCTTAAGAGGTCCCAAAGATAGAGAAGTAAACACTGATAAAGGCATTACTTTTATGGAAGCCCCTAAATCTAGCATGGAATTGTCAAACTTTGAATTTCCAATAACACATGGAACAGAAAACATACCTGGATCCTTGTATTTTCGTGGTATTTCAATATGCTTCTTAATCAAAATTGACACGTTTCTTCTCAAATTCACAACCTCATTATCCCTACAACGCCTTCTATTTGTGCAAATTTCTTTCAAAAACTTGGCATATTTAGGAATTTGCTTAACAACATCTAGCAAAGGAATATTGATCTCCACCTTCTTGAAAATATTTAAAATCTCTTGGTTTAATTCCTCCATTTTTTTGTTTCTCGGCTTCTACCGATTTGGATATGGAGGAGGTAGAGAATAAGAAGAAGATGAAGTTTTAGAAGAAGAGTTAGAGGATACTAACCTGGATTTATCAGTGGTAGTCTCAGGTGATGGTTCACTTGATCCTCCATTGTCATCAATTTGCGCTCCTTCTTTCTCCTTATCTTCGTCCTCTTGGGCTCCTTCAGGACCTTTTACTTGCTTTTCCGTTCTCAAAGTAATAGCACTTACATTTTGCGGGTTGATCACTGTTTGTGCAGGTAGTTTATTTGACTCCTTAGCCTCTAATTTTTCCACCCTCTAAGTCAACTCTACAATTGATTTCTTGATTTCTGAATTTTGCTCAAGTATTGTTTTCATGAAATCTTGTAGTGACATTTCCGGTTGAGGTTGCTGCCTGATGAGTCAATATTTTCTCAATTTCACTTAGCTTATTGTACCGAATTTAATCAGGGAATTGTGCTTAAATGTCCAGTATTTTCCCATTTTTCTTAATTGTGTTTAATTTGATCGGAAATTCAAATTTTAATTAATTTGAATTATTTGAGCTAATTATTTGCATTATTAATTGTAGGGAAATTGTTGGATAAATTTTGGAACATTTGGAGGTCAAAAGAAAGATGCCACATCAAATATATTTTAAAATAAAATGAAAGAGAGGTGTGGATTTAAATTGGGGGGTGCACATTGAGAAGCTGGATTCGTTTGGAGAGGTGCACACGGTGAGCAGCCACGCGTCCTAAAATGTTTCTTCATTTTAAAGCAGCCACATGCCATAGGTCACGGCCCACATAATGGAAAAGAGGTGCAGATTTTAATTCTCGGTGCTTTCCACTCTACACATAAACTTTTGACTTTTCAATTGGAGATGAGAAGCAACTCTCGGTGTGTGCTTATTGGAGGGGCCCTCATGGTTTTGCTACAAAATTAAAAGCACACGGCCTAGGGCCCATGAAGCAGCATAGGAGCAGGTGGTGTCACGGTTTGGGCCATTCAATTCTTCTAGAGAAGAGGCCTTCACACGTTCCAGCAGTAGGGGCTGTAGCTGGACAGCAAGCACACAGAACTGTAAGGGTGCACATCCAGCTTTCAAATGGAAAAGAATTCCACACGTTCACGGTGCATTCAGCAACTTAGAGAGATTCGGCCCACACTTGGCAGCACCCACGGTCCCATTTTGTTTGGCACGGTCCAGCAAATTTTGGAAAGGAATCCACGTCCAGCTTGGAGAGAATGGAGGGAAGCGGTCCAGAGTTGAATGGAGAGGTGCACCTAGCACATTAACGCCCAGCAGAGGCACGAGGAGAACACACAGCCGCCACAGTAGAAAGGAGTGTGACCTAACGGGGGAACAGCTACCAGCTTCACGAGAGTTTTCCTTGGAGCAAATTTTTTTTCATATATTGTAGAAATGGAAGGTTACGGGTGACGGCCTGGACGGGTTTGATGTGCACACTTGGAAGCTCCAGCCGCCACTCTCTCTCATTTTATTTTCCAGCTGCCGTGGATGGCTCTTTGCTTTGCTTTTGAATGTTATTTTGAGGGCATTTTAATGCTTATGCCTGAACTGAGTTTTTTTTTTACGTTGTCACAATGGATGAGAAATGAAGCACATTTACTTCTCCGTTTAGTATTCTTTTTGCAAGCGCAAAGGGATGAATGAAACATCTTGGTTTTTATTCCAGTAGGGAAATCAGTTTTTCTTTTCTTTCTTTAGACAGTAGCAACACAAATGTTTTCTTCTTTCTTTTGGATAAGTGTGGATGATGAGCTGAGAGAGAAATGGAGCAGTGATAGAGAATGAACATACGGGAATGGTGACTCTCGGCTTGCTGGAAGAAAAGTGAAGCGTGACTCACTTTGCATGAAGAGATGGAACGGTGATTGACTTTAGGAGAGTATTTCTATTAACTTAGCTGGAGTAGAGAATGAAAGGTGGACACTTGGAAAGAAGAGCACGGTGTAGTGTTTCTTTCGGTTTGGAGCACAAGCATGGGAGCGTCCTGGAATGAAGCGGTAATGAGTTTTTAATTTCTTTCTTGGAGAAAGAAGTGAAATGGTGACACGTTTAGGAAGCACGCAAGGGGGAGAGAGTGGTATGCGGCTGCTGTGAAGGTGGATGGTGTCTTTAATTTTATTCAGAGAATAAAAAGAGTGGATTAGGATAAAGTATAGGGTGATGGGACATTTGGCAGAAATTGTTGGAGGATGAAGAAGTGATTTAAATGTGGTAGGTAGGAGCTGGATGAGCACGGTCACGTGGAGCTCTCGGAGGGCAGATTCATTTTCTTTTTAGAAGCGCACAGTGATTGATGATTTCACTTGGAGAAGTTGGCTGATTTCATTTTTATCTTTACTGTTCATGAATTTACTTTTAAGTGTTATGTGCGTGAATGATATGCGTTGGGGAATGTCTTCAATCAGCAATTTATTTCTTTACCTCAATAGTTGCATTTAATAGCTGAATTGCATTTGCTGAAGTGTCTACTGCATCCTAAGTGGTTAACGCCCTTTTTTCCAATTAAAGTTTAGTCTCGCTACATGTGCTCATGAATCGTGTTTTCATTCCAACTATTTTACTTTCGCTAAATTGTGCTTCTGTTGATGCGTTGAATTCAATAGTGTTAGATGAGTTTTCAGATTTTTCTAGTGCATTTAAATTAGTTCACACATCTTGCTTTAGGACCATTCAGTTTACTCTCTTTATTTAATTTAATGTTTTCAATTGTATTCGGTTGTGTTTAATTTTAATTTTAGCTTTAAGTTTTTCCGCAACAAAAAAAAAATCACAAACCCCCCCCCCCACTATGTGTTTGACCTAAGACTCGAACCACATTTGGTCCTTGAGAGACGACCTAGGAGTCACTTCCTAGTCTATACTGCATTCTTATATGCACAACTTTTGTTGTGAGGTCATTTTGTTGAGAGGGTCGCACCTCCCACAAAAGTTGTGCATAAAAGAATGCAGTACAGTGCTAGGAAATGACTCCTAGGTCGTCTCTCAAGGACCAAATGCGGTTCAGTTTCAGGTCAACACGTAAAGGGGGGGTTTTGTGAAAGTTTGTTTGTGGATGAAATTAAAAAGCGCCGAATTAAAATTTTAAAACAGTAAAATGAAAGAAAATAAAACTTATGACCCATTCATCTACCAAAAGAAATTAAACATTGCAAATGCTTATAAAAAACTACCTCCTTAGCCGTGACACATCCATGTATTCAATCCAAAGAAAATTAAAATAATTTACATGCTTTTCTTGGTTACTCCTTACGTGAATGGTGCACTTCCAACATCTTATTTTATTTTAATCACCACAGGCTCCACTTATTTCCCAAAAGCATTTGAAATGAAAGCTATCACCGTGTTCAACTATACCACTAAAGAAAGTCACCATCCTAAGTAATTAAAACCCTTCATATGTGACAACACACCACTTTCTCCTTACTAAACCGTGACACCACATCTCCAACGTATCCTACTTCTTTTCCCAAATAAAAATTCCACACCTCTGCACCATGCTTCTAGACAATTCTTTTCTGATTTTTAAAGATTGATATGTGTGCAAAATGCCGTGACCACTTCCTACACATATTATACTTTATTCTAGCAAAACCAAAGACTTAATCTTCCCTTGAAGCAATTGAACAAATATTATACTCTTTCCACTCCAGCAATTATTTAGTTCAACCGTGTAGAAGTGACAAAGCTCATGGAATAAAACAAAGATACAAGAAACAAACGAAACATTAAATGCAATTCAAAATGAAATGGCATTAGATGAAAGCGTTAACAGCAAATGAACAAGGCTACTTCGGTTAATGCTTTCCAAGGTGTAAAATAATAATAAAATGATTCTTGGTTCAAGCATTAAAGATACAAACAAAACCCATTCAAGCTAGGCTCCATTCCATTGTGCTGACAGAGAAACTAAACCAGAAGCTCTTACTTAGCGGCAACTAAACGCATTTCTCCTCTCCTTGCTCTCCAACAAGTTTGTTTTCCTCCAGAGAACTCCAGCCAAGAGAGTAGTATCCAGACCCCAAGGTGGCGGCTGGGCTCTCCTCTCTTGGCTGGAGTTCTCTGGAGGAAAACAAACTTGTTGGAGAGCAAGGAGAGGAGAAATGCGTTTAGTTGCCGCTAAGTAAGAGCTTCTGGTTTAGTTTCTCTGTCAGCACAATGGAATGGAGCCTAGCTTGAATGGGTTTTGTTTGTATCTTTAATGCTTGAACCAAGAATCATTTTATTATTATTTTACACCTTGGAAAGCATTAACCGAAGTAGCCTTGTTCATTTGCTATTAACGCTTTCATCTAATGCCATTTCATTTTGAATTGCATTTAATGTTTCGTTTGTTTCTTGTATCTTTGTTTTATTCCATGAGCTTTGTCACTTCTACACGGTTGAACTAAATAATTGCTGGAGTGGAAAGAGTATAATATTTGTTCAATTGCTTCAAGGGAAGATTAAGTCTTTGGTTTTGCTAGAATAAAGTATAATATGTGTAGGAAGTGGTCACGACATTTTGCACACATATCAATCTTTAAAAATCAGAAAAGAATTGTCTAGAAGCATGGTGCAGAGGTGTGGAATTTTTATTTGGGAAAAGAAGTAGGATACGTTGGAGATGTGGTGTCACGGTTTAGTAAGGAGAAAGTGGTGTGTTGTCACATATGAAGGGTTTTAATTACTTAGGATGGTGACTTTCTTTAGTGGTATAGTTGAACACGGTGATAGCTTTCATTTCAAATGCTTTTGGGAAATAAGTGGAGCCTGTGGTGATTAAAATAAAATAAGATGTTGGAAGTGCACCATTCACGTAAGGAGTAACCAAGAAAAGCATGTAAATTATTATAATTTTCTTTGGATTGAATACATGGATGTGTCACGGCTAAGGAGGTAGTTTTTTATAAGCATTTGCAATGTTTAATTTCTTTTGGTAGATGAATGGGTCATAAGTTTTATTTTCTTTCATTTTACTGTTTTAAAATTTTAATTCGGCGCTTTTTAATTTCATCCACAAACAAACTTTCACAAAACCCCCCCTTTACGTGTTGACCTGAAACTGAACCGCATTTGGTCCTTGAGAGACGACCTAGGAGTAATTTCCTAGCACTGTACTGCATTCTTTTATGCACAACTTTTGTGGGAGGTGCGACCCTCTCAACAAAATGGCGCCGTTGCCGGGGACCAATGGTTCGGTCTTAGGTCTTTCTGTTGTGTTAGTATGTGTTGTGTTTTGTCTTGTGTTGTGATGTGACGTGACGTGATGTTCTGTTGTGTGTGTGTGTGTTGCATGTATAAATGTGTTGTGTTTTATTTGTTTCGTGATT
Organism: Vigna umbellata; assembly: GCF_029865625.1. Classification (NCBI taxonomy): domain Eukaryota; kingdom Viridiplantae; phylum Streptophyta; class Magnoliopsida; order Fabales; family Fabaceae; genus Vigna; species Vigna umbellata. The sequence continues at coordinate 37,655,219 of NC_142165.1, read as the reverse complement.
TTTAGTATTATTCTTTTTCCATGTCTACCTATTTTGATTTCGTGAATACTGCTTGTTTTGCTAGTGCCTCTGATTATGATTCTCCTTCTGCATGTTACTCTGATTGTAATTCATATTCTGCTGATTTCTATGTTGAGAACAATATGACTCATCCTCTAATTTATGAGAGTGCTCTTTGTGAGCCGGTTTCACTTAAGGAGGATGATCTTCATTGCGATCTCACCCCTGGACTGATACATTTGTTGCCTAAGTTTCATGGTTTTGCAGGAGAATGCCCACACAGACATTTGGAGGAGCTCCACATCATGTGCTCTTCAATGAAGCCTCCAGATGTCCCTCTTGATTACATTTTCTTGAGCGCATTTCCGCATTCATTACAAGGAGCAGCTAAGGATTGGAAAGACTCTCTTCCTCTGAGATCCGTTACCGATTGGGGATATCTTGAGCACCAGTTTCTGAGCAAATTTTCCCCTGTGCAATATGCTTACAGCAACGGTCTTGGATGGAATGACCCTACATTGGGATGGTATGATGCTCCACAGCATCAATATCAAGAACCACCATTCCAGAGTACTTTTATGCCTCCACCAGTCCAGCAATACCAAAGTCAGCAATATGATGCTCCTGCCCAAATAACTCCTCAGCCTTCTACTTCTGAGCCTACATTGCAGGAGTTGTTGGAGCAGATGACCATGCAGAACCTTCAGTTTCGGTAAGAGAACATGCAGTTCCAGCAAGAAATAGGAGCTGCCATTCAGAGTATGACTGATCAGATAGGGCAGATGGCCACTCAACTCACTGAGGAACAGTCTCAAGATTCAGAGTTACCATTTCAGACTGTTCAGATTCCAGATGATGATGATAGTGGCATCAACATAGAAGATGGGGAGAAGAGTCATGAACTTACTATGGTGCCATCTACTTTCCCATCATCCTATGTCCCTACTCTTGCACCTGAGGAGAGTGATGAGTATTTTGAGGAGCAGGCAGGTATAAGCAGCAATTTTGAGCCAGGTAGACCATTTTCATCCTCCACCACTATTCCAATCTTTAGGGAAGTGGAGGTAAACATACCTCAAATTGATTATTCTGTTGATGATTGTGCGATGCATGATTATGATGTTGATAGGTGTGTTGATGATTATATTGTTGATGAGTCTGTTCTTAATTGTCCTTCTCTGCATGATGAGAACCACTTTTTGCTATCACATCCAAATGTTTATTCTCCATGCACTGAACATGAATCTGAGTCTGTTGTTGATATTGCTTTTGAATTTGAAATTGATTCATGTTCTGAGAGTATATCTGTTGTTCAGCCTGTTACACTGGGATTGGGTGTTATACCCCTGCATATCATTTGTTTGGAAACACATCGCACTAACCATGTTGTAGGAGGTACACATGAATTTGATAGACAAACACCCACAGTGGAAAATAAAGGTGCTAACACTGACAAAAGCTTCAAGATCAATAGGCACCAGCTGAACCTGCTCATCAACAATCTTTGCTTCTTAAATCCAGCTGTGGATGATATCTCCCTACTAGATCAAATCTGGAGGATGAAGCAGTTCGTCCTCAAAACCTTCTTGCTGGATACTGTGGTGGAAGACATCTCCCTGAAAGTCCAAAATTGGCAACTGCCACCATGATCAGGGGAGTTTTCTTTTTCTCTTCTCCCCCTTTCCCTACTTTTATTGCACTTGTCCATGATCTGTTGACTATTCTGATTGTTTGATCTGCTGATTGTGACACATTGAGGACACTGTGTAGTTTAAGTGTGGTCTATTGGGGGAGATTCTGATTTTTCTTTGATAGTTTTTGTTTTCCGTGTTAAATTTTTTCTTTTCTAGGTAGTTTTTGTTTTGTTTTGTGTACAGTTTTACATGTTTCTCTTGATTTCTGGACTTTGTTTGGGTTGTAAATATGTCTTCCACTTCATTGATACTCTGATTGGTTGGAAATCCTTGCTTTTCTCTGCTTGGAAGATGATTATGATTTTTGAGAGTTGAATTGATTGTGACAGAATTACCTTGTGTGAGATTTGAGCCACTTTATGTTCTTTCTTGTGTGTGATATGTCTCTTGATTGCTTGCGCATATGCCTTGGCTTGACTCTTGTTGATAACTCTTGATTGATATGCATGTTTGGAAGTGATAAAGGCAGTTTTGTTTTTTAGCCTCTCTAGCCGAATAAGCTTACCCTGCTCTGATTCTTTGAAAACCCTTTTTGAGCCTATACTTTCCTCATTTCTTTGTTTTGAAGCTCATACACTGGCCCTAAGTGAAAAACCATGATTACCTTAACCTTAGGGAATTTTGGAGCTTTGGAAGTGTTTTGGGAACAAGTGTGGTCTCCTTAGGGATTCTTATGAGTTGGCTAGTTGGTCCCTCTTCTTGTGTTGTTGTTGTAAATATATGTGTATCTTGTCTCTTGAAATTGTGTGCTGAATAGAGAAAAGAAAAGAGACAAGATGAAAAAAAAAAGAGAGCAGAAAAATAGTGAAAAAAAAATGTGAATAATTGTGAATAATGGAGTCAAGAAGAGGATGGAGTTAGAGGTTGTGGGTGTGTTTGAATGTGTTTACACTTGTTCCCCATTGCTCCTCTGTTCCTTATGGTTTGTAGCTTCTTATCCAGATATATCATGCCTTGTCCTTGGCCCCATTACAACCATGAAAAGACCTTTTGATTTAAACATGCGTATGTGCTTGAGTGTTGATATTAGAGGCTTGCCAAGTCTGTTTGTGATTGCTTTCTTGAGTGCATTGAGTGACATTGATTTACCTTAAACACTTGAGAGAAACACTGATTGTGTGCACCTGTGAGGCTCTGTTGCTTTTGATTCATCTCTTGAACTGATTGATAATTTTGCCATGCTTGGAAGTGCTTGGATGATTTCATGAGTATCTGATTTCCTTGATTTTGTGTTGGATATTGTCTACTTCCCTTCTTGGTCCAGATTCATTGAGAATTGTGTAATTTTGTTCTTGTCCTAGTTAGTGTTTGTTTTCTGTGTGCTGAGTTTGTGTCACTTCCCTAATGTCCTTTGAACTATTCCTTGATCTGCGTCTTGATTTTGCCCGGGAGTGCAAAAGACTAAGTGTGGTCTATTTTGATGAGTCAATATTTTCTCAATTTCACTTAGCTTATTGTACCGAATTTAATAAGGGAATTGTGCTTAAATGTCCAGTATTTTCCCATTTTTCTTAATTGTGTTTAATTTGATCGGAAATTCAAATTTTAATTAATTTGAATTATTTGAGCTAATTATTTGCATTATTAATTGTAGGGAAATTGTTGGATAAATTTTGGAACATTTGGAGGTCAAAAGAAAGATGCCACATCAAATATATTTTAAAATAAAATGAAAGAGAGGTGTGGATTTAAATTGGGGGGTGCACATTGAGAAGCTGGATTCGTTTGGAGAGGTGCACACGGTGAGCAGCCACGCGTCCTAAAATGTTTCTTCATTTTAAAGCAGCCACATGCCATAGGTCACGGCCCACATAATGGAAAAGAGGTGCAGATTTTAATTCTCGGTGCTTTCCACTCTACACATAAACTTTTGACTTTTCAATTGGAGATGAGAAGCAACTCTCGGTGTGTGCTTATTGGAGGGGCCCTCATGGTTTTGCTACAAAATTAAAAGCACACGGCCTAGGGCCCATGAAGCAGCATAGGAGCAAGTGGTGTCACGGTTTGGGCCATTCAATTCTTCTAGAGAAGAGGCCTTCACACGTTCCAGCAGTAGGGGCTGTAGCTGGACAGCAAGCACACGGAACTGTAAGGGTGCACATCCAGCTTTCAAATGGAAAAGAATTCCACATGTTCACGGTGCATTCAGCAACTTGGAGAGATTCGGCCCACACTTGGCAGCACCCACGGTCCCATTTTGTTTGGCACGGTCCAGCAAATTTTGGAAAGGAATCCACGTCCAGCTTGGAGAGAATGGACGGAAGCGGTCCAGAGTTGAATGGAGAGGTGCACCTAGCACATTAACGCCCAGCAGAGGCACGAGGAGAACACACAGCCGCCACAGTAGAAAGGAGTGTGACCTAACGGGGGAACACCTACCAGCTTCACGAGAGTTTTCCTTGGAGCAAATTTTTTTTCATATATTGTAGAAATGGAAGGTTACGGGTGACGGCCTGGACGTGTTTGATGTGCACACTTGGAAGCTCCAGCCGCCACTCTCTCTCATTTTATTTTCCAGCTGCCGTGGATGGCTCTTTGCTTTGCTTTTGAATGTTATTTTGAGGGCATTTTAATGCTTATGCTTGAACTGAGTTTTTTTTTACGTTGTCACAATGGATGAGAAATGAAGCACATTTACTTCTCCGTTTAGTATTCTTTTTGCAAGCACAAAGGGATGAATGAAACATCTTGGTTTTCATTCCAGTAGGGAAATCAGTTTTTCTTTTCTTTCTTTAGACAGTAGCAACACAAATGTTTTCTTCTTTCTTTTGGATAAGTGTGGATGATGAGCTGAGAGAGAAATGGAGCGGTGATAGAGAATGAACATACGGGAATGGTGACTCTCGGCTTGCTGGAAGAAAAGTGAAGCGTGACTCACTTTGCATGAAGAGATGGAACGGTGATTGACTTTAGGAGAGTATTTCTATTAGCTTAGCTGGAGTAGAGAATGAAAGGTGGACACTTGGAAAGAAGAGCACGGTGTAGTGTTTCTTTCGGTTTGGAGCACAAGCATGGGAGCGTCCTGGAATGAAGCGGTAATGAGTTTTTAATTTCTTTCTTGGAGAAAGAAGTGATATGGTGACACGTTTAGGAAGCACGCAAGGGGGAGAGAGTGGTATGCGGCTGCTGTGAAGGTGGATGGTGTCTTTAATTTTATTCAGAGAATAAAAAGAGTGGATTAGGATAAAGTATAGGGTGATGGGACATTTGGCAGAAATTGTTGGAGGATGAAGAAGTGATTTAAATGTGGTAGGTAGGAGCTGGATGAGCACGGTCACGTGGAGCTCTCGGAGGGCAGATTCATTTTCTTTTTAGAAGCGCACAGTGATTGATGATTTCACTTGGAGAAGTTGGCTGATTTCATTTTTATCTTTACTGTTCATGAATTTACTTTTAAGTGTTATGTGCGTGAATGATATGCGTTGGGGAATGTCTTCAATCAGCAATTTATTTCTTTACCTCAATAGTTGCATTTAATAGCTGAATTGCATTTGCTGAAGTGTCTACTGCATCCTAAGTGGTTAACGCCCTTTTTTCCAATTAAAGTTTAGTCTCGCTACATGTGCTCATGAATCGTGTTTTCATTCCAACTATTTTACTTTCGCTAAATTGTGCTTCTGTTGATGCGTTGAATTCAATAGTGTTAGATGAGTTTTCAGATTTTTCTAGTGCATTTAAATTAGTTCACACATCTTGCTTTAGGACCATTCAGTTTACTCTCTTTATTTAATTTAATGTTTTCAATTGTATTCGGTTGTGTTTAATTTTAATTTTAGCTTTAAGTTTTTCCGCAACAAAAAAAAATCACAAACCCCCCCCCCCCACTATGTGTTTGACCTAAGACTCGAACCACATTTGGTCCTTGAGAGACTACCTAGGAGTCACTTCCTAGTCTATACTGCATTCTTATATGCACAACTTTTGTGGGAGGTGCGGCCCTCACAACACTGCCTTTGTTGAGGTGGAACATAATGTTGTTTATTCTGTTGATACCTATTGGAGGATGAGTCATGATAATTTTGGTATGGTCTATGTCCTCCAATCATGTTTGCAACAAAAGCTTGAGATGGGTTTTCCACAGTGGTTTCCACCAAGCTAGGACATTCATCAGTATAATGGTTAGTTGAAATGCAAATTCCACACTTCTTAGCAATTTGTGGAGTTGAGGTTTTAAACAAACTTGCAATCTCGTCGAGTTTGCTTTCTAGCTTATTCAATCTTTCATCTATCCTCTTTCCATCATCTGCACCATTATCAATTTCATGCAGTCCCTTCAACAAAGTAACTGGATTTTCTCTTGTGCCATACTGTTGATTGTCTACTGCCTTCCGTTCTATTAGATCTATACCATCTTCTAGTGACCTGTCTAAGAAAGATCCTCCGCTTGCAACATCTGCCCATGACCTATCAGTAGGACTTAAGCCTTCATAAAAGCTTAAAATAAAATCTTCCATTTGGAGTTGAGGGCATGAAGAACATAGTTTTTTGAATCCTTCCCAATACTCACTAAGATTCTCTTTATCTCTCTGTCTTATATCTTGTATTTCTCTGCGGATAGCTGATAATCTAGATGCAGGAAAATACTTCTCAAGAAAGAGTCTTTCAATAGTTTCCCAATTTGTAATACGTGCAGAGAGATAATACCACCAATCTTGAGCTGCTCCTTGAAGAGTAAATGGAAAAGCTCTCATTTTAAGGCTCTCTATTGTGATCCTGGGAGATCTAAAATTTTCACACAACATGTGAAATTGTCTCAAGTGCTTGTGTGGATTCTCCCTTGATAACCCATTGAACTTTGGTAAGGCATTTAACAGGTCAGGTCTCAACTCCCACTCCTCATTAGGGTATTCAATGTTACTTCGGATAGTTGTATTGTGGGAGGTGGCTAACTGTCTGATGGTTCTTTGTGCCATATTGTTTGGGTTAGGATCAGGTAAAGGATTTGATGATATGTTTATGACTGGAGATAATGAAGGTGGTATGACTTCAGATGTAGGAAGTGTTCCCTCAGTAGAACACCCAAATTTCAAACTTCTTCGCAACTTACACAAATTCCTTTCGACTTTCAGGTTAATTTGATAAAATTCTCCCAGGTTAGCTTGATAACAGTTGAAAAACTGTTATTTTTATGATTAAAATTGACACTAAAAGTAACCTTTACACTTAGAAACTAGCTTGAAATCATGCTTTTCTTTATATTTTTGGAAATAAGAGAGCTGGACAGGTTTATGCTTGATTTCAGTGTTTTTGTGCAGGTTTTAAGGTGAATTTGGTGAAAGAAGTGAAGAAGGAGAGAGATGAAATCAGAAAAGACAACAAAAAGTGCAAAAAGGAGAAGCCGAAGTCACCGCTCAGCGGCAGTTTACCGCTGAGCGGCACTCAGGAGCTTGCGGGAGGTCCGCTGAGGGGCAAAATGGCCGCTGAGGGGAGAAAACAAGTCACGCACTCACCGCTGAGCGGTATTTTACCGCTGAGCGGCACTCTGGAAGTCACGTCAGGACCGCTGAGGGGCAAAATGGCCGCTGAGGGGAGAAAACAAGTCACGCACTCACCGCTGAGCGGTAATTTACCGCTGAGCGGCACTCTAATGGGCTTGGACTTGACTTTTTGTAATTTACGAATGATACATAAGCTTTAGGGTTTCCTAGGGTTAGGTATCTCTGGCTGGAACGAAGAAAGCACTCTCTCTTCCACCCCTTTGAAGGAGGATCTTGGATGCTGAGGCTTCCTCTTCACCTTTTTAGGATTTATTCTTTCATTCTTTCATTGTAATTCACTTAGGTTCACCATGAATATGGTGAACTAAACTCTGTATGTTTGTTGGGGAATCAATGTAGTCTTGTGAAACTCTCATATATGGAATCTGTTTTTACATCTTTTAATTAAGACTTATGCTTTCTTTCATCATTAGTTAGGGTTTTTCCTCTTTGCTTAATGCTTGCATTGTTTAACTCATTCGATGCATGATAATTGGTTTTGTCGATACGGGCACGTACGGGGAAGTCTAGATCCGGGGAATTTCTCCCAATTTTATATTGGTTGTCGTTAAGCTCCTGTACTTATGAACTGATCATTAGGAATGCTAGGAATTGTATGAACTCGTGATTAGGGAGAAGCCTTCTGGAAAGGTACATTAGAGAGTGGCATTAACAATGATGATGTGATTGTTGAATTCCTTAAAATATATGAGAGTGGATAAGATGAAATTGAACCCCAACAACATATTCATATCTATATTTCATTGAAAGTGTTTATCCTTTGATTTTTGCCATTGATCAAAATTCATGCATACATGTTTATTTTCTGTCTTGCATTTTAAACCCCGAATATTTCGTTTGTAAGTCTTAGTTAATCAAGAAACCACATAACTAAACTAGGTCGTGAGTCCTTTTGGGAAGAACGATACTTGGTCTTACCAAGTTTTATTACTTGAACGATTCGGTCATACTTGCCGATGTTAATCAAGTTTGTGACATCATAATTTGGTGTTCATAAATTTGTCCATCATGTTTTTGGCGCCATTGCCGGGGACTAGTGGTTTAACTGGTTAATTTGTGTGATTATTGATTATCTTTGACTTATTTTTTTTATTTTATTTTTAAATTTCGAATTTTTATTTTTTTTTATTTTTTTTTATTTTCTGAATATTATATCTTCTCTTATATCTTTTTGTGCTAACCAAACTTTTTCTAGGGTTTTGTGTTCTTGTGTATGCAGGAGGCAATTCGAACTAGGAGCAAGAAAACAACAGAACCTCTGCTTGAAGGATTAGAAGACAGTAGACGGAGGAGAAGAATCAGAACATCTAGAGAACTTTTCCCTCCTCCGGAAACTCTGTTGCAACCATCACCACAAGGTTCTGACTATAGCACAGAAAATATGGAGAATAATAATATCAGAAGAACTCTTGCTGATTACACCAATGTAGCTGGACCTCAACATTTTAACAGCATAGCTAGACCTAGAGTCAATGCAGCCAATATGGAGGTCAAACCAGCATTGATCCAACTGGTGAAGAGTAATCAATTCAATGGGTTATCTCATGAAAGCCCATATGAGCACCTTACTACATTTAATGAAATTTGCAACACAGTGAAAATCAATGGGGTGCCAGACGAAGCAATCAAACTTAGTTTGTTTCCTTTCTCATTGGGAGGCAATGCTAAGCTTTGGTTGAACTCTTTTCCAGAAGGAAGTTTCACAGAGTGGGAAGCAGTGGTAACAAAGTTTTTGAACAAATACTTTCCACAATCAAAGGTGACAAAAGGCAAGCAAGAGATATCTTCATTTAAGCAGGGCATGGAAGAATCACTGGGGCATGCATGGGATAGATACAAAAGTCTGCTAAGAAAAACACCCACGCATGGCTTTGAAGAACAGGAAGTAGTCTTAACTTTCCTTGGGGGGCTTGGTTCACAAACCAAGATGATGCTTGATGCCTCAGCAGGAGGCAATATTAAATGGAAAACTCCAGAGGAAGCTATAGAAATCATTGACAACATGGCTACTAGTGATAATGAGCTCAACAGTGAAAGAGGAGTTCCTATGCAACAAAAAGGGGTTCTCCAATTACAGACCCATGATGCCTTGCTAGCTCAAAATAAAATTCTAACTCAACAGCTGGAGACTCTGACTAAAACTCTTGCACAATTACCTAAAGAGTTGAAAACTGTTGCACAGGTACAAACCCAGTTGTGCGAATTATGTGGAGGTGATCATATCAATGGTCAATGTGCTTTTCCAGTGGAAGCCTTGGAGGATGTTAATTTCATGGCTAATCAATTTCCATACCGTCAAGGGAATTACAATCAAGGATGGAAACCACATCCAAGCATTGGTCAAGGACAAACTGGGCAAGCAAATCAATATAATAAGCAGCAGCAACAACCAACCTTTTGGCAGCAGTTATCTATGCTTAATGAAAAATCAACAAGGTTGGAAGAAACTCTTCAGCAATTCATACAGAAAATCGAATCTTCTCAAAAGAGCACTGAAGCTGCTATAAAGAATTTGGAGATTCAAATGGGTCAGATTACCAAGCAATTGGAAGAAAGGCCAAATAGAAATTTTGGGGCTAATACTGAGGTTAACCCTAGAGAAGAGTGCAAAGTGGTAAAGAGTGTGAATGAAGAGATAATTGAGTTAGAAGAAGAAGAAACAGAAGAAAGAAGAGAAATAGAGAGCAAAAACAATTTTCCTTTTCCAATAAATCAAGAGAAACAAATGGACTTCACAGAATTATTCAGAATGGTGGATAATAAAGCACCTTGGGAACAGATTTTACAGAAAATTGCAGTTTACACAAAATCTGATGAAGAAATTTCTACAAAGAAGAGACGTAGAGATGATGAGGCAAAAAAGTGTATAACTGTTAAGAAAGAGTCATTCCCTCCTAAAGCGTCATATCCAGGCAGTTTTTCTATCCCTTGTACTATAGGGAAGAAAAAGGTAAAGAAAGCTCTCCTTGATTTAGGTTCAAGTGTTAACTTGATACCTTATTCTTTACTGGAGCAAATCGGCAATGTTAAAATGAAACATGCAAAGATTAAAATAGTAATGGCCGATGGATCTTCAAAGGAGCCATGTGGGATTGTAGAGGACATTATAGTTTGTGTTGGCAAACTTCAGTTCTTGGCAGACTTTGTGGTGATGAAGATGGAGACTGAGAAGATACCTATCATACTTGGAAGACCGTTTATGAAAACGGCCAGGGCTATCATAGACGTAAATGAAGGTATAGTGGTGCTCCAGGATAGAGAGGAGAGAGTGGTGGTAGATGTTTTCAAAGATGAGATGCAAGCAAAGGAGGAAGAAGCTAGTTATAAAGCTGCATTTCGAGATGCACCCATGACTAGCCGTAAAGATGAAAATCTTGAGGTTTCAGGTAACCATTGTTTGTTGTTTCAGGTACCCAAGGAAGAAGAGATTGGAAGAGGAGAAGAAATTCCTAGAGACTGGAAGAAAAGAAGACTCCAACTTGGCACACCTGTTAGAATCAAGAACAAGTTGTGGGTTGTGAAGGGCTTTAAAGAGAAGGAGATGATAGAGATAGAGTCTCCATATTCTAGAAGAACCAAAACAGTTCAAAGGAAACAGCTGAGGAGTTGGTGGAAAGACAACATCAACTACAAAGAAGATGGAACTTGAACTTTATTGGGTCAAGCTAATGACATTAAAAGAGCGCTTGCTGGGAGGCAACCCAGTGAAATTAAAAACTTTTGATTTGGTTTTGTAATTTGTAATTTGTGAACATTATTTTTGTAATTATTTTGTTGGATATAGCATCTACTGAAGGATGCTAGGTGGTTAAGTATCTACTGAAGGATACAATGGCTGTAACACCTACTGATGGGTGTTGGTGGATTTTGGGTCAGGCTCGTGACGTTAAACAAGCGCTACCTGGGAGGCAACCCAGTTGATTGAATATTTCTGTTTGTTTATTTTAGTTAGGGTTTGCATAAGCATTTTGAACATTGAATTACAGGGAGCCAGTGAGGGGCATGTCTAGGAGGCACGTAGGTTAAGAAAAAAAGGAAAAGATCACTTCACGAAAGTGCCGCTGAGCGGTACTTTACCGCTGAGCGGTACTCTCGCAGAATAGGGTTTTAGCTCCCCTTAGCGGGACCCGAGCCCATTAGGGTATTTTTACACCCTAAGCTGCGCATTCTTTCACACTTTCAGACTTTTCTTTGCACAAACACTCCCACATACCTTCTCCAAGGTTTTCCACATCTTTTCACTCTTCCCTCTTAAGAAAATTTCTCTTCCACTCACTTTTTCACTAGTGTGCCATCAAAGTTTGGGGTTGGAAGAGAGCATTCTAGCTTGGAAGTATTCTCATTGCATCTAGTATCTCCACCCAAGTAAGTAAAATGCATTTTGTTCATTCTAGGGTTTTTGATTTTGAATATGATTGTCAAAGCATGAAGATTTAGGGGTTTTGATTTCTTGGCATGATTTGATGATATATTTGATGTTTGAACCGATTAAACTGCATGATTATGAACTGGAAAACTGAAAATTGCATTTGGGTGGAGTTAGGAAAGCTTTAAAACAGGTTTTTCAAAAATCTGCAGAGTTACCGCTGAGGGGTAAACTGCCGCTGAGCGGCACTCTGCCAGATTTGATTTTTCAGGTTTTGTGTGATCTGGAATGTGGTACTGGTGGCGCTGAGGGGAAATTCTGGCCCTCAGCGGTGGTTTAGCTTCGAAAGGAGTTGTGTTCTGTGTTTTACTAATGATTAACATCATGTTCTGTGGTTTGGTTTTGTGTTTTGAATGTAGGAATGGCATCCTCATCAGGAAAAAGATTGAAAACCATGGCAAACAAGAGAAAGGAAAAGGAACCAGAGCAACCCCATTCTAGCAGGTTCCTCTCTAGGAAACATGAGAAGCACTTTAAAGTGGTTCAGGACAGGAGACTTCTGATGGAGAGAAAGGTTGGAATGATACCTAACCTTGCTCCTCAATTTAGAGAGCAAGTTTTAGGGAATGACTGGGGAAAGCTAGCCACTTATCCTGCACCTGCCAACATAGCGGTGGTTAAGGAATTTTACACCAATGCAAAGAAGATTGGTGATTATCCAGCTGAGAATTATTTGGGCTATGTCAGAGGCCATGCTATCAGGTATGATCCTGATTCAATCAATAACTTTCTGGACACTGTATGGGCTGGTGAGCAGTGCCAGTTTGCTCTTTGCATGGAGGAAGGTGCTGATTATGAGGATGTGGAGAGAGTACTGTGTATACCTGGAGGACACTTCCAAAGGAATAGATCTGGCTCAGTGGTTAACATTAGGAGGACGGATTTGACTCCTCTTGCAAAGTATTGGATGGCGTTTTCACATGCCAACATTCAGCCATGTTCACATGTGTCAGATATTACTCTCAGCAGGGCATTCTTCATCTATTGTGCTATCAGAAACTTGAATGTTAATATTGGGCAGGTAATAGCTGATGAGATTAGTGTGTGCGCCAATACTTCAAACAACAAAGCACCACTAGGACATCCTTCTTTGATCACGCACCTTTGCAAGATAGCTGGGGTGGACACTTCTGCTCCACCTTTTGAGAGGCCAAGAAAAGCTATTGATGAGGCCTACTATAGACAGTACTGTGGAGGTGATGATGCAGCTCAGCCAGTTCCACCACGCCGTGCTCGTAGAGAGAGAGGGCCAGCACAGAGCCAGACATCTGCTGAGACACATGAAGCAGAGCCATTCCAGATGAGGGACATGTATATGTCTCTTATAGGGGCTCAGTTGCAGTCCATTCACAGAGGGCAGGTGGCCACTGCTGAGATGATTGTGGGGATGTATGATACACCTCCAGCCCACAGGTGGACTATGGATGAATTCCATAATGTGGTAGCTTGGCCAGAGGAACCAGTGCATGGAGGAGGAGCTGGAGCAGCTGAAGCTTCAGCTAGAGATATGGAAGAAGATGAAGCTGATGAGGATAATGCATTTGAAGATGAGGAGGAAGAGAAAGATACAGAGGACAACTCAGATTGATGAGGAGCTGAGATAGCATTTACTGATGAATGCTATCATGTGCTTATGCTTTGTGGTTTAAGTTTTCTGAACTTATTTGTTTTTGTTTTTAGATTAGGGTTTGATGTACTCTATTTGAAACCTGGTTTCTTGTGATGGTTTGCTATTAACTGTGATTGTATGATAAGTAATGCTGAATGATGCTTATGATTGATTGATGTTGAGATAGATGTGCACATTAAATGCTTATACAGGTGATTCACAAGCTTTGTGAACAAATGCAGGATATTATGATTGTGATTGTGAAATTAAGCAGGATGTGTATGTCAAATGTGAATGAGCTTATGTGTGAGATTTTGAGCTCCAGAGTTGTTATTGTTGAATGCTATTACTTTGAAAGCATGAATGGTTTTGCCCAGGTTTTTTATGATTGAATCAATTGCTTGTTTTGCATCATGTGATCAAGGCCATTTGTTGAAAACCTTTTTATTGGCCAAATTCATAAAGTTAGCCCACTAAAAGAGAACACTTTGTGTTCAATCCTTTTGAACCCTTAGCCTTGAATATACACTGAAACCTTTGATTGAAAAATCTTTACCTTGAGTTAAGTAGAAGATCTTGTGTGGTATTGTTAAATGTTCAAGTTTGGGGTTGTTGGGAAAACATGAAAAGCATTGAGCTAAGAGCTAAAAAGTAAGAATGTGCAAAGAAAAAGAAAAGAAAAGAAAAAGAAGTAAAGCTCAATGCAAAGGCAAAAGAAAGTTGGGAATGAATAAGATGATTGTGTTGTTATGATTCTCTTAACTCAAGGGTTTTGTGATCTAGAAAAACCAATTTTCTTGTTAGCCCAGCCACATTATAAGCCATAGAAAAGTCCTTGTGATGATGCATGCTTGTGAATGTTTTTGATTGTGGTAAAATGAAAGGCAAATTTAATTCATGTAACATTGTGATAGTAGAGTGAATAAGTGATCATCTCTTATACACTTGAGTGTGAGTGAAACACTTGACTTAGTGAGGAAATATCACATGAACACATGAACATCCATGCTTAATTGATTGATCATTCATGAAAATAGCATTTGTTGGAATTTAAATGACTTTGTGAACATTAAAGCATGTGCACATCTTGATTGAACTCTTGGTCATAAGTTTGAGTGAAGTTTTTGCTTATCTTGAAAAGAAGATTTTTGAATGAAGTGAACCATCATATGAATTGGTTTAAAGATGGAGTTACATATTATTTGCTTGAGGACAAGCAAAGTTTTAAGTTTGGGGTTGTGATAACAGTTGAAAAACTGTTATTTTTATGATTAAAATTGACACTAAAAGTAACCTTTACACTTAGAAACTAGCTTGAAATCATGCTTTTCTTTATATTTTTGGAAATAAGAGAGCTGGACAGGTTTATGCTTGATTTCAGTGTTTTTGTGCAGGTTTTAAGGTGAATTTGGTGAAAGAAGTGAAGAAGGAGAGAGATGAAATCAGAAAAGACAACAAAAAGTGCAAAAAGGAGAAGCCGAAGTCACCGCTCAGCGGCAGTTTACCGCTGAGCGGCACTCAGGAGCTTGCGGGAGGTCCGCTGAGGGGCAAAATGGCCGGTGAGGGGAGAAAACAAGTCACGCACTCACCGCTGAGCGGTATTTTACCGCTGAGCGGCACTCTGGAAGTCACGTCAGGACCGCTGAGGGGCAAAATGGCCGCTGAGGGGAGAAAACAAGTCACGCACTCACCGCTGAGCGGTAATTTACCGCTGAGCGGCACTCTAATGGGCTTGGACTTGACTTTTTGTAATTTACGAATGATACATAAGCTTTAGGGTTTCCTAGGGTTAGGTATCTCTGGCTGGAACGAAGAAAGCACTCTCTCTTCCACCCCTTTGAAGGAGGATCTTGGATGCTGAGGCTTCCTCTTCACCTTTCTAGGGTTTATTCTTTCATTCTTTCATTGTAATTCACTTAGGTTTACCATGAATATGGTGAACTAAACTCTGTATGTTTGTTGGGGAATCAATGTAGTCTTGTGAAACTCTCATATATGGAATCTGTTTTTACATCTTTTAATTAAGACTTATGCTTTCTTTCATCATTAGTTAGGGTTTTTCCTCTTTGCTTAATGCTTGCATTGTTTAACTCATTCGATGCATGATAATTGGTTTTGTCGATACGGGCACGTACGGGGAAGTCTAGATCCGGGGAATTTCTCCCAATTTTATATTGGTTGTCGTTAAGCTCCTGTACTTATGAACTGATCATTAGGAATGCTAGGAATTGTATGAACTCGTGATTAGGGAGAAGCCTTCTGGAAAGGTACATTAGAGAGTGGCATTAACAATGATGATGTGATTGTTGAATTCCTTAAAATATATGAGAGTGGATAAGATGAAATTGAACCCCAACAACATATTCATATCTATATTTCATTGAAAGTGTTTATCCTTTGATTTTTGCCATTGATCAAAATTCATGCATACATGTTTATTTTCTGTCTTGCATTTTAAACCCCGAATATTTCGTTTGTAAGTCTTAGTTAATCAAGAAACCACATAACTAAACTAGGCCGTGAGTCCTTTGGGAAGAACGATACTTGGTCTTACCAAGTTTTATTACTTGAACGATTCGGTCATACTTGCCGATGTTAAACAAGTTTGTGACATCATAATTTGGTGTTCATAAATTTGTCCATCATAGCTCTGGTCATGCACTACGCAATCTGCTTGGAGTTGTTTCTTTGTTTCTTCTCTTTTTCTTTTGTTCTCGCTTTAGAGAAAGATTTCAAATAGGAGATAAGAGAGACTTATTGGGTTCACTCCCAGGAAAGAGAGGTGCGTCACAATGGACAACTTAAGTACCAAGTCTTTCCTTGCCAGAGAGTATTCAAACTAGCCTCAAGTATTTCTCAAGAGAAATTCTTAATTAAAACAAGAACAAAGATTTTTGCTAAAACAAGAATGACTAAAGGCTACAAAATAACTCAAATTAAATTAAATGTATGTGTGTTCACTAGTGCAGAAAGGGCTTTAGACGTCCGTTCTTTTGGCCTTTTGACGTCCGACCTTCCCCTGACGTCTTTGTGGGTGACGTTACTCAGACGTCGGGAGTCCAGATCGGACGTCTATATAGACGTCCGATGTGTTAGGACCGACGCCTATCCACACGTCCGGTGTGCACCCTCGGACGTCCATGTAGACGTCGCACGTGCCCGTCTGACGTCCCTAGAGACGTCCGTCTCCTCCCTCCCTCGACGTCTACACAGACGTCTGAGGTGTATCCCCCGACGACCACCTGCCTGAATTGTTTTGTGGTAGGGCTGCGGTGGGACGTCCGTTTGTGCATTGCCAAACGTCTATAGACGTCCGACAGTGCACTAACCGACGTCTACTGGGTGATGGACAAATTTATGAACACCAAAATATGATGTCACAAACTTGTTTTTCAATCGGCAAGTGTGACCGAATCGTTCAAGTAATAAACTTGGTGAGACCAAGTATCGTTCTTCCCAAAGGACTCACGGCCTAGTTTAGTTGTGTGGTTTCTTGATTAGCTAAGACTTAAAGACAAAATATTTAGATTTTTATATGCAAAAGTCGAAAATTAAATATGTATGCATGAAGTTTTGATCAATGGCAAAAGGCAAAAGATAAACACTTTCAATGAAATTTATGTATGAATATGTTGTTGAGAGTCAATTTCATCTTATCCACTCTCATATATTTTAGGAATTCAACATTCAAATCATCATTGTTAATGTCACTCTCTAAAGTACCTTTCAAGAAGGCTTCTCCCTAATCACGAGTTCATACAATTCCTAGCATTCCTAATGATTAGTTCATAAGTGCAGGAGCTTAACGACAACCAATATCATATTGGGAGAAATTCCCCGGATCTAGACTTCCCCGTACGCGCCCGTATCGACAAAACCAATAATCATGCATCAAATGAGTTAAACAATGCAAGCATTAAGCAAAGAGGAAAAACCCTAACTAATGATGAATGAAAGCATAAGTCTTAATTAAAAGATGTAAAAACAGATTCCATATATGAGAGCTTCAAAAGATTACATTGATTCCCCAACAAACATATAGAGTTTAGTTCACCATATTCATGGTGAACCTAGATGAATAACAATGAAAGAATGAAAGATAAAACCCTAAAAAGGTGAAGAGGAAGCCTCAACATCCAAGATCCTCCTTCAAAGGGGTGGAAGAGAGAGTGTTTACTTCGTTCCAGCCAAAGATACAAACCCTAGGAAACCCTAAAGCTTATATAGTATTCGTAAATTACAGAAAATTAGGTCCAAGCACATTAAAGTGCCGCTCAGCGGTAAGTGCGTGTCACGTTTCTTCCCCTCAGCGGCCATTTTGCCCCTCAGCGGATCTCCCGTAAGCTCCTGAGTGCCGCTTAGCGGTAAACTGCCGCTGAGCGGTGACTTCGGCTTCTCCTTTTGCACTTTTTGATGTCTTTTCTGATCCCATATCTCTCCTTCTTCACTTCTTTCACCAAATTCACCTTAAAACCTGCACAAAAACACTGAATTCAAGCATAAACCTGTCAGCTCTCTTATTTCTAAAAATATGAAGAAAAGCATGATTTCAAGCTAGTTTCTAAGTATAAAAGGTTGCTTTTAATATCAATTTTAAGTATGAAAATAACAGTTTTTCAACTGTTATCACAACCCCAAACTTAGAACTTTGCTTGTCCTCAAGCAAACAAGATGTAACTCCATCTTCAACCAATTCATATGATGGTTCACTTCATTCAAAAATCTTCTTTTCAAGATAAGTAAAAACGTCAATCAAACTTATGATCAAGATTTCAATCAAGATGTGCACATGCTTTAGTGTTTCACAAAATCAGTTAATACCCAACAAATGCTCTTTTTCATGAATGACCAATCAATTAAGCATGGATGTTCATGTGCTAATGGAATATTTCCTCACTAGGTAAAGTATTTCACTCAACACACAAGTGTATAAAAGGTAATCACTCATTCACTCTACTATCACAATGTCACCTGAATAAACTTTGCCTTTCATTTTACCACAATCAAAAACATTCACAAGCATGCATCATCACAAGGACTTTTCAATGGCTTATAATGTGGCTGGGCTAACAAGAAAATTGGTTTTTCTGGATCACAAAATCCTTGAGTTAAGTGAATCATATCAACACAATCATCTTATTCATTCCCAACTTTCTTTTGCCTTTGCATTGAGCTTTGCTTCTTTTTCTTTTCTTTTCTTTTTCTTTGCATATTCTTACTTTTTAGCTCAATGCTTTTCCTTTTTCATGTTTTCCCAACAACCCCAAACTTGAACATTTAACAATATCACACAAGATCTTCTACTTAACTCAAGGTAAAGATTTTCAATCAAGGGTTTCAGTGTATGTTCAAGGCTAAGGGTTCAAAAGGATAGAACACAAAGTGTTCTCTTTTAGTGGGCTAATTTTACAAATTTGGCCAATAAAAAGGTTTCCAACAAACGGCCTTGATCATATGATGCAAAACAAGCAATTGATTCAATCATAGAAAAACCTGGGCAAAATCATTCATGCTTTCAAAGTAATAGCATTCAACAATAACAACTCTGGAGCTCAAAACCTCACATATAAGCTCATTCACATTTGACATACACATCCTGCTTAATTTCACAATCACAATCATGATATCCTGCATTTGTTCACAAAGCTTGTGAATCACCTGTGTAAGCATTTTAATGTGCACATCATCTCAACATCAATTAATCATAAGCATCATTCAGCAATACTTATCACACAATCACAGTTAAGAGCAAACCATCACAACAAACCAGGTGTTCAATAAAGTACATCAAACCCTAATCTAAAAACAAATAAGTTCAGAAAACTTAAACCACAAAAGCATAATCATATGATAGCATTTATCAGTAAATGCTATCTCAGCTCCTCATCAGTCTGAGCTGTCCTCTGTATCTTCCTCTTCCTCCTCATCTTCTTCATCTTCAAATGCATCATCATCATCAGCTTCATCTTCTTCCATCTCTCTAGCTGAAGCTTCAGCTGCTCCAGCTCCTCCTCCATGCACTGGTTCTTCTAGCCAAGCTACCACATTATGGAATTCATCCATAGTCCACCTGTGGGCTGGAGGTGTATCATACATCCCCACAATCATCTCAGCAGTGGCCACCTGCCCTCTGTGAATGGACTGCAACTGAGCACCTATAAGAGACATATACATGTCCCTCATCTGGAATGGTTCTGCTTCATGTGTATCAGCAGATGTCTGGCTCTATGCTGGCCCTCTCTCTCTACGAGCCCGGCGTGGTGGAACTGGCTGAGCTGCATCCTCACCTCCACAGTACTGTCTGTAATAGGCCTCATCAATAGCCTTTCTTGGCCTCTCAAATGGTGGAACAGAAGTGTCCACCCCAGCTAGCTTGCAAAGGTGAGTGATCAAAGAAGGATGTCCTAGTGGTGCTTTGTTGTTTGAGGTGTTAGCACATACACTAATTTCATCAGCTATCACCTGCCCAATATTAACATTTAAATTTCTGATAGCACAGTAGATG
This sequence comes from Vigna umbellata, assembly GCF_029865625.1. Classification (NCBI taxonomy): domain Eukaryota; kingdom Viridiplantae; phylum Streptophyta; class Magnoliopsida; order Fabales; family Fabaceae; genus Vigna; species Vigna umbellata. Next base: position 37,635,487 of record NC_142165.1, on the reverse strand, counting down.
AATAGTGCCCTGCTGAGAGTAATATCTGACACATGTGAACATGTCTGAATGTTGGCATGAGAAAACGCCATCCAATACTTTGCAAGAGGAGTCAAATCCGTCCTCCTAATGTTAACCACTGAGCCAGATCTATTCCTTTGGAAGTGTCCTCCAGGTATACACAATACTCTCTCCACATCCTCATAATCAGCACCTTCCTCCATGCAAAGAGCAAACTGGCACTGCTCACCAGCCCATACAGTGTCCAGGAAGTTATTAATAGAATCAGGATCATACCTGATAGCATGGCCTCTGACATAGCCCAAATAATTCTCAGCTGGATAATCACCAATCTTCTTTGCATTGGTGTAAAATTCCTTTACCACAGCTATGTTGGCAGGTGCAGGATAAGTGGCTAGCTTTCCCCAGTCATTCCCTAACGCTTGCTCTCCAAATTGAGGAGCAAAGTTAGGTATCATTCCAACCTTTCTCTCCATTAGAAGTCTCCTGTCCTGAACCACCCTAAAGTGCTTCTCATGTTTCCTAGAGAGGAACCTGCTAGATTGGGGTTGCTCTGGTTCCTTTTCCTTTCTCTTGGTTGCCATGGTTTTCAATCTTTTTCCTAAAGAGGATGCCATTCCTACATTCAAAACACAAATACAAAACCACAGAACATGATGTTAATCATTAGTAAAACACAGAACACAACTCCTTTCGAAGCTAAACCACCGCTGAGGGCCAGAATTTCCCCTCAGCGCCACCAGTACCACATTCCAGATCACAAAAAAAAAACAGAAAAACCAAATCTGGCAGAGTGTCGCTCAGCGGCAGTTTACCCCTCAGCGGTAACTCTGCAGATTTTTGAAAAATCTGTTTTAAAGCTGTCCTAATTCCACCCAAATGCAATTTTCAGTTTTCCAGTTCATAATCATGCAGTTTAATCGGTTCAAACATCAAATATATCATCAAATCATGCATAGAAATCAAAAACCCCTAAATATTCATGCTTCGACAATCACATTCAAATTCAAGAACCCTAGAATGAACAAAATGCATTTTACTTACTTGGGTGGAGATACTAGATGCAATGAGAATGCTTCCAAGCTAGAATGCTCTCTTCCAACCCCAAACTTTGATGACACACTAGTGAAAAATTGAGTGGAAGAGAAATTTTCTTAAGAGGGAAGAGTGAAAAGATGTGGAAAACCTTGGAGAAGGTATGTGGGAGTGTTTGTGCAGAGAAAAGTCTGAAAGTGTGAGAGAGTGCGCAGCTTAGGGTTTAAAAATACCCTAATGGGCTCGGGTCCCGCTAAGGGGAACTTAAAACCCATTCTGCGAGAGTACCGCTCAGCGGTAAATTACCGCTCAGCGGCACTTTCGTGATGTGCTCTTCTCCTTCTTTTTTTAACCTACGTGCCTCCCATACATGCCTCTCATTGGTTCCCTGCAGATCAATGTTTAGAATGCTTATGCAAACCCTAACTAAAATAAACAAACAGAAATATTCAATCAACTGGGTTGCCTCCCAGGTAGCGCTTGTTTAACGTCACGAGCCTGACCCAAAATCCACCAACACCCATCAGTAGGTGCAAAATTTTCTTACCAACACCCATCAGTAGGTGTTACAAACATAGTATCCTTCAGTAGATACTTAACCACCTAGCATCCTTCAGTAGATGCTATCTCCAACAAAATAATTACAAAAATAATGTTCACAAATTAAAAATTACAAAAAACCAAATCAAAAGTCTTTAAATCCACTGGGTTGCCTCCCAGCAAGCGCTCTTTTAACGTCATTAGCTTGACCCAATAAAGTTCAAGTTCCATCTTCTTTATAGTTGATGTTGTCATTCCACCAACTCCTCAGCTATTTCCTTTGAACTGTTTTGGTCCTTCTAGAATATGGAGACTCTATCTCTATCATCTCCTTCTCTTTAAAGCCCTTCACAACCCACAACTTGTTCTTGATTCTTACAGGTGTGCCAAGTTGGAGTTTTCTTTTCTTCCAGTCACTAGGAATTTCTTCTCCTCTTCCAGTATCTTCTTCCTTGGGTACCTGAAACAACAAACAATGGTTACCTGCAACCTTGAGATTTTCATCTTTATGGCTAGTCATGGGTGCATCTCGAAATGCAGCTTTATAACTAGCCTCTTCCTCCTTTGCTTACGTCTCATCTTTGAAGACGTCTACCACCACTCTCTCCTCTCTATCCTGGAGCACTACTATACCTTCATTTACATCAATGATAGCCCTGGCCGTTTTCATAAACGGTCTTCCAAGTATGATAGGTATCTTCTCTGTCTCCATCTTCATCACCACAAAGTCTGCCAAGAACTGAAGTTTGCCAACACAAACTATAATGTCCTCTACAATCCCACATGGCTCCTTTGAAGATCCATCGGCCATTACTATTTTAACCTTTGCAGGTTTCACTTTAATATTGCCGATTTGCTCCAGTAAAGAATAAGGTATCAAGTTAACACTTGAACCTAAATCAAGGAGAGCTTTCTTTACCTTTTTCTTCCCTATGGTACAAGGGATAGAAAAACTGCCTGGATCTGATGCTTTAGGAGGGAATGACTCTTTCTTAACAGTTATACACTCTTTTGCCTCATGATACATCCTAGGAGATGTGGAGAAGCAGATCCGTGAGATTGGAGGTGCAGGGAGGCTTGAACAGCTTGCGGAAACCAATGGAACAGTAGCATGGGCAGCTGCAGACTTGGAGTTTTGTGAGCAGATTGATGAAGAGTTTTAGATGTGAAGCAGCGGATGTTTGGAGTTTAAAGTGAATGGATATGGAGGCTAGCTTGGAGAGGTGATTCACAACTCAGAAGGCTTCCTAGAGTGGAAGGAAGTTGCAATGGAAATCAAGCTAAGAAGTGACTCTTGGAGAAGGAATTTGCTATGCATTTCAGCAGAAATTCTTTAATACAATCCAAAAGTGATTTACAAGCTTTTCCTATGAGATTTTATAGATTAATCTCAAGGCTCTAAGCACTCAACTTTCACGTGGCAGATCTGAACCCATGTGCTACATGTATAGCGTCTAAAACACGTGAAAATCAAGTTTTATGTGAAGAAAAACAATTACTCATGCAACCCCATAGAAGGATAAGTACACCCCTTTTGTATAGAAATGTCCTTTTTACCCTTCTCCATGTTTTGGCAGATTTGGCATATCTTCTTGTTCTCCAATTTTCCATCCAAAGATAGCAAATAGTACTTGACCTTGAGGAGAATATTCATCTTGGAGCTTTTTGGCCATTCCTCTTGTGATGGGTCCTATGGTGTTAGACCTTCTTGTATCGTCCCCTCCCTCTTGAGAAGGATTTGCCCTCAAATCCAAAAGATCTTCATCTTCACTATCAAATCCTGCAAAAGGTTTAAGATCAGATACATTGAAGGTAGCATGAACACCGTATTCAGGAGGAAGATCAAGTTGATATGCATTGTTATTAATCCTCCTGATCACTCTAAAGGGTCCATCTCCTCTAGGATTGAGTTTGGACTTTCTTAGTTGAGGAAATCTTTCCTTTCTAAGATGGATCCAAACTAAATCTCCTTCATTGAAGATTAACTCTTTCTTGCCCTTATTATGTTTCTTGGCATATTTCTCATTTTGTTGTTGAATTTGAATTTTAACCCTTTGATGTAAATCTTTAATAAATTTAGATTTAGATACCCCATCTTGATGAACAAAATCAATAGAATTTGGAAGGGGTATTAAATCCATGGGTGTCAAAGGATTAAAACCATAAACAACTTCAAAAGGAGACAATTTAGTAGTTCCATGAACTACTCTATTGTAGGCAAACTCAACATGAGGAAGATACTCATCCCAAGATTTGTGATTACCTTTTAGAACTACCCTTAGTAAAGTGGAAATAGATCTATTTACTACCTCAGTTTGACCATCTGTTTGAGGATGGCAAGTAGTAGAAAAAGATAACTTAGTCCCTAATCTAGACCATAAGGTCCTCCAAAAGTGACTAAGAAATTTTGTATCTCTATCCGAAACTATTACCTTAGGTAGACCATGAAGTTTAACCACATCTCTAAAGAATAACTTTGCAATGTTGCTTGCATCATCTACTTTGTGGCAAGGTATAAAATGAGCCATTTTGCTAAACCTATCTACCACCACAAAGATAGAATCAAAACCCCTAGAAGTTTTGGGAAGACCTAACACAAAATCCATACTTATCTCTTCCCAAGGGGTGGAAGCAACATTCAAAGGAGTATAAAGTCCATGAGGCATTGATTTAGATTTAGCTTCTAAACAAGTTATACACTTAAAGCAATGCCTTTGAACATCCCTTCTCATGTGAGGCCAAAAGAATTTTTCTTTCAACATGCCAAGGGTCTTTTCTACCCCAAAATGTCCCATTAATCCTCCCTCATGTGTCTCTTTAACAAGGAGTTTTCTATGTGAACCTTGGGGAATGCAAATTTTTCCTTCTTTAAAAAGATACCCCTCTTTCACATAGAATCCTCCTTGAGGCTTATTGAGACATTCCTCATAGATATGAGCAAAATCAAGATCGTGTGAATATAATTCAAGAATGTTATTAAATCCAAGAATTTGAGCTCCCAATGTGGCTAATAGATTAATTTTTCTTGACAAAGCATCAGCCACCACATTGGATTTTCCTTTCTTGTATTTAATAACATAAGTGAATTGCTCAATGAATTCCAACCACTTAGCATGCCTCTTTTGTAACTTGTGTTGACTCTTCAAATACTTAAGTGATTCATGATCACTATGAATGATAAACTCCTTGGCAACAAGATAATGTTCCCAAGTTTGAAGAGCCCTCACAAGTGCATAGAGTTCTTTGTCATAGGTGGGGTAATTACAAGAGGCACCATGAAGTTTTTCACTAAAGTATGCAATTGGGTGTCCTTCTTGTAATAATACTGCACCTATGCCAAATCCTGAAGCATCACATTCTAGCTCAAAAGTTTTGGAAAAATTTGGCAAAGCTAGAATGGGTGCTTGTGTGAGCTTTTCTTTGAGTAGCTCAAAAGCCTTTTGTTGTTTATCCCCCCAATGGAATGTAACATCTTTTTTCACCAACTCATTGAGGGGTGAAGCAAGACTAGAGAAGTTAGGAACAAATCTTCTATAAAAGCTTGCCAACCCATGGAAGCTCCTTACTTCTCCTACATTCTTTGGAGGAGGCCAATCTTGGATGGCCTTTATTTTTTCTGGGTCCACATGAACCCCATTTTTGGTGACCACAAATCCAAGAAATATGACACTATCAACACAAAAGGTACACTTGTCAAAGTTTGCAAACAATTTGTGTGTTCTAAGAATTGTTAAAACAACTCTCAAATGTTTTTCATGAGTTTGCAAATTTTGACTATATACCAAGATGTCATCAAAGTAAACAACTACAAACTTCCCAATGCAATCCCTAAGGACATGATTCATAAGTCTCATGAATGTGCTTGGAGCATTTGTAAGACCAAAAGGCATAACTAGCCATTCATATAATCCAAACTTGGTCTTAAAGGCAGTTTTCCATTCATCACCTTCCTTAATTCTTATTTGGTGATAGCCACTTTTTAAATCTACCTTTGAAAATATTTGTGCTCCATGCAATTCATCCAACATATCATCAAGCCTAGGAATGGGATGTCTATACTTGATTGTGATGTTGTTGATAGCTCTACAATCACAACACATGCGCCACTTCCCATCTTTTTTTGGAACAAGCAACACTGGTACAACACATGGACTTAGACTCTTTTGAACTAAGCCTTTATCTAGCAACTCTTGGACTTGTGTCTCAATCTCCTTAGTTTCTTGGGGGTTTGTCCTATAGGCTGGCCTGTTAGGAAGAACTGCCCCTGGAATGAAATCAATTTGATGTTCAATTCCTCTTATGGGTGGAAGCCCTTTTGGAATTTCTTGTGGGAATAGATCATCAAATTCTTTCAAAAGTTTTTGAATGGATGGAGAAAGAGTTGAAGTCTTTGAATCACTAGATGTGCATGTAAGTGTTCCTTGACAAAGAAGAAGATATGAAGGTTGCTCAACTTGAAGTGTATTGATTAAAGTCTTTTTGTTTAAAAGGACTTCATGTTGAGTGACCTTAGGTGGCACACTTGTTTCTATACCTCCCTTTCTTTTTGACTTTTTCTTTTGATCATGTTCTTGCTTTCTTAAAATCTTCATTTGTGCTTGATCCTTAGCCACTTGGGTAGGAGTCAAAGGATGAAGCACAAACTTCTTGTCCTTTTGATGGATAGTGATGGTATTGGTTAGACCATGATGGATAGTTTGATGATCAAATTGCCATGGTCTCCCCAATAACACATGACATGCTTCCATGGGAACTATATCACATAAAACTTCATCTTTGAAGTTCCCAATGGAAAATGCCAACTTCACTTGATTCTTGACTATTATATCCCCATCTTCATTTAGCCAATGAAGTTTATAAGGTTTTGGATGGGGTATAATATCAAGTTTCAACTTCTCAACCAACCTTGTGCTACAACAATTGCAACAAGACCCACTATCAACAATGAGAGAACAATGATTTTCTTGAATTTTACATCTTGTGTGAAAGATGTTCTCTCTTTGTGATATGTGTTCAAGACTTGGTTGGTTGCTAAGTATCGTTCTCACCATGAGAAGTTGTCCATCATCAGCATATATTTCCTCTTCCCTCTCTTCTTCCTCACTCTCACTTGTACTAGTTGGGGTGTCACTTTCACTACTATAAATGTCCTTACCTTTCAAAATAATGTTTCTTTTTGTAGGACATTGATGGACAAATCTGTAAGCACCAAAATATGATGTCACAAACTTGTTTCACAATCGGCAAGTATGACCGAATCGTTCAAGTAATAAAACTTGGTAAGACCAAGTATCGTTCTTCCCAAAGGACTCACGGCCTAGTTTAGTTATGTGATTTCTTGATTAGCTAAGACTTAAGAAAACAATAATTGAAATTTTAATATGCAAGACGAAAATAAACATGTATGCATGAATTGATCAATGGCAAAGACATAAGATAAACACTTTCAATGGATTAAATGAATGAATATGTTGTTGGGGGTCAATTTCATCTCATCCACTCTCATATATTTTAGGAATTCCTCTTTCAAATCATCATTGTTAATGCCACTCTCTAATGTACCATTCTAGATGGCTTCTCCCTAATCAAATAGTTCATACAATTCCTAGCATTCCTAATGATTAGTTCATGAGTGCAGGAGCTTAAGGCAACCAATATAATGTTGTCAGTAAAATATTGGGAGAAATTCCCCGGATCTAGATTTCCCCGTACGTGTCCGTATCAACAAAACCAATAATCATGCATTAGAATGAGTTAAACAATGCAAGCATTGAGCAAAGAGGAAAAACCCTAACTAATGATGAAAAGAAAGCATATGTCTTAATTCAAAGATGTATTCAACAAATCCATATATGAGAGCTTCAAGAGATTACATTGATTCCCCAACAAACATACAAGGTTTAGTTCACCATATTCATGGTGAACCTAGATGAATAACAATGAAAATATGAAAGAATAAACCCAATAAAGGTGAAGAGGTAGCCTGAGCATCCAAGATCCTCCTTCAAAGGGGTGAAAGAGAGAGTGTTTTCCTCGTTTCTGCCAAAGATCTCTAACTAAAGGACGTGCAAGCCCTTATATACTAATCTAGAGTTACAAAAGATTACAAAAGCCCAAGCCCAAAAAGTTCCGCTCAGCGCCATTTACCGCTCAGCGGTGATTACGCGTCTTCTTTCTTCCCCTCAGCGGCCATTTGCCCCTCAGCGGTTCCAACGCCACCTCTTGAGTGCCGCTCAGCGGTAGTTTGCCGCTGAGCGGTGCCTTCGACTTCTCTTTTTGCACTCTTTCTTGTCTTTTCTAATGTCCTCTCTCTCATTCTTCACTTCTTTCACCAAATTCACCTCAAAACCTGCACAAAAACACTCAAATCAAGCATAAACCTGTCCAGCTCTCTTATTTCTGAAAATATAAACAAAATGCATGATTTCAAGCTAGTTTCTAAGTCTAAAGGTTGCTTTTAGTATCACTTTTAAGCATGAAAATAACAGTTTTTCAACTGTTATCACAACCCCAAACTTAGAACTTTGCTTGTCCTCAAGCAAACAAAATGTAACTCCATCTCCAATCAATTCATATGATGGTTCACTCATTCAAAATCCTCTTTTCAAGATAAGTAATAACTTCACTCAAACTTATGACCAAGAGTTAATTCAAGATGTGCACATGCTTTAGTGTTCACAAAGTCATTTAAGTTCCAACAAATGCTATTTTTCATGAATGATCAATCAATTAAGCATGGATGTTCATGTGCTTATGGAATCTTTCCTCACTAGGTAAAGTGTTTCACTCAACACACAAGTGTATAAGAGGTAAAGTGTTTCACTCATTCATTCCACTATCACAATGTCACATGAATCAACTTTGCCTTTCATTTTACCACAATCAAAAACATTCACAAGCATGCATCATCACAAGGACTTTTCAATGGCTTATAATGTGGCTGGGCTAACAAGAAAATTGGTTTTTCTGGATCACAAAATCCTTGAGTTAAGAGAGTCATAACAACACAATCTTCTTATTCATTCCCAACTTTCTTTTGCCTTTGCTTTTGTATTTGCATTGAGCTTTGCTTCTTTTTCTTTTCTTTTCTTTGCTTACTTTTTAGCTGTTAGCTCAATGCTTTTTCCTTTTTCATGTTTCCCCAATAACCCCAAACTTGAACATTTAACAATACCACACAAGATCTTCTACTTAACTCAAGGTAAAGATTTTCAATCAAGGGTGTTCAGTGTATATTTAAGGCTAAGGGTTCAAAGGATAGAACACAACGTGTTCTCTTTTAGAAGGCTAACTTTATGAATTTGGCCAATAAAAAGGGTTTCAAAAACACGGCCTTTGATCATATGATGCAAAACAAGCAATTGATTCAATCATAGAAAACCTGGGCAAAGTCATTCATGCTTTCAAAGTAATAGCATTCAACAATAACAACTCTGGAGCTCAAAACCTCACATATAAGCTCATTCACATTTGACATGCACATCCTGCTTAATTTCACAATCACAATCATGATATTATGCATTTGTTCACAAAACTTGTGAATCACCTGTATAAGCATTTTAATGTGCACATCATCTCAACATCAATCAATCAATAAGCATCATCAAGCATTACTTATCACACAATCACAGTTAATAGCAAACCATCATAACAAACCAGGTGTTCAATAGAGTACATCAAACCCTAATCTAAAAACAAAAACAAATAAGTTCAGAAAACTTAAACCATAAAAGCATAATCATATGATAGCATTCATCAGTAAATGCTATCTCAGCTCCTCATCAGTCCGAGCTCTCTGTATCTTCCTCTTCCTCTTCATCATCATCTTCATCAAATGCATCCTCCTCCTCTGCTTCATCTTCCTCCATATCTCTGGCTGAAGCTTCAGCTGCTCCAGCTCCTCCATATACTGGTTCTTCTGGCCAAGCTACCACATTATGGAATTCATCCATAGTCCACCTGTGTGCTGGAGGGGTATCATACATCCCCACTATCATCTCAGCCGTGGCCACCTGCCCTCTGTGGATGGACTGCAACTGAGCACCTATAAGAGACATATACATGTCCCTCATCTGGAATGGTTCTGCCTCATGAGTATCAGCAGAAGTCCTGCTCTGTGCTGGCCTTCTCTCTCTACGAGCCTGGCGTGGTGGCACTGGTTGGGCTGCCTCCTCACCTCCACAGTACTGTCTGTAATAGGCCTCATCTATAGCTTTTCTTGGCCTCTCAAATGGTGGAACAGAAGTGTCCACCCCAGCTAGCTTGCAAAGGTGAGTGATCAAAGAAGGATGTCCCAGTGGTGCTTTGTTGTTTGAGGTGTTAGCACACACACTAATCTCATCAGCTATCACCTGCCCAATATTAACATTCAAGTTTCTGATAACACAGTAGATGAATAGTGCCCTGCTGAGAGTGATATCTGACACATGTGAACATGGCTGAATGTTGGCATGAGAAAACGCCATCCAATACTTTGCAAGAGGAGTCAAATCTGTCCTCCTAATGTTAATCACAGAGCCAGATCTATTCCTTTGGAAGTGTCCTCCAGGTATACACAATACTCTCTCCACATCCTCATAATCAGCACCTTCCTCCATGCTAAGAGCAAACTGGCATTGTTCACCAGCCCACACAGTATCCAGAAAGTTATTTATGGAGTCAGGATCATACCTGATAGCATGGCCTCTAACATAGCCCAAATAATTCTCAGCTGGATAATCACCAATCTTCTTTGCATTGGTGTAGAATTCTTTCACCACAGCTATGTTGGCAGGTGATGGATAAGTGGCTAGCTTCCCCCAATCATTCCCTAACACTTGCTCTCCAAATTGAGGAGCAAAGTTAGGTATCATTCCAACCTTTCTCTCCATTAGAAGTCTCCTGTCCTGAACCACCCTAAAGTGCTTCTCATGTTTCCTAGAGAGGAACCTGCCATTATGGGGCTGCTCTGGTTCCTTTTCCTTTCTCTTGGTTGCCATGGTTTTCAATCTCTTTCCTGAAGAGGATGCCATTCCTGCATTTAAACATGAATCCAAAACCACAGAACATGATGTTAATCATTAGTAAACACAAAACAAAACTCCTTTTGAAGCTAAACCACCGCTGAGGGCCAGAATTTCCCCTCAGCGCCACCAGTGCCACATTCCAACACGCAAAAATCAGAAAAAACCAAATCTGGCAGAGTGCCGCTCAGCGGTAATTTACCCCTCAGCGGTAACTCTGCAGATTTTTGAAAAATCAGTTTTAAAGCTTCCCTAACTCCACCCAAATGCAATTTTCAGTTTTCCAGTTCATAATCATGCAGTTTAATCGGTTCAAACATCAAATATATCATCAAATCATGCATAGAAATCAAAACCCCTAAATATTCATGCTTTGACAATCACATTCAAATTCAAGAACCCTAGAATGAACAAAATGCATTTTACTTACTTGGGTGGAGATACTAGATGCAATGAGAATGCCTTCAAACTAGAATGCTCTCTTCCAACCCCAAACTTTGATGGTACACTAGTGAAAAAGTGAATAGAAGAGAGATTTTCTTAAGAGGGAAGAGTGAAAAGATGTGGAAAACCTAGGAGAAGGTGTGTGGAAGTGTTTGTGCAGAGAGAAGTTTGGAAATAAACCCTAAAACGCAGCTTGGGGTATAAAAATACCCTAATGGGCTCGGGTCCCGCTAAGGGGAACTTAAGCCCCTCTGCGATAGTACCGCTCAGCGGTAATTGCCGCTCAGCGGCACTTTCGTGAAGTGCTCCCCTCCTTCTTTTCTTGACCTACGTGCCTTCCTAGCATACCCCTCATAGGTTCCCTACAATTCAATGTTAAAAATGCTTATGCAAATCCTAACTAAAAATAAACAAACAAAAACAATAAATCAACTGGGTTGCCTCCCAGGTAGCGCTTGTTTAACGTCCCGAGCCTGACCCAAAATCCACCAACACCCATCAGTAGGCGTTTCAAACTTACCAGCACCCATCAGTAGGTGCAAAATCTTCTCACCAACACCCATCAGTAGGTGTTACAAACTTAGTATCCTTCAGTAGATACTTAACCACCTAGCATCCTTCAGTAGATGCTAGATCAAACAAAATAATATCCAGAATAATATTCACAAATTATAAATTACAAAACCAAATCAAAAGTTTGTAAATCCACTGGGTTGCCTCCCAGCAAGCGCTTCTTTAACGTCACTAGCTTGACCCTGTTAAAGCTCACGTTCCATCTTCTTTATAGTTGACGTAGTCCTTCCACCAACCTTTCAACTGCTTCCTTTGGACTGTCTTAGATTCTCTAGAATATGGAGACTCTATCTCTATCATCTCCTTCTCTTTAAAGCCTTTAATAACCCACAACTTGTTCTTGAGTCTTACAGGTGTGCCAAGTTGGAGTCTTAATTTTTTCCAGTCTCTAGGAACTTCTTCTCCTTTTCCAATCTCTTCTACCTTGGGTGCCTGAAAATACAAACAATGGTTATCAGAAACTTTAAGATTTTTATTTTTACCTCTAGTTATGGGTGCATCTCGAAATGCAGCTTTATAACTGGCTTCTTCCTCCTTTGCTTGTATCTCGTCTTTGAACACATCCACCACCACTTTCTCCTCTCTGTCTTGGAGAACCACTATACCTTCATTCACATCAATGATAGCCCTAGCCGTTTTCATAAACGGCCTTCCAAGTATGAAAGGTATTCTCTCAGTTTCCATCTTCATCACCACAAAGTCTGCCAAGAACTGAAGTTTGCCAACACAAACTACAATGTCTTCTGCAATCCCACATGGCTCCTTTGAAGATCCATCAGCCATTACAAGATTAACCTTTACAGGTTTTATTTCAACATGGCCAATTTGCTCCAATAGAGAATAAGGCATCAAGTTAACACTTGAGCCTAAATCAAGGAGAGCTTTCTTTACCTTTTTCTTCCCTATAATGCAAGGAATAGAAAAACTGCCTGGATCTGCTGCTTTTGGTGGGAATGATTCTTTCTTAACAGTTATACACTTTTCTTCCTCATCCTCTTTACGTCTTCTTTTTGTAGAGGTTCCTTCATCTGATTTGGTGTAAACTGCTATTTTCTGTAGAATTTGTTCCCAAGGAGCTTCATTATCAACCATTTTGAATAAATCTGTGAAATTCATTGGTTTCTCCTGATTTGTTAGAAAAGGAAAAGTGTCCTTTCTTTCTTCTTCTCTTCTCTCTTCTGTTTCATCTTCTTCCAACTCAATGATCTCTTCATTTACACTCTTGACCACTTTGCACTCTTCTCTGGGGTTAACCTCAGTATTAGCCCAAAAGTTTCTGTTGGGTCTTTCTTCCAATTGCTTGGTGATCTGACCCATCTGAATCTCCAGATTCTTTATAGCAGCTTCAGTGCTCTTTTGAGAAGATTCAGTTTTCTGGATGAATTGCTGAAGAGTTTCTTCCAACTTTGTTGATCTGTCATTAAGCATAGATAATTGTTGCCACAAAGTTGGTTGCTGCTGCTGCTTATTAAACTGATTAGCCTGCCCAGCTTGTCCTTGGCCAATGCTTGGATGTGGTTTCCAACCCTGATTATAATTCCCTTGACGGTATGGAAACTGATTAGCCATGAAGTTAACATCCTCCAAGGCCTCTACTGGAAAAGCACACTGGCCATTGATGTGATCACCTCCACACAATTCGCACAACTGGGTTTGTACCTGTGCAGCAGATTTTAACTCTTTAGGTAGTGAAGCAAGAGTTTTGGTCAGAGTTTCCAGCTGTTGAGTTAGAATCTTATTCTGTGCTAGCAGAGCATCATGGGTTTGTAATTGAAGAACCCCTTTCTGTTGCATAGGGGCGCCTCTTTCATTGTGAAGCTCATTATCACTTGTAGCCATATTTTCAATAATTTCAGTTGCTTCCTCTGGAGTTTTCCATTTGATATTGCCTCCAGCTGAGGCATCCAGCATCATCTTGGTTTGTGAACCAAGCCCTCCAAGGAAAGTTAGGACTACTTCTTGATCTTCAAAACCATGCGTGGGAGTTTTACGTAACAAGCTTTTATACCTATCCCATGCATGTCCAAGTGATTCTTCCATGCCCTGCTTGAATGAAGATATCTCTTGCTTTCCCTTAGTCACTTTAGATTGTGGGAAGTATTTATTCAAAAACTTTGCAACCACTGCTTCCCATTCTGTGAAACTTTCTTCTGGAAAAGAGTTCAACCAAAGCTTAGCATTGCCTCCCAATGAGAAAGGAAACAAGCTAAGTTTGATAGCTTCGTCTGGCACCCCATTGATCTTGACCGTGTTGCAGATCTCATTAAATGTTGTAAGGTGCTCATATGGGCTTTCATGTGATAACCCAGTAAATTGATTACTCTTTACCAGTTGAATTAATGCTGGTTTGACCTCCATGTTGGCTGCATTGACTCTAGGTCGAGCTATGCTATTGAAGTGCTGAGGTCCAGCAAGATTAGTGTAATCTGCAAGAGTTCTTCTAGCATTATTATTGTTCTCCATACTCCCTGTGCTATGAACAGAACCTTGTGGTGATGATTGTAGGAGAGTTTCAGGAGAAGGGAAAAGTTCTCTGGATGTTCTGATTCTTCTCCTCCTTCTACTCTCGTCTAGTCCTTCAAGTAGTGGTTCTGTTGTTTTCTTACTTCTAGTTCGAATTGCCTTCTGCATGCACAAGAAAACAAAACCCTAGAAAAGATTTGTTAGCACAAAAAGATATAGAAGAAAATAAAGATTGAAAAGATATAAGAAGATAAAAGATTTAGAAGATAGAATCAAATAAAATATAATAAAACCTAATCTAAAATAAAATCTAATCTAAAAGATAAAATAAAATAAAATCTAACCTAACCTAAAAGATAGAATAAAAATAAAATAAAATCTAATCTAAAAAGATAAAAATAAAATCTAACCTAAAAGATAAAAATAAAATCTAATAAAATCTAACCTAAAAATAAAAAACAGAAAACAGAAAAACAGAAAACAGAAAAATAAAATAAAAAATAAAAATTCGAAAACAAAATAAAATCTAATCTAAAAAGATAAAAATAAAATCTAACCTAAAAGATAAAAATCAAATAAAATAAAATCTAACCTAAAAATAAAAAACAGAAAACAGAAAAACAGAAAACAGAAAAATAAAATAAAATCAAATAAAATACAAACTGAAAAATATAAACAGAAAAATAAAATAAAATAAAAATTCGAAATTTAAAATAAAATAAAAAAAAATAAGTCAAAGATAATCAATAATCACACAAATTAACCAGTTAAACCACGAATCCCCGGCAACGGCGCCAAAAACTTGATGGACAAATCTGTAAGCACCAAAATATGATGTCACAAACTTGTTTCACAATCGGCAAGTATGACCGAATCGTTCAAGTAATAAAACTTGGTAAGACCAAGTATCGTTCTTCCCAAAGGACTCACGGCCTAGTTTAGTTATGTGATTTCTTGATTAGCTAAGACTTAAGAAAACAATAATTGAAATTTTAATATGCAAGACGAAAATAAACATGTATGCATGAATTGATCAATGGCAAAGACATAAGATAAACACTTTCAATGGATTAAATGAATGAATATGTTGTTGGGGGTCAATTTCATCTCATCCACTCTCATATATTTTAGGAATTCCTCTTTCAAATCATCATTGTTAATGCCACTCTCTAATGTACCATTCTAGATGGCTTCTCCCTAATCAAATAGTTCATACAATTCCTAGCATTCCTAATGATTAGTTCATGAGTGCAGGAGCTTAAGGCAACCAATATAATGTTGTCAGTAAAATATTGGGAGAAATTCCCCGGATCTAGATTTCCCCGTACGTGTCCGTATCAACAAAACCAATAATCATGCATTAGAATGAGTTAAACAATGCAAGCATTGAGCAAAGAGGAAAAACCCTAACTAATGATGAAAAGAAAGCATATGTCTTAATTCAAAGATGTATTCAACAAATCCATATATGAGAGCTTCAAGAGATTACATTGATTCCCCAACAAACATACAAGGTTTAGTTCACCATATTCATGGTGAACCTAGATGAATAACAATGAAAATATGAAAGAATAAACCCAATAAAGGTGAAGAGGTAGCCTGAGCATCCAAGATCCTCCTTCAAAGGGGTGAAAGAGAGAGTGTTTTCCTCGTTTCTGCCAAAGATCTCTAACTAAAGGACGTGCAAGCCCTTATATACTAATCTAGAGTTACAAAAGATTACAAAAGCCCAAGCCCAAAAAGTTCCGCTCAGCGCCATTTACCGCTCAGCGGTGATTACGCGTCTTCTTTCTTCCCCTCAGCGGCCATTTGCCCCTCAGCGGTTCCAACGCCACCTCTTGAGTGCCGCTCAGCGGTAGTTTGCCGCTGAGCGGTGCCTTCGACTTCTCTTTTTGCACTCTTTCTTGTCTTTTCTAATGTCCTCTCTCTCATTCTTCACTTCTTTCACCAAATTCACCTCAAAACCTGCACAAAAACACTCAAATCAAGCATAAACCTGTCCAGCTCTCTTATTTCTGAAAATATAAACAAAATGCATGATTTCAAGCTAGTTTCTAAGTCTAAAGGTTGCTTTTAGTATCACTTTTAAGCATGAAAATAACAGTTTTTCAACTGTTATCAGACATTGAGTAGCTACATGACCCCTTCCTAGACATTTGAAGCATTTGATTTCACTTGTTCTTGTGTGTGAGGGTGTCTCTTTCTTGGGTCTCTCTTCTATTTTGGCTAGAGGTTTAAATGGCTCTTTTTCTTTAAAAATTTTCTTTTCAAAAGTAGGTTGAACTTGAATTCTTTTAGAAGAAGATTTTCTCAAGTTTTGTTGTTCTACCTTTATACACATTTGAACAAGATCATTCAAATCTCTATAAGGTAGAAGTTCAACCCTATCTCTTATGTCAAAATTGAGCCCACTTAAAAATCTAGCTAAAGTAGTTTCTGGACCTTCTACTATGCCTGCCCTCATCATATACAACTCCATCTTTTGTCTATATTCCTCAACTGTCATAGACCTTTGTTGTAACCTTTGGAGTTTATCCATGAGCTCTCTATTGTAGTAGGAGGGAATGTGTCTCCTCCTAAGGGCAGACTTGAGATCATTCCAATAGTGGATGGGAGGGGCTTGATGTCTAAGCCTCTCTTGGACCAAGGCAGTCCACCAATACATTGCATACCCTTGAAAGCTTAGGGTAGCTAGAGAGACCTTCCTCTCTTCACTCACTTGGTGGCATTCAAACAATTGTTCCACCTTCATCTCCCAATCAAGATAAGCCTCTACATTGTCCTTCCCATGGAAGTGAGGCAACACAACATTGACTTCTTTAGGGGGTGGGGGTGCATGAGAATTTCTCCTATGCCTCCTAGAAGTAGAAGGCTGATGAGGGTAATAATCACCCAGACTCAAAGACATCCCTCCCTCTTGAGAGTTTTCACTCTGACTTCCCCTAGACTTGCTTTTCCTTATCATTCTCAACTCATCTTGAATAACAGCATTTTGAAGCTCTCTATTGGCTTTCTCTTCATTCATTTCTCTTCTCATTTCCTTGAATTCATTAACTAAAGTTTGAAGAGAAAAATGTTCTTTTTCACTATCACTAATCCTAGGAGAATGCCTTCTAGACATTATGATGGACTTAAATGTTATTCTTGAAGTAAAGACTAGAGATTTTCACTTGAAGCAATATTCCAGGTAAGGGAGGTGATTCACTAGGAATGCTTAAGTACCAAGCCTTTTCCTTGCCAAATATGCTTCTTGCTACTTACTAGAGTCCTTAGATCAAAATCACTCTTAAATCCACTTAAGTCTTAAAGACAACAAAGAAAAACACAAAGCAAAGGAAGGACACAACCTAAACTCTAAATTCGGACCCCTAAGAGAGCTTCCTATTCGCACAAGATATATGTTATCTAGTCGAAAATTGGAAAAACCATTAAAGTGAGGTCTCCTAGGTGAGGCTTAGACTTTGGATCTAAGACACACTCACCGACTACTCAATTTTAGGTTGTGAGACTTCTTTGAGTCTAGTTACAAATGAGGGAAGAGCACTTGTGAACTCTAGCACCTCACTTGCTTGGATTTGGAACTTACAACCAAAGAAAAACAATGGAAGTTACAAAGAAATTTGGTAAATTGGAAAGGAAAAGTTAAAAATAGGCTAAGGGACAATGTATGCAGCTTTGGTTGCTCTCAAAGAACTTGAATCTACTGGATTCCAAACAATTCTCTCAGCTGCAAGGTGCCTAAGCCAAGAAATTAATTTTCTGCAGTATAGAATGCTGTTGCAGTCACGGTTTTTCCTTCTTCAAGGTTCAACTTCATTCACTTTTCTTTACCAATTGAACTTCCTTTGATGCTTCCACTTGCAGTGAGCCATTTGAGTTATAGTTCACCTATCCAATAAACCAATTAGTCACAGAAACTACCACCACAATTGCCAGCAAAATCACATCCAAGTGACAGCAACACCAGGACTTTTGTCAAACAGATGGTGTGCAGAGTGTTCAAAATTCAGAAAGCAAGCAATTAAGTGGCTATCAATCACGGTGGCACATCAAAATGATCTTAGGAATGGCTCTAGAACAGACTTAAAACGCAATAAAAGACTTTAAATCAGAATCACACACGAATTGGCTATGCATTGAAAATTGACAAAACTGTTTGATGAAATGCCTGAATGAGTTGCACCAGATTTTTGCACCAGATTTCTGCACCAGAATTTTATACAATTCAAACTTCGAAACTGATGATGCAATGGTCCTAAGTGCCTTTTAACATTTGTAATATCTCTTTTGAATTGTTATCTTAATATTTTAAATGGACCATGGCTTTTACTGCATCTAAAAATGATGAATCAAACAAAGTAATGCAGTGCAGAATTTGACAGAAAAACCAGCACAGTATTGCAGCAGAGTCAATTTTTTTCAATGCAGAAAAATAGACCAAATGAACAGTACTGCACCTAGTTATTTTCCAATGATTCAAACATGTTTTGATGATGATTTATGACTTGTTGGAACTAATTGGATACATCAAAACTATATAAAACAGAAAATCACTACTGCAGTACCATATTTCAGCTAAATTTACCAACTAGCATGGTCAAATTTTGATTCAAAAGTAATTCTGACTTGAAAACAGCAAGGAGGAGTTAGAAATGGTATTTGAAATTTGCACAAATGCAGAAATTCAGTGTTGATGATGATTAGCAATGATCTAATACTAACCACACACAATTAAGCAAAATTGACTCAAGGAAACTCATGCATCTCGGCCAAATGCTTGGACACTCTTACCACATGACAAACTATTTGGAATCAACTCATTTCATCTTCCAAATGGTTCAGACAATGGGTCAACCAACTGCTGTTCAATAGAACAGTAAATGACCATAAAAACAGTGGCAATGCAGCACAAAAACAGAACTGAAATGCTGTCAGGATTTTAAAAAAAAACTGCACAGATTTTGAGTTTGAATGATAGATCTAAACACCTGAGCTCATTTCTGAAGTATTCATTGCTCTTACTTGGTGTAGCCACATTCAAACAACTCAGATTTTTGGTAAAACTTGGTAGAAAAACCAGATTTGATAACAAAACAGCAAAGTAACTAACAAGACTTAAGACAAAAACAGAAATGATGTTTAAATGGTAAAATAGACTCAAACAATTAATAACAGCCGAATAAAATGAAGGAAAACTCAAACAACGACAGCTAGTAGCCAATGAAATTAAGAGTAGATCCTAAACAAAGCAATGATTGATGAAACATTGCAGAATTTTTCAGAAAACAGCAAGACAACCAGGAAATTTTTTGACAGCAGATAAATGGAAGAAAATCTGGACTTATCTCACGGTTCTAGTTAGAACCTTGCTCTGAATACCACTTGATACATCCTAGGAGATGTGGAGAAGCAGATCCGTGAGATTGGAGGTGCAGGGAGGCTTGAACAGCTTGCGGAAACCAATGGAACAGTAGCATGGGCAGCTGCAGACTTGGAGTTTTGTGAGCAGATTGATGAAGAGTTTTGGATGTGAAGCAGCGGATGTTTGGAGTTTAAAGTGAATGGATATGGAGGCTAGCTTGGAGAGGTGATTCACAACTCAGAAGGCTTCCTAGAGTGGAAGGAAGTTGCAATGGAAATCAAGCTAAGAAGTGACTCTTGGAGAAGGAATTTGCTATGCATTTCAGCAGAAATTCTTTAATACAATCCAAAAGTGATTTACAAGCTTTTCCTATGAGATTTTATAGATTAATCTCAAGGCTCTAAGCACTCAACTTTCACGTGGCAGATCTGAACCCATGTGCTACATGTATAGCGTCTAAAACACGTGAAAATCAAGTTTTATGTGAAGAAAAACAATTACTCATGCAACCCCATAGAAGGATAAGTACACCCCTTTTGTATAGAAATGTCCTTTTTACCCTTCTCCATGTTTTGGCAGATTTGGCATATCTTCTTGTTCTCCAATTTTCCATCCAAAGATAGCAAATAGTACTTGACCTTGAGGAGAATATTCATCTTGGAGCTTTTTGGCCATTCCTCTTGTGATGGGTCCTATGGTGTTAGACCTTCTTGTATCACCTCATCATCTCTACGTCTCTTCTTTGTAGAGATTTCTTCATCAGATTTTGTGTAAACTGCAATTTTCTGTAGAATCTGTTCCCAAGGTGCTTCATTATCCACCATTCTGAATAATTCTGTGAAGTCCATTTGTTTCTCTTGATTTATTGGAAAAGGAAAAGTATTTTTGCTCTCTATTTCTCTTCTTTCTTCTGTTTCTCCTTCTTCTAACTCAATTATCTCTTCATTCACACTCTTTACCACCTTGCACTCTTCTCTGGGGTTAACCTCAGTATTAGCCCCAAAATTTCTATTTGGTCTTTCTTCCAATTGCTTGGTAATCTGACCCATTTGAATCTCCAAATTCTTTATAGCAGGTTCAGTGCTCTTTTGAGAAGATTCAGTTTTCTGTATGAATTGCTGAAGAGTTTCTTCCAACCTTGTTGATTTTTCATTAAGCATAGATAACTGTTGCCAAAAGGTTGGTTGCAGCTGCTGCTTATTATATTGACTAGCTTGCCTAGTTTGTCCTTGACCAATGCTTGGGTGTGGTTTCCACCCTTGATTGTAATTCCCTTGACGGTATGGAAATTGATTGGCCATGAAATTAACATCCTCTACGGCTTCAACTGGAAAAGCACATTGACCATTGATATGGTCACCTCCACATAATTCGCACAACTGGGTTTGTACCTGTGCAGCAGTTTTTAACTCTTTAGGTAATTGTGCAAGAGTTTTAGTCAGAGTCTCCAGCTGTTGAGTTAGAATTTTATTTTGAGCTAGCAAGGCATCATGTGTCTGTAATTGGAGAACCCTTTTCTGTTGCATAGGAGCTCCTCTCTCACTGTGCAGCTCATTATCACTAGTAGCCATGTTATCAATGATTTCTATAGCTTCCTCTAGAGTTTTCCATTTGATATTTCCTCCTGCTGAGGCGTCAAGCATCATCTTGGTTTGTGAACCAAGACCTCCAAGGAAAGTTAAGACTACTTCCTGTTCTTCAAAGCCATGCGTGGGTGTTTTTCTTAGCAGACTTTTGTATCTATCCCATGCATGCCCCAGTGATTCTTCCATGCCCTGCTTAAATGAAGATATCTCTTGCTTGCCTTTTGTCACCTTTGATTGTGGAAAGTACTTGTTCAAAAACTTTGTTACCACTACTTCCCAATCTGTGAAACTTCCTTCTGAGAAAGAATTTAACCAAAGCTTAGCATTGCCTCCCAATGAGAAAGGAAACAAACTAAGTTTGATTGCTTCATCTGGCACCCCATTAATTTTGATTGTGTTGCAAATTTCATTGAATGTAATAAGGTGCTCATATGGGCTTTCATGAGATAACCCATTAAATTGATTGCTTTTCACCAGTTGGATCAGTGCTGGTTTGACCTCCATATTGGCTGCATTGACTCTAGGTCTAGCTATGCTGTTAAAGTGCTGAGGTCCAGCTATATTAGTGTAGTCAGCAAGAGTTCTTCTAAC
Organism: Vigna umbellata; assembly: GCF_029865625.1. Taxonomy (NCBI): domain Eukaryota; kingdom Viridiplantae; phylum Streptophyta; class Magnoliopsida; order Fabales; family Fabaceae; genus Vigna; species Vigna umbellata. Next base: position 37,613,891 of record NC_142165.1, on the reverse strand, counting down.
ATTGTTGTTCTCCATATTTTCTGTGCTATGAACAGAACCTTGTGGTGATGATTGTAAGAGAGTTTCTGGAGAAGGGAAAAGTTCTCTAGATGTTCGGATTCTTCTCCTCCGTCTACTCTCGTCTAGACCTTAAAGCAGAGGTTCTGTTGTTTTCTTGCTCCTTGTTCTAATTGCTTCCTGCATGCACAAGAAAACAAAACCCTAGAAAAGATTTGTTAGCACAAAAAGATATAGGAGAAGATATAGATTCAGAAGATAAAAGATTCAGGGGATAAGATAAAATAATATAAAATAAAATAAAATATAATCTAATCAAATAAACTAAAATAAAATAAAATCTAATCTAATCAAATCAAATAAAATCTAATCTAATCAAATAAAATAAAATAAAATAAAATCTAATCTAATCAAATCAAATAAAATCTAATCAAATAAAATAAAATAAAATAAAATAAAATCAAATCAAATAAGATAAAATAAAATAAAATAAAATAAAATCAAATCAAATAAAATCAAATAAAATAAAATCAAACAAAATCAAATAAAATAAAACCAAATCAAATAAAAACCGAAAAAATAAAAACAGAAATTCAAAATTAAAGTCAAAAATAATCAATAATCACACAAATTAACCAGTTAAACCAGAGTCCCCGGCAACGGCGCCAAAAACTTGATGGACAAATTTATGAACACCAAAATATGATGTCACAAACTTGTTTTTCAATCGGCAAGTGTGACCGAATCGTTCAAGTAATAAACTTGGTGAGACCAAGTATCGTTCTTCCCAAAGGACTCACGGCCTAGTTTAGTTGTGTGGTTTCTTGATTAGCTAAGACTTAAAGACAAAATATTTAGATTTTTATATGCAAAAGACGAAAATTAAATATGTATGCATGAAGTTTTGATCAATGGCAAAAAGCAAAAGATAAACACTTTCAATGAAATTTATGTATGAATATGTTGTTGGGGGTCAATTTCATCTTATCCACTCTCATATATTTTAGGAATTCAACATTCAAATCATCATTGTTAATGCCACTCTCTAAAGTACCTTTCAAGAAGGCTTCTCCCTAATCACGAGTTCATACAATTCCTAGCATTCCTAATGATCAGTTCATAAGTGCAGGAGCTTAACGACAACCAATATCATATTGGGAGAAATTCCCCGGATCTAGACTTCCCCGTACGCGCCCGTATCGACAAAACCAATAATCATGCATCGAATGAGTTAAACAATGCAAGCATTAAGCAAAGAGGAAAAACCCTAACTAATGATGAAAGAAAGCATAAGTCTTAATTAAAAGATATAAAAACAGATTCCATATATGAGAGCTTCAAAAGATTACATTGATTCCCCAACAAACATACATAGTTTAGTTCACCATATTCATGGTGAACCTAGATGAATAACAATGAAAGAATGAAAGATAAAACCCTAAAAAGGTGAAGAGGAAGCCTCAGCATCCAAGATCCTCCTTCAAAGGGGTGGAAGATAGAGTGTTTACTTCGTTCCAGCCAAAGATACAAACCCTAGGAAACCCTAAAGCTTATATAGTATTCGTAAATTACAGAAAATTAGGTCCAAGCCCATTAAAGTGCCGCTCAGCGGTAAAATACCGCTCAGCGGTAAGTGCGTGTCATGTTTCTTCCCCTCAGTAGCCATTTTGCCCCTCAGCGGATCTCCCGTAAGCTCCTGAGTGCCGCTCAGCGGTAAACTGCCGCTGAGCGGTGACTTCGGCTTCTCCTTTTGCACTTTTTGATGTCTTTTCTGATCCCATATCTCTCCTTCTTCACTTCTTTCACCAAATTCACCTTAAAACCTGCACAAAAACACTGAAATCAAGCATAAACCTGTCCAGCTCTGTTATTTCTAAAAATATGAAGAAAAGCATGATTTCGAGCTAGTTTCTAAGTATAAAGGTTGCTTTTAATATCAATTTTAAGTATGAAAAGCAGAAAAGCACACCTGAAAAGCAGAAAATTGTCCCAGAACAATTTTGCAATAATATATATATGCGTTTCACCATTCCGGGGTCTGCACACAACCTCATCCTCAGCACTTCCATTAAATGCTTTTTTCAATCTACGATAAGGATGATTACGAGGAAGGAATTTTCGATGTCTTGTATATACCGTCTTCTGACCATGCTTCAACTGAAGGTAACTAGTGTTTTCTTCACATATGGGACATGCAAAATGACCTTTAACACTATAACCGCTCAAGTTTCCATACACTGGGAAATCATTTATAGTGCAAAACAACATTGCACGCAAACGGAACTGTTCCTGAACATGTGAATCAAAGACGTCAACCCCTTCTTCCCACAACAATTTCAAATCATCAATTAAAGGTTTTAAGTAAACATCAATGTCATTTCCAGGTTGTCTAGGACCCGATATCATCATGGACAACATCACATATTTTCTCTTCATGCACAACAAAGGAGAAAGATTGTAAATCATCAACATAACTGGCCACGAACTGTGTTTGCTACTTAAGTTTCCATAAGGATTCATACCATCAGTTGCAAGTGCAAGCCTTAAGTTTCTTGGATCTGCACCAAATTTTGGGAATTTGTCATCTATCTTTTTCCATTGTGATGAATCAACAGGGTGTCGAAGAATATTATCGTACTCTCTTTCGTCAAAGTGCCATTTAAGGTTCTTTGCATCTTCTTTTACAGAGAACATACGTTTGAACCTAGGTATTATAGGCAAATACCACATCACCTTAGCAGGTGTACCATCATTACCTTCATTAGTAGTGATTCTGTCAGATTTTTTTTAAAACGGGATAAACCACATGTTGGACAATACTTTAGCGAAGCAAACTCCTTTGTGTACAAAACACAATCATTAGGACAAGCATGTATCTTTTGATATTCAAGACCCATTGGACAAAAAATTTTTTTGGCGTCGTAATTACGAATAGTAGAGTATTATTTTCTTGAAGCATCTCCTTCAACAACTCCAACAACTCGGTGAAACTTTTATCGGTCCATCCATTCCTTGCTTTTAAACTAAATAACTTTAAAGTTATAGACAGACGTGTAAAGTTCGAGCATCCTCGGAACAACGGTTGCTCTGAATCATTAATAAGAGAATCATACAAATTAGCTCTTCCAAAATTATCTTCACCGACATCACGTATCATGTCCTCTAAATGGTCACTCATCCATTCTTCCACATAATCCGTTCCGTGTGACGTGGTAGGCTGATCCAGTACTTCTCCATGCCAAGTCCAAACAGTATAAGTCCTCATTATGCCGTACATGAATAGATGATCACGCACATTGCCTAAGTCTTGCCGTATTTGATTAAGACAACGAACACAAGGACAAAAATATGTCCCGTTCACAGACTTAGCATTTTGTTCAACGTATTGCAAGAACTCCGAAACACCCTTATCATATTCTTCACTGATGCGACGTTCATTCATCCAGCTTAGATCCATACTATGTTCATAAAATCATCAGTATAAGTTTCTTAACTCTCACAAGGTTAGCCCTACCCATTCAAAAAAATTAATTTTCATAATTTGCTAAGACACGTGCAAAGAAGTCTACATGATAAAATTGATAAGATTTCGTCAGCATTTCGCATTGGTCTCCGAAATACACGAAATGAGAGTAGTCAACAATGGCCACAATCAAATATGCATCCGGAGAACAACACAAATACTGAACCGAAATTTTATCAATCTTATCCATAAACTCCAATTGACATGTTTTGCAAATTATGAAAATTAATTTTCTCAAATTGTCCAATCGGACAATTCAAAATTTAACACAAATGATTAAAAGATTAATCGTTTGTGTTAAATTTCAAACGGGAACTAAGTGTCACTCAATGATTTGATACTTACATTAACATATCACAATTATAATAACACAACTAATACATGCATATTCAAAAGCCAATAACACATGCATACCTTAGAGTCAAAAACATGCATACACAAAAACCAATAACATGCATACAAAAAAACCTTTATCAACGAACAAGCTAACCTGAAAAGTAGATTCCAAATGAAAGGGAGGGAAATCGAGGAGGGCACGGCCTAAAACGTAGGCCAAAAACAGTCCAAAAAGCCGCTCAAGAGCATACAACAAACTGCACCAAAACGCACCAAAAACGATTTTTAATCGCTTCAAAGCAAAGATATTTCATCACATAGCAATGTAATCAGATTGAAAGTAAATTTAAACGGTCCAAAAGAGAGAAAACGCACTGGAAATGCAATGTCGCCGAGGGCGTTCGCGGGGAAGACGATGAACAGTTAGCGTAACTGCTCGTGGTTCGCGTTTTAGTATAAATACTATTAGACGTCCGGTACTATGGGGCCCCGACGTTTATAATCCTATAGACGTCGGGGCTATCACTAATATGACGTCTTTGGGAATTTAAAATTGATATTCGTGGGGGGTTTTAGACGTCCGTGGGAGGGGCTTGGATGTCTATAATATTATAGACGTCCGTCCCCCCCACCACGGACGTCTAAGAGGCTGAAACAAATGAACGCTTCAACTTCCCTGTCAGTCCGTCCCCCCCCCCCCCACGGACGTCTAAGAGGCTGAAACAAATGAACGCTTCAACTTCCCTGTCAGCCCCTTACACGTCCGTTGTGGGGAGGGACGGATGTCTATAAAATTATAGACGTTCGGGCCCCTCCCACGGACGTCTAAGAGGCTGGAACAATCACCTCTTCAACTCCCCTCTATCAGCCCCTTAAACGTCCGTTGTGGAGGGGGCCGGACGTCTATAATATTATAGACGTCCGGCCCCCTCCACAACCGACGTTTAAGGGGCTGAAGACAATTAATTCTTCAACCACCCTGTCAGCACCCGAAACGTCCAATATGGGGGGACGAATGTCTATAATAATATAGACGTCTGGCCCCCTCCACAACGAACGTTTAAGGGGCTAAAGACAATTAATTCTTCAACCACCCTGTCAGCACCCGAAACGTCCTATATGGGGAGAGGGACGTCTATAATATTATACATGTCCGGCCCCCTCTAGAACGGACGTTTAAGGGGCTGATAGGGGAGTTGAAGAGGTGATTGTTCCAGCCTCTTAGACGTCCGTGGGTGGGGCCCGTACGTCTATAATATTATAGACGTCCCCCCCCCCCCCCACAACAGACGTCTAGAGTTTCACTTATTTATGGATATGCCACCGGTCAATTATGTACGTTGGGGTTGTTGTGGACGGACATCTATGGGGTGACGTTAAAGGCCATTTCTGCACTAGTGGTTAAATAAAAAAATTAAGATAAAAATAAAAATAAAAATAATAAAAAATAAAAAGAATAAACAAATAAAAAATAAAAATAAGAATCAAAATATTCAAAATACTAACCGTATTCCCCGGTAACGGCGCCAAATTTGATACGCTGTCGTTGAGGCTATCAAATTAATACTACTTTTCAAGGCAACTTCAGTATTGCCAAGTAGTATTTAAGAAAGTAGATAGCGTTAACGTAACCGTGACTCGTCTCCCAACGAACACGGAATTGCTTTCGAATATCTGACTCTTATGAATGTTATGCAATGCTTATGAATAAAAGTAATGGTTGAAGAATGTTTAAAGAATAAATAAGAAACTTAAAAAAACAGTTATGATTAAATAGGCTAATTCCACTGCTTTTCCAAGATAGATTCATCATCGGTTATTCCGGATAATTGTTCAATTGATTATTGTTTAAGTTTCAAATTAATTAAAGTACATTCTTAATTAATTTGAGGGTGATCATGCATTTAACCAAAGTAAATTCTCAATCAAATGCAAAACCTTTTTAGATTATTCACAATAAATTCAACCAAAGTACATTCTCAATCAAATTTTATTGTGTTTAATCATGTCTATTCTTAAATCTCCTGACCAAATTAAAAGCTAATCAATCAAAGTAAATTCTCAATTGATTATAGTTGAAATTATTACTAATCAACCAAAGTACATTCTCAATTGATAGTAAAAACCATTTAATCATATGAAAGTTCCTAAATTAAAGCAAAGTAAATTCTCAATTAAACCTAGAAACCCTAGAACTCATATAATCAATATGCATGTAGATTCAAACACATTATGATGCAAAAATCTTTACTTTTAACAAGATACAGAGATGAAAGACATAGAGAGAACAACTTAAATGAATAATCAAAGTAAACAATTGCATTAACTGAACGTAACCTCAGAATCCGTCATGGAATTACAGCAGAATAGCCCTAGATGCTTAGCTCTCCATGAATGGAGTTGAATACTGATGACAAATTTATGAACACCGAAAAACGGCGCCAAAAACTTGATGACAAATTTATGAACACCGAAAAACGGCGCCAAAAACTTGTTTAACAATCGGCAAGTGTGACCGAATCGTATCAAGTAATAAAACTAGGTAAGACCAAGTATCGTTTTCCCAAAGGACTCACGACCTAGTTAGTTATATGATTTGTTGATTATTTAAGACTTGTAAACAATTTATTTTAGGTTTTAAATGCAAAAGACAGTAATTAAACATGTATGCATGAAGTTGATCAATGGAAAAGAGGAATACAAACACTTTAATGAATTAGATGGATGAGTATGTTGTTGGGGTTATAAATTTCATCTTATCCACTCTCATATACTTTAGGAATTCATCATTCTTTTCATCAATGCTAATGCCACTCTCTAAATGACCTTGCATGAAGGCCTATCCTTAATTACGAGTTCATACAATTCCTAGCATTCCTAGTAATTAATTCTGAAGTGCAGAAGCTTAAAGGCAACCAATATGCTATTGGGAGAAATTCCCCGGATCTAGATTTCCACGTACGTTCCCATATCGACAAAATCATGGCAATGAATGAGTTAAACAATGCAAGCTTTAAGCAAAGAGGAAAAACCCTAACTAATGATGAAAGAAAGCATAAGTCTTAAAATAAGATGTTAAAACAAATTCCATATATGAGAGTTTTACAAGACTACATTGATTCCCCAACAACAATACAAAGTTTAGTTCACAATATTCATGGTGAAGCTAGATGAACAATAATGAAAGAGTGAAAGAGATAGAAAAACCCTAGAAAGAGAAGAGGAGAGCCGTCACTGTTGAGAGGGTCGCACCTCACACAAAAGTTGATTGCAAAATTAATGCAATATAGTGCTCGGAAGTGACTCCTAGGTCGTCTCTCAAGGACCAAATGTGGTTCGGCTCTTAGGACAAACACGTAGTGGGGGGTTTTGAAAGTGTTTTTGTGATTCGAAATGAACTAAATTAAAATCTGGAAATTAAAGACAACCAAAAAATAATTGAAAGTATTGAAATAAATTAAAACGTTAAAGTAAACAATGCAATAGGTAAATATCCAAACGCAATTAAAGCTATTAAAATATAAACAATCAAATGCACACGGTTGGAATAAAACTTCAATTCAAAGAGTAATGCTTAACTAATAAATTAATTGAACACTACAACAACTCTTGGAAAACTCACAACAGAAAAATGAAATGCATCATTCGTCACGGAAACGGTATTAAAAACGTTTGAAGAGTGAAAATAAAATGAATTAGTATGCATCTTTCCAAGCTGAATGCATCCCAATATATATAATATCCAATCCGTTTCAGTGCATATACTTGAACTAATAAAAAGAAAATAAAACCTATGGATGCTAACCCCTAGTGGACATAACCTACTCAAGACCCTGCTCTCCTAAAAGAAAGAAAGAAAGAAACACCGTGCACATCTTTTTTTTTTCTCCAACGCAAGAGTTAATTTTCTTCTTCCATCCAATGCAATGTTTAGCTAAAGAAAATTAATGCTCATTGTGCTCATCTGTCACCACACATTCACCACGGCAAAAAGATATAAAGAAAAGTAATGATGCACATTGAAAAACGTGAATGATGATTCATTGAATTTAACTTCCAAACCTGCAGCTCCTTCACTTTTTGTATTTCAACAATTGGAATGTAAAAATCATTCTCATTACAATATATAAAAGAAAACTTATATGCACGTGACATCTCCTGCCAACAGCCATGTCACCATTTGCTTTGCTTTCTTTTCATTCCCAAGGACATCAAAATAAAAACATAAACATCACTTCATTCCCCCTCAACAGCTTGAACATTGAAGCATAGAAGCAATAAAAGGCTTCAATCAAAGATGCATATAAACCCAAAATGAAAAAGGCAAGAGTGAATAATAATTTAAGAACTCATCCTCCGAGAAAAGCAAGTGTGCCACGCTATTTTCCTCCAAAATCCAAAACAATGTTCAAAGCAAAGAAGAGTGTGTCGACCGGTTGTATTCAAAATAAAGAAAACTGAATAATAAACATGGAAGACACAAAATAATGAACCAAGCGTATCCTTCTTTTTCTAAACAAAGTAAAATGATAAAAATTCATTCCCTACTGGACGCAACTCTTCAGCCGTAGCCCTCCGTCATCTGCGTCCCTCTCCTGCGCTGTCACTTGCTTCTTTTAAAACTAAAATGAACTTCCCCCCTCTAGGTTGCGGCTGGAGCTTGTCTTCACGCTGGACCATGGAAGCTTCTTGCTTGTGCACCTCCCATTCTCTCCAAGCACACACCTGCTTCTGCTAGGCGCAACCCCTGGAGCGTGAAAGCTGTTGTTTCTTCAAAAGTTGCTGGACCGTGCCAAAGAAATTGATGGCCCTTCCAGCGTGCTGTTGCCTTCTTGCTGGACACTTGCTGGGTGTCACTCTTCTTTCTAGATCAGCTGTCGTGAAATATGAATCAGCCCACATGCTTTGCTGGATCAACTTAAGAAACTTGGAGCTATTTTTCTCAGCCCGTCTACGTGTGCTTTCTTTTCAATTTAGAATAATATTCTCTTTTTTTTTTGTAGGTGGCGGCTCCAACACGTCCAAGCTCTATCCCGTGAAGTCCACCAACACTTCTCTTTAATCATCGTATTTCTTCCAAAAGCCCTGGATGCGTCACTTTATCATAGGCTGTGGTGTGCACTTCTCAAAAATGAAGGTCCTCCTTCTCACAGCTAGCTGGACGCGCCTCACATTCATGAAAGTTGGACCGCTTGCTGGACACACCCCTGTGCTTCCCAGTCTACGCGTGAAGCCCCCCATCCGTAGCTGCTTTTGCTGGACCGAAAGCCTCCCTAAAATCCAAGCTGGACATGGCAGCCAAAGAAATTGTTGAATGCCCTCCTCATTCCAGCACCACTCCAATTAATTTCCATGGGATGGGTGTGTTGTTGCCTTTTTCTTTGTGCACACCTCTTTTTCCATTTGAAGCACCCCAAAAATGAAATTCACACCTCCTCTCATTTTAGTTTAAAGTATATTTGATGTGGCATTTTCTTTGGACCTCCAAAATGTCCCAAATTATATTTTCAAAATTTTCCTACAATCCAAAATGAAAGTAATAAGCTCAAATAATCCAAATTAATTAAAATAAAAAATTTTGGTCAAATTAAGCACAATTAGCAAATATAGGAAAATACTAAACATTCGAGCACAATTCGTTGATTAATTCTAGCACAATAGATTAAGTGAAGTGAAGAAAATATTGACTCATCAAAATAGACCACACTTAGTCTTTTGCACTCCTGGGCAAAACCAAGACGAAAATCAGGGAATAGTTCAAAGGACATCAGGTGTACGACACAAACTCAGAACACAGAAAAATAAAAACTCGTAAGGAAACAAACAAAATTACATAGTTCTCAAGATATCTGGACAAAGAAAAGATGTAGACAATATCCAACACATAATTACAGAAAGCATATACTCATGAAATTCATCCAAACAATTCAAACATGGTAAAATAATCAATCAGCTCAAGAGGTGAGTCAAAAGTAACAAAACCTCACAGATGCACTATCAGTGTTTCTCTCAAGTGTCTAAGGTAAGAAATATCAACTCAATGCAATCAAGAAAGCAAGCAACAACAGGCTTGGCAAACCTCTAATATCAACACTTAAAACATATGCATGTTCAAATCAAAAGGTCTTTTATGGATGTAATAGGGCCAAGGACAAGGGAGGATAACATATGGATGAGAAGCTACAAACCAAAAGAAATAGAGGAGCAATGGGGAACAAGTGTAAACACAGTCAACTCACATCCAAAACCTCTAATTCAATCCTCTTCTTGACTCCATTATTCACAATTTTTTTTTTCATTTTTCTGTAATTTTTTTTTCATCTTGTCTATTTTTCTTTTCTCTCTTTTCAGAACAAAATTGTAAAAGACAAGATACACATATATTTACAACAACAAAACAAGAAGAGGAACTAACTAGCCAATTCATTAGAATCCCCAAGGAGACCACACTTGTTCCCAAAACACTTCCAAAGCTCCAAAATTCCCTAAGGTTAAGGTAATCATGGTTTGTTTCACTTAGGGCTAGTGTATGAGCTTCAAAACAAAGAAATGGGGAAAGTATAGGCTCAAAAGTGGTTATCAAAGGATTAGAACAGGGTAAGCTTATTTGGCTAGAGAGGCTCAAGAACAAAACTGCCTTTATCACTTCCAAACATGCATATCAATCATGAATTATCAACAAGAGTCAAGCCAAGGCATATGCGCAAGCAATCAAGAGACATATCACACACAAGAAAGAACATAGAGTGGCTCAAATCTCACACAGGGTAATTGTCACAATCAATTCAGCCTCTCAAACATCATAATCATCTTCCCAAGGAGAGAAAAGCAAGAATTTCAAACCACAAGTATCAATAAAGTGATGGACACATCTACAAATAAAATCCAGAAATCAAGAGAAACATGTAAAATTGCACAAAAGACACACTAAAACAACTTTAAAACAGAAAAAATTTTAAAATTTAAACACAAAAAACAGAACAAATAACTAACAAAGAAAAAAAATCAGAATCTCCCCCAATAGACCACACTTAAACTACACAGTGTCCTCAATGTGTCATAAGCATAAGATCAGAAACCAGAACAATCAACAGATCATGGACAAGTGCAATAAAAGTAGGAAAAGGAGGAGAAGAGAAAAGGAAAACTCCCCTGGTCATGGTGGTAGTTGCCAATCTTGGACTTGTAGGGAGATGTCTTCCACCGTTGGATCCAACCAGGAAGTTTTGAGGAAAAATTGCTTCATCCTCCATATTTGATCAAGCAGGGAAATGTCTTCCACAACTGGGTTTAAGAAGAAGTGATTGTTGATGAGTGGGTTCAGCAGGTGCCTATTGATCTTGAAGCTTTTGTCAGTGTCAGCACCTTTGTTGTCCACTATGGGTGTTTGTTGATCAAATTCATTTGTACCTCCTGCAATAGGGTTAGTGCAATGTGGCTCTACAGAAATTTCATGCAGGGGTATAACACCCAATCCTAGTGTAACAGGCTGAACCTCAGATACACTCTCAGAACATGAATCACTTTCAAATTTAGAAACAATATCAACCACAAACTCAGATTCAAGTTCAGTGCATGGAGAATAAATATTCGGATGTGATATCAAAAATTGGTTCTCATCATGCAGAGAGGAAGAATTAAAAACAGACTCATCAACTATACAATCATCAACATACCTATCAACAACATATTCATCAACAGCATAGTCAAAATTAGGTATGTTTACCTCCACTTCCTTGAAGATTGGTAGAGTGTGGGAAAATGAAGGTGGTCTACCTAGTTCAAAATTACTGCTTATTTTTGCCTGTTCCTTAAGATCTTTATCAGTCTCCTCAGATGCAAGAGTAGGGACATTTGAAGGTGGGAAAGTATGTGGCGTAGTAGTAAGCTCATAACTCTGCTCCCCATCTTCTATGTGGATGACACTAACATCATCAGGAATCAGAACAGTCTGAAATGGTGATTCCTCTAAATCTTGAGACTGTTCCTGATTAAGTTGAGTGGTCATCTGCCCTATCTGATTGCTCAAACATTGAAGGTGTGCTCTGTTCTCTTGCTGGAACTGAAGGTTCTGCATGGTCATTTGCTCCAACAACTCCTACAATGTAGGCTTAGAAGTAGAAGGCGGAGGAGCTATTGGGGCAGGAGCATCATACTGCTGACTCTCGTATTGTTGGACTGGTGGAGACATAAAAGTACTCTGGAATGGTGGTTCTTGATAATGATGTTGTGGAGTACTATGCCATCCCAGGTTAGGATCATTCCATCCAGGATCGTTGCTGTAACCATACTACACAGGGGAGAATTTGCTCAGAAATTGATGCTCAAGATATCCCCAATCGGTGACGGATCTTAGAGGAAGAGAGTCTTTCCAATCCTTAGCTGCTCCTTGTAATGAATGCGGAAATGCTCCCAAGAAAATGTGATCAAGAGGGACATGTGCAGGCTTCAGTGAAGAGCACATGATGTGGAACTCCTCCAAATGTCTATGTGGGCATTCTCCTGCAAAACCATGAAACTTTGGCAGCAGATGTATCAGTCCAGTGGTGAGAACGCAATGAACATCATCCTCATTAAGTGAAACCAGCTCCCAAAGAGAGCTCTCAGAAGTTTGAGGATGAGCCATATTGTTCTTAGCATAAAAATCAGCAGAATAAACATGAGGACTGTACTTAGAGTTAGATGCAGAAGGAGAATCATAATCAGAGGCACTCACAAAATAAGCACTATTCACATAACCAGAATAGGTAGACATGGAAAAAGAAAAATACTAAAAATTACGAAACAAATAAAACACAACACATTTATACATGCAACACACACACAGAAAACAGAACATCACAACACAAGACAAAACACAACACACACTAACACAACAAAAGACCTAAGACCGAACCGTTGGTCCCCGGCAACGGCGCCATTTTGTTGAGAGGGTCGCACCTCACACAAAAGTTGATTGCAAAATTAATGCAATATAGTGCTAGGAAGTGACTCCTAGGTCGTCTCTCAAGGACCAAATGTGGTTCGGGTCTTAGGACAAACACGTAGTGGGGGGTTTTGAAAGTGTTTTTGTGATTCGAAATGAACTAAATTAAAATCTGGAAATTAAAGACAACCAAAAATAATTGAAAGCATTGAAATAAATTAAAACGTTAAAGTAAACAATGCAATAGGTAAATATCCAAACGCAATTAAAGCTATTAAAATATAAACAATCAAATGCACACGGCTGGAATAAAACTTCAATTAAAAGAGTAATGCTTAACTAATAAATTAATTGAACACTACAACAACTCTTGGAAAACTCACAACAGAAAAATGAAATGCATCATTCATCACGGAAACGGTATTAAAAACGTTTGAAGAGTGAAAATAAAATGAATTAGTATGCATCTTTCCAAGCTGAATGCATCCCAATATATATAATATCCAATCCGTTTCAGTGCATATACTTGAGCTAATAAAAAGAAAATAAAACCTATGGATGCTAACCCCTAGTGGACATAACCTACTCAAGACCGTGCTCTCCTAAAAGAAAGAAAGAAAGAAACACCGTGCACATCTTTTTTTTTTTCTCCAACGCAAGAGTTAATTTTCTTCTTCCATCCAATGCAATGTTTAGCTAAAGAAAATTAATGCTCATTGTGCTCATCTGTCACCACACATTCACCACGGCAAAAAGATATAAAGAAAAGTAATGATGCACATTGAAAAACGTGAATGATGATTCATTGAATTTAACTTCCAAACCTGCAGCTCCTTCACTTTTTGTATTTCAACAATTGGAATGTAAAAATCATTCTCATTACAATATATAAAAGAAAACTTATATGCACGTGACATCTCCTGCCAACAGCCATGTCACCATTTGCTTTGCTTTCTTTTCATTCCCAAGGACATCAAAATAAAAACATAAACATCACTTCATTCCCCCTCAACAGCTTGAACATTGAAGCATAGAAGCAATAAAAGGCTTCAATCAAAGATGCATATAAACCCAAAATGAAAAAGGCAAGAGTGAATAATAATTTAAGAACTCATCCTCCGAGAAAAGCAAGTGTGCCACGCTATTTTCCTCCAAAATCCAAAACAATGTTCAAAGCAAAGAAGAGTGTGTCGACCGGTTGTATTCAAAATAAAGAAAACTGAATAATAAACATGGAAGACACAAAATAATGAACCAAGCGTATCCTTCTTTTTCTAAACAAAGTAAAATGATAAAAATTCATTCCCTACTGGACGCAACTCTTCAGCCGTAGCCCTCCGTCATCTGCGTCCCTCTCCTGCGCTGTCACTTGCTTCTTTTAAAACTAAAATGAACTTCCCCCCTCTAGGTTGCGGCTGGAGCTTGTCTTCACGCTGGACCATGGAAGCTTCTTGCTTGTGCACCTCCCATTCTCTCCAAGCACACACCTGCTTCTGCTAGGCGCAACCCCTGGAGCGTGAAAGCTGTTGTTTCTTCAAAAGTTGCTGGACCGTGCCAAAGAAATTGATGGCCCTTCCAGCGTGCTGTTGCCTTCTTGCTGGACACTTGCTGGGTGTCACTCTTCTTTCTAGATCAGCTGTCGTGAAATATGAATCAGCCCACATGCTTTGCTGGATCAACTTAAGAAACTTGGAGCTATTTTTCTCAGCCCGTCTACGTGTGCTTTCTTTTCAATTTAGAATAATATTCTCTTTTTTTTTTGTAGGTGGCGGCTCCAACACGTCCAAGCTCTATCCCGTGAAGTCCACCAACACTTCTCTTTAATCATCGTATTTCTTCCAAAAGCCCTGGATGCGTCACTTTATCATAGGCTGTGGTGTGCACTTCTCAAAAATGAAGGTCCTCCTTCTCACAGCTAGCTGGACGCGCCTCACATTCATGAAAGTTGGACCGCTTGCTGGACACACCCCTGTGCTTCCCAGTCTACGCGTGAAGCCCCCCATCCGTAGCTGCTTTTGCTGGACCGAAAGCCTCCCTAAAATCCAAGCTGGACATGGCAGCCAAAGAAATTGTTGAATGCCCTCCTCATTCCAGCACCACTCCAATTAATTTCCATGGGATGGGTGTGTTGTTGCCTTTTTCTTTGTGCACACCTCTTTTTCCATTTGAAGCACCCCAAAAATGAAATTCACACCTCCTCTCATTTTAGTTTAAAGTATATTTGATGTGGCATTTTCTTTGGACCTCCAAAATGTCCCAAATTATATTTTCAAAATTTTCCTACAATCCAAAATGAAAGTAATAAGCTCAAATAATCCAAATTAATTAAAATAAAAAATTTTGGTCAAATTAAGCACAATTAGCAAATATAGGAAAATACTAAACATTCGAGCACAATTCGTTGATTAATTCTAGCACAATAGATTAAGTGAAGTGAAGAAAATATTGACTCATCAAAATAGACCACACTTAGTCTTTTGCACTCCTGGGCAAAACCAAGACGAAAATCAGGGAATAGTTCAAAGGACATCAGGTGTACGACACAAACTCAGAACACAGAAAAATAAAAACTCGTAAGGAAACAAACAAAATTACATAGTTCTCAAGATATCTGGACAAAGAAAAGATGTAGACAATATCCAACACATAATTACAGAAAGCATATACTCATGAAATTCATCCAAACAATTCAAACATGGTAAAATAATCAATCAGCTCAAGAGGTGAGTCAAAAGTAACAAAACCTCACAGATGCACTATCAGTGTTTCTCTCAAGTGTCTAAGGTAAGAAATATCAACTCAATGCAATCAAGAAAGCAAGCAACAACAGGCTTGGCAAACCTCTAATATCAACACTTAAAACATATGCATGTTCAAATCAAAAGGTCTTTTATGGATGTAATAGGGCCAAGGACAAGGGAGGATAACATATGGATGAGAAGCTACAAACCAAAAGAAATAGAGGAGCAATGGGGAACAAGTGTAAACACAGTCAACTCACATCCAAAACCTCTAATTCAATCCTCTTCTTGACTCCATTATTCACAATTTTTTTTTTCATTTTTCTGTAATTTTTTTTTTCATCTTGTCTATTTTTCTTTTCTCTCTTTTCAGAACAAAATTGTAAAAGACAAGATACACATATATTTACAACAACAAAACAAGAAGAGGAACTAACTAGCCAATTCATTAGAATCCCCAAGGAGACCACACTTGTTCCCAAAACACTTCCAAAGCTCCAAAATTCCCTAAGGTTAAGGTAATCATGGTTTGTTTCACTTAGGGCTAGTGTATGAGCTTCAAAACAAAGAAATGGGGAAAGTATAGGCTCAAAAGTGGTTATCAAAGGATTAGAACAGGGTAAGCTTATTTGGCTAGAGAGGCTCAAGAACAAAACTGCCTTTATCACTTCCAAACATGCATATCAATCATGAATTATCAACAAGAGTCAAGCCAAGGCATATGCGCAAGCAATCAAGAGACATATCACACACAAGAAAGAACATAGAGTGGCTCAAATCTCACACAGGGTAATTGTCACAATCAATTCAGCCTCTCAAACATCATAATCATCTTCCCAAGGAGAGAAAAGCAAGAATTTCAAACCACAAGTATCAATAAAGTGATGGACACATCTACAAATAAAATCCAGAAATCAAGAGAAACATGTAAAATTGCACAAAAGACACACTAAAACAACTTTAAAACAGAAAAAATTTTAAAATTTAAACACAAAAAACAGAACAAATAACTAACAAAGAAAAAAAATCAGAATCTCCCCCAATAGACCACACTTAAACTACACAGTGTCCTCAATGTGTCATAAGCATAAGATCAGAAACCAGAACAATCAACAGATCATGGACAAGTGCAATAAAAGTAGGAAAAGGAGGAGAAGAGAAAAGGAAAACTCCCCTGGTCATGGTGGTAGTTGCCAATCTTGGACTTGTAGGGAGATGTCTTCCACCGTTGGATCCAACCAGGAAGTTTTGAGGAAAAATTGCTTCATCCTCCATATTTGATCAAGCAGGGAAATGTCTTCCACAACTGGGTTTAAGAAGAAGTGATTGTTGATGAGTGGGTTCAGCAGGTGCCTATTGATCTTGAAGCTTTTGTCAGTGTCAGCACCTTTGTTGTCCACTATGGGTGTTTGTTGATCAAATTCATTTGTACCTCCTGCAATAGGGTTAGTGCAATGTGGCTCTACAGAAATTTCATGCAGGGGTATAACACCCAATCCTAGTGTAACAGGCTGAACCTCAGATACACTCTCAGAACATGAATCACTTTCAAATTTAGAAACAATATCAACCACAAACTCAGATTCAAGTTCAGTGCATGGAGAATAAATATTCGGATGTGATATCAAAAATTGGTTCTCATCATGCAGAGAGGAAGAATTAAAAACAGACTCATCAACTATACAATCATCAACATACCTATCAACAACATATTCATCAACAGCATAGTCAAAATTAGGTATGTTTACCTCCACTTCCTTGAAGATTGGTAGAGTGTGGGAAAATGAAGGTGGTCTACCTAGTTCAAAATTACTGCTTATTTTTGCCTGTTCCTTAAGATCTTTATCAGTCTCCTCAGATGCAAGAGTAGGGACATTTGAAGGTGGGAAAGTATGTGGCGTAGTAGTAAGCTCATAACTCTGCTCCCCATCTTCTATGTGGATGACACTAACATCATCAGGAATCAGAACAGTCTGAAATGGTGATTCCTCTAAATCTTGAGACTGTTCCTGATTAAGTTGAGTGGTCATCTGCCCTATCTGATTGCTCAAACATTGAAGGTGTGCTCTGTTCTCTTGCTGGAACTGAAGGTTCTGCATGGTCATTTGCTCCAACAACTCCTACAATGTAGGCTTAGAAGTAGAAGGCGGAGGAGCTATTGGGGCAGGAGCATCATACTGCTGACTCTCGTATTGTTGGACTGGTGGAGACATAAAAGTACTCTGGAATGGTGGTTCTTGATAATGATGTTGTGGAGTACTATGCCATCCCAGGTTAGGATCATTCCATCCAGGATCGTTGCTGTAACCATACTACACAGGGGAGAATTTGCTCAGAAATTGATGCTCAAGATATCCCCAATCGGTGACGGATCTTAGAGGAAGAGAGTCTTTCCAATCCTTAGCTGCTCCTTGTAATGAATGCGGAAATGCTCCCAAGAAAATGTGATCAAGAGGGACATGTGCAGGCTTCAGTGAAGAGCACATGATGTGGAACTCCTCCAAATGTCTATGTGGGCATTCTCCTGCAAAACCATGAAACTTTGGCAGCAGATGTATCAGTCCAGTGGTGAGAACGCAATGAACATCATCCTCATTAAGTGAAACCAGCTCCCAAAGAGAGCTCTCAGAAGTTTGAGGATGAGCCATATTGTTCTTAGCATAAAAATCAGCAGAATAAACATGAGGACTGTACTTAGAGTTAGATGCAGAAGGAGAATCATAATCAGAGGCACTCACAAAATAAGCACTATTCACATAACCAGAATAGGTAGACATGGAAAAAGAAAAATACTAAAAATTACGAAACAAATAAAACACAACACATTTATACATGCAACACACACACAGAAAACAGAACATCACAACACAAGACAAAACACAACACACACTAACACAACAAAAGACCTAAGACCGAACCGTTGGTCCCCGGCAACGGCGCCATTTTGTTGAGAGGGTCGCACCTCACACAAAAGTTGATTGCAAAATTAATGCAATATAGTGCTAGGAAGTGACTCCTAGGTCGTCTCTCAAGGACCAAATGTGGTTCGGGTCTTAGGACAAACACGTAGTGGGGGGTTTTGAAAGTGTTTTTGTGATTCGAAATGAACTAAATTAAAATCTGGAAATTAAAGACAACCAAAAATAATTGAAAGCATTGAAATAAATTAAAACGTTAAAGTAAACAATGCAATAGGTAAATATCCAAACGCAATTAAAGCTATTAAAATATAAACAATCAAATGCACACGGCTGGAATAAAACTTCAATTAAAAGAGTAATGCTTAACTAATAAATTAATTGAACACTACAACAACTCTTGGAAAACTCACAACAGAAAAATGAAATGCATCATTCATCACGGAAACGGTATTAAAAACGTTTGAAGAGTGAAAATAAAATGAATTAGTATGCATCTTTCCAAGCTGAATGCATCCCAATATATATAATATCCAATCCGTTTCAGTGCATATACTTGAACTAATAAAAAGAAAATAAAACCTATGGATGCTAACCCCTAGTGGACATAACCTACTCAAGACCTGCTCTCCTAAAAGAAAGAAAGAAAGAAACACCGTGCACATCTTTTTTTTTTCTCCAACGCAAGAGTTAATTTTCTTCTTCCATCCAATGCAATGTTTAGCTAAAGAAAATTAATGCTCATTGTGCTCATCTGTCACCACACATTCACCACGGCAAAAAGATATAAAGAAAAGTAATGATGCACATTGAAAAACGTGAATGATGATTCATTGAATTTAACTTCCAAACCTGCAGCTCCTTCACTTTTTGTATTTCAACAATTGGAATGTAAAAATCATTCTCATTACAATATATAAAAGAAAACTTATATGCACGTGACATCTCCTGCCAACAGCCATGTCACCATTTGCTTTGCTTCTTTTCATTCCCAAGGACATCAAAATAAAAACATAAACATCACTTCATTCCCCCTCAACAGCTTGAACATTGAAGCATAGAAGCAATAAAAGGCTTCAATCAAAGATGCATATAAACCCAAAATGAAAAAGGCAAGAGTGAATAATAATTTAAGAACTCATCCTCCGAGAAAAGCAAGTGTGCCACGCTATTTTCCTCCAAAATCCAAAACAATGTTCAAAGCAAAGAAGAGTGTGTCGACCGGTTGTATTCAAAATAAAGAAAACTGAATAATAAACATGGAAGACACAAAATAATGAACCAAGCGTATCCTTCTTTTTCTAAACAAAGTAAAATGATAAAAATTCATTCCCTACTGGACGCAACTCTTCAGCCGTAGCCCTCCGTCATCTGCGTCCCTCTCCTGCGCTGTCACTTGCTTCTTTTAAAACTAAAATGAACTTCCCCCCTCTAGGTTGCGGCTGGAGCTTGTCTTCACGCTGGACCATGGAAGCTTCTTGCTTGTGCACCTCCCATTCTCTCCAAGCACACACCTGCTTCTGCTAGGCGCAACCCCTGGAGCGTGAAAGCTGTTGTTTCTTCAAAAGTTGCTGGACCGTGCCAAAGAAATTGATGGCCCTTCCAGCGTGCTGTTGCCTTCTTGCTGGACACTTGCTGGGTGTCACTCTTCTTTCTAGATCAGCTGTCGTGAAAGATGAATCAGCCCACATGCTTTGCTGGATCAACTTAAGAAACTTGGAGCTATTTTTCTCAGCCCGTCTACGTGTGCTTTCTTTTCAATTTAGAATAATATTCTCTTTTTTTTTTGTAGGTGGCGGCTCCAACACGTCCAAGCTCTATCCCGTGAAGTCCACCAACACTTCTCTTTAATCATCGTATTTCTTCCAAAAGCCCTGGATGCGTCACTTTATCATAGGCTGTGGTGTGCACTTCTCAAAAATGAAGGTCCTCCTTCTCACAGCTAGCTGGACGCGCCTCACATTCATGAAAGTTGGACCGCTTGCTGGACACACCCCTGTGCTTCCCAGTCTACGCGTGAAGCCCCCCATCCGTAGCTGCTTTTGCTGGACCGAAAGCCTCCCTAAAATCCAAGCTGGACATGGCAGCCAAAGAAATTGTTGAATGCCCTCCTCATTCCAGCACCACTCCAATTAATTTCCATGGGATGGGTGTGTTGTTGCCTTTTTCTTTGTGCACACCTCCTTTTCCATTTGAAGCACCCCAAAAATGAAATTCACACCTCCTCTCATTTTAGTTTAAAGTATATTTGATGTGGCATTTTCTTTGGACCTCCAAAATATCCCAAATTATATTTTCAAAATTTTCCTACAATCCAAAATGAAAATAATAAGCTCAAATAATCCAAATTAATTAAAATAACAATTTTTGGTCAAATTAAGCACAATTAGCAAAAATAGGAAAATACTGGACATTCAAGCACAATTCCTTGATTAATTCTAGCACAATAGATTAAGTGAAGTGAAGAAAATATTGACTCATCAGTCACCATCTCCCAATCTACCCCCAAGGGGTGAAAAGTGTGTTTCTGCTTCCTCCCAGCCAAAGATACAAACCCTAAGACATCTAGGTCTTTAAATAGGACATAAAAATAATAGAAAACGGGTCCAGGCCCAAACAGATCATAAAATCGCAGAAAACTGGACAAAAACTCGTCTGGTTGACTTTTTTCCGTATTCTGGTTGACTGGTTGACTTTTTTGGTTTCTGGTTGACTTTTCAGCACTCCAATCATTCGATACTTCAATTCTTCTTTCAAATAATTCAATTAGCCTACAAAATCAAGGGAATCTTGCACAAAACCATTAAATTCACTTTCAACTCTCTTATTCACAAAACTAAAGAAAAAATATGAGTTCAAGCTAGTTTCTGAGTGTTAAAGGTTGCTTTTAGTATCAATTTTAAGCATGAAAATAACAGTTTTTCAACTGTTATCACAACCCCAAACTTAGAACTTTGCTTGTCCTCAAGCAAACAAGATGTAACTCAATCTTCTACCAATCAATACAATGGTTCACTCCATTCACAAATCCTCTTTTCAAAATAAGTAAGTACTTCAATTAAGCTCATGACAAAGACTTCAATCAAGACATGCACATGCTTTAGTGTTCACAAAGTCACTTAATATCCAACAAATGCTATTTTTCATGAATGATCAATCAACTAAGCCTGGATGTTCATGTGCTCATGGAATCTTTCCTCACTAGGTAAAGTG
This sequence comes from Vigna umbellata, assembly GCF_029865625.1. Classification (NCBI taxonomy): domain Eukaryota; kingdom Viridiplantae; phylum Streptophyta; class Magnoliopsida; order Fabales; family Fabaceae; genus Vigna; species Vigna umbellata. Next base: position 37,592,237 of record NC_142165.1, on the reverse strand, counting down.
TTTCACTCAAACACAAGCGTATAAGAGGTAATCACTCATTCACTCTACTATCACAATGTCACATGAATTGACTTTGCCTTTCATTTAACCACAATCAAATACATTCACAAGCATGCATCATCACAAGGACTTTTCAATGGCTTATAATGTGGCTGGGCTAACAAGAAAATTGGTTTTTCTAGATCACAAAACCCTTGAGTTAAGAGAATCATATAAACACAACCATTCTTACTTATTCCCAACTTTCCTTTGCATTGAGCTTTGCTTTTTCTTCTCTTTTCTTTCTCTTTTTCTTTTTCTTTACACATACTTAGTTCTTAGCTCTTAGCTCAATGCTTTCAATTTCCCTTTCATAACTTCCCAGCAACCCCAAACTTGAACATTTGTCAATACCACAAAATATTTTCTACTTAACGCAAGGTAAAGCTTTTCACAAGGGGTTTTCAAATTATGTTCAAGGCTACAGGTTCAAATGATAGAACACATAGTGCTCTCTTTTAGTGGGCTAAATTCATGAATTTGGCTAATAAAAGGGTTACCAACAAATGGCCTTGATCAAATGATGCAAACAAGCAATTGATTCAATCATAGAAAACTTGGACAAAGTCATTCATGCTTTCACAATAATAGTATTCAATAATAACAATTCTGGAGCTCAAAACCTCACATATAAGCTCATTCACATTCCACATATAACATCCTGCTTAGAATCATAATCACAATCACAACATCATGCATTTGTTCACAAAGCTTGTGAGTCACTTGTATAAGCATCTAATGTGCACATCTCAACATCAATCAATATCAAAGCATCATCAGGCATTACTTATCAAACAACAATCATAAGCAAACCATCATAACAGACAAAGTTTCCAATTGAGTACATCAAATCCTATTATAAAAACAAGTGATTGATAAAACAAATCCTACTCTAGTGTTTTGAAAAACTCAGCCCCATCAATGATGCTCTCTCCCAACCCCAAACTTAGATCGAAAACTAGTGAGAAAGTGAGTGGAAGGGAGATTTTCTAAAGAGGAATGAAAGGAAAAATGTAGAGAACCTTTGGAAAAGTGTTTAGGAGTGTGTGTGCAGAGAATAATCTGAAAATAGAGGCCAAAGCGTGACTTAGGGTATAAAAATACCCTAATGGGCTCGAGTTCCGCTAAGGGGCAACCTAAGCCCCTTTTACGATACCACCGCTCAGCGACACTTTTGTGTTGTGCTTTTCTTCTTCCTAGCTTACCCTAGGTGCCTTCTCCTCATGCCCCTGACTTGCTCCCTACAATTAAGTTCTCAGATCACTCAAACATTCAATCCCTATCATGCAACTAAAGCAGAATCAAAACAAACAATATAGATAAAATCAATCAATTGGGTTGCCTCCCAGGTAGCGCTTGTTTAACGTCACGAGCCTGACCCAAAATCCTCCAGCACCCTTCAGTAGATGCAAATCCTTCTTACCAAGACCCATTAGTAGGTGTATACAAACATAGTATCCTTCAGTAGATACTCTTCCGCCTAACATCCATCAGTAGATGTAAACCCTGTAACAAACTTATAACAAAAACAAAAATACCCAAGAGTTCAAAATTACATCACCAAACCAAAAATTAAGAGTTCTTAAATCACTGGGTTGCCTCCCAGCAAGCGCTCTTTTAACGTCACTATCTTGCCCCAATAAAGCTCAAGTTCCATCTTCTTTTTCTTCTTCTTTCTACTGAACTTCTTCAGAAATTTGATCAAACCAGGAACCTGTTGCAATGTCTCAATCATAGGAACTTTAATCTCCAATTTCTTGAAGATTTCCATAAAGCGCTCAAATTTGTTCTTCTTATGATACTTCTTTGGATGAGGAAGAGGTTTTTCATATGATTCTTTCTTTTTTTCTCTCGTCCTCTTTTTCTTTTCTCTCACTTTCTTTTTGCTCTTTTTCTTTTCTCTTATTTTTTTTCTTCCCTTCTCTTTTTCTTCTCAACTTCTTTATTTTCACACAAATTTTCTTTCTCTCTTTTCTCTCAACCACTTCTTTTTCTTTTTCTTCATCTTTATCTTTCTCACTCAACTCTTCTTTTTCTTTTCTCTGTATCTTTTCCTCATCTCTCCCTATTCTTTTCTCATAAAAAATCTTGTCACTTTCAGTGACAATGGTTTGACCTTCCTCCTTAGGGTTAGCTTCAGTATTAACCTTAAAATCGTTCAATCTCTGACTAATGTAACAAAGGTTCATCTCCATCCTTTTACATGATGCTTCGATGTTTTTCTGAGTGGAGCTGGCCACCTGCAAAAACTGTTGAAGTGTGTCCTCCAATGTTGGCCTTCTTTCCGATAGAGAGGGTTGTTGTTGCCATTGTTGTTGTGGTTGATTCTCAAATTGTCCGGCAGCTTGCAAAAATTGACTTTGATCCATGCTTGAGTGAGGTTCCCAGCAGTGGTTGACATTACTTTGGTAGAATTGAGTGCCCATATAGTTAAATTCTTGTCCGAATTGCATCCTGCAAGCATTAGGCACAAAACTCTAGAAAAATTTGTTAGCACAAAAAGATAGAGAAGATACAAAGAATAAAAGATAAAAAGATAAAAGATAGCAAGATAGAAGATAAAAATAAAAACAGAAAATAGAAAAATAAAAACAGAAAACAGAAAAAAAAAATAAATAAATAAATAAAAAACAGAAAACGAAAAAAATAAATAAAAACAGAAAATGAAAAAACAAAAACAGAAAACGAAAAAATAAAAACAGAAAAAAGAAAAAAAAACAGAAAAATAAAACAAAATAAAATAATAATCGAAAAAAATAAAAATAGAAAATCAAATAAAATCAAATCAAATAAAATCAAATCAAATCAAATCAAAATAAAATAAAATAAAATAAAATAAAATCAAAACCGAAAAATAAAAACAAAAAATAAAAACAGAAATTGAAATTTCAAAATTCAAAATTCAAGTCAAAGATAATCAAGAATCACACAAATAAACTAGTTAAACCACAAGTCCCCAGCAACGGCGCCAAAAACTTGATGACAAATTTATCAACACCGAAAAACGACGCCAAAAACTTGTTTAACAATCGGCAAGTGTGACCGAATCGTATCAAGTAATAAAACTAGGTAAGACCAAGTATCGTTTTCCCAAAGGACTCACGACCTAGTTAGTTATATGATTTGTTGATTATTTAAGACTTGTAAACAATTTATTTTAGGTTTTAAATGCAAAAGACAGTAATTAAACATGTATGCATGAAGTTGATCAATGGAAAAGAGGAATACAAACACTTTAATGAATTAGATGGATGAGTATGTTGTTGGGGTTATCAATTTCATCTTATCCACTCTCATATACTTTAGGAATTCATCATTCTTTTCATCAATGCTAATGCGACTCTCTAAATCACCTTGCAAGAAGGCCTATCCTTAATTACAAGTTCATACAATTCCTAGCATTCCTAGTAATTAATTCTGAAGTGCAGAAGCTTAAAGGCAACCAATATGCTATTGGGAGAAATTCCCCGGATCTAGATTTCCCCGTACGTTCCCATATCGACAAAATCAATAATCATGGCAATGAATGAGTTAAACAATGCAAGCTTTAAGCAAAGAGGAAAAACCCTAACTAATGATGAAAGAAAGCATAAGTCTTAAAATAAGATGTTAAAACAAATTCCATATATGAGAGTTTCACAAGACTACATTGATTCCCCAACAACAATACAAAGTTTAGTTCACCATATTCATGGTGAAGCTAGATGAACAATAATGAAAGAGTGAAAGAAATAGAAAAACCCTAGAAAGAGAAGAAGAGAGCCGTCACCATCTCCCAATCTACCCCCAAGGGGTGAAAAGTGTGTTTCTGCTTCCTCCCAGCCAAAGATACAAACCCTAAGACATCTAGGTCTTTAAATAGGACATAAAAATAATAGAAAACGGGTCCAGGCCCAAACAGATCATAAAATCGCAGAAAACTGGCCAAAAACTCGTCTGGTTGACTTTTTTCCGTATTCTGGTTGACTGGTTGACTTTTTTGGTTTCTGGTTGACTTTTCAGCACTCCAATCATTCGATACTTCAATTCTTCTTTCAAATCATTCAATTATCCTACAAAATCAAGGGAATCTTGCACAAAACCATTAAATTCACTTTCAACTCTCTTATTCACAAAACTAAAGAAAAAATATGAGTTCAAGCTAGTTTCTGAGTGTTAAAGGTTGCTTTTAGTATCAATTTTAAGCATGAAAATAACAGTTTTTCAACTGTTATCAAATACAAGATGAAGGAAAAGTGAGAGGAGTATGAGAGAATGAATTAAGTGAAGTCCCTTTTTCTGCCTCCCTTGGGTCTCTTTATATCTTATATCTTCCAAATAACTAAAAGATTTAGATAATGATAAAATTATTTGGAAGATATTTTCTGTTGATATTCCCAAATTAAATTCAACAACTGAATTTTATCTTTTTGATTTTCTAACTTTCCAAAATTGCACAAATACCCTGAAATTTCCTCTATTTGCACTTTAGCCCCTTCTGAATTTTCCAAATAAAATCTGATTTTGGGCCTTGAATTGCCATTTGGACCAATAAAACTTTTATTCTCAGCTACACAAATAAACATTAGAACATCCAAGAATAATTTATGCACTAAAACTCACTTTTTACGTCTCTTTATTTCCCAAAACCCAACAATTCCAATCATCACAAATTCACTTAAAATCAACCATTTAAGCACAATTATCCCATCAAAAATTTGAATTTTAAAGCATAAATGTGGGCATTAATATGCACTCATCACACCCCCACACTTATCCTTTTTCACTCATGGGCAAAATTGATTAATTCCAAGACTTTGTTCTGAGTCATTTTATTCCATATTTGCATTTGGATCAAAAGAATGAGTAGCACTAGACATAGATCAATCATCTAGACATTACTTTGTCATGAACATGCAAATGAAATCACTCTATTCTTCACACATAAGTTGACCTTTTTGAATTCCCAAGAAAATAAAATATGAAAGATAACACTCAAGTCAATACGTATCTATTCCTCTCCAACTCTCTCAAGTGTTTTTGGCTTGTGTTTACACTCAAAATACCCATGTAAGTAGACACCCTTGATATTAACAAGACTTTATCATTCACATACTTCAGAAAACATGCAATTATTGATCATGAGGGCTTTTTAAAGGTTGTATTGAGGCCAAGGCAAAGGTAGGAAATTTTCTTGGAATTTCTGAGCTTTTGAAATTGATATAGAAAGAGTAATGATACTTGATTTCAAAAACAAATCTATTTCTTTCTCTTTTCAGGAAGATTTACTTTTCTTTCTTCTTCTTTTCTTCTTTTTTTTTTAAACTCCAACTTTTCATCTTCCTTTTTGCCTTTTTTATTATTTTGTGGGTGAGGTACTCACCCACACACTTATTTCTCACTTTACTTCTAACAGAATCCATTACTCCTTCTTCTTTCCTAAGGTAAGGAACATATGATTTTTCTTCTTTTCTCATTTGACAATGACTGGAAACAAGAAAAATAGGCTTAAGACTCAAAGGGGGTTCTAATGGATTAATGTTAGGACAAGTTTATTTGGCCAAGTAGCTAAAACAAGAAATGCCTCAATCATATCAAATCATGCATATTCTCCTTAGTTGCACAACACAGAATCAAGCTAACTATTAGAGTATCAACAAAACATGGGCAATTCACACAAGAAAAATAGGTATGGCACATGGTGGTCCATCCTTAACATTAAGCCCAAAACTCACATGGTTTCAAATTTCTTTCACAAAAGATTTAATCAGTATATTCTCAAGTCAACTCAATCAGCAAATCATAAACGCAATCCACTCATACCAACATGACTCATTTTTTTCTTCTTGAATTCATGATCATTCCAGTTACTAATTCAAACTCTCAAATCTAATGCAAATATTTATTAAAAAAAACAATATAGGGAACAAAATTAATTGATTTGAGCATGCATATGTTTTATCCTCCCTTGTCCTTAGCCCCATTACACGCATGAAAAGACCTTTTGATTTGAGCATGCATATGTTTTGAGTGTTGATATTAGAGGAGATAACAGTTGAAAAAATATTACTTTTATACTTAAAATTGATATCAAAAACAACCTCTATGACTAGAAACTATCTTGGAATCATACTTTTGCTTATGTTTTTGGAAATAAAAGAGTTGGAAAGGTTTTATGTTTAATTTCCTTGTTTTTGCAGGGTTTTGAGATGAATTTGATGAAAGAAGTGAAGTTGGACAGAGATGGAATCAGAAAAGGACACAAAAAGTGCAAAAGAAGGAAAAATGCTGAGGGGTAAAAATGCAGCTGAGGGGCAAAATAGAAGAAACGCACTTACCACTGAGTGCCACTTTATTGGGCTTTGGGCAAATTTTCTGTAATTTTTATGATATGTTTTGGGCTTGGACCCGTTTTCTATTATTCTTATGGGCCTGGGCTTAATTTTCTGTAATATTTAGAAGTCTATATAAGGCTTTAGTCTTCCTAGGGTTAGTATCTTTTGATGGCTTAAGCACAGAAACACACTTTTCACCCCTTGGGGGTAGATTTGGGGATAGTGACGACTCTCCTCTTCTCTTTCTCGGGTTTTTCTATCTCTTTCATTGTTTCATTCCATTATTCATCTAGCTCAAAATTTGATGCGGGCTGTCACGGCCCATCAAATTTGATGTGCATTAAAGAATGCAGTATAGTACTAGGAAGTGACTCCTAGGTCGTCTCTCAAGGACCAAATGTGGTTCGAGTCTTAGGTCAAATACGTAGTGGGGGGGATTTGAAAATGTTTTTGTGAATGCAATTGAACTAAAATTAAAACTTGAAATTAAATACAACCCGACATAATTGAAAACATTGAAATAAATGAACAAAGCATGAAGACCGAACGGTCCTACAGATGACCAAATGGTTTTACATTGAGACGGAACTATTTCTAAAACAAGTGAGGAAATTGAAGATGCAAAAAGATAAAGAAGTCGAACAAAACAGACATCATGAAAACAATCAATTGAATGGTCCTAGAGCAAGATGTGTGAACTAATTAACATGCAAGAAATAAATGACAAAACACATCAATGCTCTTAAATTGCAATGTTGAACTAACAATTTAAATGCACATTGGAATAAAGCTTGAAAATTGTAAAACAAAATCACCACCGATTCAACCATCAACACAATGTAAAGAGACTTTTTTTTAAGAGCTAAAGCAAATTAAAAAAAAATCAACGAAAATGCTTTTCTAAAAAAAAAAATCAAGTGCTTGAACCAATTTTATAATTAAATGCACACGACATCTGAAATAAGAAAGCAACTTTGGAGTCAAACATTCAATGCAAAGCGTTGGAATAAAATTAGAATGCATAGATTTAACACTTGTAATTAATACTATTAAAATGCTATTGAATGAACTAGAAATGCTATTAAAATGCTGGCTTAAAAATAAGAATGCATGAACAATAAAAGAGCTAAAATTTCTTTTAGGGCTATTCCCCGTGGACATGATGGCTACACTTTTCTTCCAAATCAACGTGAATCTCTAAAGGAGAAATATCACTCCATGTAGCAGCGTTGGAATTCATTTCTTCAAAATTAAAAACTAACTATTGAAAGCATGTGCCTTTTCCAAAATGAAATCAACACTTCCAATTCTCCAAGCCAAAATAAATAAATTTTCTCCACCCAAAATCGCAACTGGAAATAAGCTCCTTGTGTCTGTATCTTTCCCCAATCAATCACTGTGTGCTTTGGTTCTTTCCAGTCGTGCTTTTGCTCCACTTCCCGTGCACACCTGATGGACAAATTTATCATCACCAAAATATGATGTCACAAACTTGTTGAACAATCTGCAAGTATGACCGAATCGTTTCAAGTAATAAACTTGGTAAGACCAAGTATCGTTCTCCCAAAGGACTCACGGCCTAGTTTAGTTATGTGATTTGTTGATTAGCTAAGACTTAAAGACGAAATATTTGGATTTTTATATGCAAAAGACGAAAATTAAATATGTATGCATGAAGTTTTGATCAATGGCAAAAAGCAAAAGATAAACACTTTCAATGAAATATGAATATGTTGTTCGGGGTCAATTTCATCTTATCCATTCTCATATATTTTAGGAATTCAACATTCAAATCATCATTGTTAATGCCACTCTCTAAAGTACCTTTCAAGAAGGCTTCTCTCTAATCACGAGTTCATACAATTCCTAGCATTCCTAATGATTAGTTCATAAGTGCAGGAGCTTAACGACAACCAATATAATATTGGGAGAAATTCCCCGGATCTAGACTTCCTCGTACGCGCCCGTATCGACAAAACCAATAATCATGCATCGAATGAGTTAAACAATGCAAGCATTACGCAAAGAGGAAAAACCCTAACTAATGATGAAAGAAAGCATAGATCTTAAATAAAAGATGTAAAAACAAATTCCATATATGAGAGCTTCAAAAGATTACATTGATTCCCCAACAAACATACAGAGTTTAGTTCACCATATTCATGGTGAACCTAGATGAATAACAATGAAAGAATGAAAGATAAAACCCTAAAAAGGTGAAGAGGAAGCCTCAGCATCCAAGATCCTCCTTCAAAGGGGTGGAAGAGAGAGTGTTTGCTTCGTTCCAGCCAAAGATACCTAACCCTAGGAAACCCTAAAGCTTATATATTATTCGTAAATTACAGAAAATTAGGTCCAACCCATAAAAGTGCCGCTCAGCGGTAAAGTACCGCTCAGCGGTAAGCGCGTGAGACGTTTCTTCCCCTCAGCGGCCATTTTGCCCCTCAGCGGACCTCCGGTGACTTCCTGAGTGCCGCTCAACGGTAAACTACCGCTGAGCGGTGACTTCGGCTTCTCCTTTTGCACTTTTTGATGTCTTTTCTGATTCCATCTCTCTCCTTCTTCACTTCTTTCACCAAATTCACCTTAAAACCTGCACAAAAACACTGAAATCAAGCATAAACCTGTCCAGCTCTCTTATTTCTGAAAATATGAAGAAAAACATGATTTCAAGCTAGTTTCTAAGTGTAAAGGTTGCTTTTAGTATCAATTTTAATCATGAAAATAACAGTTTTTCAACTGTTATCAACACCTATTGTGTTTTCCTCTCAATGCGCTACCTTCTTAAAGCCAGAAATGAATTGAAATGCTCCTTATGTGGCGGCTGCTTCCAGCGTGATGAATCCTCTAGCCGTAACCCTCCATGTGTGTGGCCTCCTCTTCCAGCCAGCTTCACGGGTTTTTACAACCCTCCTTCAAGCTTGTTGGACGTGTGTGCCTCCCAACTCCATTGTTGCTGGACCTTCTCCTACTGCTGGGCCGCCTGCTGGACGTAGCTCTTCATTTCCCCAAGTGCACCTTTTCAATTTGCTGGTAGCTGGACCGTGATGTGGAGTGCATCATGGAGAGCGTGATGGGCCTCTTATCTCCGTGTTCACCCCTCTCTTCCGCTACTGGGCCAGCTAGACGTGAATCAGCTGGGAGCGTGAGTGTTGCTGCCTCCTGTGTGCAAGCTGGACCCAAGTTGTAGTGGGCGTGAGCCCAAGTGGATCGGGACCCCGCCTGTGCTGCTGAAACGCTTTTCATCTTTTTCTTTTGAGAATCCAATTCTCTTTTTCTTAGGTGGCAGCTCCAACACGTCCAAGCTCTGTCCCGTGATTCAATGTGGGCTGCTTTAATTTGTTGGATGCGTGAAAATGGGCGTGTGATGCACCGAGAGGAAGCTCCTGGACGCGTGGTTCCAAGTGTGGGCCGTGACCCCTCTTCTTGCTGCTGGGTCGTTTGCCTTGTGCACCCCCAAGCTTGTTGGACCAGCTCTTCTCTTTTTTCAAGCACATAAATTACCGCATGCACCTCCAAAAAGTAAATCCACACATCTCTCTCTTTTTAGTTTAAAGTATATTTGATGTGACATTTTCTTGAAGTCCCAAAAGGTTATTCAAAATTTCCCTACAATTCGTAATGTAAATAATTAGTCTCAAATAATTCAAATTAAGTAAAATAAGAATTTCTGGTCAAATTAAGCACAATTAGGAAAAATGGGAAAATACTGGACAATTAAGCACACTTCCCGAATTAAATCCGGTACAATAAACTATGTTAAGTCAAGAAAATATTGACTCATCAAAATAGACCACACTTAGTCGTTTGCACTCCTGGGCAAAATCAAGACGCAGATCAATGAATAGTTCAAAGGACATCAGGGAAGTGACACAAACTAAGCACACAGAAAACAAAAAACTCACGAGAAAACAAACAGAATTACACAGTGCTCAAGGAATCTGGACAAAGAAAAGAAATATACAACATCTAACACAGAATCAGAGAAAGCAGATACTCATGAAATCATCCAAGCAATTCAAGACATGGCAAAATGATCAATCAGCTCAAGAGGTGAATCAAAAGTAACAAAACCTCACAGATGCACTATTAGTGTTTCTCTCAAGTGTCTAAGGTCAGAAATGTCAACTCAATGCACTCAAGAAAACAAACACAAACAGACTTGGCAAGCCTCTAAAATTAACACTCAGAAACATATGCATGTTCAAATCCAAAGGTCTTTTATGGATGTAATGGGGCCAAGGACAAGGGAGGATAAATATGGATGAGAAGCTACAAACCAAAAGAAATAGAGGAGCAATGGGGAACAAGTGTAAACACAATAAAATCACACCCAAACCTCTAATTCAATCCTCTTTTTAACTCCATTATTCACAAAATTTTTTATTTTTCTCATTTTTCTCACTTTTTTTTTCTCATCCTGTCTCTTTTCTTTTCTCTCTTTAGCACACAACTGTCAGAGACAAGATATAAATCATATTTTTGAACACAAAACAAGAAGAGGAACTAACTAGCCAATTCATCAGAATCCCCAAGGAGACCACACTTGTTCCCAAAACACTTCCAAAGCTCCAAAATTCCCTAAGGTTAAGGTAATCATGGTTTTCCACTTAGGGCTAGTGTATGAGCTTCAAAACAAAGAAATGAGGAAAGTATAGGCTCAAAAGGGGTTATCAAAGGATCAGAACAAGGTAAGCTTATTTGGCTAGAGAGGCTCAAAAACAAAACTGCCTTTATCACTTCCAAACATGCATATCAATCAAGAATTATCAACAAGAGTCAAGCCAAGGCATATGTGCAAGCAATCAAGAGACATATCACACACAAGAAAGAACATCAATTGGCTCAAATTCTCACACAGGATATTTGTCACAATCAAATCAACCTCTTAAAAATCATAATCATCTTCCAAGCAGAGAAAAGCAAGAATTTCAAACTAATCAGAGTATCAATCAAGTGAAAGAAAAACCTACAACCTAAACAAAGTCCGGAAATCAAGAGAAACATGCAAAACTGTACATAAGACACGACAAAAATAACCTAGAAAAGAAAAAATTTAACCAAGAAAACAAAAACTAACTGTCAACACCCAATTTCGTCCGGGTAAGTAAATATTTAAAAAATAGTAAAAAAATAAGATAATAATAATTAATGGTGGGTAAAAAGGGATAAAATATTGACTTTAATACAATATTTTTGAAATGTTAGTTTAATATAGTAATAATTTGAATTAATATTATGCTAATAATTATAAACAATAATTAAAATAGTATATTAATATAATTTGTTGCATCAGTTGCTTTTAAAGAGGAAAATATGATTTTCTGACAATAATGATAATCAATGTTTTGAATATTATTTAATTTGTTTTCTGGCAACCATGACCATTTCTTTCCCTATTTTGTTTTATTATCAATTAATTCACAATTAAGGCAAGATTTCCACAGTATTACAATGTGTGTATATAAATACACACTCCATCATAGAAAAAGGGGGGAGGAGGAGAAAAATATTTTGAAATAATAGAGATAGCAAGAGTATTGAAGAATATAGAGAAAAGTAAGTTCTCAGGTTAGAGGAACTCTGCCAAAAGAGATTACCAAGGGAGAACTAGGGGAATCCTGAAAGCTAAAAAGGTATGTCGTCTTTGCACCATTTTGTTTTCTCTTTTTATTGTACTCTGAAGTCTTTTTTCTAAAGGTATGTTTTTTCCTATACACAAATAATGTTTTTTTTAAATCATAATTTTTTTTATAAGTATGTGTCGGCCTATGGCCGGTTTCTTTCTTTTTCCCACCATTTTTAAATAAACAAAAAATACAAAATCTTCAAAACCAAAAAAGATGTCAATCTTGTTTAAACCAAATCTTTTTCGGATTCACTTTTTTTCAAAAAATCTACATCAATCAATAATATTTTTTTTTTAACAAACTCACAAACCTTTTTCTACATAAAGAACTACGTGATCCCTAATTGTCCATTAAATGGATGTACGTAGGACCAAGGTCAATTCTTGTCGGGTTCATAAAACAAAAAAATATTTTTTGTTTCTTAATAGTTTTTTTTTATTTTATTTTATTATTTTGTTTAGGGAAAATTAACATTTTGCAAAACCACGTCAACTTTATATATTTAATTAAAGGTACTGCCTTTGGGCAGGCGCGATAGGGTGCTAACACCTTCCTTACGCGTAACCGATTCCCGAACCTGAAAATCTCTTTTCGTAGACCATGTCTTATTTTTTGGTTTTCCATAGTTTTTCCATATAAATTATGGTGGCGACTCCACAAATCTTTTTCTCAAACCCGTTTGTTTTTCGGGTCGTTGTCCCGTCGCGATTTCGGTTACGACAGATGGCGACTCCACTGGGGATGCTAGAGAATCAGGCCTTCTTAATTAAATGTGCAAAATTGATGTGGTTTTTATTTTATTTTATTTTATTTATTTATTTATTTTCCCTTTATTTATTATATATGTTTGTCTTTTTTTATTTTGGTAATTTATTTATATTCATTTTTATTATTATTATCATTGTGCATATCATGAGTGGGACCCTATACCCGGGTCTGAGTGCAACATAGAATTAGAGGGGTTGCGTAGCGGTGTCACGTCTGGATACTTCCAGTTTGGCTATCGTGAGAATCCTAGCCAGTGTCTGTTCTCTTCACATGTAATTTCACACCTAGTTGCATCTCAACTGTTGTGGAAGATGCTGTGAAAAGGACCATAGCTCTGGTGGCCTTAATTTTAGGTTTAGGAAACTTTCCTTGTGAGATTGCATACACAATGCTTAGACCTTAAGACATTGGACCTACATTAAAAGCATAATACAAACATGTTGTCTTTTAATTATTTTTTGGCATAGACATCTTCATACATCATATGCGTTAGCAGCATTTTCATCCTTTTTCCTTCATTTTCTTTATACATAACAATAAATGTGTCATGTTTTTATTTAAATAAAAGAACAAGAACAAAAATATCATGCTTTAGTGAATAAATTAATAAGGAAAAATAAACACTTTTTAGTCAAATGAATTAATAAAACTTTCATTTTTTTGAAGCATTTATTAACATGAAATCGTGAAAATAGTTTTCTTCTTCATCATTTTCTATCATCCATTTTATCCATAAAAAAAATCAGTTTATAAGGGGCAACTTATTTAAGTTAAGATTTTCGAAAATAATTTAATGGGAAGATATGTTTCTTCATCAAAAAAAATTATCATTCTTTGTAACCTATTTTGAGTCTTAAAAATAAAAATAAAAATGTTTTTGAACAAGTCAGATTGACATCATGTTATTTAAGAAAGAATTGTTTTTACAAAAAAAAATCATAATTTCAAAACACAAGGAAAAATGAAAATGACAAACTTAATTTTCATTTCAATGTAACAAGAACTTTTTTTTAAGCCCATTGGGCCCAGTTGATAGTTTTCTTCAAATTCAATTTCTTGAAAAAAGCCAACGAATGTGATAAGAGAAAAATATTTCTCAAAAAGTTTTATCATTTTCATTTCGCAAAAAAAAAATAAAACATAGAAAGGGAAATCATTACATTTTGAGTAATTTATACATTTTTTGTGACCAAATATTTTAAATAAACAATAGCATTTTCTGTTGAGACATGTGTGTGAGCATTGCATGAAAACACTCATTTTCCAGCCTTCCCAAAAGAAAAGAGATTGACTCTAACAAACAATAACGCTACCATATACTAGAGCATATTTGTCTTGCGAAAGTTATTCTCGCTTGTGTTATTTGAGAACTCCCTAACTAGCCATGCAAAAGAAAATCAAACCATTTGGGGCAATCCTTCCTATACCCGTTCCCTATCATGAAGAAAACCCATGCCTAAAAACTGAGGCAGCTTTGACATTCATGGACACATATTTCCATACTTACTTTACCAAACACCATCATCCTTTTGGTGTGTTGTATCTCATATTCAAATATTACACGCCAACATGGCTATCCAGTGTCCTTTAAATCCTTACCACTCTGATTTCCGTTTATTTTTAGCATGCATCATTTTTGCATTTTCGCATAATTCGTTTTCATCTAATCCAAGTTAATAAAAACAGTATTAAAGTTTAAGAAAAAAATAGCGACGAAACTTCCATGACATCCTTATAAGACTCGAGCAAACGCCAAAGCTATGGAAGATTGGGAAGAGGAACGTGAAACTGTAAAGGCCGATATTAGTCAGCTAAAGGATCAAGTCGGTCAAATTTTAGAAGCGTTGAAAGCCATGAAAACCGCAGGAGAGACTTCGTTTGCAAAGGCTGATGATAATGCTCATACTCCAGTACATGACGCTGTGGGCACACAATTCACATTTCCAATGTATGGTTTACCACCAGGTTACACACCGCCTATTGGAGATCATTCAGAGGTAGAGCATACTTCTTTGGCTTTTCTTGTAACTAGCAATGTACTTCCCATTAGTACCCAGGGGCATATTGATGGACAAATTTATGATCACCAAAATATGATGTCACAAACTTGTTGAACAATCGGCAAGTATGACCGAATCGTTTCAAGTAATAAACTCGGTAAGACTAAGTATCGTTCTCCCAAAGGACTCACGGCCTAGTTTAGTTGTGTGGTTCGTTGATTAGCTAAGACTTAAGAACGAAATATTTGGAGTTTAATATGCAAGACAGAAAATAAACATGTATGCATGAGTTTTGATCAATGGCAAAAGCAAAAGACAAGCACTTTCAATGAAATATATATATGAATATGTTGTTGGGGGTCAATTTCATCTTATCCACTCTCATATATTTTAGGAATTCAACATTCAAATCATCATTGTTAATGCCACTCTCTAAATTACCTTGTCAAGAAGGCCTATCCCTAATTACGAGTTCATACGATTCCTAGCATTCCTAATAATTAGTTCTTTTAGCACAGGAGCTTAACGACAACCAATATAATATTGGGAGTAACTCCCCGGATCTAGACTTTCCCGTACGTTCCCGTATCGACAAAATCAATAATCATGCATTGAATGAGTTAAACAAAGCAAGCATTAAGCAAAGAGGAAAAACCCTAACTAATGATGAAAGAAAGCATAAATCTTAGATTAAGATGCAAGCACAAATTCCATATATGAGAGTTTCAAAAGATTACATTGATTCCCCAACAAACATACAAGGTTTAGTTCACCATATTCATGGTGAACCTATATGAACAATAATGAAAGAATGAAAGATAAAACCCTAGAAAGGTGAAGAGGTAGCCTGAGCATCCAAGATCCTCCTTCAAAGGGGTGGAAGAGAGAGTGTTTGCTTTGTTTCTGCCAAAGATACCAACCCTAAGACATCTAGGTCTTTAAATAGGACATAAAAATAATAGAAAACAGTTCCAAGCCCAAACAGATCATAAAATCACATAAAACTGGCCCAAAACTCGTCTGGTTGACTTTTTTCGTATTCTGGTTGACTGGTTGACTTTTTGGTTGACTGGTTGACTTTTCTGGTTGACTGGTTGACTTTTCTGGTTTCTGGTTGACTTTTCTGATTCCATCTCTCTCCTTCTTCACTTCTTTCACTAAATTCACCTTAAAACCTGCACAAAAACACTGAAATCAAGCATAAACCTGTCCAACTCTCTTATTTATGAAAATATGGATAAAAGCATGATTTCAAGCTAGTTTCTAAGTGTAAAGGTTGCTTTTTGTGTCAATTTTAAGCATGAAAATAACAGTTTTTCAACTGTTATCACAACCCCAAACTTAGAACTTTGCTTGTCCTCAAGCAAACAAGATGTAACTCAATCTTCAACCAATTCATATGATGGTTCACTCATTCAAAAATCCTCTTTTTCAAGATAAGTAACAACTTCACTCAAACTTATGACCAAGAGTTCAATCAAGATGTGCACATGCTTTAGTGTTCACAAAGTCATTTAAATTCCAACAAATGCTATTTTTCATGAATGATCAATCAATTAAGCATGGATGTTCATGTGCTTATGGAATATTTACTCACTAGGTAAAGTGTTTCACTCAACACACAAGTGTATAAGAGGTAAAGTGTTTCACTCATTCACTCCACTATCACAATGTTACATGAATCAACTTTGCCTTTCATTTTACCACAATCAAAAACATTCACAAGCATGCATCATCACAAGGACTTTTCAATGGCTTATAATGTGGCTGGGCTAACAAGAAAATTGGTTTTTCTGGATCACAAAATCCTTGAGTTAAGAGAATCATAACAACACAATTATTCTTATTCATTCCCAACTTTCTTTTGCATTTGCATTGAGCTTTTCTTCTTTTTCTTTTCTTTTCTTTTTTTTTCTTCTTCTTTGCATATTCTTACTTTTTAGCTCTTAGCTCAATGCTTTTCCTTTTTCATGTTTTCCCAACAACCCCAAACTTGAACATTTAACAATACCACACAAGATCTTCTACTTAACTCAAGGTAAAGATTTTCAATCAAGGTTTTCAGTGTATGTTCAAGGCTAAGGGTTCAAAGGATAGAACACAAAGTGTTCTCTTTTAGTAGGCTAACTTTATGAATTTGGCCAATAAAAAAGATTCCAACAAACGGCCTTGATCACATGATGCAAAACAAGCAATTGATTCAATCATAGAAAACCTGGGCAAAGTCATTCATGCTTTCAAAGTAATAGCATTCAATCATACCAAAAACTCTGGAGCTCAAAACCTCACATATAAGCTCATTCACATTTGACATACACATCCTGCTTAATTTCATAATCACAATCATGATATCCTGCATTTGTTCACAAAGCTTGTGAATCACCTGTATAAGCATTTTATGTGCACATCTATCTCAACATCAATCAATCACTAATCATCATCAAGCATTACTTATCACACAATCACAGTTAATAGCAAACCATCATAACAAACCATGTTTCCAATAGAGTACATCAAACCCTAATCTAAAACAAAAAATAAATAAGTTTAGAAAACTTAAACCAACAAAAGCATAAGTCCTGCTATAGTTATGATAGCATTCATCAGTAAATACTATCTCAACTCCTCATCAATTTGAGCTGTCCTCTGTATCTTCCTCTTCTTGGATCTTATAGTCTTGATTCTTTTTGCCCGATGAGGAGGCCATCCCTGCATCAAACATAATTCACAAAACCAAAAGATACATTGTTAAGCATTAGTAAACCACAATGAAGAAATCAGCCCCTTCAATGATGCTCTCTCCCAACCCCAAACTTAGATGGAAAACTAGTGAGCAAGTGAGTGGAAGAGAAATTTTCTTAAGAGGGAAGAGTAAAAAGATGTGGAAAACCTTGAAGAAGGTATGTGGGAGTGTTTATGCAGAGAGGAGTCTGAAAGTATGAGCAAATGCGCAGCTTAGGGTATAAAAATACCCTAATGGGCTCGGGTCCCGCTAAGGGGAACTAAAGCCCATTCTGCGAGAGTACCGCTCAGCGGCACTTTCGTGAAGTTCTCTTCTCCTTCTTTTCTTAACCTACGTGCCTCCTAGACATGCCCCTCACTGGTTCCCTGCAATTCAATGTTTAAAATACTTATGCAAACCCTAACTAAAATAAAACAAACAAAAACAATCAATCAACTGGGTTGCCTCCCAGGTAGCGCTTGTTTAACGTCACGAGCCTGACCCAAAATCCACCAACACCCATCAGTAGGTGTTTAAAACTTACCAACACCCATCAGTAGGTGCAAAATTTTCTCATCAACACCCATCAGTAGGTGTTACACACTTAGTATCCTTCAACTTGTCCATTGGTTTGTGGATGATAAGGTGCAACTACCTTATGTTTTACTCCATAGTGTTTGAGTACTTTCTCTAGCTGATAATTGCAAAAATGAGATCCTCCATCACTGATCAACACTCTTGGAGTGCCAAAACGTGAGAATATCTGCCTCTTCAGGAATTTAATTACCGTGCTAGCATCATTTTTAGGACAAGCTAATGCTTCCACCCATTTACTCACATAATCCACTGCTACCAGAATGTATTCATTGTTGAAAGATGGAGGGAAGGGTCCAACAAAGTCAATACCCCAACAATCAAAAACCTCAACCTCTAAAATACCTTGTAAAGGCATCTCATGACGTTTAGTGATTGTCCCTGCTCTTTGACATTTATCACAATTTCTAGCATGATTATGAGCATCTTTAAACAAAGTTGGCCAATAAAATCTTGATTGAAGGACTTTTGCTGCTGTTCTTTCTCCATTAAAATGTCCTCCATAAGGTGAGTCATGACAATGCCAGAGAATTCCTTCTGCTTCTTCATTTGTAACACATCTCCTCAGAAGATTATCTGCTCCAATTTTGAACAAATAAGGATCATCCCAAACAAACTGCTTGGCATCATGCAAAAATCTCTTTCTTTGTTGCCAAGTTAAGTCTTCCGGCATGACCCTTGCAGCTTTGAAATTAGCCATATCAGCAAACCAGGGTCTCTGCTGAATATACATGAGTGATTCATCTGAAAAAGATTCCCAGATTTCAGACTCCTTGCTAGTGACCTCATTGTTGACTAACCGTGACAAATGATCAGCAATTAAGTTTTCACTTCCTTTCTTATCACGGATGTCTACATCAAATTCTTGCAATAGTAATACCCATCTAATCAGACGTGGCTTAGAATCTGGTTTTGTCAACAAATATTTGATAGCTGCATGATCTGTATAGACAGTCACCTTGGACCCAATAAGATAAGGTCTAAATTTCTCTAGAGCATACACAATAGCAAGAAATTCTTTCTCGGTTGTAGCATAACTCAATTGAGCATCATTCAGAACCTTGCTAGCATAATAAATTGGATGAAACTTTTGTTCTTTCCGCTGGCCAAGGACAACTCCTATTGCATAATCACTTGCATCACACATTAATTCAAAGTTTTGATTCCAATCTGGCGCTACAATTACTGGAGCTGACACTAACTTCTTCTTCAATGTGTCAAAAGCTTTCAGACAGTCTTCATTCATCACAAAAGGCGCATCCTTCATCAAAAGATTACTCAATGGTTTAGCAATTTTTGAGAAATCCTTGATGAATCTTCTATAAAACCTAGCATGACCAAGAAAACTTCTAATCCCCTTTACATTTGTTGGTGGAGGTAGTTTTTCAATGACTTCTACTTTAGCTTTGTCTACCTCAATTCCTTTAGCAGAAATTTTATGCCCCAATACAATTCCTCCAGTTGCCATGAAATGACATTTCTCCCAATTAAGAACAAGATTTGTCTGAACACATCTTTTGACGACAGTGTTCAAATTAGCCAAACATCTTTGGAAAGAATTTCCAAAAACTGAGAAATCATCCATGAATACTTCAATGCCTTTTTCTAAGAGATCTGCAAAAATTGCCTGCATACACCTCTGAAACGTAGCTGGAGCATTACATAATCCAAAAGGCATCTTTCTATATGCAAAGATACCAAAAGGACAAGTAAAAGTCGTCTTCTCCTGGTCTTTTGGATCTACCACAATTTGATTGTATCCAGAATATCCATCTAGAAAACAATAGAAAGCTTGCCCTGATAACCTTTCTAACATCTGATCCATGAAAGGAAGAGGAAAATGATCTTTCCTAGTAGCTTTATTCAACTTCCTGTAATCAATGCACATACGCCAACCAGTGACTGTCCGAGTAGGAATAAGTTCATTCTTATCATTATAAATTACTGTCATCCCACCTTTCTTTGGAACCACCTGTACTGGACTCACCCATTCACTGTCAGAGATTGGATAGATGATACCAGCTTCTAACAGTTTCAACACTTCTTTTCTGACCACCTCCTTCATAACAGGATTTAATCTTCTCTGTGGTTGAGCACTTGGTTTATAATCTTCTTCCATAAAAATTTTGTGCATGCAGTAAGTTGGGCTAATACCTTTAAGATCTGATATTGACCACCCAATTGCTTCTTTGTTTGCTTTCAGAATTTCTATCAATTGCTCTTCTTCTTGTAGACATAAAGAGTTATTGATGATGACTAGCTTTGTTCCATCTTCTTCTAGAAAAACATATTTCAGATGTGACGGTAATCTTTTTAATTCTGGTATCTGTGCTTTGACTGCTTCTTCCTTATCAATTGTTTCGAATATTGGATCTTCCTCTGGACTCTTTTTCAATGTTTCCAAGTCCATCAGACATTCATCAATCAATTTCTCTTCTTCTTCATCTAAATCTTCACATGCATCAATGAGAGTTTTTTCCAATGGAGAAATATTTCGCACCATCCTTTCTTGCACCATACAAACTTCATCAAATTGAAAACATGCTTTGTCATCATTTGGATATGTCATAGCCTTGGCTACGTCAAAAATGACTTCTTCATCATCAACTCTCAATTTAAGCTTACCATTCTCTACATCAATCAAAACTCTAGCAGTCTTCATAAAAGGTCTCCCAAGAATAAGAGGAACATCACTATTTCCTTCCATCTCCATCATAATAAAATCCACTGGGAATACAAATTTGTCAACCTTCACTAAAACATCTTCAACCACTCCATATGGATATTTAAGAGACCTGTCCGCCAATTGAAGAGCCATTCTGGTTGGTTTAATTTCCAACCCCTGAATTGTTTTGCACATGGATAGCGGCATTAGATTAATGCTAGCTCCCAAATCAATCAATGCTCTTCCAACTTTCACATCTCGTATGGTGCATGGAATAGTGAAGCTTCCTGGATCTTTAAGTTTAGGAGGTAGTTTCTGTATGATTGCACTGCAGTTACCCTGTATATTGATAGTTTCCTTCTCAATGTACTTGTGTTTCTTTGTGAGGAGTTCCTTCAAAAATTTTGCATATGCTGGCATCTGTTGCAATGCTTCAGAGAATGGTATCGTGATCTCCAACTTCTTAAGCAATTCCATGAATCTTTCCAACTGCTTTTCTTTCTCCTTCCTTGAATAACTCTTTGGATAAGGAAGTGGCTTTTCATACTCTTTTTCTTTCTGTCTCTACTCTCTCTCTTCTCTCTCTTTTTTTTCTCTCCTCTCCTCTTCTTCTTTTTTCTTTTTCTCTCTCTCAACTCTTTCTTTCCACTCACATGTTTCTTTTTCACTCTCACTCTCATTTTCTTTCTCCTCTCTTTCTTTTTGTCTCTCCTCTAACACTCTACCACTTCTGGTCACAACAGTTTTACACTCCTTTCTGAGATTATCATGTTTCATCTCGTCAACTATTCTCTCAACATAAACCACCATATTTTTAAATGCAGCATCCACATTAAGACAATAAGACACATTCGTCTTCAAGAATCTTTGGAAAGTCTCTTCAAGCTTTGTTGTTTTCTCAACTGGAGTAAATTGCATCTGCCATTTTTGTTGTTGCACTTGAACCATTGAGACCTGTTGTATTTCCTGTGGTATTTGAGAAAGTTTCATAGTTACCTCTTCAAGCTGTTGAGAGATAATTCTATTTTGAATAAGCAAAGCCTCATTTGATTGTAACAACTCCTTCTGACTAAGATCTCCTTTTTCAATGTTGAGTTCGTTGTCACTAGTAGCCATATTTTCAATAATTTCAGTTGCTTCCTCTGGAGTTTTCCTGTTAATGTTTCCTCCTGCTGAGGCATGAAGCATCATCTTAGTTTGTGAACCAAGACCTCCAAGGAAAGTTAGGACTACTTCTTCTTCTTTGAAACCATGCATGGGCGTTTTTTGTAACAGGCTTTTATATCTGTCCCATGCATGCCCCAGTGATTCTTCCATGCCCTGCTTAAATGAAGATATCTCTTGCTTGCCTTTTGTTACCTTTGATTGTGGAAAGTACTTGTTTAAAAACTTTGTCACCACTGCTTCCCACTCTGTGAAACTTCCTTCTGGGAAAGAATTCAACCAAAGCTTAGCATTGCCTCCCAATGAGAAAGGAAACAAACTAAGTTTGATCGCTTCATCTGGCACCCCATTAATTTTGACTGTGTTGCAAATCTGAGTGAAAGTAGTGAGGTGATCATATGGGCTTTCATGAGATAACCCATTAAATTGGTTGCTTTTCACCAGTTGGATCAGTGCTGGTTTGACCTCCATGTTAGCTGCATTGACTCTAGGTCTAGCTATACTGTTAAAGTGCTGAGGTCCAGCTATATTGGTGTAGTCAGCAAGAGTTCTTCTGATATTATTGTTCTCCATATTTTCTGTGCTATGAACAGAACCTTGTGGTGATGGTTGCAACAGAGTTTCCGGAGGAGGGAAAAGTTCTCTAGATGTTCGGATTCTTCTCCTCCGTCTACTCTCGTCTAGACCTTCAAGAAGAGGTTCTGTTGTTTTCTTGCTCCTAGTTCGAATTGCCTCCTGCATACACAAGAACACAAAACCCTAGAATATTTGGTTAGCACAAAAAGATATAAGAGAAGATAAAACAGAAAACAGAAAATAAAATAAAATAAAATAAATAAATAAAATAAATAAAACCGAAAAAATAAAAACAGAAAATAAAAACAGAAATTCAAAATTAAAGTCAAAGATAATCAATAATCACACAAATTAACCAGTTAAACCAGAGTCCCCGGCAGCGGTGCCAAAAACTTGATGGACAAATTTATGAACACCAAAATATGATGTCACAAACTTCTTTTTCAATCGGCAAGTGTGACCGAATCGTTCATGTAATAAACTTGGTAAGACCAAGTATCGTTCTTCCCAAAGGACTCACGGCCTAGTTTAGTTGTGTGGTTTCTTGATTAGCTAAGACTTAAAGACGAAATATTTGGATTTTATATGCAAAAGACGAAAATTAAATATGTATGCATGAAGTTTTGATCAATGAAATTTATGTATGAATATGTTGTTGGGGGTCAATTTCATCTTATCCACTCTCATATTTTAGGAATTCAACATTCAAATCATCATTGTTAATGCCACTCTCTAAAGTACCTTTCAAGAAGGCTTCTCCCTAATCACGAGTTCATACAATTCCTAGCATTCCTAATGATCAGTTCATAAGTGCAGGAGCTTAACGACAACCAATATAATATTGGGAGAAATTCCCCGGATCTAGACTTCCCCGTACGCGCCCGTATCGACAAAACCAATAATCATGCATCGAATGAGTTAAACAATGCAAGCATTAAGCAAAGAGGAAAAACCCTAACTAATGATGAAAGAAAGCATAGATCTTAAATAAAAGATGTAAAAACAAATTCCATATATGAGAGCTTCAAAAGATTACATTGATTCCCCAACAAACATACAGAGTTTAGTTCACCGTATTCATGGTGAACCTAGATGAATTACAATGAAAGAATGAAAGATAAAACCCTAAAAAGGTGAAGAGGAAGCCTCAGCATCCAAGATCCTCCTTGATATGATCATAGATGGGGCAACAATAAAGAGTTTTCAAAGTGACAACAAGCATAAAAAGAGTAGAATAGATTTCATAGGCTTGTATTTGCCTCTTTGTTTCTTTTCGTTAGTTCTAGTTGAATAAACGCTTATAAACCTTTCTTTTCTTTCAAGCACAACCAATGTGGGACTTTCCATGGCTTGGTCTTAAAAGAAAAGAAGAGAAAGAAGGCGTCTTAGCTTGTAGCGCAAGGTAGCATAGCTAGCTTTTATGTTTTGAACTTTAGGAGAACTAGATGGCTTATAAACCTTTTTGGATGGAGAGAATTAAGCAATGTGGGACTCCAAGCACCAAGGAGAAGTGCTGCAGCTGCTGGCCAGCCTTGAGACTTATAAGTCCCACATCTCTTAATCCCATTCTCCAAACACACTCCAAGGGTTATATAAGAAGGCTTAGGGGTCTCCTTTTTGTACCTTACCTTGATTCAATGAAATTTGAGTTGAATTGCAATCTTGCATTCTTCTTTGAGATAGAATTCTGTCTCTAAAGTCCCAAATTTGGGCAGGCCTTATCTTGCTCAAGCAAGTGGCGGTCCTCTTCATGATGCTTATCTTGGGAGCTTGTTCAAGTGGCGCATCTTCATTTCCTAAGTTTCCTTTTCTCTAATCTCTTCCATTTTTAATTTCTCTTCCATTTCTTAAATGTCATTTAGTATATTCTCTCTAGGTATGCACTTCCCCATCACTCCTTCAAAGGGGTGGAAGAGAGAGTGTTTGCTTCGTTCCAGCCAGAGATACAAACCCTAGGAAACCCTAAAGCTTATATATTATTCGTAAATTACAGAAAATTAGGTCCAAGCCCATTAAAGTGCCGCTCAGCGGTAAAGTACCGCTCAGCGGTAAGTGCGTGTCACGTTTCTTCCCCTCAGCGGCCATTTTGCCCCTCAGCGGTCCTCCCGTGAGCTCCTGAGTGCCGCTCAGCGGTAAACTGCCGCTGAGCGGTGACTTCGGCTTCTCCTTTTGCACTTTTTGATGTCTTTTCTGATTCCATATCTCTCCTTCTTCACTTCTTTCACCAAATTCACCTTAAAACCTGCACAAAAACACTGATATCAAGCATAAACCTGTCCAGCTCTCTTATTTTTGAAAATATGAAGAAAAGCATGATTTCAAGCTAGTTTCTAAGTATAAAGGTTGCTTTTAGTATCAATTTTAAGCATGAAAATAATAGTTTTTCAACTGTTATCAGATACATCCCAATGATCATCTCTGCTATGGCCACCTGCCTTCTATGGATGGACTGCATCTCAGCATCTATAAGGGACATATACATATCTCTAATCTGAAACGGCTCTGCATCATGAGGCTGTGCAGGTGCCTGTGGTGGTCCTTTTCCTCTACGAGGATGACGTGGTGGTACTGGCTGAGCTGCCTCATCTCTGCCACAAAACTGTCTGTAGTAGGCCTCATCAATTGCCTTCCTAGGCCTCTCAAATGACAGTGTAGAGATATTCACACCAACTAGCTCACATAGGTGTGTAATCAAAGAGGAATGCCCCAAAGGTGCCTTGTTGTTCATGGTATTTGCACACACCTGTATCTCATTGGCTATGACCTAGCCAATATTAATGCTCATCTCTCTGAGCACACAGTACAAAAGAAGCGCCCTGCTGACAGTAATATCTGAGACATGTGAGCACGGTTGGATATTAGCATGAGAAAATGCCATCCAATACTTTGCTAGAGGAGTCAGATCAACTCTCCTTATGTTCACAACTGCACCATTCATGTTTCTCTGAAAGTGCCCTCTAGGCACACATAGCACACTCTCCACATCACCAAAGTCTGCTCCTTTTTCCATATTTAGAGCAAACTGACACTACTCACCAGCCTATTCTCTATTTAAAAACCTGTTAATGGAATCAGGGTCATACCGAATGACGTGTCCTCTAACATAGCTCAAATAATCCTCAGCAGGATGATCACCCAACCGCCTTGCATTGGTGTAAAACTCTTTCACCACTACTATGTTAGCTGGTGCAGGATAAGTGGCTAGTATCCCCCAATTCCTGTTCTCCAATTGCTCTCCAAACTGTGGAGCAAAATCTGGTGTCAATCCATCCTTCCCTTCTATCAATAGCCTTCTATCTTGGACAATATTTAAATGGGGCTCATGCTTGCGGGAAAGGAACTTGCTGGCATAGGAGCGTTCTAGTTCCTTATCCTTCCTCTTGGATCCTATAGTCTTGATTCTCTTGCCCGATGAGGAGGTCATCCCTATATCAAACATAATTCACAAAACCACAAGACATATTGTTAAGCATTAGTAGACCACAAACAACTCCTTAAAACCAATCCTATCACCGCTGAGGGCAAATAGAACCCCTCAACACAACATGTACAACAATTGCGCTCAGGGGAAATTTCCGCTAAGCGGCGATTCTACAAATTTTTCAACATGCTCCAAAAATGCTTGTAATCTCCGCCCACATGCCATCTTCCTAGTTCCAGACCCAAATCAAGCAGTTTAATAGGTCCAAACAGTAATTAATTCATCTATGATGCAGCTGTCGCAGCCCATCAAATTTGATGTGCATTAGAGAATGCAGTATAGTGCTAGGAAGTGACTCCTAGGTCGTCTCTCAAGGACTAAACCGTGGTTCGAGAATCAGGTCAAACACGAAGTGGGGGGTTTGTGAAAGGTTTGTGAATGCAATTGAACTAAATAAAAAATAATGAAAATTAAACACAACCGAATATAATTGAAAGCATTAAAGTGCATGAAAACATTAAAGTGAACAATGCAATAGGTAAATATCCAAATGCAATTGAAGCTATTAAAATGCAACGAGTAAGCTAAACATTAAAAGTAATTCATCACGGAAATGACACAAAGAAAACGCGTTAATAGTAAACTAAATTGCAATAGTTGAATAAGTAGAAATGACTTTAAAACATTTAAATGCATTTAACAATGAAAGTGTTCTAACATGTAGAATATAAAATTCATCCTCGGTCCAAGCGTGAAGAAAGAAAATAAAATAAAGTACTTTATGAACGGACCGTGTGCGCCTCTCCAATTTAATCAACATTGTGCACTTTCCAAAATAAAGCACCGTGATCTTCAAAATGTAAAATTCAATCTTCCCCCAAATAAATCAGCGTGTGTTTCTTTCCACTTCAGCAAAGTAATTGAGTGCAACCGTGACACCACACTCTCCATGAAAGTGAATCAGCCCTCTTCTTCGTGTGCACCCAACACTCCTCTCCAGTGTAGAAAAGAGATGAACTAATACCGTGTGCGCCACTTCTTCCAACTCAGCGTCTGTGCCTCCCAAAAACAAAATTGAATTCGCGCCTCCTTGGTTCAAGTGTTCCAGCACGTCAATTTCCCAATTAAATCACCGAGCTCTTCTTCTAAGATATGAATGCACCGTGTGCTTCTAAAAAAATTGAATGTGCTTCTCCCAGCCAAGCCGTGACACCTCCTCCACCAACGTGTTGCTTCCCCCTTTTTCTCCCAAAGCAAAAACCGAGAATGTCTTCACAAGTAACCGTGTGCACCGCTTAAAAAAAAATCAACACCTACTCTATTTCTCATTCCATAAAAACAAAAGCAAAGCTACTTTCCTTCCAGCAACCGTAACATCCCTGCACCCACTTCTCCAAGCAATGAATTAATTTTCTTCTTCCAACATTAACCACCGTACATGTATGTATTCATCAAAGAGAGAGCATAAAAGGCATCTTAAGCTGCTAGACGTGACAGTGCACTCCATTCTCCAAGAAAACAATTGATGAACCTTCCTCCATGTGTGCCGAAATAAAATAAAAAAAAGAACATTCAATGCCAAACAATGTTGGCTGTGATAGCGTTGGAATCAAGAGAATAAAAGAGTATTCAACGCAAAAGTGCTGAATCTTTTTTCATTCAATGAGAAACTAAAAAACAAGAACGTTTCAGCCCCTTTCACAAAATAAAAATGGGAAAGTTTTTTTTTTCATTCCTCATGAAATCATCATAAAACATTCTAAAAAAACTCCAAGAAACGTTCACAAGCCAAGAAGAACTAGTAACTAGTGACGGCTGGCTGCCTCTCGGTAGTGTGCCCCCTGTTTTCAAAAAGAAAATCCTCTAAATAAAAAAAGTAAAGTGCTAAACCTAAACCACGCCCAACATCATTTTGCCAAAATTGGCCCCAAGTGCACAAGTTGGTTCAAAAAGCCTAAACTACTAAATTACAATATCATTAATTCTAAAATGTCTATGTGGATAGTCTTGAATTATTTAGCATCCTTCCTAATGTCCCAAAAAGTATTTCCAAATTTTTCCTTGCAATCAATAATGAAAATAATAAGCTCAGATAATTCAAATTAATTAAAACAAGATTTTATGGTTAAATTAAGCACAATTAGCAAAAAATGGGAAAATACTTGACATTTAAGTACAATTCCCTGATTAAATTTAATACAATAAGCTAAGTGAAAATATTGACTCATCAATTTAATCATGCATAAAAATCAAAATCCCTAAAGAATCCTGCTTAGACAACCATGTACATACCAATTCATGCTTTCAACAACCCTAGAATCTAATCACGCTGAGCGGCATTTGCGACTGTTGAGAGGGTCGCACCTCACACAAAAGTTGATTGCAAAATTAATGCAGTATAAACTAGGAAGTGACTCCTAGGTCGTCTCTCAAGGACCAAATGTGGTTCGAGGCTTAGGTCAAACACGTAGTGGGGAGATTGGTGAAGATTTTTGTGAATGTAAGTGAACTAGATTAAAATGCGAATGTAAACACGGAAAGAAACGAAGAATTAAAATGGTTGGTCACTAAAGCTAACATTACAACTAAATCAAAGAAAACTTGCGTGACTCACTTAAATTGAAATTGCTAAATTAGAAAACGTAACATTGAAAGTGACAAGCATGTGAAATAAAATTAAATGCCCAAGGTGCGAAAAACGGCAGCAAAACTAAAACATTCAATGCAAAAATTTTAACCAATTTAAAAAAAAGTGAAAAGTAACTTTCGTGATGATGAGCATTGAAAGAAGCAATTGGCGAATTAGCAAAAATGACTTAAAAGTTAGCAAGCATTCAAGCATGTATTCAATATGAAAATTGTAACCAAACTTAACTATAAGATTAAGCATTTAAAATAATATAAAAGTAGACCCTTGGAGCTCCTCTGGACGTGGCAGTAGCCCTATTCTAATTGAATGAAAATTGAATCCATGTGCATCCCAAGGCTGGATGTGAAATGAATCAACGCCTCTCCTTGCTCCAAAATGAAATCAGCCCGCTAATATTCTAAGAAAAGGAAAAACCAAATCCTTGTGTTGCTGGAATGAATAACGAAAAGAATTTGATTGAGTCACCGTCACACCAACACTGGACGTGTCAACAGCAGCTAGCGCACCCCAATGCCGGACGTGACAGCAACTTCGAAATGACTCAACCTCCGTGTGTGCACCACCAAAATCTCAAATGAATCAGCACCTACTTCTTTCCAAGAGAATCAGCGTGGTCAATGCAAAAAAAAAACTGCTGAACCCATTTTCATTCATGAGTCAAACTTCGTAACAGGGAAACCAAAGCAGAATAAGAGTGTGGCGGCTAGACTTGGACCGTGTGTCCCCTTCCCGTGTACACCACTTGATCTTCCTCCTTCTTTCGGTGAAGCTTCCTTCACACATCCAGCCTGGACCGAGAGCTCCTCAATCACCCGTAACCCTCCATCCTCAACGCTCCTTCGTGATAAGTGGCGGCTAGACGCTTCTAACCGTGCTTCTCCCTTTTTTTTCAAGCTCCAGACCCTACATTCTACTAAGCCAATCAAAGCTCTCCCCCCTGTCCGCGTGAATTGGACTAAGGTCGTGATGTGCTTCCAGCTTAATTACCGAGTGCACCCCCAAAAAAAATAAATCCACACCTCCTCTCTCATCTTAGTTTAAAGTATAATTGATGTGGCATTTTCTTTTGACCTCCAAAATGTCCCAAATATTATCCAACAATTTTCCTACAATTAATAATGAAAATAATTAGCTCAAATAATTCAAATTAATTAAAATAAGAATTTTTGGTCAAATTAAGCACAATTAGCAAAAACGGAAAAATATCGGACATTTAAGCACAATTCCCTGATTAATTCTAGCACAATAAACTAAGTGAACTGAATAAAATATTGACTCATCAAAATAGACCACACTTAGTCTTTTGCACTCCTGGGCAAAATCAAGACACAAATCAGGGAATGATTCAAAGGACATCAGGGAACTGACAGAAACTCAGCACACAGAAAACAAAGATGAACAAGGAAAGAAACAAAATTACACAATCCTCAAGAAATCTGGACAAAGAAAAGAAGTAGACAATATCCAACACAGAATCAAATCAAAAGGTCTTTTCCTGGTTGTAATGGGGCCAAGGACAAGGAAGGATAACATATGGATGAGAAGCTACAAACCAAAAGAAATAGAGGAGCAATGGGGAACAAGTGTAAACACAGTCAACTCACATCCAAAACCTCTAATTCAATCCTCTTCTTGACTCCATTATTCACAATTTGTTTTTCATTTTTCTGTAAATTTTTTTTCTTTTCTCATCTTGTCTATTTTTCTTTTCTCTCTTTTCAGAACAAAATTGTAAAAGACAAGATACACATATATTTACAACAACAAAACAAGAAGAGGAACTAACTAGCCAATTCATCAGAATCCCCAAGGAGACCACACTTGTTCCCAAAACACTTCCAAAGCTCCAAAATTCCCTAAGGTTAAGGTAATCATGGTTTTTCACTTAGGGCTAGTGTATGAGCTTCAAAACAAAGAAATGAGGAAAGTATAGGCTCAAAAGGGGTCATCAAAGGATCAGAACAAGGTAAGCTTATTTGGCTAGAGAGGCTCAAGAACAAAACTGCCTTTATCACTTCCAAACATGCATATCAATCAAGAATTATCAACAAGAGTCAAGCCAAGGCATATGTGCAAGCAATCAAGAGACATATCACACACAAGAAAAAACATCAATTGGCTCAAATTCTCACACAGGATATTTGTCACAATCAAATCAACCTCTTAAACATCATAATCATTTTCCAAGCAAAGAAAAGCAAGGATTTCAAGCCAAGTATCACTGAAGTGAAAGACATATTTACAACCCAAACAAAGTCCAGAAATCAAGAGAAACATGTAAAACTGTACACAAAACAAAACAAAAACTACCTAGAAAAGAAAAAAATTTAACACGGAAAACAAAAACTAACGAAGAAAAATAAAAATCTCCCCCAATAGACCACACTTAAACTACACAATGTCCTCAATGTGTCATAAGCATAAGATCAGAAATCAGAACAATCAACAGATCATGGACAAGTGCAGTAAAAGTAGGAAAAGGAGGAGAAGAGAAAAGGAAAACTCCCCTGATCATGGTGGCAGTTGCCAATTTTGGACTTGTAGGGAGATGTCTTCCACCATTGGATCCAGCCAGGAAGTTTTGAGGAAGAATTGCTTCATCCTCCAGATTTGATCTAGCAGGGAGATATCATCCACAGTTGGATCTAAGAAGCAAAAATTGTTGATGATCGGGTTCAGCAGGTGCCTATTGATGTTGAAATCGTTTTGAAAGCTCGCACCCTTGTCTTCAACTGGGGGTGCATGTTGGTCAAATTCATATGTACCTCCTGCAGCATGGTTAGTACATTGTGGCTCCAAAGAATTGACACACAAGGGTATAACACCCCATCCCAGTGTAACAGGCTGAACAACAGATAAACTCTCAGAACATGAATCAATTTCAAATTCAGAAACAATATCAATCACAGACTCAGATTCATGTTCAGTGCATGGAGAATAAACATACGAATTTGATATCAAAAATTGATTCTCATCATGCAGAGAGGAAGAATTAAAAACAGACTCATCAACAATACAATCACCAACATACCTATCAACAGCATAATCATTAAAAGCATAATCATCAACAGCATAGTCAAAATTAGGTATGTTTACCTCCACTTCCTTGAAGATTGGTAGAGTGTGGGAAAATGAAGGTGGTTGATGAGTGCATATTTATGCCCACATTTATGTTTGAAAATTAAAATTTTGATGGGATAATTGTGTTTAAATGGTTGATTTTAAGTGAATTTGTGATGATTGAAATTATTGGTTTTGGGAAATAAAGAGAGGTAAAAAGTAAGTTTTAGCACATAAATTATTCTTGGATGTTCTAATGTTTATTTGTGTAGCTGAGAATATAAGTTTTATTGGTCCAAATGGCAATTCAAGGCCCAAAATAAGGTTTTATTTGGAAAATAATGTACAGATGGGCCAAACAGGCAACTTTTACCCTTGCACCTCCCAATTTCCTTACATACACCCCTCTTCTCTTAAACAGGCCCAATACTAAGCCAAACAGTAACCCTATTCTAAATACACCTCCTAAATTTCCCTACCCATACCCCTCCTAAGCTAGAGTCCACCAGATCATGCCACGTGTCCAAATCCTACCCACACAGACCTAGCCAACCACATGCCGCCACATCAGCCCTAACACATGAGCATCATCTTCCACCCACTGAAACCCTAGCCGCCGTTCCGCTTCCGCCGCTTTCGCCGTTGCCGCAACCTTGCCGCGCCGCTCTGCCTCCGTCCCGCGTCATCCCCAACCTCCGTTCATCTTCTTCGCATCTCCATGGCTGTCGCAATACAACATTTCTCACACGGCACAGTCATCTTCATCACGTCGTTCCATCATTCTCGCACCTTGCCACCACGATTCACGCTCCTCACCGTGTTGCCGCCGCGACACTATAGGCCACCATCAACCATCGCACAAGTTTTCTTCTCCATGGCGCCACCACACCGCACGACCTTCGTTAATGTTCACCACCTGCACTCA
Organism: Vigna umbellata; assembly: GCF_029865625.1. Classification (NCBI taxonomy): domain Eukaryota; kingdom Viridiplantae; phylum Streptophyta; class Magnoliopsida; order Fabales; family Fabaceae; genus Vigna; species Vigna umbellata. The sequence goes on along the minus strand of NC_142165.1, from coordinate 37,559,709 downwards.
GAAAAATCACAGAACCCAGAGTCGCGATTCCACCTTCCTCCATGGCGGCCAACATCTTCTTTCTCGCAAGCCGCTGCGACTGCATCAAGTCTCGCCGCCAACAGCGAAACCACCTTGTCGTCGCCTATCCACGCTGCGACACCACAATCAAACAGGCACCAGCCACCGCGAGACTTCAACCGTGTCCGCCATCAAACCTGAAATGCAGAGAAACATCACCAACCCAAAAATCGCGAGTTCGAATCGCGAACGTCGCACACATCAAAACAGCGACCTTCACCACCATCCATCATCTTCTTCGCATCAATGCCGCATCGCCAATGTCGCGCCTCCATCATCAACGAGAGCCATCCGCTTCGTCACCGGACCTGCATCAGATTCGCGGCAGAGGTGGAGGGGGAAGCCCTTTCCCCCAATTTGCAAAACCCTAATTTTAGGTGGGAAAGGGCTGACACGTGGCAAGCTCTCACTGGCCGCGCCCTTCCTCAGTCAAAGCTGGTCAACACTGCTTAAGTCTGGTCAAAGCTGGTCAACAGGGGTTCTGGTGCAATTTTGAATAATTCAATTGGGGCTAAAATGCAGATAGAGGAAATTTCAGGGCATTTGTGTAATTTTAGAAAGTCAGAAAAGATAAAAAAATAATATTCAGTTGTTGAATTAATTTAAATTGGGAATATCAACAGAAAATATCTTCCAAATAATGTTATAATTATTTAAATCTTTTAGTTATTTGGAAGATATAAGATAAAAGATTCTATCAACTGAATATTCAGAGTCCAAGCCCAATCAAGCCTATTTAAAGAGACCCAGGGGACTTCACTTCATATATTCATTCTCTCATACTCCTCTCACTTTTCTTTCATCTTGTATTCAACTCCATTCATGGAGAGCTAAGCATCTAGGGCTATTCTGCTGTAATTCCATGACGGATTCTGACGTTACGTTCAGTTAATGCAATTGTTTACTTTGATTATTGATTTAAGTTGTTCTCTCTATGTCTTTCATCTCTCTATCTTGTTAAAAGCAAAGATTTTTGCATCATAATGTGTTTGAATCTACATGCATATTGATTATATGAGTTCTAGGGTTTCTAGGTTTAATTGAGAATCTACTTTGATTTAATTTAGAAACTTTCATATGATTAAATGGTTTTTACTATCAATTGAGAATGTACTTTGATTGATTAGTAATAATTTCAACTATAATCAATTGAGAATTTACTTTGATTGATTAGCTTTTAATTTGGTTAGGAGATTTAAGAATAGACATGATTAAACACAATAGAATTTGATTGAGAATGTACTTTGGTTGAATTTATTGTGAATAATCTAGGAAGGTTTTGCATTTGATTGAGAATTTACTTTGGTTAAATGCATGATCACCCTCAAATTAATTAAGAATGTACTTTAATTAATTTGAAACTTAAACAATAATCAATTGAACAATTATCTGTGAATAACCGATGATGAATCTATCTTGGAAAAGCAGTGGAGTTAGCCAATTTCATCGTAACTATTTTTAAGTTTCTTATTTATTCTTTAAACACTCTTCAACCATTACTTTTATTCATAAGCATTGCATAGCATTCGTAAGAGTCACAGATATTCAAAAGCAATTCCGTGTTCGTTGGGAGATGACTCAAGGTTACTTCAACCCTGTCTACTTTCTTAAATACTACTTGGCAATACTGAAGTTGCCTTGAAAAGTAGTATTAATTTGATAGCTTCAACGACAACCTATCAGTTGTCTACCTGGTTCAGAATTACTGCTTATCTGCTCTTCGAAATATTCATCAGTCTCCTTGATAACAGTTGAAAAACTGTTATTTTCATGCTTGAAATTGATACTAAAAGCAACCTTTAACACTTAGGAACTAGCTTGAAATCATGCTTTTATTCATATTTTCATAAATAAGAGAGCTGGACAGGTTTATGCTTGATTTCAGTGTTTTTGTGCAGGTTTTAAGGTGAATTGGGTGAAAGAAGTGAAGAAGGAGAGAGATGAAATCAGAAAAGACATCAAAAAGTGCAAAAGGAGAAGCCGCAACTGCCGCTCAGCGGCAGTTTACCGCTGAGCGGCACTCAGAAGCTCACGGGGGATCCGCTGAGGGGCAAAATGGCCGCTGAGGGGAAGAAACCAACTCACGCACTTACCGCTGAGCGGTACTTTACCGCTGAGCCGCACACTTATGGGCTTGGGCCTAAATTTTCTGTAATTTTAGAATAGTATATAAGCTTTAGGACGTCCTAGGGTTTGTATCTGATGGACAAATTTATGAACACCAAATTATGATGTCACAAACTTGTTTTCAATCGGCAAGTATGACCGAATCGTTCAAGTAATAAACTTGGTTAGACCAAGTATCGTTCTTCCCAAAGGACTCACGGCCTAGTTTAGTTATGTGGTTTCTTGATTAACTAAGACTTACAAACGAAATATTTGGGTTTAATATGCAAGACAGAAAATAAACATGTATGCATGAATTTTGATCAATGGCAAAAAGCAAAAGATAAACACTTTCAATGAAATATAGATATGAATATGTTGTTGGGGGTCAATTTCATCTTATCCACTCTCATATTTTAGGAATTCAACATTCAAATCATCATTGTTAATGCCACTCTCTAAAGTACCTTTCTAGAAGGCTTCTCCCTAATCACGAGTTCATACAATTCCTAGCATTCCTAATGATCAGTTCATAAGTGCAGGAGCTTAACGACAACCAATATCATATTGGGAGAAATTCCCCGGATCTAGACTTCCCCGTACGTGCCCGTATCGACAAAACCAATAATCATGCATCGAATGAGTTAAACAATGCAAGCATTAAGCAAAGAGGAAAAACCCTAACTAATGATGAAAGAAAGCATAAGTCTTAATTAAAAGATGTAAAAACAGATTCCATATATGAGAGTTTCACAAGATTACATTGATTCCCCAACAAACATACAGAGTTTAGTTGACCATATTCATGGTGAACCTAAATGAATTACAATGAAAGAATGAAAGAATAAACCCGAGAAAGAGAAGAGGAGAGCTGTCACCATCTCCCAATCTACCCCAAGGGGTGGAAGAGAGAGTGTTTGCTTCGTTTCTGCCACAGATACAAACCCTAGGACGTGCAAGTCCTTAAATAGGGCATAAAAATAACATAAAACAAGTCCAAGCCCATAAAAACAAAAGAAAACCGGTCCAAGCCCACTTAGAATGGCGCTCAGCGGTATTTTACCGCTGAGCGGTACTAGCGCATGATCCATTTTGCCCCCCAGCTGCTGTTTTGCCCCTCAGCGGTGATTTCGGCACCCGAAAAGTGCCGCTCAGCGGTATTTTTCCGCTCAGCGCCACTCGGTCAGACTTTTTCTACGTTCTGGTTGGTTTTTCAGCATTCTGGTTGACTGGTTGACTTTTCTGGTTGACTGGTTGACTTTTCTAGTTTCTAGTTGACTTTTCAGCACTTCAATCATTCGGTATTTCAATTCTTCTTTCAAATCATTCAATTAGCCTACAAAATCAAGGGAATCTTGCACAAAACCATTAAATTCACTTTCAACTCTCTTATTCTCAAAACTAAAGCAATAATATGAGTTCAAGCTAGTTTCTAAGTCTTAAAGGTTGCTTTTGGTATCAAATTTAAGCATAAAAATAACGGTTTTTCAACCGTTATCACAACCCCAAACTTAAAACTTTGCTTGTCCTCAAGCAAACAAGATGTAACTCAATCTTCCATCAATCCATATAATGGTTCACCACATTCAAAAATCCTTCTTTCAAGACAAGTAAATACTCAATTTAGCTCATCATCAAGACTTCAATCAAGATGTGCACATGCTTTTAGTGATCACTCAAACACATACTATCCAACAAATGCTATTTTCATGAATGATCAATTAACTAAGCAAAGATGTTCTTATGTGTTCATGGAATCTATCCTCACTAGATAAAGTGTTTCACTCAAACACATAAGTGTATAGGAGATATTCACTCATTCACTCTACTATTACAATGTCACATGAATCAACTTTGCCTTTCATTTAACCACAATCAAAAACACTTACTAGCAAGCATCATCACAAGGACTTTTCTATGGCTTATAACGTGGCTGGGCTAACAAGAAAATTGGTTTTTCTAGATCACAAAACCCTTGAGTTAAGAGAAACATATAAACACAATCATTCTTATTTATTCCCAACTTTCTTTTGCATTGAGCTTTGCTTTTTCTTTTCTTTTCTTTCTCTTTTTCTTTTTCTTTTCACATACTTAATTCTTAGCTCTTAGCTCAATGCTTTCAATTTCCCTTTCTATTTTCCAACAACCCCAAACTTGAACATTTGTCAATACCACAAAATATTTTCTACTTAACTCAAGGTAAAGCTTTTCAACAAGGGTTTTCAAATCATGTTCAAGGCTAGAGGTTCAAAGGATATAACACATAGTGTTCTCTTTTAGTGGGCTCAATTTATGAATTTGGCTAATAGAAGGGTTATCAACAAATGGCCTTGATCATATGATGCAAACAAGCAAGTAATTCAATCATAGAAAACCTGGGCAAAGTCATTCATGCTTTCACAGTAATAGTATTCAACAATAACAACTCTGGAGCTCAAAACCTCACATATAAGCTCATTCACATTCCACATATAACATCCTGCTTAGAATCATAATCACAATCATAACATCTTGCATTTGTTCACAATGCTTGTGAACCACCTGTATAAGCATATAATGTGCACATTCTCAACATCAATCAATATCAAAGCATCATCAGGCATTACTTATCAAACAACAATCATAAGCAAACCATCATAACAGACAAAAGTTTCCAATTGAGTACATCAAATCCTATTCTAAAAACAAAAGTGATTGATAAAACAAATCCTACTCTAGTGCTTTGAAAAACTCAGCCCCATCAATGATGCTCTCTCCCAACCCCAAACTTAGATGGAAAACTAGTGAGAAAGTGAGTGGAAGGGAGATTTTCTAAAGAGGAATGAAAGGAAAAATGTAGAGAACCTTTGAAAAAGTGTTTAGGAGTGTGTGTGTAGAGAAGAATATGGAAATAGAGGCCACAACGTGACTTAGGGTATAAAAATACCCTAATGGGCTCGGGTTCCGCTAAGGGGCAATCTAAGCCCCTTTTACGATACCACCGCTCAGCGGCAATTTGCCGCTCAGCGGCACTTTCGTGTTGTGCTTTTCTTCTTCCTAGCTTACCCTAGGTGCCTTCTACTCATGCCCCTCACTTGCTCCCTGCAATTAATTTCTCAAATCACTCAAACATTCAATCCCTATCATGCAACTAAAGCAGAATCAAAACAAACAATACAGATAAAATCAATCAACTGGGTTGCCTCCCAGGTAGCGCTTGTTTAACGTCACGAGCCTGACCCAAAATCCTCCAGCACCCTTCAGTAGATGCAAATCTTTCTTACCAACACCCATCAGTAGGTGTATACAAACATAGTATCCTTCAGTAGATACTCTTACCGCCTAACATCCATCAGTAGATGTAAACCCTGTAACAAACTTATAACAAAACAAAAATACCCAAAGTTCAAAATTACATCACCAAACCAAAATTAAAAGTTCTTAAATCACTGGGTTGCCTCCCAGCAAGCGCTCTTTTAACGTCACTAGCTTGACCCAATAAAGCTCAATGTTCCTTCTTCTTTTTCTTCTTCTTTCTACTGAACTTCTTCAGAAATTTGATCAAACCAGGAACCTGTTGCAGTGTCTCAATCATAGGAACTTTAATCTCCAATTTCTTGAAGATTTCCATAAAGCACTTGAATTTCTTTTCCTTCCTATGATTCTTCTTTAGATGAGGATGTGATTTTTCATATGATTTCTTCTTCTTTCCTCTCATCTTCTTTTTCTTCCTTTTTCTCTCCCTAAATTTTCTCTTTTTCTTTTCTTTTATTTTTTTCTTCCCTTTTCTTTTTCTTTTCAACTTCTTTATTTTCACACAAATTTTCTTTCTCTCTTCTCTCTCAACCACTTCTTTCTCTTTTTCTTCATCTTTATTTCTCTCACTCAATTCTTCTTTTTCTTTTCTCTCTATCTTTTCCTCATCGCCCCCTATTTTTTTCTCATCAAGAATCTTGTCACTTTCAGTGATAATGGCTTGCCCTTCCTCCTTAGGGTTAACTTCAGTATTAACCTCATCATTCAATCTCTGACTAATGGAATGAAGCTGCATCTCCATCCTTTTACATGATTCTTCAATGCTTTTCTGAGTAGCGTCAGAATTTTTCAAAAATTGTTGAAGGGTGTCATCCAAACTTCCTGATAGAAAGGTTTGTTGCTGTTGCTTGTTAAATTGCCCAGTTTGTCCAGCTTGCCCACTTTGTTCCTGACCAATACTTGGGTGTGGTTTCCACCCTTGATTGTAGCTCCCTTGACGGTACTGATTGGTCATGTAGTTTACATCCTCTACGGCTTCAACTGGAAAGGCACATTGACCATTGATATGGTCACCTCCACACAATTCGCATAACTGGGATTCTACCTGTGCAACAGTCTTTAACTCTTGTGGCAATTGTTCAAGTATCTTTGAGAGATTCTCCAATTGTTGAGTTATTAACTTGTTCTGAGCTATCAAGGCATCATTGGATTGCAACTGTAGAACTCCTTTTTGTTGAATAGGAGCTCCTCTTTCACTGTTCCACTTATTATTATTAGTAGTCATGTTTTCAATTATTTCTGTGGCTTCCTCTGGAGTCTTCCATTTGATATTGCCTCCAGCTGAGGCGTTAAGCATCATCATGGTTTGTGAACCAAGACCTCCAAGGAAGATTAGGACTACTTCTCCTTCGTTAAATCCATGCGTGGGAGTCTTTCGTAATAGGCTTTTATACCTGTCCCATGCATGCCCCAGTGATTCTTCCATGCCTTGTCTAAATGAAGAGATCTCTTGCTTCCCTTTGTTGATTTTAAAGCTTTGTTGCTGCCATTGTTGTTGTGGTTGGTTCTCAAATTGTCCGGCAGCTTGCCAAAATTGGCTTTGATCCATGCTTGAGTCATGTTCCCACCAGTGGTTGAGATTACTTTGGTAGATTTGAGTGCCCATATAGTTAAATTCTTGACCAAATTGCATTCTGCAGACATTAGGCACAAAACCCTAAAAACAATTGTTAGCAAAAATAAAAAGATAGAGAAAAAAAAATAAAAAATCAAAGGATATAATTGAAAAGATAAGAAGATAGGAAATAAAAACAGAAAAAATAAAAACAGAAAAATAAAATAAAATAAAATAAAAACAGAAAAATAAAATAAAATAAAAACAGAAAATAAAATAAAATAAAATAAAATAAAATAATAACCAAAAAAATAAAAACAGAAAATAAAAACAGAAATTCAAAATTAAAGTCAAAGATAATCAATAATCACACAAATTAACCAGTTAAACCAGAGTCCCCGGCAACGGCGCCAAAAACTTGATGGACAAATTTATGAACACCAAATTATGATGTCACAAACTTGTTTTCAATCGGCAAGTATGACCGAATCGTTCAAGTAATAAACTTGGTTAGACCAAGTATCGTTCTTCCCAAAGGACTCACGGCCTAGTTTAGTTATGTGGTTTCTTGATTAGCTAAGACTTACAAACGAAATATTTGGAGTTTAATATGCAAGACAGAAAATAAACATGTATGCATGAAGTTTTGATCAATGGCAAAAAGCAAAAGATAAACACTTTCAATGAAATATATGATATGAATATGTTGTTGGGGGTCAATTTCATCTTATCCACTCTCATATATTTAGGAATTCAACATTCAAATCATCATTGTTAATGCCACTCTCTAAAGTACCTTTCTAGAAGGCTTCTCCCTAATCACGAGTTCATACAATTCCTAGCATTCCTAATGATCAGTTCATAAGTGCAGGAGCTTAACGACAACCAATATCATATTGGGAGAAATTCCCCGGATCTAGACTTCCCCGTACGTGCCCGTATCGACAAAACCAATAATCATGCATCGAATGAGTTAAACAATGCAAGCATTAAGCAAAGAGGAAAAACCCTAACTAATGATGAAAGAAAGCATAAGTCTTAATTAAAAGATGTAAAAATAGATTCCATATATGAGAGTTTCACAAGATTACATTGATTCCCCAACAAACATACAGAGTTTAGTTGACCATATTCATGGTGAACCTAAATGAATTACAATGAAAGAATGAAAGAATAAACCCGAGAAAGAGAAGAGGAGAGCTGTCACCATCTCCCAATCTACCCCAAGGGGTGGAAGAGAGAGTGTTTGCTTCGTTTCTGCCAAAGATACAAACCCTAGGACGTGCAAGTCCTTAAATAGGGCATAAAAATAACATAAAACAAGTCCAAGCCCATAAAAACAAAAGAAAACCGGTCCAAGCCCACTTAGAATGGCGCTCAGCGGTATTTTACCGCTGAGCGGTACTAGCGCATGATCCATTTTGCCCCCCAGCTGCTGTTTTGCCCCTCAGCGGTGATTTCGGCACCCGAAAAGTGCCGCTCAGCGGTATTTTTCCGCTCAGCGCCACTCGGTCAGACTTTTTCTACGTTCTGGTTGGTTTTTCAGCATTCTGGTTGACTGGTTGACTTTTCTAGTTTCTAGTTGACTTTTCAGCACTTCAATCATTCGGTATTTCAATTCTTCTTTCAAATCATTCAATTAGCCTACAAAATCAAGGAAATCTTGCACAAAACCATTAAATGCACTTTCAACTCTCTTATTCTCAAAACTAAAGCAATAATATGAGTTCACGCTAGTTTCTAAGTCTTAAAGGTTGCTTTTGGTATCAAATTTAAGCATAAAAATAACGGTTTTTCAACCGTTATCAGTATCTTTGGCAGAAACGAAGCAAACACTCTCTCTTCCACCCCCTTTGAAGGAGGATCTTGGATGCTCAGGCTACCTCTTCACCTTTCTAGGGTTTTATCTTTCATTCTTTCATTATTGTTCATCTAGGTTCACCATGAATATGGCGAACTAAACCTTGTATGTTTGTTGGGGAATCAATGTAATCTTTTGAAGCTCCATATATGGAATTTGTGCTTGCATCTTAATCTAAGATTTATGCTTTCCTTCATCATTAGTTAGGGTTTTTCCTCTTTGCCTAATGCTTGCTTTGTTTAACTCATTCAATGCATGATTATTGATTTTGTCGATACGGGAACGTACGGGGAAGTCTAGATCCGGGGAATTACTCCCAATATTATATTGGTTGTCGTTAAGCTCCTGTGCTAAAAAAACTAATTATTAGGAATGCTAGGAATTGTATGAACTCGTAATTAGGGAGAAGCCTTCTTGAAAGGTAATTTAGAGAGTGGCATTAACAATGATGACTTGAATGTTGAATTCCTAAAATATATGAGAGTGGATAAGATGAAATTGACCCCCAACAACATATTCATCAATATATTTCATTGAAAGTGTCTGTCTTTTGTTTTAGCCATTGATCAACCTCATGCATACATGTTTATTTTCATCTTTTGCATAGTAAAATCCAATTATTTTGTTCTTAAGTCTTAGCTAATCAACAAATCACATAACTAAACTAGGCCGTGAGTCCTTTGGGAGAACGATACTTGGTCTTACCGAGTTTATTACTTGAAACGATTCGGTCATACTTGCCGATTGTTAAACAAGTTTGTGACATCATATTTTGGTGATCATAAATTTGTCCATCACTCAGCAGGAGGAAACATTAAATGGAAAACTCCAGAGGAAGCAACAGAAATTATTGAAAATATGGCTATGATGACAAATTTATGAACACCGAAAAACGGCGCCACAAACTTGTTTAACAATCGGCAAGTGTGACCGAATCGTTTCAAGTAATAAACTCGGTAAGACCAAGTATCGTTCTCCCAAAGGACTCACGGCCTAGTTTAGTTATGTGATTCGTTGATTATTTAAGACTTAAGAAAGAAATAAGTGGAGCTTAATATGCAACACAGAAAATAAACATGTATGCATGAATTTGATCAATGGATAAAACAAAATACAAACACTTCAATGGAATATATGGATGAGTATGTTGTTGCGGTTATCAATTTCATCTTATCCACTCTCATATACTTTAGGAATTCAACATTCTTTTCATCATTGTTAATGCCACTCTCTAAATTACCTTGCAAGAAGGCCTATCCCTAATTACGAGTTCATACGATTCCTAACATTCCTAATAATTAGTTCTTTTAGTGCAGGAGCTTAACGACAACCAATATACTATTGAGAGAAATTCCCCAGATCTAGACTTCCCCGTAAGTTCCCGTATAGACAAAATCAATAATCATGCATTGAATGAGTTAAACAAAGCAAGCATTGAGCAAAGAGGAAAAACCCTAACTAATGATGAAAGAAAGCATAGGTCTTAAATATAAGATTGAAAAACAAATTCCATATATGAGAGTTTCACAAGACTACATTGATTCCCCAACAACAATACAAGGTTTAGTTCACCATATTCATGGTGAAACTAGATGAATAATAATGAAAGAATGAAAGATAAAACCCTAGAAAGGTGAAGAGGTAGCCTGAGCATCCAAGATCCTCCTTCAAAGGGTGTGGAAGAGAGAGTGTTTGCTTCGTTTCTGCCAAAGATACAAACCCTAGGACGTCCTAAAGCTTATATACTATTCTAAAATTACAGAAAATTTAGGCCCAAGCCCATAAGTGTGCCGCTCAGCGGTAAAGTACCGCTCAACGGTAAGTGCGTGAGTTGGTTTCTTCCCCTCAGCGGCCATTTTGCCCCTCAACGGATCCCCCGTGAGCTTCTGAGTGCCGCTCAGCGGCAGTTTACCGCTGAGCGGCAGTTGCGGCTTCTCCTTTTGCACTTTTTGATGTCTTTTCTGATTTCAACTCTCTCCTTCTTCACTTCTTTCACCAAATTCACCTTAAAACCTGCACAAAAACACTGAAATCAAGCATAAACCTGTCCAGCTCTCTTATTTATGAAAATATGAATAAAAGCATGATTTCAAGCTAGTTTCTAAGTGTTAAAAGTTGCTTTTAGTATCAATTTCAAGCATGAAAATAACAGTTTTTCAACTGTTATCAGGCTACTAGTGATAATGAGCTCAACTGTGAAAGATGAGCTCCTATGCAACAGAAAGGAGTTCTACAATTACAGACACATGATGCCTTGCTAGCACAAAATAAAATTCTAACTCAACAGCTGCAGACTCTTACTAAAACACTTGCACAATTGCCTAAAGAGTTGAAAACTGCTGCACAGGTACAATCTCAGTTGTGTGAATTATGTGGAGGCGACCATATCAATGGTCAATGTGCCTTTCCAGCAGAAGCCGTGGAGGATGTGAATTACATGACCAATCAATACCGTCAAGGGAACTACAATCAAGGGTGGAAACCACACCCAAGCATTGGTCAAGGGCAAACTAGGCAAGCTGGTCAATTTAATAAGCAGCAGCAGCAACCCACCTTATGGCAGCAGATTTCTATGCTTAATGAAAGGTCCATGAGGATGGAAGACACTCTTAATAATTTCATACAGAAAACTGAGTCTACCCAAAAGAGCACTGAAGCTGCTATCAAGAATTTGGAGATTCAGATGGGGCAGATCACCAAGCAGGTGGAAGAAAGGCCAAATAGAAATTTTGGGGCTAATACTGAGGTTAACCCCAGAGAAGAATGCAAGGTGGTAGAGAGTGCTAAAAATGAGATATTTGAGTTAGACAAAGGAGAAACAGAAGAGAAAAGAGAAATAGAGAGCAAAAATACTTCTCCTTTTCCAATACATCAAGGGAAACAACTGGATTTCACAGAATTATTCAAGATGGTGGATAATGATGCACCTTGGGAGCAGATTCTACAACAAATTACGGTTTACACTAAATCTGATGAAGACGTCTCTACAAAGAAAAGACGTAGAGATGATGAGGCAAAGAAGTGTAAAACTTTTAAAAAGGAGCCATTCCCCCCAAAAGCAACAGATCCAAGAGGCTTTTCTATCCCTTGTACCATATGGAAGAAAAGGATTAAAAAAGCTCTTCTTGATTTAGGTTCAAGTGTTAACTTGATACCTTACTCTTTACTGGAGCAAATCGGCGATGTTAATATGAAACCTGTAAAGGTTAATTTAGTAATGGCCGATGGAGCTTCAAAGGAACCATGTGGGATTGTAGAGGACATCATAGTTTGTGTTGGAAAACTCTAGTTCTTGGCAGACTTTGTGGTGATGAAGATGGAGACAGAAAAGATACCCATCATTCTTAGAAGACCATTTATGAAAACGGCCAAAGCTATCATTGATGTAAACGAAGGTATAGTGGTGCTCCAGGACCGAGAGGAGAGAGTTGTTGTAGATGTCTTTAAAGATAAGACTGATGAGTCAATATTTTATCGATTTCACTTAGTTGATTGTGCCGAATTTAATCAGGGAATTGTGCTTAAATGTCCAGTATTTTTCCATTTTTGCTAATTGTGCTTAATTTGACCAAAAATTCTTATTTTAATTAATTTTAATTATTTGAGCTAATTATTTTCATCATTGACTGCAGGAAAAATTTTGGAAAAATTTTAGGACATTTGGAAGAAAATTTATTTGCACACTGTGTTATTTTTGGAAGAAGCTACGCTCCATTCATTTATTTTTAGCGAAAGATGTGCTGATCCGTTTTGGAGAAAGGAGTTTAATTTTTTTGTTGGGCTTTTTGACTGCGATTTCATATACTGAATAGCAAAGGCAGCAGCAACTCCACTCATTCAATTATTCATTCATGGGCCCATGGACTATTCATTTTGATAAGCCAACCAAGGATACGTTGGAAATGTGGTATGCACGGCTGGAAGTTGAATGTGGACTAAGTAATTAATTTGGTCTGCACGGAGAAGGAATTTGATCACATCCAATAAGTGGCATCCAACAAAGCACACGTTCACATGGGATTGCAAAATGCTAAGGTGAATTTTATTGAGTTAGTGAAAGTGGTGTCACGGCACATTCATTTTGGCAGCAAAAACCACATATTTTGGAATCAAAGTGGGGGCCACACTTGTTGAAAGATCACGGTTTCTTTGAGAGACAAGGTGCAGCGGTCCAGTAACTTGGGAAGTGGTATGGCCTGATGCGGATTCGGTCCAGCAGCTTGAGGAAAGAACACAGCTGCTGCTGTAACAGCCTGGATGCTGTCACGGCCAGGAGGTGCACGGTGGGAACAACAGCAAAGCCTTGGTCCAAAGAGAAAGAAGCTAATCCAGCAGAGTGGAAAAGGGAGGCTGGACGTGAAGAGGGTGTCTCGGCCTTGCTTGAAGAAGAACACCACGGCCCAGCAGAAGCAACATGCACGTACAGCGGCCTGGTCCAGAGAGGATGGAGAACGTGTGCAGCAGCCACACGCAAAAGTCCAGCACCCAGCAGCTTAGAGGTTCACGGTGGTGAAGGAAGGAGAATGAGCAGCCACCGAGAGCAAGAAAGAACACAGCTCCACCATCCAGCACGTCCAGCTGCCACCGAGAGGGAGATCTTCATCCATCGGCTGGAGCACCAGTCCAGAATCCTCCACCGTTCCAGCACCGTGAAGCTTGATGGAATAAGGGTATCAGGGAGCAACACACGCTGATTCACATCCAGCAGAAGCAGCAAGCTTCGTCCAGCAGCAGAGAAGATGGCAGCAAGGGACTGGTCCACGTAAAGGTTGAGTGGTGCTCTTGGACGGCTGGAAGAAGAGCCCGCATAGAGACATACACGGCTGAATGGAATGGAGAAGAGAAGCAAACAGCTGAACTGCAAAAAAAAGCACAAGTTGCACTGATTTACTTTTGGAAGCAGAGAGGAGAACACGGTGATTATTCTGGAGAAAAGAAAGCAAGACATGGAGGGCCCACCTTTGTTGACTTTTAGCATAGATTGAAGAAAAAAACAAAGGTGCTAGGGAGACAAACACACGGAAAAGCTGCTGAAAAAGCACAATTTTATTTTTGTCTTTCTTGGAAAAGCATCTCACAGCAGCAATAAAAGGGGAGTGGGAGCAGCCTTCAGAGAGTAGTCACGGCCTGGGAGAGAACCTCTCTTCAGAGAGCCCAGTAGTGTAGTTCCAAAAATGTAATGTAGTGTAGTGTAGTGTAGAGTAGAGAGAATAGGGAGCTTGGTAGTGGAATGCCGTGAGCGAGAGGGGGCTGGAATTCTCTGTCCAGCAGAGAGAACAGTGCTGGAAAATTCACGGTAGTAGGAGCTGGAACAGTAGGAGCTTGGCACAGTGTAGAATGGAAGGATACGGTTGAGAGCTGTGGTGTACGGTTCCAATTTTATTTTCCTTGTTGTAATGAATTAAATTTCAATGCACAATTTGATTTAATTTCCTGTACTGAAACTTCAATCCTGTTTTACTGTTTTATTTACTGATGTCATTTAAATTCTGTTGCAATTTAATTTCTGTTGTTGTTTGGCTGCAATTTAACTTTTACTGTTGTTTGCACTGTGTTGTTGATTATTTCACTTTAAATCATTCACTGTAATTTTGTTCTCTGTATTTTTTCTCTGTATTTTGCTGCTGTAATGTTGATTCTGTTTTCATATTTGAAATTTACTGTTTTCTGTTTTTACTGTTTACTGTATTTTCAGTTTCTGTATTTTCGTTTTCTGTTCCAGATCTGTTTTTACTGTTTCATGTTGCTGTAATTTCGTTTTTATTGTACCAATTTCGTTTTTTTTTACTGTTTAATTTCGTTTTACTGTACTACATTTTACTTCACCGTATTTAATTTGGCATTATTTAAATTCCAGTTCATTTTAATATTCTCTCAACCAAAAACAATCACAAACCCCCCCTACGTGTTCGACCTGAGACTCGAACCACATTTGGTCCTTGAGAGACGACCTAGGAGTCACTTCCTAGCTTATACTGCATTAATTTTGCAATCAACTTTTGTGTGAGGTGCGACCCTCTCAATAGAGACGCAAACACAGGAGGAAGAAGCTAGTTATAAAGCTGCATTTCAAGATGCACACATGACTAGCCATAAAGATGAAAAGCCCAAGGTTACAGGTAACCATTGTTTGTTGTTTCAGGTGCATAAAGGAGAACAGATTGGAAGAGGAGGAAAAGTTCCTGATGACTGGAATAAAGGAAGACCCCAACTTGGTACACCTGTGAGAATCAAAAACAAGTTGTGGGTTGTGAAAGGCTATAAAGAGAAGGAGATGATAGAGATAGAGTCTCCACATTCTAGAAAAATTAAAGCAGTACACAGGAAACAACTGATGAGTTGGTGGGACAAGAACATCAACTATGAAGAAGGAATTTGAACTTTACTAGGTCAAGCTAATGACGTTAAAAGAGCGCTTGCTGGGAGGCAACCCAGTGATTTAAAAACTTTTGATTTTGTTTTGTAACTTTTAATTTGTGGACATTATATTTGTAAATACTTTAATGGATATAGCATCTACTGAAGGATGCTAGGTGGTTAAGTATCTACTGAAGGATACTAAGTTTGTAACACCTACTGATGGGTGTTGGTAAGTCTGTAACACCTACTGATGGGTGTTGGTAAGAAAATTCTGCACCTACTAATGGGTGTTGGTAAGATTGTAACACCTACTGATGGGTGTTGGTGGATTTTGGGTCAGGCTCGTGACGTTAAACAAGTGCTACCTGGAAGGCAACCCAGTTGATTGATTGTTTTTGTTTGTTTCATTATAGTAGTATAATAGGGTTGTGCATAAGTAACCTGAGAATTGAATTGCAGGGAACCAGTGTGGGGCATGTTTAGGAGGCACGTAGGTTAAGAAAAGAAGGAGAAGAGCACTTCACGAAAGTGCCGCTGAGCGGTACTATCGCAAAGTGGGCTTTAGTTTCCCCTTAGCGGGACCCGAGCCCATTAGGGTATTTTTATACCCTAAGCTGCGCAAATGCTCTCACTTTCAGGCTCTTCTCTGCACAAACACTCCCACATACCTTTTCCAAGGTTCTCCACATCTTTTACCTCTTGTCTTTTGAAAAATTTCTCTTCCACTCACTTTCTCACTAGTGTTTCATCTAAGTTTGGGGTTGGAAGAGAGCATCTTAGCTTGGAAGCATTCTCATTGCATCTAGTATCTCCACCCAAGTAAGTAAAAGCATTTTGTTCGTTTTAGGGTTCTTGATTTTGAATGTGATTGTCAAAGCATGAATATTTAGGGGTTTTGATTTCGATGCATGATTTGATGATATAATTGATGTTTGAACCGATTAAACTGCATGATTTTGATCTGGAAAACTGAAAATTGCATTTGGGTGTTGTTAGGACAACTTAAAAAGAGGTTTTTCAAAACTCTGCAGAGTTACCGCTCAGGGGTAAATTGCCGCGGAGCGACACTCTGCCAGACCTGAAATTTTTAAAAATTTGTGTTTTGGAATGTGGCACTGGTGGCGCTGAGGGGTAATTCTGACCCTTAGCGGTGGTTTAGCTTCGAAAGGAGTTGTATTCTGTGTTTTACTAATGATTAACATCATGTTCTGTGGTTTTGTATCTGTGTTTGATTGCAGGAATGGCATCCTCTTCAGGAAAAAGATTGAAAACCATGGCAACCAAGAGAAAGGAAAAGGAACCAGAACAACCCCATTCTAGTAGGTTCCTCTCTTGGAAACATGAGAAGCACTTCAAGGTGGTGCAAGACAGGAGACTCTTTATGGAGAGAAAAGTTGGAAAGATACCTAATTTTGCTCCTCAATTTGGAGAGCAATTGTTAGGGAATGACTGGGGAAAGCTAGCCACATATCCTGCACCTGCCAACATAGCTGTGGTAAAAGAATTCTACACCAATGCAAAGAAGATTGGTGATCATCCAGCTGAAAATTATTTGGGCTATGTCAGAGGCCATGCTATCAGGTATGATCTTGATTATATTAATAACTTCCTGGATACAGTGTGGGCTGGTGAGCAGTGCCAGTTTGCTCTTTGCATGGAGGAAGGGGATGATTTTGAGGATGTAGAGAGAGTACTATGTATACCTGGAGGACACTTCCAAAGGAATAGATCTGGTTCAGTGGTAAACATTAGGAGGACTGATCTGACTCCTCTTGCAAAGTATTGGATGGCATTTTCTCATGCCAACATTCAGCCATGTTCACATGTGTCAGATATTACTCTCAGCAGGGCACTCTTCATCTACTGTGCTATCAGGAACTTAAGAACGAAATAATTGAAGTTTAATATGCAAAAAAGAAAATAAACATGTATGCATGAGGTTTTGATCAATGGCAAAAGCAAAAGACAAGCACTTTCAATGAAATATATATATGAATATGTTGTTGGGGGTCAATTTCATCTTATCCACTCTCATATATTTTAGGAATTCAACATTCAAATCATCATTGTTAATGCCACTCTCTAAAGTACCTTTCAAGAAGGCTTCTCCCTAATTACGAGTTCATACAATTCCTAGCATTCCTAATAATTAGTTCATCAAGTGCAGGAGCTTAACGACAACCAATATAATATTGGGAGAGATTCCCCGGATCTAGACTTCCCCGTACGTTCCCGTATCGACAAAATCAATAATCATGCATTGAATGAGTTAAACAAAGCAAGCATTAAGCAAAGAGGAAAAACCCTAACTAATGATGAAAGAAAGCATAAATCTTAGATTAAGATGCAAGCACAAATTCCATATATGAGAGCTTCAAAAGATTACATTGATTCCCCAACAAACATACAAGGTTTAGTTCACCATATTCATGGTGAACCTAGATGAACAATAATGAAAGAATGAAGGATAAAACCCTAGAAAGGTGAAGAGGTAGCCTGAGCATCCAAGATCCTCCTTCAAAGGGGTGGAAGAGAGAGTGTTTGCTTCGTCTTTGCCAAAGATACCAAACCCTAAGACATCTAGGTCTTTAAATAGGACATAAAAATAATAGAAAACGGGTCCAAGCCCAAACAGATCATAAAATCGCAGAAAACTGGCCCAAAACTCGTATGGTTGACTTTTTCCGTATTCTGGTTGACTGGTTGACTTTTTGGTTGACTGGTTGACTTTTTCTGGTTGACTGGTTGACTTTTCTGGTTTCTGGTTGACTTTTCTGATTCCATCTCTCTCCTTCTTCATTTCTTTCACTAAATTCACCTTAAAACCTGCACAAAAACACTGAAATCAAGCATAAACCTGTCCAGCTCTCTTATTTATGAAAATATGGATAAAAGCATGATTTCAAGCTAGTTTCTAAGTGTAAAGGTTGCTTTTTGTGTCAATTTTAAGCATGAAAATAACAGTTTTTCAACTGTTATCAGATAGCTGATGAGATTAGTGCGTGTGCCAATACCTCAAATAACAAAGCACCCCTAGGACATCCATCCTTAATCACTCACCTTTGCA
Source organism: Vigna umbellata (assembly GCF_029865625.1). Lineage (NCBI taxonomy): Eukaryota > Viridiplantae > Streptophyta > Magnoliopsida > Fabales > Fabaceae > Vigna > Vigna umbellata. The sequence goes on along the minus strand of NC_142165.1, from coordinate 37,541,406 downwards.
AGATAGCTGGGGTGGACACTTCTGCTCCACCATTTGAGAGGCCAAGAAAAGCCATTGATGAGGCCTATTACAGATAGTACTGTGGAGGTGAGGATGCAGCTCAGCCAGTTCCACCACGCCGTGCTCGCAGAGAGAGAGGGCCAGCACAGAGCCAGACATCTGCTGAGACACATGAAGCAGAACCGTTCCAGATGAGGGACATGTACATGTCTCTTATAGGTGCTCAGTTACAGTCCATTCATAGAGGGCAAGTGGCTACTGCTGAGATGATTGTGGGGATGTATGATACACCTCCAGCTCACAGGTGGACTATGGAGGAATTCCATAATGTGGTAGCTTGGCCAGAGGAGCCGGTGCAAGGAGGAGGAGCTGGAGCAGCTGAAGCTTCAGCTAAAGAGATGGAAGAAGATGAAGCTGATGATGATGATGCATTTGAAGATGCTGAAGATGAGGAAGAAGAAGAAGATACAGAGGACAGCTAAGACTGATGAGGAGCTGAGATAGCATTTACTGATAAATGCTATCATATGATTATGCTTTTGTGGTTTAAGTTTTCTGAACTTATTTGTTTTTGCTTTTAGATTAGGGTTTGATGTACTCTATTGAACACCTGGTTTGATGATGGTTTGCTATTCACTGTGGTTGTGTGATAAGTAATACTGAATGATGCTTATTGATTGATTGATGTTGAGATGATGTGCACATTAAAATGCTTATACAGGTGATTCACAAGCTTTGTGAACAAATGCATGATATCATGATTGTGATTGTGAAATTAAGGAGGATGTGTATGTCAAATGTGAATGAGCTTATATGTGAGGTTTTGAGCTCCAGAGTTGTTATTGTTGAAGGCTATTACTCTGAAAGCATGAATGATTTTGCCCAGGTTTTTCTATGATTGAATCAATTGCTTGTTTTGCATCATATGATCAAGGCCGTTTGTTGGAAACCTTTTTATTGGCCAAATTCGTAAAATTAGCCTACTTAAAGAGAACACTTTGTGTTCTATCCTTTTGAACCCTTAGCCTTGAACATACACTGAAACCCTTGATTGAAAATCTTTACCTTGAGTTAAGTAGAAGATCTTGTGTGATATTGTTAAATGTTCAAGTTTGGGGTTGTTGGGAAAACATGAAAAGCATTGAGCTAAGAGTTAAAAAGTAAGAATATACAAAGAAAAAGAAAAGAAAAGAAAAAGAAGCAAAGCTCAATGCAAAGGCAAAAGAAAGTTGGGAATGAATAAGATGATTGTGTTGTTATGATTCTCTTAACTCAAGGATTTTGTGATCCAGAAAAACCAATTTTCTTGTTAGCCCAGCCACATTATAAGCCATTGAAAAGTCCTTGTGATGATGCATGCTTGTGAATGTTTTTGATTGTGGTAAAATGAAAGGCAAAGTTGATTCAGGTGACATTGTGATAGTAGAGTGAATGAGTGATTACCTTTTATACACTTGTGTGTTGAGTGAAATACTTTACCTAGTGAGGAAATATTCCATTAGCACATGAACATCCATGCTTAATTGATTGGTCATTCATGAAAAAGAGCATTTGTTGGGTATTAACTGATTTTGTGAAACACTAAAGCATGTGCACATCTTGATTGAAATCTTGATCATAAGTTTGATTGATGTTTTTACTTATCTTGAAAAGAAGATTTTTGAATGAAGTGAACCATCATATGAATTGGTTGAAGATGGAGTTACATCTTGTTTGCTTGAGGACAAGCAAAGTTCTAAGTTTGGGGTTGTGATAACAGTTGAAAAACTGTTATTTTCATACTTAAAATTGATACTAAAAGCAACCTTTATACTTAGAAACTAGCTTGAAATCATGCTTTTCTTCATATTTTCAGAAATAAGAGAGCTGGACAGGTTTATGCTTGATTTCAGTGTTTTTGTGCAGGTTTTAAGGTGAATTTGGTGAAAGAAGTGAAGAAGGAGAGATATGGAATCAGAAAAGACAGCAAAAAGTGCAAAAGGAGAAGCCGAAGTCACCGCTCGACGGCAGTTTACCGCTGAGCGGCACTCAGGAGCTCACGGGAGGACCGTTGAGGGGCAAAATGGCCGCTGAGGGGAAGAAACGTGACACGCACTTACCGCTGAGCGGCACTTTAATGGGCTTGGACCTAATTTTCTGTAATTTACGAATAATATATAAGCTTTAGGGTTTCCTAGGGTTAGGTATCTTTGGCTGGAACGAAGCAAACACTCTCTCTTCCACCCCTTTGAAGGAGGATCTTGGATGCTCAGGCTTCCTCTTCACCTTTTTAGGGTTTTATCTTTCATTCTTTCATTGTAATTCATCTAGGTTCACCATGAATATGGTGAACTAAACTCTGTATGTTTGTTAGGGAATCAATGTAATCTTTTGAAACTCTCATATATGGAATCTGTTTTTACATCTTTTAATTAAGATCTATGCTTTCTTTCATCATTAGTTAGGGTTTTTCCTCTTTGCGTAATGCTTGCATTGTTTAACTCATTCGATGCATGATTATTGGTTTTGTCGATACGGGCGCGTACGGGGAAGTCTAGATCCGGGGAATCTCTCCCAATATTATATTGGTTGTCGTTAAGCTCCTGCACTTGATGAACTAATTATTAGGAATTCTAGGAATTGTATGAACTCGTAATTAGGGAGAAGCCTTCTTTAAAGGTACTTTAGAGAGTGGCATTAACAATGATGATTTGAATGTTGAATTCCTAAAATATATGAGAGTGGATAAGATGAAATTGACCCCCAACAACATATTCACCTATATATTTCATTGAAAGTGCTTGTCTTTTGCTTTTGCCATTGATCAAAACCTCATGCATACATGTTTATTTTCGTCTTTTGCATAGTAAAATCCAATTATTTTGTTCTTAAGTCTTAGCTAATCAACAAATGACATAACTAAACTAGGCCGTGAGTCCTTTGGGAGAACGATACTTGGTCTTACCGAGTTTATTACTTGAAACGATTCGGTCATACTTGCCGATTGTAAAACAAGTTTGTGGCATCATATTTTGGTGATCATAAATTTGTCCATCAAGTTTTTGGCGTCGTTGCCGGGGACCCTGGTTTAACTGGTTAATTTGTGTGATTATTGATTATCTTTGACTTTAATTTTGAATTTCTGTTTTTATTTTCTGTTTTTATTTTTTCGGTTTTTATTTGATTTGATTTGATTTTATTTTATTTGATTTGATTTGATTTTATTTGATTTTACTTTATTTGATTTTATTTTATTTTATTTTATTTTATCTTATTTGATTTTATTTTATTTTATTTTATTTTATTTGATTAGATTTTATTTTATTGATTTGATTTGATTTTATTTTATTTTATTTTGATTTGATTTGATTTGATTTGATTTGATTTTATTTTATTTTATTTTATTTTATTTTTTTTTTTCAGTTATTATTTTATTTTGTTTTATTTTTATTTTCTGTTTTTTGTTTTTATTTATTTATTTATTTTTATTTTTTTTTGTTTTGTTTTCTGTTTATTTTTTCGTTTTCGTTTTTTTTTTGTTTTTTTTATTTTTTTTCTGTTTTCTGTTTTTGTTTTTCTATTTTATGTTTTTATCTTCTATCTTGCTATCTTTTATCTTCTTATCATTTATTCTTTGTATCTTATCTATCTTTTTGTGCTAACAAATATTTTCTAGAGTTTTGTGCCTAATGCTTGCAGGATGCAATTCGGTCAAGAATTTAACTATATGGGCACTCAATTCTTCCAAGGTCAACAAAGAAAGCAAGAGATTTCTTCATTTAAGCAGGGTATGGAAGAATCACTAGGGCATGCATGGGACAGATACAAAAGCTTGCTAAGAAAAACACCCACGCATGGCTTTGAAGATCAGGAAGTAGTCTTAACTTTCCTTGGAGGGCTTGGTTCACAAACCAAGATGATGCTGGACGCCTCAGCAGGAGGCAATATTAAATGGAAAACTCCAGAGGAAGCAACAGAGATTATAGAAAACATGGCTACTAGTGATAATGAGCTACACAATGAGAGAGGAGCTCCTATGCAAAAAGGAGTCCTCCAATTACAGACACATGATGCCCTGCTAGCTCAAAACAAAATTCTAACTCAACAGCTGGAGACTCTGACTAAAACTCTTGCACAATTACCCAAAGAGTTGAAAACTGCTGCACAGGTACAAACCCAGTTGTGCGAATTGTGTGGAGGCGACCATATCAATGGTCAATGTGCCTTTCCAGTTGAAGCCGTAGAGGATGTAAACTACATGACCAATCAGTATCGTCAAGGAAGCTACAATCAGGGGTGGAAACCACACCCAAGTATTGGTCAGCAGCAGCAACCCACCTTATGGCAACAAATGTGTACACTTAATGAAAGATCAACAAGGTTGGAAGAAACTCTTCAGCAATTCATACAGAAAACTGAATCTTCTCAAAAGAGCACTGAAGCCGCTATTAAGAACTTGGAGATTCAAATGGGTCAGATTACCAAGCAATTGGAAGAAAGGCCTGACAAAAATTTTGGGGCTAATACTGAGGTTAACCCCAGGGAAGAGTGTGAAGAGCTAGTGAGTGTAAATGTTGAAAAAGTTGAGTTGGAAAAAGAAGAGAGAGAAGAGAAAGAAGAAGAGAAAATTTGTGTGAAGATTGAGAAAGTGAGTAGAAAAAGAAAAGAAAAAAAGAAAGTGAGAGAAAAGAAAAAGAGGACGAGAGAAAAAAAGAAAGAATCATATGAAAAACCTCTTCATCATCCAAAGAAGTATCATAGGAAGGACAAGAAATTTAAGTGCCTCATGGAAATGTTCAAGAAATTGGAGATTAAAGTTCCTATGATTAAGACATTGCAACAGGTTCCTGGTTTGATCAAATTTCTGAAGAAGTTCAGTAGAAAGAAGAAAAAGAAGATGGAACATGAGCTTTATTGGGTCAAGCTAGTGACGTTAAAAGAGCGCTTGCTGGGAGGCAACCCAGTGATTTAAGAACTTTTAATTTTTGGTTTGGTGATGTAATTTTGAACTTTTGGGTATTTTTGTTTTTGTTATAAGTTTGTTACAGGGTTTACATCTACTGATGGATGTTAGGCGGAAGAGTATCTACTGAAGTATACTAAGTGTGTAACACCTACTGATGGGTGTTGGTGAGAAAATTTTGCACCTACTGATGGGTGTTGGTAAGTTTTTAACACCTACTGATGGGTGTTGGTGAGATTTTAAACACCTACTGATGGGTGTTGGTGGATTTTGGGTCAGGCTCGTGACGTTAAACAAGCGCTACCTGGGAGGCAACCCAGTTGATTGATTGTTTTTGTTTGTTTTATTTTAGTTAGGGTTTGCATAAGTATTTTAAGCATTGAATTGCAGGGAACCAGTGAAGGGCATGTCTAGGAGGCACGTAGGATAAGAAAAGAAGGAGAAGAGCACATCACGAAAGTGCCGCTGAGCGGCAACTTACCGTTGAGCGGTACTATCGCAGATTGGCTTTGGTTGCCCCTTCGGGACCCGAGCCCATTAGGGTATTTTTATACCCTAAGCTGCGTTTTGGTTTCTCTTTTCAGACTCTTCTCTGCACACACACTCCTACATACCTTTTCAATGGTTCTCTACAACTTTTCCCTCATCCCTTTTTAGAAAATCTCCCTTCCACTCACTTGCTCACTAGTTTTCCATCTAAGTTTGGGGTTGGGAGAAAGCATCATTGAAGGGGCTGATTTCTTCATTGTGGTTTACTAATGCTTAACAATGTATCTTTTGGTTTTGTGAATTATGTTTGATGCAGGGATGGCCTCCTCATCGGGCAAAAAGAATCAAGACTATAAGATCCAAGAAGAGGAAGATACAGAGGACAACTTAGATTGATGAGGAGCTGAGATAGCATTTACGGATGAATGCTATCATATGCTTATGTTTTTGTTGGTTTAAGTTTTCTAAAATTATTTATTTTTTGTTTTAGATTAGGGTTTGATGTACTCTATTGGAAACATGGTTTGTTGTGATGGTTTGCTATTAATTGTGATTGTGTGATAAGTAATGCTTGATGATGATTAGTGATTGATTGATGTTGAGATAGATGTGCACATTAAAATGCTTATACAGGTGATTCACAAGCTTTGTGAACAAATGCAGGATATTATGATTGTGATTGTGAAATTAAGCAGGATGTGTATGTCAAATGTGAATGAGCTTATATGTGAGGTTTTGAGCTCCAGAATTGTTATGTTTGAATGTTATTACTTTGAAAGCATGAATGATTTTGCCTAGGTTTTCTATGATTGAATCCGTTGCTTGTTTTACATCATATGGTCAAGGCCGTTTGTTGGAACCCTTTTTATTGGCCAAATTCATAAAGTTAGCCCACTAAAAGAGAACACTTTGTGTTCTATCCTTTGAACCCTTAGCCTTGAACATACACTGAAAACCCTTGATTGAAAATCTTTACCTTGAGTTAAGTAGAAGATCTTGTGTGGTATTGTTAAATGTTCAAGTTTGGGGTTGTTGGGAAAACATGAAAAAGGAAAAGCATTGAGCTAAGAGGTAAAAAAGTAAGAATATGCAAAGAAAAAGAAAAAGAAAAGAAAAAAAGAAAAGAAGCAAAGCTCAATGCAAATGCAAAGGCAAGTTGGGAAGAATAAGAATAATTGTGTTGTTATGACTCTCTTAACTCATGGATTTTGTGATCCAGAAAAACCAATTTTCTTGTTAGCCAAGCCACATTATAAGCCATTGAAAAGTCCTTGCGATGATGCATGCTTGTGAATGTTTTTGATTGTGGTAAAATGAAAGGCAAAGTTGATTCATGTAACATTGTGATAGTGGAGTGAATGAGTGAAACACTTTACCTCTTATACACTTCTGTGTTGAGTGAAACACTTTACCTAGTGAGGAAATATTCCATAAGCACATGAACATCCATGCTTAATTGATTGATCATTCATGAAAAATAGCATTTGTTGGAATTTAAATGACTTTGTGAACACTAAAGCATGTGCACATCTTGATTGAACTCTTGGTCATAAGTTTGAGTGAAGTTGTTACTTATCTTGAAAAAGAGGATTTTAGAATGAGTGAACCATCATATGAATTGGTTGAAGATTGAGTTACATCTTGTTTGCTTGAGGACAAGCAAAGTTCTAAGTTTGGGGTTGTGATAACAGTTGAAAAACTGTTATTTTCATGCTTAAAATTGACACAAAAAGCAACCTTTACACTTAGAAACTAGCTTGAAATCATGCTTTTATCCATATTTTCAGAAATAAGAGAGCTGGACAGGTTTATGCTTGATTTCAGTGTTTTTGTGTAGGTTTTAAGGTGAATTTAGTGAAAGAAGTGAAGAAGGAGAGAGATGGAATCAGAAAAGTCAACCAGAAACCAGAAAACTCAACCAGTCAACCAGAAAAGTCAACCAGAAAAGTCAACCAGTCAACCAAAAAGTCAACCAGTCAACCAGAATACGGAAAAAGTCAACCATACGAGTTTTGGGCCAGTTTTCTGCGATTTTATGATCTGTTTGGGCTTGGACCCTTTTTCTATTATTTTTATGTCCTATTTAAAGACCTAGATGTCTTAGGGTTTGGTATCTTTGGCAGAAACAAAGCAAACACTCTCTCTTCAACCCCTTGGGGTAGATTAGGAGATGGTGACAGCTCTCCTCTTCTCTTTCTCGGGTTTTTCTATCTCTTCCATTCTTTCATTATTATTCATCTAGTTTCACCATGAATATGGTGAACTAAACCTTGTATGTTTGTTGGGGAATCAATGTAATCTTTTGAAGCTCTCATATATGGAATTTGTGCTTGCATCTTAATCTAAGATTTATGCTTTCTTTCATCATTAGTTAGGGTTTTTCCTCTTTGCTTAATGCTTGCTTTGTTTAACTCATTCAATGCATGATTATTGATTTTGTCGATACGGGAACGTACGGGGAAGTCTAGATCCGGGGAATCTCTCCCAATATTATATTGGTTGTCGTTAAGCTCCTGCACTTGATGAACTAATTATTAAGAATGCTAGGAATTGTATGAACTCGTAATTAGGGAGAAGCCTTCTTGAAAGGTACTTTAGAGAGTGGCATTAACAATGATGATTTGAATGTTGAATTCCTAAAATATATGAGAGTGGATAAGATGAAATTGACCCCCAACAACATATTCATCTATATATTTCATTGAAAGTGCTTGTCTTTTGCGTTTGCCATTGATCAAAACCTCATGCATACATGTTTATTTTCGTCTTTTGCATAGTAAAATCCAATTATTTTGTTCTTAAGTCTTAGCTAATCAACAAATCACATAACTAAACTAGGCCGTGAGTCCTTTGGGAGAACGATACTTGGTCTTACCGAGTTTATTACTTGAAACGATTCGGTCATACTTGCCGATTGTAAAACAAGTTTGTGGCATCATATTTTGGTGATCATAAATCTGTCCATCAACCATGCAGAACCTTCAGTTTCAACAAGAGAACAGAGCACACCTTCAATGTTTGAGCAATCAGATAGGGCAGATGACCACTCAACTCAATCAGGAACAGTCTCAAGATTTAGAGGAATCACCATTTCAGACTGTTCTAATTCCTGATGATGTTAGTGTCATCCAGATAAAAGATGGGGAGCAGAGTTATGAGCTTACTACTGCGCCACATACTTTCCCACCTTCAGATGTCCCTACTCTTGATCTTGAGGAGACTGATGAATATTTTGAAGAGCAGGCAGAAATAAGCAGTAATTCTGAACCAGGTAGACCACCTTCATTTTCCCACACTCTACCAATCTTCAGGGAAGTGGAGGTAAACATACCTAATTTTGACTATGTTGTTGATGATTATGCTTTTAATGATTATGCTGTTGATAGGTATGTTGGTGATTGTATTGTTGATGAGTCTGTGTTTAATTCTTCCTCTCTATATGATGAGAATCAATTTTTGATATCAAATTCGTATGTTTATTCTCCATGCACTGAACATGAATCTGAGTCTGTGGTTGATATTGTTTCTGAATTTGAAATTGATTCATGTTCTGAGAGTTTATCTGTTGTTCAGCCTGTTACACTGGGATTGGGTGTTATACCCCTGTGTGTCAATTCTTTGGAGCCACAATGTACTAACCATGCTGCAGGAGGTACATATGAATTTGACCAACATGCACCCCCAGTGGAAGACAAGGGTGCTTACATACACAATAGTTTGAAGATCAATAGGCACCAGTTGAACCCGCTCATCAACAATCACTTCTTAGATCCAGTTGTGGAAGACATTTCCCTGCTCGATCAAATTTGGAGGATGAAGCAGTTCTTCCTCAAAACTTCCTTGCTGGATCTTGTGGTGGACGACATCTCCCTGATAGTCCAAAATTGGCAACTGCCACCATGACCAGGGGAGTTTTCTTTCTCTCTTCTCCCCCTTTTCCTACTTTTATTGCACTTGTCCATGATTTGTTCACTGTTCTGATTTCTGATCTTATTGTTTGTGACACATCGAGGACACTGTGTAGTTTAAGTGTGGTCTATTGGGGGAGATTTTTATTTTTCTTTGTTAGTTTTTGTTTTCTTGGTTAAATTTTTTTTCTTTTTTCTTTTTTAGGTAGTGTTTGTTTTGTTTTGTGTACAGTTTGCATGTTTCTCTTGATTTCTGGACTTTGTGTAGATTGTAGATGTGTCCTTCACTTCATTGATACTTGGTTTGAAATCCTTGCTTTTCTCTGCTTGAGAAGATGATTATGATGTTTGAGAGGTTGATTTGATTGTGACATAAATTACCCTGTGTGAGATTTGAGCCACTTGATGTTCTTTCTTGTGTGTGATATGTCTCTTGATTGCTTGCACATATGCCTTGGCTTGACTGTTGTTGATAATTCTTGATTGATATGCATGTTTGGAAGTGATAAAGGCAGTTTTGTTTTTGAGCCTCTCTAGCCAAATAAGCTTACCTTGTTCTGATTCTTTGAAAACCCTTGTTGAGCCTATACTTTCCTCATTTCTTTGTTTTGAAGCTCATACACTAGCCCTAAGTGAAAAACCATGATTACCTTAACCATAGGGAATTTTGGAGCTTTGGAAGTGTTTTGGGAACAAGTGTGGTCTCCCTGGGGATTCTGATGAATTGGCTAGTTGGTTCCTCTTCTTATTTTGTTTTTGGAAATATGATTTATATCTTGTCTCTTATAGTCGTGTGCTAAACAGAGAGAAAAGGAAAGAGACAAGATGAGAAAAAAAAATAGAGAAAAATGAGAAAAATAAAAAAATTTAAAAAAAAAAAATATTTTGTGAATAATGGAGTCAAGAAGAGGATTGAATTAGAGGTCTGGGTGTGATTTGATTGTGTTTACACTTGTTCCCCATTGCTCCTCTATTCTTTTTGGTTTGTAGCTTCTCATCCATATTTATCCTCCCTTGTCCTTGGCCCCATTTCAACCATGAAAAGACCTTTTGATTTGAACATGCGTATGTGCTTGAGTGTTGATATTAGAGGCTTGCCAAGTCTATTTGTGTTTGCTTTCTTGAGTGACATTGATTTACCATAAACACTTGAGAGAAACACTGATAGTGCATCTGTGAGGTTTTGTTACTTTTGAATCACCTCTTGAGCTGATTGATCATTTTGCCATGTCTTGAATTGCTTGGATGATTTCATGAGTATCTGCTTTCTCTGATTCATTCTGTGTTGGAATTGTCTACTTCTTTTCTTGGTCCAGGTTTCTTGAGAAATGTGTAATTCTGTTTCTGTCCTAGTTAGTGTTTGTTTTTTGTGTGCTGAGTTTATGTCACTTCCTTGATGTCCTTTGAACTATGCCCTGATTTGCGTCTTGATTTTGCCCAAGAGTGCAAAAGACTAAGTGTAGTCTATTTTGATGAGTCAATATTTTCTCAATTTCGCTTAGCTTATTGTACCGAATTTAATCAGGGAATTGTGCTTAAATGTCCGGTATTTTTCCGTTTTTGCTAATTGTGCTTAATTTGACCAAAAATTCTTATTTTAATTAATTTGAATTATTTGAGCTAATTTTTTTCATTATTAATTGTAGGAAAATTGTTGGATAATATTTGGGACATTTTGGAGGTCAAAAGAAAATGTGACATTGATAACAGTTGAAAAACTGTTATTTTCATACTTAAAATTGATACTAAAAGCAACCTTTATACTTAGAAACTAGCTTGAAATCATGCTTTTCTTCATATTTTCAGAAATAAGAGAGCTTGACAGGTTTATGCTTGATTTCAGTGTTTTTGTGCAGGTTTTAAGGTGAATTTGGTGAAAGAAGTGAAGAAGGAGAGATATGGAATCAGAAAAGACATCAAAAAGTGCAAAAGGAGAAGCCGAAGTCACCGCTCAGCGGCAGTTTACCGCTGAGCGGCACTCAGGAGCTCACGGGAGGACCGCTGAGGGGCAAAATGGCCGCTGAGGGGAAGAAACGTGACACGCACTTACCGCTGAGCGGTATTTTACCGCTGAGCGGCACTTTAATGGGCTTGGACCTAATTTTCTGTAATTTATGAATAATATATAAGCTTTAGGGTTTCCTAGGGTTTTTATCTTTGGCTGGAACGAAGTAAACACTCTCTCTTCCACCCCTTTGAAGGAGGATCTTGGATGCTCAGGCTTCCTCTTCACCTTTTTAGGGTTTTATCTTTCATTCTTTCATTGTAATTCATCTAGGTTCACCATGACTATGGTGAACTAAACTCTGTATGTTTGTTGGGGAATCAATGTAAGCTTTTGAAGCTCTCATATATGGAATCTGTTTTTACATCTTTTATTTAAGACTTATGCTTTCTTTCATCATTAGTTAGGGTTTTTCCTCTTTGCTTAATGCTTGCATTGTTTAACTCATTCGATGCATGATTATTGGTTTTGTCGATACGGGCGCGTACGGGGAAGTCTAGATCCGGGGAATTTCTCCCAATATGATATTGGTTGTCGTTAAGCTCCTGCACTTATGAACTGATCATTAGGAATGCTAGGAATTGTATGAACTCGTGATTAGGGAGAAGCCTTCTTGAAAGGTACTTTAGAGAGTAGCATTAACAATGATGATTTGAATGTTGAATTCCTAAAATATATGAGAGTGGATAAGATGAAATTGACCCCAACAACATATTCATACATAAATTTCATTGAAAGTGTTTATCTTTTGCTTTTTGCCATTGATCAAAACTTCATGCATACATATTTAATTTTCGTCTTTTGCATATAAAATCCAAATATTTCGTCTTTAAGTCTTAGCTAATCAAGAAACCACACAACTAAACTAGGCCGTGAGTCCTTTGGGAAGAACGATACTTGGTGTTACCAAGTTTATTACTTGAACGATTCGGTCACACTTGTCGATTGAAAAACAAGTTTGTGACATCATATTTTGGTGTTCATAAATTTGTCCATCAGACATCAATTTTGTTTAAACTAAAAAGTGAGAGGTGATGGACAAATTTGTAAGCACCAAAATATGATGTCACAAACTTGTTTCACAATCGGCAAGTATGACCGAATCGTTCAAGTAATAAACTTGGTAAGACCAAGTATCGTTCTTCCCAAAGGACTCACGGCCTAGTTTAGTTATGTGATTTGTTGATTAGCTAAAACTTAAGAACACAATAATTGAAGTTTACTATGCAAAGACGAAATTTAAATATGTATGCATGAATTGATCAATGACAAAGACAAAAGATAAACACTTTCAAGGAAATATATGAATGAATATGTTGTTGGGGGTCAATTTCATCTCATCCACTCTCATATATTTTAGGAATTCAACATTCAAATCATCATTGTTAATGCCACTCTCTAATGTACCATTCTAGATGGCTTCTCCCTAATCATATAGTTCATACAATTCCTAGCATTCCTAATGATTAGTTCATGAGTGCAGGAGCTTAAAGGCAACCAATATAATATTGTCAGTATAATATTGGGAGAAATTCCCCGGATCTAGATTTCCCCGTACGTGTCCGTATCAACAAAACCAATAATCATGCATTAGAATGAGTTAAACAATGCAAGCATTGAGCAAAGAGGAAAAACCCTAACTAATGATGAAAGAAAGCATATGTCTTAATTCAAAGATGTATTCAACAAATCCATATATGAGAGCTTCAAGAGATTACTTTGATTCCCCAACAAACATACAAGGTTTAGTTCACCATATTCATGGTGAACCTAGATGAATAACAATGAAAGTATGAAAGAATAAACCCAATAAAGTGGAAGAGGTAGCCTTAGCATCCAAGATCCTCCTTCAAAGGGGTGAAAGAGAGAGTGTTTGCCTCGTTTCTGCCAAAGATGCCTAACTATAGGACGTGCAAGCCCTTATATACTAATCTAGAGTTACAAAAGATTACAAAAGTCCAAGCCCAAAAAGTGCCGCTCAGCGGTATTTACCGCTCAGCGGTGATTGCGCGTCTTCTTTCTTCCCCTCAGTGGCCATTTTGCCCCTCAGCGGTTCCAACGTCACCTCTTGAGTGCCGCTCAACGGTAGTTTGCCGTTGAGCGGTGCCTTCGACTTCTCCTTTTTGCACTCTTTCTTGTCTTTTCTAATGTCCTCTCTCTTATTCTTCACTTCTTTCACCAAATTCACCTCAAAACCTGCACAAGAACACTTAAATCAAGCATAAACCTGTCCAGCTCTCTTATTTCTGAAAATATAAACAAAAGGCATGATTTCAAGCTAGTTTCTAAGTCTAAAGGTTGCTTTTAGTATCAACTTTAAGCATGAAAATAACAGTTTTTCAACTGTTATCACAACCCCAAACTTAGAACTTTGCTTGTCCTCAAGCAAATAAAATGTAACTCCATCTCCAACCAATTCATATGATGGTTCACTCATTCAAAATCCTCTTTTCAAGATAAGTAATAACTTCACTCAAACTTAAGACCAAGAGTTCAATCAAGATGTGCACATGCTTTAGTGTTCACAAAGTCATTTAAATTCCAACAAATACTATTTTTCATGAATGATCAATCAATTAAGCATGGATGTTCATGTGCTTATGGAATATTTCCTCACTAGGTAAAGTGTTTCACTCAACACACAAGTGTATAAGAGGTAAAGTGTTTCACTCATTCACTCCACTATCACAATGTCACATGAATCAACTTTGCCTTTCATTTAACCACAATCAAATACATTCGCAAGCATGCATCATCACAAGGACTTTTCAATGGCTTATAATGTGGCTGGGCTAACAAGAAAATTGGTTTTTCTGGATCACAAAATCCTTGAGTTAAGAGAATCATAACAACACAATCTTCTTATTCATTCCCAACTTTCTTTTGCCTTTGCTTTTGCATTTGCATTGAGCTTTGCTTCTTTTTCTTTTCTTTTCTTTGCATATTCTTACTTTTTAGCTGTTAGCTCAATGCTTTTTCCTTTTTCATGTTTCCCCAATAACCCCAAACTTGAACATTTAACAATACCACACAAGATCTTCTACTTAACTCAAGGTAAAGATTTTCAATCAAGGGTGTTCAGTGTATATTTAAGGCTAAGGGTTCAAAGGATAGAACACAACGTGTTCTCTTTTAGAAGGCTAACTTTATGAATTTGGCCAATAAAAAGGGTTTCAAAAACACGGCCTTTGATCATATGATGCAAAACAAGCAATTGATTCAATCATAGAAAACCTGGGCAAAGTCATTCATGCTTTCAAAGTAATAGCATTCAACAATAACAACTCTGGAGCTCAAAACCTCACATATAAGCTCATTCACATTTGACATACACATCCTGCTTAATTTCACAATCACAATCATGATATTATGCATTTGTTCACAAAGCTTGTGAATCACCTGTATAAGCATTTTAATGTGCACATCATCTCAACATCAATCAATCAATAAGCATCATCAAGCATTACTTATCACACAATCACAGTTAATAGCAAACCATCATAACAAACCAGGTGTTCAATAGAGTACATCAAACCCTAATCTAAAAACAAAAACAAATAAGTTCAGAAAACTTAAACCACAAAAGCATAATCATATGATAGCATTCATCAGTAAATGCTATCTCAGCTCCTCATCAGTCCGAGCTCTCTGTATCTTCCTCTTCCTCTTCATCATCATCTTCATCAAATGCATCCTCCTCCTCAGCTTCATCTTCATCCATGTCTCGGGCTGAAGCTTCAGCTGCTTCAGCTCCTCCATGCCATGGTTCTTCTGGCCAAGCTACCACATTATGGAATTCATCCATAGTCCACCTGTGTGCTGGAGGGGTATCATACATCCCCACTATCATCTCAGCCGTGGCCACCTGCCCTCTGTGGATGGACTGCAACTGAGCACCTATAAGAGACATATACATGTCCCTCATCTGGAATGGTTCTGCCTCATGAGTATCAGCAGAAGTCCTGCTCTGTGCTGGCCTTCTCTCTCTACGAGCCTGGCGTGGTGGCACTAGCTGGGCTGCCTCCTCACCTCCACAGTACTGTCTGTAATAGGCCTCATCTATAGCTTTTCTTGGCCTCTCAAATGGTGGAACAGAAGTGTCCACCCCAGCTAGCTTGCAAAGGTGAGTGATCAAAGAAGGATGTCCCAGTGGTGCTTTGTTGTTTGAGGTGTTAGCACACACACTAATCTCATCAGCTATCACCTGCCCAATATTAACATTCAAGTTTCTGATAGCACAGTAGATGAAGAGTGCCCTGCTGAGAGTAATATCTGACACATGTGAACATGGCTGAATGTTGGCATGAGAAAATGCCATCCAATACTTTGCAAGAGGAGTCAAATCTGTCCTCCTAATATTAACCACTGAGCCAGATCTATTCCTTTGGAAGTGTCCTCCAGGTATGCACAATACTCTCTCAACATCCTCAAAGTCAGCACCTTCCTCCATGCTAAGAGCAAACTGGCATTGCTCACCAGCCCACACAGTATCCAGAAAGTTATTGATGGAGTCAGGATCATACCTGATAGCATGGCCTCTAACATAGCCCAAATAATTCTCAGCTGGATAATCACCAATCTTCTTTGCATTGGTGTAGAATTCTTTCACCACAGCTATGTTGGCAGGTGATGGATAAGTGGCTAGCTTCCCCCAATCATTCCCTAACACTTGCTCTCCAAATTGAGGAGCAAAGTTAGGTATCATTCCAACCTTTCTCTCCATTAGAAGTCTCCTGTCCTGAACCACCCTAAAGTGCTTCTCATGTTTCCTAGAGAGGAACCTGCCATTATGGGGCTGCTCTGGTTCCTTTTCCTTTCTCTTGGTTGCCATGGTTTTCAATCTCTTTCCTGAAGAGGATGCCATTCCTGCATTCAAACATAAATCCAAAACCACAGAACATGATGTTAATCATTAGTAAACACAAAACAAAACTCCTTTTGAAGCTAAACCACCGCTGAGGGCCAGAATTTCCCCTCAGCGCCACCAGTGCCACATTCAAACACGCAACAAACCAGAAAAAGCAAATCTGGCAGAGTGCCGCTCAGCGGTAAATGCCGCTCAGCGGTGATCTGCAGATTTTTGCAAATCTTGTTTTTAAAATGTCCTAACTCCACCCAAATGCAATTTTCAGTTTTCCAGTTCATAATCAAGCAGTTTAATCGGTTCAAACATCAAATATATCATCAAATCATGCATAGAAATCAAAACCCCTAAATATTCATGCTTTGACAATCACAGTCAATTTCAAGAACCCTAGAATGAACAAAATGCATTTTACTTACTTGGGTGGAGATGCTAGATGATATGAGAATGCTTCCAAACTAGAATGCTCTCTTCCAACCCCAAACTTTGATAGCACACTAGTGTAAAAGTGAGTGGAAGAGAAATTTTCTAAAGAGGGAAGAGTAAAAAGATGTGGGAAACCTAAGAGGAGATATGTGGGAGTCTTAATGCAGAGAAGAGCTTGAAAGAATATAAAAACGCGCAGCTTAGGGTTTAAAAATACCCCAATGGGCTCGGGTTCCGCTAAGGGGAACTTAAGCCCATCTGCGATAGTACCGCTCAGCGGTAATTGCCGCTCAGCGGCACTTTCGTGATGTGCCCTTCTCCTTCTTTTCTTGACCTACGTGCCTTCCTAGCATACCCCTCATAGGTTCCCTGCAATTCAATGTTAAAAATGCTTATGCAAATCCTAAAAATAAACAAACAGAAAACAATCAATCAACTGGGTTGCCTCCCAGGTAGCGCTTGTTTAACGTCACGAGCCTGACCCAAAATCCACCAACACCCATCAGTAGGTGTTTCAAACTTACCAGCACCCATCAGTAGGTGCAAAATCTTCTCACCAACACCCATCAGTAGGTGTTACAAACTTAGTATCCTTCAGTAGATACTTAACCACCTAGCATCCTTCAGTAGATGCTAAATCCAACAAAATAATGTCCAGAATAATGTTCACAAATTACAAATTATAAAACCAAATCAAAAGTTTGTAAATCTACTGGGTTGCCTCCCAGCAAGCGCTTCTTTAACGTCACTAGCTTGACCCTGTTAAAGCTCAAGTTCCTTCTTCTTTTTCTTCTTTCTACTGAACTTCTTCAAAAATTTGATCAAACCAGGAACCTGTTGCAGTGTCACAATCATAGGAACTTTAATCTCCAATTTCTTGAAGATTTCCATAAAGCACTTGAATTTCTTTTCCTTCCTATGATTCTTCTTTAGATAAGGATGTGATTTTTCATATGATTTCTTCTTCTTTCCTCTCATCTTCTTTTTCTTCCTTTTTCTCTCCCTAAATTTTCTCTTTTTCTTTTCTTTTATTTTTTTCTTCCCTTTTCTTTTTCTTTTCAACTTCTTTATTTTCACACAAATTTTCTTTCTCTCTTCTCTCTCAACCACTTCTTTTTCTTTTTCTTCATCTTTATCTTTCTCACTCAACTCTTCTTTCTCTTTTCTCTCTACCCTTTCCTCATCTTCCTCTAATTTTTCTTCATCAAGAATCTTGTCACTTCCAGTGATAATGACTTGCCCTTCCTCTTTAAGGTTAACTTCAATATTAACATCATCATTTAATCTCTGACTAATGTGACGAAGTTGTATCTCCATTCTTTTACATGATTCTTCAATGCTTTTCTGAGTAGAGTCGGAATTTTTCAAAAATCGTTGAAGGGTGTCCTCCAACCTATCCAAACTTCTTGATAGAAAGGGTTGTTGCTGCCATTGCTGTTGTGGTTGGTTCTCAAATTGTCCAGCAGCTTGCCAAAATTGGCTTTGATCCATGCTTGAGTGAGGTTCCCACCAGTGGTTGAGATTACTTTGGTGGAATTGAGTGCCCATATAGTTAAATTCTTGACCAAATTGCATTCTGCAGACATTAGGCACAAAACCCTAAAAACAATTGTTAGCACAAAAAGATAGAGAAAAAAAAAATCAAAGGATATAATTGAAAAGATAAGAAGATAGGAAATAAAAACAAAAAAATAAAATAAAATAAAATAAAAACAGAAAAATAAAATAACATAAAATAAAATAAAAACAGAAAATAAAATAAAATAAAATAAAATCTAATCTAATCAAATAAAATAAAATCAAATAAAAACCGAAAAATAAAAAACAGAAAATAAAAACAGAAAACAGAAAAACAGAAAACAAAAAATAAAATAAAATCAAATAAAATACAAACTGAAAAATATAAACAGAAAAATAAAATAAAATAAAATAAAATAAAAATTCGAAATTTAAATTAAAAATAAAATAAAAAATAAGTCAAAGATAATCAATAATCACACAAATTAACCAGTTAAACCACGAGTCCCCGGCAGCGGCGCCAAAAACTTGATGGACAAATTTGTAAGCACCAAAATATGATGTCACAAACTTGTTTCACAATCGGCAAGTATGACCGAATCGTTCAAGTAATAAACTTGGTAAGACCAAGTATCGTTCTTCCCAAAGGATTCACGGCCTAGTTTAGTTATGTGATTTGTTGATTAGCTAAAACTTAAGAACACAATAATTGAAGTTTACTATGCAAAGACGAAAATTAAATATGTATGCATGAATTGATCAATGACAAAGACAAAAGATAAACACTTTCAAGGAAATATATGAATGAATATGTTGTTGGGGGTCAATTTCATCTCATCCACTCTCATATATTTTAGGAATTCAACATTCAAATCATCATTGTTAATGCCACTCTCTAATGTACCATTCTAGATGGCTTCTCCCTAATCATATAGTTCATACAATTCCTAGCATTCCTAATGATTAGTTCATGAGTGCAGGAGCTTAAAGGCAACCAATATAATATTGTCAGTATAATATTGGGAGAAATTCCCCGGATCTAGATTTCCCCGTACGTGTCCGTATCAACAAAACCAATAATCATGCATTAGAATGAGTTAAACAATGCAAGCATTGAGCAAAGAGGAAAAACCCTAACTAATGATGAAAGAAAGCATATGTCTTAATTCAAAGATGTATTCAACAAATCCATATATGAGAGCTTCAAGAGATTACTTTGATTCCCCAACAAACATACAAGGTTTAGTTCACCATATTCATGGTGAACCTAGATGAATAACAATGAAAGTATGAAAGAATAAACCCAATAAAGTGGAAGAGGTAGCCTTAGCATCCAAGATCCTCCTTCAAAGGGGTGAAAGAGAGAGTGTTTGCCTCGTTTCTGCCAAAGATGCCTAACTATAGGACGTGCAAGCCCTTATATACTAATCTAGAGTTACAAAAGATTACAAAAGTCCAAGCCCAAAAAGTGCCGCTCAGCGGTATTTACCGCTCAGCGGTGATTGCGCGTCTTCTTTCTTCCCCTCAGTGGCCATTTTGCCCCTCAGCGGTTCCAACGTCACCTCTTGAGTGCCGCTCAGCGGTAGTTTGCCGCTGAGCGGTGCCTTCGACTTCTCCTTTTTGCACTCTTTCTTGTCTTTTCTAATGTCCTCTCTCTTATTCTTCACTTCTTTCACCAAATTCACCTCAAAACCTGCACAAGAACACTTAAATCAAGCATAAACCTGTCCAGCTCTCTTATTTCTGAAAATATAAACAAAAGGCATGATTTCAAGCTAGTTTCTAAGTCTAAAGGTTGCTTTTAGTATCAACTTTAAGCATGAAAATAACAGTTTTTCAACTGTTATCAAGAGGTGTGGATTTACTTTTTGGAGGTGCAACTGAAATTCTGGTCGAGCTTGGCATTAGCTTGTCACGGAGTGGGCTGGTCCACGCCCATCTATCTTCATCAAGCACATGGAAGGCACACACGTCCAAGAAGCAAACTGGAGGGGGTGCTGGAAGAAAGAAAGCACACGCCCACGACAAGCGGTCCAGCCAACTTGGGAGCTGCAAAATGAAGAGAACGCACGGCCTGGTTTGGCTTCACGTGGATAGCAACGTCCAGCTAGTGCAGCAACGGACGTCCACGCGGGGTTCACACAGAGACGGCCCATGGGGAGCGTCCAACAAGCACGGAAGGCACCACGCGTCCATCTTTTGAGCAGCAGCAAGCCCAGCAGAGAGAATACGCACGTCCAGCAAGGATGAAGTGCTACGTCCGCACATGTGACGCACGCGGGCAACAGCTTTTGAGAGAAGTGGCCAGCAGCTTGGAGAAGAACGCACGTCCAGGAGCAATACGCACGTCCAGCAGCCTTCACGGTCCAGAACAGCAGCCGTACGCACACCATGGAGAATTAAAGCAATTTACGTCTAAGCCACGTCCAGTGGAGGGGAGCGTCCAGAAGCACGTCACATGCACATGAGCGTCCAGCACGTCCAGGAGAAAAACGCACGCGGGCAGCAGCTTGCAGAATAACGCACGCCCACGCACGTCCAGCAAGTGTAGCACATCACGGCCCACCACACGCACACTTCACAATAGCGTCCAGCAAGCTGCACTGATTTAGTTTTGGAAGCAGAGAGGAAAACACGGTGAATATTCTGGAGAAAAAGAAAGTAAGACATGGAGGGCCCACCTTTGTTTACTTTTAGCATAGATTGAAGAAAAAAAAACAAAGGTGCCAGGGAGACAAACACACGGAAAAGCTGCTGGAAAAAGACAATTTTATTTTTGTCTTTCTTGGAAAAGCACCTCACGGCAAAAATAAAAGGGGGAGTGGGAGCAGCCTTCAGAGGGGGTTTTACGGCCTGGAGAGGCTCTCTCTTCCAGTAGCCCTCAGTTTTAGTCCCAGCCTGTAGTGTAGTTTAGTGTTTTTCCAGTAGAAGTAGAGGAGGTGCCGTGAAGGAGGTGGAGCTGGGATTCTCGGTCCAGCAGAGGGAACAGTGGATGGTTGGAACAGAGACACAGTGCAGAGAATGGAGGGTTACGGTTGAAGGAAAATGGTGTGCACGTTCTAATTTTATTTTCTTGTAGGCTGTACTAAATTCTTGCACAATTTAAATGAAAGTTGGTTTCATTTTCTGTTGTTAAATTTCCTGATCATTTTACTACTTCTGTTTTGTTGTTATAATTTAATTTCTGTTGTAATCTACTTTCTGTCGTTATTTGCCTATCGTTTAATTTCTACTGTTGTCTTCACTGCATTGTTGATTATTTCGCGTTAAATCACTCGCTGTAATTTTGTTCTAAGTATTTTGCTGTTGTAATGTTGATTATGTTTTCATATTTGAAATTTACTATTTTCTGTTTTTACTGTTTACTGTATTTTCGTTTTCTGTATTTTTGTATTTTCGTTTTTACTGTTCCAGATATGTTTTTGCTGTTTCATGTTGCTGTATTTTTGTTTTAATTGTACCAATTTTGTTTCTACCATTTTTAATTTTGTTTTACTGTTTTGAATTTTAATTTAGTCGTGTTTAAATTTTACCGCAACCAAAAATCACAAACCCCCCCACTACGTGTTGATCTGAGACTGAACCCAAATTGGTCCTTGAGAGACGACCTAGGAGTCACTTCCTCGTAATATACTGCATTAATTTTGCAAACAACTTTTGTGTGAGGTGCGACCCTCTCAACACTCTTTACCAATTGTATCAATGCCGGTTTCACCTCCATGTTTGCAGCATTGACCCTCGGCCTAGGAATGCTATTAAATTGATGAGGGCCAACAACATTGGTGTAATCCGCCAGATTACGTCTACCATTGTTCTCTTCGGCCATCTCTTAAGTGCTCTGGTTAGATTTTTGTGGTGAGGGTTGTAAAAGTGTTTCCGGAGAAGGAAATAATTCTCTAGAAGTTCGAACTCTTCTCCTCCTTCTACTCTCGACCAATCCTTCAAGAAGAGGTTCCGAAATTTTCCTGCATACACAAAAACACAAAACCCTATCAATAATTGTTAACACTAAAAGATAGCAAAGATAAACTAAAAAGATAACAAGATAAAAAGATAAAAACAAAAAGATAGAAAGATAAAAAGATAAAAAAACAAGATAAAATAAAAAGCTAAAAACATAAAAAAATCAAGTCAAAGCTAAGCAATGATCACACAAATAGAATAGTTAAACCACGAGTCCCCGGAAACGGCGTCAAAAACTTGTTAACACTCGGAAAGTGTACCGAATCGTATCAAGTAATAATAAAATGGTAAGACCAAGTATCGTTTCCCAAAGGACTCACGGCCTAGACAGTTATGTGATCTATTGATTAAATTAGACTTGTAAACAAAAATATTGTTGTTGAATTACGAAAAATAGACATGAATGCAAGGTTTTGATCAATGGAATTGAAAGATGCAAAAACAGTTGATGTAGAACATGAATGATTATGTTGTTGGCGTTTCCGACTCATCCTATCCACTCTCATGTATTCAAGAATTCATCTTTCTTCATTAATGTTAATGCCACTTTCAAATTTACCATAAACCCGATGTCTCGGTAAAGAAAGCCTACTCCTAATGACTAGTTTACAATGTCTTGTTGATAACAGTTGAAAAACTGTTATTTTCATGCTTAAAATTGATACTAAAAGCAACCTTTAACACTTAGAAACTAGCTTGGAATCATGTTTTTGTTCATAGTTTGTGAAATAAGAGAGCTGGATAGGTTTATGCTTGATTTTAGTGTTTTATGCAGGTTTTAAGGTGAATTTGGTGAAAGAAGTGAAGAAGGATAGATATGGAATCAGAAAAGAACTCAAAAAGTGCAAAAGGAGAAGTCGCAACTACCGCTCAGCGGTAGTTTACCGCTGAGCGGCACTCAGGAAACCACGTTGGCTCCGCTGACGGGTGAAAATACCGCTGAGGGTGAGAAACTTCACGCACTTACTGCTGAGCGGTAGTTTACCGCTGAGCGGCACTATTTTGGGCTTGGGCCTAATTTTCTGTAATATTACGAACAATATATAAGCTCTAGGTCTTCCTAGGGTTTGTATCTTTGGCTGGCAGGAAGCAGAAACACACTTTTCACCCCTTGGGGGTAGATTTGGAGATGGTGACAGCTCTCCTCTTCTCTTTCTATGGTTTTTCTATCTCTTTCATTGTTTCATTATCGTTCATCTAGTTTCACCATGAATATGGTGAACTAAACCTTGTATTGTTGTTGGGGAATCAATGTAGTCTTTTGAAACTCTCATATATGGAATTTATTTTAACATCTTATTTTAAGACTTATGCTTTCTTTCATCATTAGTTAGGGTTTTTCCTCTTTGCTTAAAGCCTGCATTGTTTAACTCATTCATTGCCATGATTATTGATTTTGTCGATATGGGAACATACGGGGAAATCTAGATTCGGGGAATTTCTCCCAATAGCATATTGGTTGCCGTTAAGCTTCTGCACTTCAGAATTAATTATTAGGGATGCTAGGAATTGTATGAACTCGTAATTAAGGATAGGCCTTCTTGTAAGGTGATTTAGAGAGTGGCATTAGAAATTGATGAAAAGAATGATGAATTCCTAAAAGTATATGAGAGTGGATAAGTGCAGGAGCTTAACGACAACCAATATCATATTGGGAGAAATTCCCCGGATCTAGACTTCCCCGTATGCGCCCGTATCGACAAAACCAATAATCATGCATCGAATGAGTTAAATAAGGTAAGCATTAAACAAAGAGGAAAAACCCTAACTAATGATGAAAGAACGCATAGGTCTTAATTAAAAGATGTAAAAACAAATTCCATATATGAGAGTGATAACGGTTGAAAAACCGTTATTTTTATGCTTAAATTTGATACCAAAAGCAACCTTTAAGACTTAGAAACTAGCTTGAACTCATATTTTTGCTTTAGTTTTGAGAATAAGAGAGTTGAAAGTGAATTTAATGGTTTTGTGCAAGATTCCCTTCATTTTGTAGGCTAATTCAATGATTTGAAAGAAGAATTGAAATACCGAATGATTGGAGTGCTGAAAAGTCAACCAGAAACCAGAAAAGTCAACCAGTCAACCAGAAAAGTCAACCAGTCAACCAGAAAAGTCAACCAGTCAACCAGAATGCTGAAAAAACCAACCAGAACGCAGAAAAAGTCTGACCGAGTGGCGCTGAGCGGAAATTTGGCGCTGAGCGGCAGTTTTCAGGTGCCGAAATCACCGCTGAGGGGCAAAACAGCAGCTGGGGGGCAAAATGGATCAACCGCTAGTACCGCTCAGCGGTAAAATACCGCTGAGCGCCATTCTAAATGGGCTTGGACTGGTTTTTTGGCACTTTTATGGGCTTGGGCCTAATTTTTCTGTATTTTTGGAATAGTATATAAGCTTTAGGACGTCCTAGGGTTTGTATCTTTGGCAGAAACGAAGCAAACACTCTCTCTTCCACCCCTTGGGGTAGATTGGGAGATGGTGACAGCTCTCCTCTTCTCTTTCTCGGGTTTATTCTTTCATTCTTTCATTGTAATTCATTTAGGTTCACCATGAATATGGTGAACTAAACTCTGTATGTTTGTTGGGGAATCAATGTAATCTTGTGAAACTCTCATATATGGAATCTGTTTTTACATCTTTTAATTAAGACTTATGCTTTCTTTCATCATTAGTTAGGGTTTTTCCTCTTTGCTTAATGCTTGCATTGTTTAACTCATTCGATGCATGATTATTGGTTTTGTCGATACGGGCACGTACGGGGAAGTCTAGATCCGGGGAATTTCTCCCAATATGATATTGGTTGTCGTTAAGCTCCTGCACTTATGAACTGATCATTAGGAATGCTAGGAATTGTATGAACTCGTGATTAGGGAGAAGCCTTCTAGAAAGGTACTTTAGAGAGTGGCATTAACAATGATGATTTGAATGTTGAATTCCTAAAATATATGAGAGTGGATAAGATGAAATTGACCCCCAACAACATATTCATATCTATATTTCATTGAAAGTGTTTATCTTTTGCTTTTTGCCATTGATCAAAATTCATGCATACATGTTTATTTTCTGTCTTGCATATTAAACCCCAAATATTTCGTTTGTAAGTCTTAGTTAATCAAGAAACCACATAACTAAACTAGGCCGTGAGTCCTTTGGGAAGAACGATACTTGGTCTAACCAAGTTTATTACTTGAACGATTCGGTCATACTTGCCGATTGAAAACAAGTTTGTGACATCATAATTTGGTGTTCATAAATTTGTCCATCAAGTTTTTGGCGCCGCTGCCGGGGACTCTGGTTTAACTGGTTAATTTGTGTGATTATTGATTATCTTTGACTTTAATTTTGAATTTCTGTTTTATTTTCTGTTTTTATTTTTTTGGTTATTATTTTATTTTATTTTCTGTTTTTATTTTATTTTCTGTTTTTATTTTATTTTATTTTATTTTATTTTTCTGTTTTTATTTTATTTTATTTTATTTTTCTGTTTTTATTTTATTTTATTTTTATTTCCTATCTTCTTATCTTTTCAATTATATCCTTTGATTTTTTTTTCTCTATCTTTTTGTGCTAACAATTGTTTTTAGGGTTTTGTGCCTAATGTCTGCAGAATGCAATTTGGTCAGGAATTTAACTATATGGGCACTCAATTCTACCAAAGTAATCTCAACCACTGGTGGGAACATGACTCAAGCATGGATCAAAGCCAATTTTGGCAAGCTTCCGGACAATTTGAGAACCAACCACAACAACAATGGCAGCAACAAAGCTTTAAAATCAACAAAGGGAAGCAAGAGATCTCTTCATTTAGACAAGGCATGGAAGAATCACTGGGGCATGCATGGGACAAGTATAAAAGCCTATTACGAAAGACTCCCAAGCATGGATTTAACGAAGAAGAAGTAGTCCTAATCTTCCTTGGAGGTCTTGGTTCACAAACCAAGATGATGCTTGACGCCTCAGCTGGAGGCAATATCAAATGGAAGACTCCAGAGGAAGCCACAGAAATAATTGAAAACATGACTACTAATAAGTGGAACAGTGAAAGAGGAGCTCCTATTCAACAAAAAGGAGTTCTACAGTTGCAATCCAATGATGCCTTGATAGCTCAAAACAAGTTAATAACTCAACAATTGGAGAATCTCTCAAAGATACTTGAACAATTGCCACAAGAGTTAAAGACTGTTGCACAGGTAGAATCCCAGTTATGCGAATTGTGTGGAGGTGACCATATCAATGGTCAATGTGCCTTTCCAGTTGAAGCCGTAGAGGATGTAAACTACATGACCAATCAGTACCGTCAAGGAAGCTACAATCAAGGGTGGAAACCACACCCAAGTATTGGTCAGGAACAAAGTGGGCAAGCTAGACAAACTGGGCAATTTAACAAGCAACAGCAACAAACCTTTCTATCAGGAAGTTTGGATGACACCCTTCAACAATTTTTGAAAAATTTTGACGCTACTCAGAAAAGCATTGAAGAATCATGTAAAAGGATGGAGATGCAGCTTCATTCCATTAGTCAGAGATTGAATGATGAGGTTAATACTGAAGTTAACCCTAAGGAGGAAGGGCAAGCCATTATCACTGAAAGTGACAAGATTCTTGATGAGAAAAAAATAGGGGGCGATGAGGAAAAGATAGAGAGAAAAGAAAAAGAAGAATTGAGTGAGAGAAATAATGATGAAGAAAAAGAGAAAGAAGTGGTTTAGAGAGAAGAGAGAAAGAAAATTTGTGTGAAAATAAAGAAGTTGAAAAGAAAAAGAAAAGGGAAGAAAAAAATAAAAGAAAAGAAAAAGAGAAAATTTAGGGAGAGAAAAAGGAAGAAAATAAAGATGAGAGGAAAGAAGAAGAAATCATATGAAAAATCACATCCTTATCTAAAGAAGAATCATAGGAAGGAAAAGAAATTCAAGTGCTTTATGGAAATCTTCAAGAAATTGGAGATTAAAGTTCCTATGATTGAGGTTGGGTCAAGCTAATGACGTTAAAAGAGCGCTTGCTGGGAGGCAACCCAGTGATTTAAGAACTTTTGATTTTATTTTGGTTTTGTAATTTTTAATTTGTGGACTTTATTTTTGTAACTATTTTGTTGGAGATAGCATCTACTGAAGGATGCTAGGTGGTTAAGTATCTACTGAAGGATATTATGTTTGTAACACCTACTGATGGGTGTTGGTAAGAAAATTTTGCACCTACTGATGGGTGTTGGTAAGTTTGTTACACCTACTAATGGGTGTTGGTGGATTTTGGGTCAGGCTCGTGACGTTAAACAAGCGCTACTTGGGAGGCAACCCAGTTGATTGATTTTATCTGTATTGTTTGTTTTTATTCTGCTTTAGTTGCATGATAGGGATTGAATGTTTGAGTGATCTGAGAAATTAATTGCAGGGAGCAAGTGAGGGGCATGAGTAGAAGGCAAGTAGGGTAAGCTAGGAAGAAGAAAAGCACAACACGAAAGTGCCGCTGAGCGGAAAATTGCCGCTGAGCGGTGGTATCGTAAAAGGGGCTTAGGTTGCCCCTTAGCGGAACCCGAGCCCATTAGGGTATTTTTATACCCTAAGTCACGCTTTGGCCTCTATTTTTAGATTCTTCTCTGCACACACACTCCTAAACATTTTTCCAAAGGTTCTCTACATTTTTCCTTTCATTCCTCTTTAGAAAATCTCCCTTCCACTCACTGTCTCACTAGTTTTCCATCTAAGTTTGGGGTTGGGAGAGAGCATCATTGATGGGGCTGAGTTTTTCAAAGCACTAGAGCAGGATTTCTTTTATCAATCACTTATGTTTGTAGAATAGGGTTTGATGTACTCAATTGGAAATTTTGTCTGTTATGATGGTTTGCTTATGATTGTTGTTTGATAAGTAATGCCTGACGATGCTTTGATATTGATTGATGTTGAGAATGTGCACATTATATGCTTATACAAGTGGTTCACAAGCATTGTGAACAAATGCAAGATGTTATGATTGTGATTATGATTCTAAGCAGGATGTTATATGTGGAATGTGAATGAGCTTATATGTGAGGTTTTGAGCTCCAGAGTTGTTATTGTTGAATACTGTTACTGTGAAAGCATGAATGACTTTGCCCAGGTTTTCTATGATTGAATTACTTGCTTGTTTGCATCATATGATCAAGGCCATTTGTTGATAACCCTTCTATTAGCCAAATTCATAAATTGAGCCCACTAAAAGAGAACACTATGTGTTATATCCTTTGAACCTCTAGCCTTGAACATGATTTGAAAACCCTTGTTGAAAAGCTTTACCTTGAGTTAAGTAGAAAATATTTTGTGGTATTGACAAATGTTCAAGTTTGGGGTTGTTGGAAAATAGAAAAGGAAATTGAAAGCATTGAGCTAAGGGCTAATAATTAAGTATGTGAAAAGAAAAAGAAAAAGAGAAAGAAAAGAAAAGAAAAAACAAAGCTCAATGCAAAAGAAAGTTGGGAATAAGTAAGAATGGTTGTGTTTATATGATTCTCTTAACTCAAGGGTTTTGTGATCTAGAAAAACCAATTTTCTTGTTAGCCCAGCCACATTATAAGCCATTGAAAAGTCCTTGTGATGATGCATGCTTGTGAATGTTTTTGATTGTGGTAAAATGAAAGGCAAAGTTGATTCATGTGACATTGTGATAGTAGAGTGAATGAGTGAATACCTCTTATACACTTGTGTGTTTGAGTGAAACACTTTATCTAGTGAGGAAAGATTCCATGAAAATATAAGAACATCTTTGCTTAGTTGATTGATCATTCATGAAAGGTAGCATTTGTTGGATAGTATGTGATTGTGTGAACATTAAAGCATGTGCATGTCTTGATTGAAATCTTTGAAATGAGCTGAATTGAGCACTTACTTATCTTGAAAGAAGGATTTTTGAATGTGGTGAACCATTATATGGATTGATGGAAGATTGAGTTACATCTTGTTTGCTTGAGGACAAGCAAAGTTTTAAGTTTGGGGTTGTGATAACGGTTGAAAAACCGTTATTTTTATGCTTAAATTTGATACCAAAAGCAACCTTTAAGACTTAGAAACTAGCTTGAACTCATATTTTTGCTTTAGTTTTGAGAATAAGAGAGTTAAAAGTGAATTTAATGGTTTTGTGCAAGATTCCCTTCATTTTGTAGGCTAATTGAATGATTTGAAAGAAGAATTGAAATACCGAATGATTGGAGTGCTGAAAAGTCAACCAGAAACCAGAAAAGTCAACCAGTCAACCAGAAAAGTCAACCAGTCAACCAGAAAAGTCAACCAGTCAACCAGAATGCTGAAAAAACCAACCAGAACGCAGAAAAAGTCTGACCGAGTGGCGCTGAGCGGAAATTTGGCGCTGAGCGGCAGTTTTCAGGTGCCGAAATCACCGCTGAGGGGCAAAACAGCAGCTGGGGGGCAAAATAGATCAACCGCTAGTACCGCTCAGCGGTAAAATACCGCTGAGCGCCATTCTAAATGGGCTTGGACTAGTTTTTTGGCACTTTTATGGGCTTGGGCCTAATTTTTCTGTATTTTTGGAATAGTATATAAGCTTTAGGACGTCCTAGGGTGTGTATCTTCGGCAGAAACGAAGCAAACACTCTCTCTTCCACCCCTTGGGGTAGATTGGGAGATGGTGACAGCTCTCCTCTTCTCTTTCTCGGGTTTATTCTTTCATTCTTTCATTGTAATTCATTTAGGTTCACCATGAATATGGTGAACTAAACTCTGTATGTTTGTTGGGGAATCAATGTAATCTTGTGAAACTCTCATATATGGAATTTGTTTTTACATCTTTTAATTAAGACTTATGCTTTCTTTCATCATTAGTTAGGGTTTTTCCTCTTTGCTTAATGCTTGCATTGTTTAACTCATTCGATGCATGATTATTGGTTTTGTCGATACGGGCACGTACGGGGAAGTCTAGATCCGGGGAATTTCTCCCAATATGATATTGGTTGTCGTTAAGCTCCTGCACTTATGAACTGATCATTAGGAATGCTAGGAATTGTATGAACTCGTGATTAGGGAGAAGCCTTCTAGAAAGGTACTTTAGAGAGTGGCATTAACAATGATGATTTGAATGTTGAATTCCTAAAATATATGAGAGTGGATAAGATGAAATTGACCCCCAACAACATATTCATATCTATATTTCATTGAAAGTGTTTATCTTTTGCTTTTTGCCATTGATCAAAATTCATGCATACATGTTTATTTTCTGTCTTGCATATTAAACCCCAAATATTTCGTTTGTAAGTCTTAGTTAATCAAGAAACCACATAACTAAACTAGGCCGTGAGTCCTATGGGAAGAACGATACTTGGTCTAACCAAGTTTATTACTTGAACGATTCGGTCATACTTGCCGATTGAAAACAAGTTTGTGACATCATAATTTGGTGTTCATAAATTTGTCCATCAGAGAGCTTCAAAAGAATACATTGATTCCCCAACAAACATACAGAGTTTAGTTCACCATATTCATGGTGAACCTAGATGAATTGCAATGAAAGAATGAAAGATAAAACCCTAAAAAGGTGAAGAGGAAGCCTCAGCATCCAAGATCCTCCTTCAAAGGGGTGGAAGAGAGAGTGTTTACTTCGTTCCAGCCAAAGATACAAACCCTAGGAAACCCTAAAGCTTATATATTATTCGTAAATTACAGAAAATTAGGTCCAAGCCCATTAAAGTGCCGCTCAGCGGTAAAATACCGCTCAGCGGTAAGTGCGTGTCACGTTTCTTCCCCTTAGTGGCTGTTGAGAGGGTCGCACCTCACACAAAAGTTGATTGCATTAAAGAATGCAGTATAGTGCTAGGAAGTGACTCCTAGGTCGTCTCTCAAGGACCAATTGTGGTTCGAGTCTCAGGTCAAACAAGTAGTGGGGGGTTTTGAAAGTGTTTTTGTGATTTTAAATGAACTAAATTAAAACTTGAAATTAAATACAACTAAACATAATTGAAAACAGTGAAATGAATTAACAAAGCGTGAAGACCGAACGGTCCTACAGATGACCGAACGGTTCTACATTAAGACCGAACGGTCTCTAAAGCAAGTGAGGAAATTGGAAATGCACGAAGATAAAGAAGCCGAACAGAATAGACATCATAGTGAACGAAAATATTAAACTAATTAAAGTGAATGAAAGTAGTGAACCGAACATTCCTAAAGTAAGATGTGTGAACTAATTAAAATGCAACAAATAATAAAGAAACATGTGGTGTTCTATTCAAATGCAATACTTACGCTAAAACATTAAATGCTCAATACAACTTGGAATTTAAAAATTAAATGCTCAAATTGCGTGACAAATTGACATGAAAAAAAAAATAAATAAGAAAAATGCATCAATGCTGGATAAAAGAAGTTATGCTTTATCTATTAAATAAAATGCAATTTTATCAACAGTAAGAAAGCGTAATAGAATAAATGACCAAGCTGCTTCCATTAATGCATTCAAGATTCTTAGTTTAAGCTTGAAGAAAAAATTCAAAATCACCGTGCTTCCATCTTCTAAGAAATTGAATGCACTTCTTCATGTGCACTTTTCATTGAATGAAAAGGCAAAATAAAAAAAACATTCTCCTCATGAAATTCCCGTAACAGCATTCTACTACCGTGGCAACATTGTGCTTCCATCCAGCTTCCCTCTTCTTCTCCATGTGTGCAAGCTTCATCCGTGGTGCTCCCTGGACTTGACAGCGACTTCTAAGAAGAATCCCCTAACGCACCTACTCCATGAATCAACGCATCCTTTTAAATGAAGGAAAAACAAACGCATTCAGTGCTGCACTGCTTCTCGACGCTACTGCTCCAAGCAAGTGGCAATTGGCGGCTCCTTTATCCAAGCTAGCACCGTGTGCCTTACTTTCACTCATCCAAGCCGTGACACAACAGCATGTGCTGCCCCTTTTCCAAGATCATAAAATGCGAGAAGATTTCCCGTGGCGGCTGGACCTATTCCGCCTGAATCCAAGCCCCCTACTGCCCTTGGTTTTTAATTCTTCATGTGCCAAGCTGCTGTGTGCACCCCCAAGCTTGTTGGACCAGCTCTTCTCTTTTTTTTTATTTGCTGGGTGCACCCCTTCATTAAATGAAAGTGAAGTTTCTTTTCTCGGTGGCAGCTCAAAATGGGACTTCCGTGTGCTTGCTTCCATGTGTGTGGTCCCTTTTTTCTATTTTGGTGTCTCCCACTTCCTTCCAAAAAGAATAAAATATTCCTCCATTTTGTGTTAGGCCATGAGATGCATTGTCCAATGATAAATTCCAACTATCACAAGTACTAAACAGCAAGCAAACAATGTAAACATATTAGAACACTTAAACAGTAATCACTGGACTGACATAGGGGAGTAAAACAATTACTGGGAACAGTACAGAACTAATTTGAACAAAGTAAAAACTATATGTGAAAATAGACATCTAGACGAAACTATGAAAAAAAAATTGCATGAAAAACGGATAAGAATTGAACTCAAACGAGGACACACAAGTTGACACAACATTCACGCAGCACTGTGCGAAAATTGAAACGACTGAGATGCATTGGGCTCAATTGCCATTTCTCATTTAACCTTCAAATGTCCCAAATTGTATCTCCAAATTTTCCTTGTAAAATAATTAGCTCAGATAATTCAAATTAGTTAAAATAAGAATTTCCGATCAAATTTAGCACAATTAGGAAAAATAGGATAATACTGTACATTCAAGCACAATTCCTTGATTAAATCTGGTACAATAAACTAAGTGAAATCAATAAAATATTGATTCATCAGTGGCCATTTTGCCCCTCAACGGTCCTACCGTGAGCTCCTGAGTGCCGCTCAGCGGTAAACTACCGCTGAGCGGTGACTTCAGCTTCTCCTTTTGCACTTTTTGATGTCTTTTCTGATTCCATATCTCTCCTTCTTCACTTCTTTCACCAAATTCACCTTAAAACCTGCACAAAAACACTGAAATCAAGCATAAAGCTGTCCAGCTCTCTTATTTCTGAAAATATGAAGAAAAGCATGATTTCAAGCTAGTTTCTAAGTATAAAGGTTGCTTTTAGTATCAATTTTAAGCATGAAAATAACAGTTTTTCAACTGTTATCACAACCCCAAACTTAGAACTTTGCTTGTCCTCAAGCAAACAAGATGTAACTCCATCTTCAACCAATTCATATGATGGTTCACTTCATTCAAAAATCTTCTTTTTAGATAAGTAAAAACTTCAATCAAAGTTATGACCAAGAGTTCAATCAAGATGTGCACATGCTTTAGTGTTTCACAAAGTCAGTTAATACCCAACAAATGCTCTTTTTCATGAATGACCAATCAATTAAGCATGAATGTTCACGTGCTAATGGAATATTTCCTCACTAGGTAAAGTATTTCACTCAACACAAGTGTATAAAAGGTGATCACTCATTCACTCTACTATCACAATGTCACATGAATTAACTTTGCCTTTCATTTTACCACAATCAAAAACATTCACAAGCATGCATCATCACAAGGACTTTTCAATGGCTTATAATGTGGCTGGGCTAACAAGAAAATTGGTTTTTCTGGATCACAAAATCCTTGAGTTAAAAGAATCATAACAACACAATCATCTTATTCATTCCCAACTTTCTTTTGCCTTTGCATTGAGCTTTGCTTCTTTTTCTTTTCTTTTCTTTTTCTTTGCATATTCTTACTTTTTAGCTCTTTGCTCAATGCTTTTCCTTTTTCATGTTTTCCCAACAACCCCAAACTTGATCATTTAACAATATCACACAAGATCTTCTACTTAACTCAAGGTAAAGATTTTTAATCAAGGGTTTCAGTGTATGTTCAAGGCTAAGGGTTCAAAAGGATAGAACACAAAGTGTTCTCTTTTAGTGGGCTAATTTTACAAATTTGGCCAATAAAAAGGTTTCCAACAGACGGCCTTGATCATCTGATGCAAAACAAGCAATTGATTCAATCATAGAAAACCTGGGCAAAATCATTCATGCTTACAAAGTAATAGCATTCAACAATAACAACTCTGGAGCTCAAAACCTCACATATAAGCTCATTCACATTTGACATACACATCCTACTTAATTTCACAATCACAATCATGATATCCTGCATTTGTCCACAAAGCTTGTGAATCACCTGTATAAGCCTTTTAATGTGCACATCATCTCAACATCGATCAATCATAAGCATCATTCAGCATTACTTATCACACAATCACAGTTAATAACAAACCATCATAATAAACTAGGTGTTCAATAGAGTACATCAAACCCTAATCTAAAAACAAAAACAAATAAGTTCAGAAGACTTAAACCACAAAAGCATAATCATATGATAGCATTTATCAGTAAATGCTATCTTAGCTCTTCATCAGTCTGAGCTATCCTCTCTATCTTCCTCTTCCTCCTCATCTTCTTCATCTTCAAATCCATCATCATCAGCTTCATCTTCTTCCATCTCTCTAGCTGAAGCTTCAGCTGCTCCAGCTCCTCCTCCATGCACTGGTTCTTCTGGCCAAGCTACCACATTATGGAATTCATCCATAGTCCACCTGTGGGCTGGAGGTGTATCATAAATCCCCACAATCATCTCAGCAATGGCCACCTGCCCTCTGTGAATGGACTGCAACTGAGCACCTATAAGAGACATATACATGTCCCTCATCTGGAATGGTTCTGCTTCATGTGTATCAGCAGATGTCTGGCTCTGTGCTGGCCCTCTCTCTCTACGAGCCCGGCATGGTGGAACTGGCTGAGCTGCATCCTCACCTCCACAGTACTGTCTGTAATAGGCCTCATCAATAGCTTTTCTTGGCCTCTCAAATGGTGGAACAGAAGTGTCCACCCCAGCTAGCTTGCAAAGGTGAGTGATCAAAGAAGGATGTCCTAGTGGTGCTTTGTTGTTTGAGGTGTTAGCACATACACTAATTTCATCAGCTATCACCTGCCCAATATTAACATTTAAATTTCTGATAGCACAGTAGATGAATAGTGCCCTGCTGAGAGTAATATCTGACACATGTGAACATGGCTGAATGTTGGCATGAGAAAACGCCATCCAATACTTTGCAAGAGGAGTCAAATCTGTCCTCCTAATGTTAACCACTGAGCCAGATCGATTCCTTTGGAAGTGTCCTCCAGGTATACACAGTACTCTCTCCACATCCTCATAATCAGCACCTTCCTCCATGCAAAGAGCAAACTGGCACTGCTCACCAGCCCATACAGTGTCTAGGAAGTTATTAATAGAATCAGGATCATACCTGATAGCATGGCCTCTGACATAGCCCAAATAATTCTCAGCTGGATAATCACCAATCTTCTTAGCATTGGTGTAAAATTCCTTTACCACAGCTATGTTGGCAGGTGCAGGATAAGTGGCTAGCTTTCCCCAATCATTCCCTAACACTTGCTCTCCAAATTGAGGAGCAAAGTTAGGTATCATTCCAACCTTTCTCTCCATCAGAAGTCTCCTGTCCTGAACCACCCTAAAGTGCTTCTCATGTTTCCTAGAGAGGAACCTACTAGAGTGGGGTTGCTCTGGTTCCTTTTCCTTTCTCGTGGTTGCCATGGTTTTCAATCCTTTTCCTAAAGAGGATGCCATTCCTACATTCAAACACAAATACAAAACCACATAACATGATGTTAATCATTAGTAAAACACAGAACACAACTCCTTTCGAAGCTAAACCACCGTTGAGGGACAAAATTTCCCCTCAGCGCCACTGATAACAGTTGAAAAACTGTTATTTTTATGATTAAAATTGACACTAAAAGCAACCTTTACACTTAGAAACTAGCTTGAAATCATGCTTTTCTTTATATTTTTTGAAATAAGAGAGCTGGACAGGTTTATGCTTGATTTCAGTGTTTTTGTGCAGGTTTTAAGGTGAATTTGGTGAAAGAAGTGAAGAAGGAGAGAGATGAAATCAGAAAAGACAATAAAAAGTGCAAAAGGAGAAGCCGAAGTCACCGCTCAGCGGCAGTTTACCGCTGAGCGGCACTCAGGAGCTTGCGGGAGGTCCGCTGAGGGGCAAAATGGCCGCTCAGGGGAGCAAACAAGTCACGCACTCACCGCTGAGCGGTATTTTACCGCTGAGCGGCATTTTAATGGGCTTGGATTTGACTTTTTGTAATTTACGAATGATATATAAGCTTTAGGGTTTCCTAGGGTTAGGCATCTGTGGCAGGAACGAAGGAAACACTCTCTCTTCCACCCCTTTGAAGGAGGATCTTGGATGCTGAGGCTTCCTCTTCACCTTTTTAGGGTTTATTCTTTCATTCTTTCATTGTAATTCATCTAGGTTCACCATGAAAATGGTGAACTAAACCTTGTATGTTTGTTGGGGAATCAATGTAATCTTTTGAAACTCTCATATATGGAATCTGTTTTTACATCTTTTAATTAAGACTTATGCTTTCTTTCATCATTAGTTAGGGTTTTTCCTCTTTGCTTAATGCTTGCATTGTTTAACTCATTCGATGCATGATTATTGGTTTTGTCGATACGGGCACGTACGGGGAAGTCTAGATCCGGGGAATTTCTCCCAATATGATATTGGTTGTCGTTAAGCTCCTGCACTTATGAACTGATCATTAGGAATGCTAGGAATTGTATGAACTCGTGATTAGGGAGAAGCCTTCTGGA
Organism: Vigna umbellata; assembly: GCF_029865625.1. Taxonomy (NCBI): domain Eukaryota; kingdom Viridiplantae; phylum Streptophyta; class Magnoliopsida; order Fabales; family Fabaceae; genus Vigna; species Vigna umbellata. Next base: position 37,504,676 of record NC_142165.1, on the reverse strand, counting down.
AAGGTACATTAGAGAGTGGCATTAACAATGATGATTTGACTGTTGAATTCCTAAAAATATATGAGAGTGGATAAGATGAAATTGATCCCCAACAACATATTCATATCTATATTTCATTGAAAGTGTTTATCTTTTGCTTTTTGCCATTGATCAAAACTTCATGCATACATATTTAATTTTCGTCTTTTGCATATAAAATCCAAATATTTCGTCTTTAAGTCTTAGCTAATCAAGAAACCATACAACTAAACTAGGTCGTGAGTCCTTTGGGAAGAACGATACTTGGTCTTACCAAGTTTATTACTTGAACGATTCGGTCACACTTGCCGATTGAAAAACAAGTTTGTGACATCATATTTTGGTGTTCATAAATTTGTCCATCAAGTTTTTGGCGCCGTTGCCGGGGACTCTGGTTTAACTGGTTATTTTGTGTGATTATTGATTATCTTTGACTTATTTTTTTTATTTTTATTTTTAAATTTCGAATTTTTATTTTATTTTTCTGTTTTTTATTTTTATTTTCTGAATATTATATCTTCTCTTATATCTTTTTGTGCTAACCAAATCTTTTCTAGGGTTTTGTGTTCTTGTGTATGCAGGAGGCAATTCGAACTAGGAGCAAGAAAACAACAGAACCTCTGCTTGAAGGATTAGAAGACAGTAGACGGAGGAGAAGAATCAGAACATCTAGAGAACTTTTCCCTCCTCCGGAAACTCTGTTGCAACCATCACCACAAGGTTCTGATAATAGCACAGAAAATATGGAGAATAATAATATCAGAAGAACTCTTGCTGATTACACCAATATAGCTGGACCTCAACACTTTAACAGCATAGCTAGACCTAGAGTCAATGCAGCCAATGTGGAGGTCAAACCAGCACTGATCCAACTGGTGAAGAGCAATCAATTTAATGGGTTATCTCATGAAAGCCCATATGAGCACCTTACTACATTTAATGAAATTTGCAACACAGTGAAAATCAATGGGGTGCCAGACGAAGCAATCAAACTTAGTTTGTTTCCTTTCTCACTGGGAGGCAATGCTAAGCTTTGGTTGAACTCTTTTCCAGAAGGAAGTTTCACAGAGTGGGAAGCAGTGGTAACAAAGTTTTTGAACAAGTACTTTCCACAATCAAAGGTGACAAAAGGCAAGCAAGAGATATCTTCATTTAAGCAGGGCATGGAAGAATCACTGGGGCATGCATGGGATAGATACAAAAGTCTGCTAAGAAAAACACCCACGCATGGCTTCGAAGAACAGGAAGTAGTCTTAACTTTCCTTGGAGGGCTTGGTTCACAAACCAAGATGATGCTTGATGCCTCAGCAGGAGGCAATATTAAATGGAAAACTCCAGAGGAAGCTATAGAAATCATTGACAACATGGCTACTAGTGATAATGAGCTCAACAGTGAAAGAGGAGCTCCTATGCAACAAAAAGGGGTTCTCCAATTACAGACACATGATGCCTTGCTAGCTCAAAATAAAATTCTAACTCAACAGCTGGAGACTCTGACTAAAACTCGTAATTAGGGAGAAGCCTTCTTGAAAGGTACTTTAGAGAGTGGCATTAACAATGATGATTTGAATGTTGAATTCCTAAAATATATGAGAGTGGATAAGATGAAATTGACCCCCAACAACATATTCATATATATATTTCATTGAAAGTGCTTGTCTTTTGCTTTTGCCATTGATCAAAACTCATGCATACATGTTTATTTTCTGTCTTGCATATTAAACTCCAAATATTTCATTCTTAAGTCTTAGCTAATCAACAAATCACATAACTAAACTAGGCCGTGAGTCCTTTGGGAGAACGATACTTGGTCTTACCGAGTTTATTACTTGAAACGATTCGGTCATACTTGCCGATTATTCAACAAGTTTGTGACATCATATTTTGGTGATCATAAATTTGTCCATCAAGTTTTTGGCGCCGTTGCCGGAGACTCGTGGTTTAACTGGTTAATTTGTGTGATTATTGATTACCTTTGACTTTAATTTTGAATTTTTATTTTTGAATTTTTGTTTTTGAATTTTTGTTTTTATTTTTTTCTGTTTTTATTTTATTTTATTTTTATTTGATTTGATTTGATTTTATTTTATTTTATTTTATTTTATTTTATTTGATTTGAATTGATTTTATTTTATTTTATTTTTTGTTTTTATTTTTCGGTTATTATTTTGTTTTTCTATTTTATCTTCTATCTTGCTATCTTTTATCTTCTTATCATTTATTCTTTGTATCTTCTCTATCTTTTGTGCTAACAAATATTTTCTAGAGTTTTGTGCCTAATGCTTGCAGGATGCAATTCGGTCAAGAATTTGAGTATATGGGCACTCAATTCTTCCAGGGTCAACAAAGGAAAGCAAGATATCTCATCTTTCAAGAAAGGAATGGAGGAATCACTAGGTCATGCATGGGACAGATACAAAAGCCTATTAAGAAAGACACCCACGCATGGCTTTGATGATGTGCAAGTAGTCCTAATCTTCCTTGGAGATCTTAGTCCACAAACCAAGATGATGCTTGACGCCTCAGCAGGAGGAAACATCAAATGGAAAACTCCAGAGGAAGCTACAGAAATCATTGAAAATATGGCTACAAGTGATAATGAACTAAATAGTGAAAGAGGAGCTCCTATTCAACAAAAAGGAGTTCTACAGTTACAAACCAATGATGCCTTGGTTGCACAAAACAAGATACTAACTCAACAATTGGAGAATCTCACAAAGATACTTGCACAACTGCCAAAAGAGTTAAAGACTGTTGCACAGGTTCAACCACAGATGTGTGAATTATGTGGTGCTGACCATATAAATGGTCAATGCGCCTTTCCAGTGGAAGCTTTAGAGGATGTTAACTTCATGGCCAATCAATTTCCATACTGTCAGGGGAACTTCAATCAAGGGTGGAAACCACACCCAAGTATTGGTCAAGGACAAAGTGGGCAAGCTGGACAATCAGGGCCATTTCACAAGCAACAACAGCAACAACCAACCTTATGGCAACAAATGTCTACACTTAATGAAAGATCAACAAGGTTGGAAGAAACTCTTCAGCAATTCATACAGAAAACTGAATCTTCTCAAAAGAGCACTGAAGCTGCTATTAAGAACTTGGAGATTCAAATGGGTCAGATTACCAAGCAATTGGAAGAAAGGCCTGACAAAAATTTTGGGGCTAATACTGAGGTTAACCCCAGGGAAGAATGTGAAGTGCTAGTGAGTGTAAATGTTGAAAAATTTGAGTTGGAAAAAGAAGAGAGAGAAGAGAGAAAAGAGAGAGAAGAGAAAGAAGAAGAGAAAATTTGTGTGAAGATTGAGAAAGTGAGTAGAAAAAGAAAAGAAAAAAAGAAAGTGAGAGAAAAGAAAAAGAGGACGAGAGCAAAAAAGAAAGAATCATATGAAAAACCTCTTCCTCATCCAAAGAAGTATCATAGGAAGGAAAAGAAATTTAAGTGCTTCATGGAAATCTTCAAGAAATTGGAGATTAAAGTTCCTATGATTGAGACACTGCAACAGGTTCCTGGTTTGATCAAATTTCTGAAGAAGTTCAGTAGAAAGAAGAAAAAGAAGATGGAACATGAGCTTTATTGGGTCAAGCTAGTGACGTTAAAAGAGCGCTTGCTGGGAGGCAACCCAGTGATTTAAGAACTTTTAATTTTTGGTTTGGTGATGTAATTTTGAACTTTTGGGTGTTTTTGTTTTTGTTATAAGTTTGTTACAGGGTTTACATCTACTGATGGATGTTAAGCGGAAGAGTATCTACTGAAGGATACTATGTTTGTATACACCTACTGATGGGTGTTGGTAAGAAAGATTTGCATCTACTGAAGGGTGCTGGAGGATTTTGGGTCAGGCTCGTGACGTTAAACAATCGCTACCTGGGAGGCAACCCAGTTGATTGATTTTATCTGTATTGTTTGTTTTCATTCTTCTTTAGTTGCATGATAGGGATTGAATGTTTGAGTGATCTGAGAAATTAATTGTAGGGAGCAAGTGAGGGGCATGAGTAGAAGGCACCTAGGGTAAGCTAGGAAGAAGAAAGGCACAACATGAAAATGCCGCTGAGCGGCAAATTACCGCTGAGCGGTACTCTCGCAGAATGGGCTTTAGTTCCCCTTAGCGGGATCCGAGCCCATTAGGGTATTTTTATACCCTAAGATGCGCAAATGCGTTTATTTTCAGGCTTTTCTCTGCACACACACTCCTACATACCTTTTCAAAGGTTCTCTACAACTTTTCCCTCATCCCTCTTTAGAAAATCTCCCTTCCACTCACTTGCTCACTAGTTTTCCATCTAAGTTTGGGGTTGGGAGAGAGCATCATTGAAGGGGCTGATTTCTTCATTGTGGTTTACTAATACTTAACAATGTATCGTTTGGTTTTGTGAATTATGTTTGATGCAGGGATGGCCTCCTCATCGGGCAAAAAGAATCAAGACTATAAGATCCAAGAAGAGGAAGATACAGAGGACAGCTCAGATTGATGAGGAGTTGAGATAGTGATAACAGTTGAAAAACTGTTATTTTCATGCTTAAAATTGACACTAAAAGCAACCTTTACACTTAGAAACTAGCTTGAAATCATGCTTTTCTTTATATTTTCAGAAATAAGAGAGCTGGACAGGTTTATGCTTGATTTCAGTGTTTTTGTGCAGGTTTTAAGGTGAATTTGGTGAAAGAAGTGAAGAAGGAGAGATATGGAATCAGAAAAGACATCAAAAAGTGCAAAAGGAGAAGCCGAAGTCACCGCTCAGCGGCAGTTTACCGCTGAGCAGCACTCAGGAGCTCACGGGAGGACCGCTGAGGGGCAAAATGGCCGCTGAGGGGAAGAAACGTGACACGCACTTACCGCTAAGCGGTATTTTACCGCTGAGCGGCACTTTAATGGGCTTGGACCTAATTTTCTGTAATTTACGAATAATATATAAGCTTTAGGGTTTCCTAGGGTTGGTATCTTTGGTTGGAACGAAGAAAACACTCTCTCTTCCACCCCTTTGAAGGATGATCTTGGATGCTGAGGCTTCCTCTTCACCTTTTTAGGGTTTTATCTTTCATTCTTTCATTGTAATTCATCTAGGTTCACCATGAATATGGTGAACTAAACTCTGTATGTTTGTTGGGGAATCAATGTAATCTTTTGAAGCTCTCACATATGGAATTTGTTTTTACATCTTTTATTTAAGATATATGCTTTCTTTCATCATTAGTTAGGGTTTTTCCTCTTTGTTTAATGCTTGCATTGTTTAACTCATTCGATGCATGATTATTGGTTTTGTCGGGCGCGTACGGGGAAGTCTAGATCCGGGGAATTTCTCCCAATATGATATTGGTTGTCGTTAAGCTCCTGCACTTATGAACTGATCATTAGGAATGCTAGGAATTGTATGAACTTGTGATTAGGGAGAAGCCTTCTTGAAAGGTACTTTAGAGAGTGGCATTAACAATGATGATTTGAATGTTGAATTCCTAAAATATATGAGAGTGGATAAGATGAAATTGACCCCCAACAACATATTCATACATAAATTTCATTGAAAGTGTTTATCTTTTGCTTTTTGCCATTGATCAAAACTTCATGCATACATATTTAATTTTCGTCTTTTGCATATAAAATCCAAATATTTCGTCCTTAAGTCTTAGCTAATCAACAAATCACATAACTAAACTAGGCCGTGAGTCCTTTGGGAGAACGATACTTGGTCTTACCGAGTTTAGTACTTGAAACGATTCGGTCATACTTGCCGATTGTTCAACAAGTTTGTGACATCATATTTTGGTGATCATAAATTTGTCCATCATCAGTGCACCAACTTAGGGCGCCAAGGCGTGACTACGAAAGCATCTGCGCTCAGCGCCCCTGGTAGGGCGCCCAAGCGTGAGTTGCAGCACTAACTAGCGCTCAGCGGCATAAAAAGGGCACTCAGGTGCCAAGGCAAGAATTCAGCGGTGATGGCCTCCAAAAGGGCACTCAGGCGCCACTTGCGGTTCTTCTCTCTGAGGATTTTCCAACTTTTCCTGAGTTCCAACTCCTTCATACTTCAACTCTTCTTCCAAACCATTATAATTCCTGTTAAAACAAGGAAAACTAAGCGTAATACCAATAATTCCACCTTCAACTCTTTTATTCTCATAACTAAAGCATGTTACCAATGAGGAGCATTGGTATCTTGAAAGCTACTGTAAAGTTTTGATGATGATAAAAGTTGAAGAATTGAAGACTCTAAATGCATCTTTGTTAAACGCATTTTGTAGAAACAAATGTATAGGATAAAATGTAATGATGTAAAAACTCTTGGAAGTTTTCGTATGTAGTGAGTCATTGCACAAATAATCGATTATCAAGAGGAATAATCGATTATCATGAGCCAGTTTAGAACAGAGTTGCTTGCGCAAATAATTGATTATTACACAGAATAATCAATTATCACTATTTCATTTAATTCTGTCCAAGTCTCTGGAATAATCGATTATTGCTCAGGATAATCGATTATCACCATTTTGAAAACCCCATAACGGACACAAATAATCGATTATCACTTATGATAATCGATTATCAGTGGCAGTTGGGAGATGTCTTTTTAGTTTTTGACCCTGCACGAAACTAGGCTTATAAATAGAGGTCTTCACAGCTCTTAAAAATAACTTTTCAAATTGAGAGTAATAGAGCTTTGTGCCTAAGGGAAGCTCTCTGTGAGTGAAAAGGATCTATTCCATTTTGAGTATAAAGTTTGTCTGAGGAAGTTCTCAAAGTGATAGAGTGCTCTTGCCTGGTCTTGTGAATAGGAGAAGCTCGCGCTTTGTGTGTCAAAGGTCGGAGCGGTTCTCTTCAAGTTGGCTGAGCAGGTTCTTCCGTTCGTTTGTCGAAGGAAGGTGTTTTCTATTCTTTGCTCATTTCATTATCTTGTAATCTGTACAACTATATTTTTAGTGAAAAAAGGTTAATCACTATTTATAGTGATTAACGACTAGACGTAGAATCTTTTGATTCGAACCAGGATAAAAATTCTGTGTTGATTTTCTTGATCCCTAAACTCTTAGCACATCAACTGTTCGATAAAAGTTCGCTAAGAAAATCAATTTTTGAAACCAACTATTTTAACTTGTGTTGTGACCGTTACACGCTTTCCGCTATCTATATTTTATTCCGCTGCGCGACTCTATAACGGTACCGATTGTTCCTACAATTGGTATCAGAGCTTGCTTTGATAGTTTTTCAAAATTTTCGAAAATGGGCGGTCATAACCGAGTTTATGCTGAGGGTGCTTCTATTGATAGACCTCCTTTGTTTATGGGGGAAAATTATGCGTTTTGGAAAATAAGAATGCAAATATTTTTGGAGTCTATTTGGGAAGTTGTTATGAATGGACCAATTGTTCCCACTATTTTAGTAAATGATATGCAGGTAGAAAAACCATTTTTACAGTGGACTATGGATGAAAATAGAATGGCACAATATGATGTTAGGGCTAGGAACATAATTTTATCTGCACTAACCCTTGATGATTTTTTCAAAGTTTCTGTTTATGAAAGTGCTCAGGAAATGTGGGAATTTTTAAGAGTAACTCATGATAAAGTCACAGATGTTGTTAAGTTGACGTTGTCTGATTCAAGCTCCTCAAGCTCAAACAATTCAAATAAGCAAGAAAATCTATGCTTAATGGCCAACAATGAATCATCTAAAAGCCAACTCTTGAAGAGAAAGAAGGACAATCAAGGCTCCTCATCAAGCTTTAAATGTTATGAATGTGGTGAAAGAGGCCATATAAAAGCTGTTTGTCCAATTATCAAGAAATTTCACAAAAAGAAGAAGGTCCACATTGCTTGGGTTGATAATGACTCAAGTAGTTCAAGTGATTCTGTTGAAGAAACAAACTTATGTTTGACAGCTAATGTTGATGACACTGCAAGCCAAGTAAGTTGTTCTAATTCTGAATCTAGTGAATTTGATTTGCAAAAAGCTTTTCTTGAATTGCTTGATGAATCTGAAAAATTGAATGCTGCTCATAAAATTTGAAAAAGGAACTTAAAGAATTGCGAATTAAATATGAGAAGCATTAGATGAGGAAGTAAGTTTGAGAAATAAAATTTGCAACTTGGAAATGAAAGAGTCTTCAAATGTTGAACATCCTGTTGAATGTCTTTCATGTAAGAGTTATATGCTTGATATTGATATTCTTGAAAATCTTCTTGAAGTTGCAACTGGAAATAATAATATTGAAATGCCTATAACTGTTAGAAAGGTTTATAAAAGCAAAAGTGTTTTTAAAAGTAAGAACAAAATTAAAAGAACCCGTAGCGTATGGGTTGAAAAAGGAACTGTGTCTTATAGAAACCAAAATTTTGTCACATGCTTTTATTGTATGAAAAAGGGGCACACTTCTAACAAATGTAGAATTAAACATTTTGATGTTCCAAATGGAAAATATGTTTGGATTCCTATTATAAAGTAAATTGTCTCTAACCTCAAAGGACCCAAATGAGATTATGGGGACCAAAACTCTATTTTTTTGTTTTGCAGGTTAATTTTTCAAAAGGAAAAGAAGACTCTATGGTATCCTGGTATTTTTTAAGAGCTTTGAAATAATTTATGAATGTTAGATGTGTCTTAGGTTGAAAATTTGGCCCAAATTTGTGTTTTTCGGAAATTAACGTAAATAATCGATTACCAAGGGTATTAATCGATTATCTCGTCCTCAAAAATTTGGATTTTGACAATTTGTCTCGCACATAATTGATTATTTAAAGTAATAATCGATTATCTTAAGTCACAGAGTTAAAAAAAAAAACGTTTTTTAAAATTTTTAGAGTCTGTTTTTAAAAGGGGATTATTACATTCAGGGGAAGATATATGAGTTTGTTAGATATCTTGTTTTTATCTCTATTATGGATTAATTAATACTGTTTGTACTTCTTAATTAGAGTTGAATTTATGTTTCTCTTATATTCCATGAGGTATTATGTTCTTTCATATTATGAAATTTCAATTTTATTTTTTGCTTATATTCCACTTTTTTACTTTTTGCTTATGATAAAAAAGGGGGACAAAACTTCTAATTTAAGTAGTGCAGTTATTACTAACATGTTTGTAAGTATGAAATTTGTGCAGGAAATTAGAAATGCTTTTAACAAGAAGATATTTTTGATCATCATCAAAAAGGGGGAGATTGTTACCAATGAGGAGCATTGGTATCTCGAAAGCTACTGTAAAGTTTTGATGATGATAAAAGCTGAAGAATTGAAGACTCTAAATGCATCTTTGTTAAACGCATTTTGTAGAAACAAATGTATAGGATAAAATGTAATGATGTAAAAACTCTTAGAAGTTTTCGTATGTAGTGAGTCATTGCACAAATAATCGATTATCAAGAGCAATAATCGATTATCACGAGCCAGTTTAGAAGAGAGTTGCTTGCACAAATAATTGATTATTACACAAAATAATCGATTATCACTGTTTCATTTAATTCTGTCCAAGTCTCTGGAATAATCGATTATTGCTCAGGATAATCGATTATCACCATTTTGAAAACCTCATAACGGACACAAATAATCGATTATCACTTGTGATAATCGATTATCAGTGGCAGTTGGGAGATGTCTTTTTAGTTTTTGACCCTGCACGAAACTAGGCTTATAAATAGAGGTCTTGACAGCTCTTAAAAAGAACTTTTCAAATTGAGAGTATTAGAGCTTTGTGCCTAAGGGAAGCTCTCTGTGAGTGAAAAAGATCTATGCCATTTTGAGAATACATTTTGTCTGAGGAAGTTCTCAAAGTGATAGAGTGCTCTTGCCTGGTCTTGTGAATAGGAGAAGCTCGCGCTTTGTGTGTTTGTCAGAGCAGTTCTCTTCAAGTTGGCTGAGCAGGTTCTTCCGTTCGTTTGTCGAAGGAAGGTGTTTTCTATTCTTTGCTCATTTCATTATCTTGTAATTTGTACAACTATATTTTTTAGTGAAAAAAGGTTAATCACTATTTATAGTGATTAACGACTGGACGTAGAATCTTTTGATTCGAACCAGGATAAAAATTCTGTGTTGATTTTCTTGATCCCTAAACTCTTAGCACATCAACTGTTCGATAAAAGTTCGCTAAGAAAATCAATTTTTGAAACCAACTATTTTAACTTGTGTTGTGACCGTTACACGCTTTCCGCTATCTATATTTTATTCCGCTGCGCGACTGTATAGTGGTACCGATTGTTCCGACAAAGCAAAAGCATGATTTCAAGCTAGTTTCTAAGTCATAAAGGGTGTTTTTAGTATCCAAATTAAGTATCAAATAATGGTATTTTCAACCGTTATCATTAGGGAAAGTGTTTGGAGTATTTAGAAAGGGTGAAATCTGAGAAAGGAGGCTTGGGCGAACTCTAGGGAGTAAAAAGAGTGAAGTGGGCCGCACCCTACGCTGAGCCCAACTCTTAAAACCCTAACACCCAAAAGTTGCGCTCAACGCCCCTCAGAAGGGCGCTGAGTGGCGTGCGTGACTTTTATCCCCTCTCTTTTTGGCTTGTCTTGGGTGTTCCTAGTTAAGGTCCCTCGACTTCAACTTCATATTTTCATAATTCCATGTATTTTTCACCCAGCTCACACATCAACACTCACTCAAACTTTTGAATCTCTCTGCACCCCTCAAACATTCAACAATCAAGCACACACACAAACATATGAGTTAAGAAAACTGGGTTGCCTCCCAGTAAGCGCTTGTTTAACGTCACGAGCCTGACCTAATAACTCTTCAAACACCCATCAGTAAGTGTCTGGTAGCATAGTATCCTTCAGTAGATACTCAATCACCTAGCATCCATCAGTAGATGCTTGTGCCAAAGGAGGCTCATAACCAAAACAATAACAAAAGTTCAAAATTACACCACCAAATAACAAAAATTAAAATGTTCAAATCACTGGGTTTCCTCCCAGCGAGTGCTTCTTTAACGTCACTAGCTTGACCCAATAAAGCTCACGTCCCTTCTTTCATGTTGATGTTCTTCTTTTTCTTCTCACCCCAAATCATCAACATCTTCTTAGTCACCTTTTTGACTCTCTTTGAGTATGGAGCTTCAATCTTTATGACTCCATTATATTTAAGTTCTTTAACAACCCATACTCTGCCCTTGAATCCCACTGGTGCACCAAGTTTGAGTCGTTCATCCTTCAAGTCATGATGAACCATCTTTCCTTTGCCATCTTTTTCTTTTTCTTCTCCTTCCTTATCTTGTGACAAGAAACAATTTTTACCTTTGATATCTGGCTTGACAACTTTAAGGCTAGTCACTAGTGCATCTTATTTGCAGCTTTACGACTAGTCTTTCTCACTTGATTCTGCGGCTCATCATTGAAGACCTCAAAGATCACCTCCTCTTCTGAGTCTTTAACTGTTATCGTCCCATCATCCACATTAATGATTACCTTGGCTGTTTTCATGAATAATAGGAACCTTCACATCTTCCTCCATCTCCATCACAACAAAATCAACCAAGAATCTAAGTTTGTCTATTCAAACCACAACATCTTCTGCCACACCATAGGGATTTTTGGTACATCTATCCGCCAGTTGCAAAGTAACCTTAGTAGCCTTCACTTTAAGACCACCAATCCTTTCAAGCACAAATAAGGACATCAAATTAATGCTTGACCCTAAATCAATTAGGGCTTTCCCTATATCAACATTCCCTATGACGCAAGGAATAGTAAAATTTCTTGGATCTTTAACTTTTGGAGGAAGTGCCTTCTGCAAGATAACACTGCAATTGCCTTGTAGATCAATAGTTTCCTCATCTAGATATCTCTTCTTTTTTAGGAATCTATTCAAAAATTGTGCATACACAGGAACCTGTTGCAATGCCTCAAGCAAAGGAATTTTTATCTTCAATTTCTTGAAGATGTCTTTAAAACACCCCAATTGCTTCTCCTTTTCTTTTCTACTACACTCCTTAGGGTAAGGAAGAATCTTTTCAATTTTTTCAATTTTTTCAATTTTTCTCTCTCCCCTCTTCTTTTCTTTTTCTTTTCTCTCAACCTCACCTACTCTCTCTTCTTCTTCTTCTTTCAACTCAACTCTTTCTTCTTTCTCCTCTACTCTCTCATCACTTATGCTTACAATAGCTTTACATTATTCCTTAGGGTTAACCTCAGTATTAGCCTCCAACTTCTTGGCCAGTTGGCCCACCTGCATCTCCAAATTCCTTATAACAGCTTTAGTGCTCTTGTGGTTGGAGATAGTTACCTGCATAAATTGTTAAAAAGTTTCTTCAAGCTTTGAAGTTCTGTCAGATAATACAGATATTTGTTGCCATTGTGATTGTTGCTGTGGTGGTCTATTGAATTGTCCTGCTTGCCCAGATTGCACAAATTGACCTTGACCCATACTTGGGTGAGGTTTCCACCCTTGGTTGAAGTTACCTTGATGGAATTGATTGCCCATATAATTGACATCTTCTTGGGTCTCCACTAGAAAATCACATTGACCATTGATATGATCACCACCACATAATTCACAGAGTTTTTGTTGAACCTATGAAACATTCTGCATTTGAGAGAGTTTCTTTGTCAAATTCTCCAATTGTTGAGTGATAATTTTATTCTATGCAAGCAAAGCATCATGAGATTGTAACTATAGGACTCCTTTTTGCTAAGATGGAGCTCCTCTTTCATTATGCATCTCATTATCATTAGTAGCACTGTTGTTAATCAATTCATAGGCTTCCTCTGGAGTCTTGCACTTGATATTACCTCCAATCGAGGCATTTAGCATCAATTTGGTTTGTCAAACAAGACCTCCAAGTAAAAGAATGACTATTGTGGCTTCATCAAAGTCATGCGTGGGTGTCTTTCTCAACAAGCTTTTGTATCTATCCCATACTTGACCTAACGTCTCCTTCATGCCTTGCCTAAAAGAAGAAATTTCCTGCTTACCTTTGTTGATTTTCGACTGTGGGAAGTATTTGATCAAGAACTTTGCAACCACATCTTCCCATTCAGTAAAGTTATCTTCTGGGAAAGAATTCAACCATAACTTAGCATTTCCTCCCAATGAGAAAGGAAACAAATTAAGCTTTATAGCAACATCCGACACTCCATTGATCTTTACAATATTGCAAATCTCATTGAAAGTTGTCAGATGCTCATATGGATTTTCATGAGACAGTGATGAGGGCTGTTGCGGCCCATCAAATTTGATGTGCATAAAAGAATGCAATATAGTGCTAGGAAGTGACTCCTAGGTCGTCTCTCAAGGACCAAATGTGGTTCGAGGCTTAGATCAAACACGTAGTGGGGGGTTGGAAGTGTTTTTGAATGCGAATAAACTTAAATTTAAAATGAAACTTAAACACAACTGAATTAAAAGCGTTGAAATAAATTTCAAAACAGTAAGGTCGAACGGTAAAAGTAAAATTGAACATTCTAAACGCAACAAAACTAGAAAATGCATAATTCATCAGATTTGGAAATAACACGCCGGAACAATAAACACGCAAAAAAAAACGTAAGAGCAGCTTGGAATAAAATTTCAACAAAAATTCATAAGAGCTAATTAAAATGCACGGTTGAAAACGCAATCAACACTCTTAAAATTCAACACTGTACTAAGTGAAAAAAAAAACTGAAATGCAAATCCATCACGATCTAATTAAATAAAATTAATCTCCATCACCAACCAAGAACCAGTGCCTCCAAAGCTGAAATAAAAGCACGGAGTAAAATGATGTCCGTGCCTCTCCAGCAAGCAAAGCAATCCACATCCTTCCCAACTCCAACGTGGCATCACTTCTTCCTCTTATGAAAGCCTCGTGTGCTTCCTTCCAGGTGGCGACTGGAATAATGCATTAAGATAAAAGCTTCTTCAATCATTTCAGCTTTTCCAAATATAAAATGTGTGCTTCATTCCATAAGAAAAATATCAATCTCCGTGCAGAATGCTTTTTGCTAGACGTGCAACACCTACTCCCACCTAATCTACTTCATTTTTCAAATAAAAGAAATCTCCAAAAAGCATTTAATCACAAAATGAAAAGTAAGCCTTTCTCATCCCAGCAGCAAACGTAAGTGGCAGCTGCCTCCTGCTCCAGGCCGAGACACCACACTCCTTCCTTTCCCAAGTGACGGCTGCTTCCCAACGTGATGAATCCTCTAGCCGTAACCCTCCATGTGCGTGGCTGTTTTGTTTCTAAGTGAAAGATGATGCCCTCATTCAAGGTGACGGCCCTTTTTACACCTTCAGCTCTCTCCTGTAACCACCTCTTTTGCTTGCTAGACCGTGGGCGTGGAGTGTGCCAGCTTCTTCTTTTTTTTCTTCTTGGACCGTGTGCTTCTATCCGTGTGAAGCCCCTTGCTGGATGCTGGACCAGGCCTTGCTCATTCTGCTGCTGTCCGTGGGTCGTGGTGAAGCTGGGCTGAAAGCCTCCCTCCACGCGTGATGCTCCGTTTGCTGCACCTAAGGTTGGATGGTAATGCTTGCTGGACGTGCTGGACTGCACGTGGAGATAGTTGGGCTCGTGTTGCTGTCTGGACGAATCTTCACTTCTTGCTGGACACTCCCCTGTTGGACCGTGGTTGAAGCTGCTGGTGCAGGCCGTGACACTCCTAATCTCCGTGTGCACCTCCCTCCAAAGCCAAGTTGCTGGACGTTGCTCTCTGCTGCCATGGGCCGTGATACTTCTTTTTCTTCCAGCACCACTTCTTAGCTTATCCAATCAAGCCCATCTCCATGTGCACTCCCATAATTATAATCCACACCTCCTCACTCATTTTAGTTTAAAGTATATTTGATGTGGCATTTTCTTTTCACCTCCAAAATGTCCCAAATATTATCCAACAATTTCCCTACAATCAATAATGCAAATAATAAGCTCAGATAATTCAAATTAATTAAAATAAGAATTTCTGATCAAATTAAGCACAATTAGCAAAAGTGGGAAAATATTGGACAATTAAGCACATTTCCCGAATTAAATCCGGTACAATAAACTAAGTGAAGTCAAGAAAATATTGACTCATCAGACAGTCAATTAAATTGGTTGCTCTTCACCAATTGTATCAGCGCAGGCTTTACTTCCATGTTTGCAGCATTGACCTTCGCCCTCGCAATGCCATTAAAATGATGAGGGCCAACTACTGTTGTGTAATCTGCCAGAGTACGTCTATCATTATTTTCTCCAACCATCTCTTCAGTTCTCTGGGCAGATCTTTGCGGTGAAGGTTGTAAAAGTGTCTCTGGAGAAGGGAATAATTCTCTAGATGTTCGAATTCTCCTTCTCCTTCTAGTCTCGTCCCATCCTTGCTTTGATCTCGATCTATGCTAATCTATGTCATTAGGATTCCTGATAATTTTTTGTTTGAGTTTGTTGTGCTTTGAATCATTATAGTGAGTCTTTTCCTCATTTTATTCGGTCCATTTCTTGTTTTGAGTCATTTTAATTGTTAAATCATAAATTGTTTTGTTAAAGTCATGTTCAGTTGCTTCTTTTGTGTTTAATTCTTGTGTTGAATCTACTGTTGAGCTTTTGCGCGTGACCTAACTGGTTGATCAATATTAGGCACACCAAATGAGCAATGATTTGTTTATTAATAGGTCGGGTGAATAATGATGAACAAATTTTTAATCCCCGGTAACGACGCCAAAAACTTGTTTAACCCTCGACAAATGTAACCGAGTCGTATCAAGTAATAAAACTGGTAAGACCAAGTATCGTTCTCCCAAAGTACTCACAGCCTAGACAGTTATGTGATTTTTTGATTATCTAAGACTTGTGACCAAATTCTTGTAGGTTTTAAAGGCAAAATATTGAAACATAAATATGAATGCATGTATTGATCAATGGGTAAGAAGAAACAGAACACGTGGTTTGAAATATATGAATGAATATGTTGTTGGGGTTTATCAATTTCATCCAATCCACTCTCATGTATTCAAGAATTCATCTTTCTTCATTAATTGTTAATGCCACTTTCTAAATTACCTTAAACCCGATGTCTCAACGAAGAAAGCCTAATCATAATCACTAGTTTACAATGTCTTGTCTCCCTAGCAATTACTCATACAATGTCTTGTCTCCCTAGCAATATTAGGCACAATGAGCAATGATTTGTTTATTAATAGCTTGGGTGAATAATGATGAACAAATTTTTAATCCCCGAGAACAGCGCCAAAAACTTTTTTAACCCTCGACAAGTGTAACCGAATCGTATCAAGTAATAAAATTGGTAAGACCAAGTACCATTCTCCCAAAGGACTCACAGCCTAGACAATTATGTGATTTGTTGATTATCTAAGACTTGTGACCAAATTCTTGTAGGTTTTAAATGCAAAATACTGAAACGTAAATTTGAATGCATGTATTGATCAATGGGTAAGAAGAAACAGAACACGTGGTTTGAAATATATGAATGAATATGTTATTGGGGTTTATCAATTTCATCCTATCCACTCTCATGTATTCCAAAATTGATAGACGAGGCCCAAGCCCAATTATCTTAGTGTAGTATTTCTTTTATTTTTATTAAAGCATGTGTAAAACGTGTTAGGTATGTGGTAGATAGGAGAGACTCTTAGTCCCATATATAGACATGTTACCACCTCTTGTAACACACTTTTGAGAATATTGAATTGCATTTCTGTAGAGATGACTCCAGAACCAGTTCACCCTTGAAAGTCAAGGCCGGAGAATCCAAGGGATTCTCCCCGGCCATCTTCCATTCACTCTCCATCTTTATTTTCCCATCAGATTTCACTTCTACACACAACCATTATTCTCACCAATCCGCTTGTGGCACGTCCCGCTTCAGCCACATCTTCACGTCGTCCTCACAACACGTCTTCATTCACGCTTAGTCTCAAAACCTCTTTTGAGCGTCACATTTCATTCGCGTAGCACTAAATATTCACCCTCACCAAATCTCGACTCCATCTCGAATCCAAACCAAGGACAACCTTTTCCATCAGGTTTGTCTCCCACGAGAGTGCCTCCTCCATCAACCATTTTCCTCACAGATCCACCTTCATAGCATCAAACCGTAAGCCCTTCGTCTAAAGATGAAAGAAAGCATATATCTTAAAGTAAGATGTTAAAACACAAATTCCATATATGAGAGTTTCACAAGACTACATTGATTCCTCAACAACAATACAAGGTTTAGTTCACCATATTCATGGTGAAACTAGATGAACAATAATGAAAGAATGAAAGATAGAACCCTAGAAAGAAGAGAAGGTAGCCTGAGCATTGATGGACAAATTTGTAAGCACCAAAATATGATGTCACAAACTTGTTTCACAATCGGCAAGTATGACCGAATCGTTCAAGTAATAAAACTTGGTAAGACCAAGTATCGTTCTTCCCAAAGGACTCACGGCCTAGTTTAGTTATGTGGTTTCTTGATTAACTAAGACTTACAAACGAAATATTTGAGTTTAAAATGCAAGACAGAAAATAAACATGTATGCATGAATTTTGATCAATGGCAAAGACAAAAGATAAACACTTTCAATGGAATATATGAATGAATATGTTGTTGGGGGTCAATTTCATCTCATCCACTCTCATATATTTTAGGAATTCATCATTCAAATCATCATTGTTAATACCACTCACTAATGTACCATTCTAGATGGCTTCTCCCTAATCAAATAGTTCATACAATTCCTAGCATTCCTAATGATTAGTTCATTACCGCAGGAGCTTAAGGCAACCAATATAATATTGTCAGTAAAATATTGGGAGAAATTCCCCGGATCTAGATTTCCCCGTACGTGTCCGTATCAACAAAACCAATAATCATGCATTAGAATGAGTTAAACAATGCAAGCATTGAGCAAAGAGGAAAAACCCTAACTAATGATGAAAAGAAAGCATATGTCTTAATTCAAAGATGTATTCAACA
The DNA here is from genome assembly GCF_029865625.1 of Vigna umbellata. Lineage (NCBI taxonomy): Eukaryota > Viridiplantae > Streptophyta > Magnoliopsida > Fabales > Fabaceae > Vigna > Vigna umbellata. The sequence goes on along the minus strand of NC_142165.1, from coordinate 37,486,792 downwards.
AATCCATATATGAGAGCTTCAAGAGATTACATTGATTCCCCAACAAACATACAAGGTTTAGTTCACCATATTCATGGTGAACCTAGATGAATAACAATGAAAATATGAAAGAATAAACCCAATAAAGTGGAAGAGGTAGCCTGAGCATCCAAGATCCTCCTTCAAAGGGGTGAAAGAGAGAGTGTTTCCTCGTTTCTGCCAAAGATCCCTAACTATAGGACGTGCAAGCCCTTATATACTAATCTAGAGTTACAAAAGATTACAAAAGTCCAAGCCCAAAAAGTGCCGCTCAGCGGTATTTACCGCTCAGCGGTGATTGCGCGTCTTCTTTCTTCCCCTCAGCGGCCATTTTGCCCCTCAGCGGTTCCAACGTCACCTCTTGAGTGCCGCTCAGCGGTAGTTTGCCGCTGAGCGGTGCCTTCGACTTCTCCTTTTTGCACTCTTTCTTGTCTTTTCTAATGTCCTCTCTCTTATTCTTCACTTCTTTCACCAAATTCACCTCAAAACCTGCACAAAAACACTTAAATCAAGCATAAACCTGTCCAGCTCTCTTATTTCTGAAAATATAAACAAAAGGCATGATTTCAAGCTAGTTTCTAAGTCTAAAGGTTGCTTTTAGTATCAACTTTAAGCATGAAAATAACAGTTTTTCAACTGTTATCACAACCCCAAACTTAGAACTTTGCTTGTCCTCAAGCAAATAAAATGTAACTCCATCTCCAACCAATTCATATGATGGTTTACTCATTCAAAATCCTCTTTTCAAGATAAGTAATAACTTCACTCAAACTTAAGACCAAGAGTTCAATCAAGATGTGCACATGCTTTAGTGTTCACAAAGTCATTTAAATTCCAACAAATGCTATTTTTCATGAATGATCAATCAATTAAGCATGGATGTTCATGTGCTTATGGAATATTTCCTCACTAGGTAAAGTGTTTCACTCAACACACAAGTGTATAAGAGGTAAAGTGTTTCACTCATTCACTCCACTATCACAATGTCACATGAATCAACTTTGCCTTTCATTTAACCACAATCAAATACATTCACACGCATGCATCATCACAAGGACTTTTCAATGGCTTATAATGTGGCTGGGCTAACAAGAAAATTGGTTTTTCTGGATCACAAAATCCTTGAGTTAAGAGAATCATAACAACACAATCTTCTTATTCATTCCCAACTTTCTTTTGCCTTTGCTTTTGCATTTGCATTGAGCTTTGCTTCTTTTTCTTTTCTTTTCTTTGCATATTCTTACTTTTTAGCTCTTAGCTCAATGCTTTTTCCTTTTTCATGTTTCCCCAATAACCCCAAACTTGAACATTTAACAATACCACACAAGATCTTCTACTTAACTCAAGGTAAAGATTTTCAATCAAGGGTGTTCAGTGTATATTTAAGGCTAAGGGTTCAAAGGATAGAACACAACGTGTTCTCTTTTAGAAGGCTAACTTTATGAATTTGGCCAATAAAAAGGGTTTCAAAAACACGGCCTTTGATCATATGATGCAAAACAAGCAATTGATTCAATCATAGAAAACCTGGGCAAAGTCATTCATGCTTTCAAAGTAATAGCATTCAACAATAACAACTCTGGAGCTCAAAACCTCACATATAAGCTCATTCACATTTGACATGCACATCCTGCTTAATTTCACAATCACAATCATGATATTATGCATTTGTTCACAAAGCTTGTGAATCACCTGTATAAGCATTTTAATGTGCACATCATCTCAACATCAATCAATCAATAAGCATCATCAAGCATTACTTATCACACAATCACAGTTAATAGCAAACCATCATAACAAACCAGGTGTTCAATAGAGTACATCAAACCCTAATCTAAAAACAAAAACAAATAAGTTCAGAAAACTTAAACCACAAAAGCATAATCATATGATAGCATTCATCAGTAAATGCTATCTCAGCTCCTCATCAGTCCGAGCTCTCTGTATCTTCCTCTTCCTCTTCTTGGATCTTATAGTCTTGATTCTTTTTGCCCGATGAGGAGGCCATCCCTGCATCAAACATAATTCACAAAACCAACAGATACATTGTTAAGCATTAGTAAACCACAATGAAGAAATCATCCCCTTCAATGATGCTCTCTCCCAACCCCAAACTTAGATGGAAAACTAGTGAGAAAGTGAGTGAAAGGGAGATTTTCTTAAGAGGGAATAGGGAAAAGATGTGGAGAACCTTGGAAAAGGTATGTGGGAGTGTGTGTGCAGAGAAGGGCCTGAAAATAGAAGCTTATGCGCAGCTTAGGGTATAAAAATACCCTAATGGGCTCGGGTCCCGCTAAGGGGAACTAAAGCCCATTCTGCGAGAGTACCGCTCAGCGGTAAAATACCGCTCAGCGGCACTTGCGTGATGTGCTCTTCTCCTTCTTTTCTTTACCTACGTGCCTCCTAGACATACCCCTCACTGGTTCCCTGCAATTCAATGTTAAAAATGCTTATGCAAACCCTAACTAAAATAAACAAACAGAAAACAATCTATCAACTGGGTTGCCTCCCAGGTAGCGCTTGTTTAACGTCACGAGCCTGACCCAAAATCCACCAACACCCATCAGTAGGTGTTTCAAACTTACCAGCACCCATCAGTAGGTGCAAAATCTTCTCACCAACACCCATCAGTAGGTGTTACAAACCTAACATCCTTCAGTAGATGCTGGATCCAACAAAAATATTTACAAAACTAATGTTCACAAATTAAAAATTACAAAACCAAATCAAAAGTTTTTAAATTCACTGGGTTGCCTCCCAGCAAGCGCTCTTTTAATGTCATTAGCTTGACCCAGTAAAGCTCAAGTTCCTTCTTCTTTTTCTTCTTCTTCCTACTGAACTTCTTCAGAAATTTGATCAAACCAGGAACCTGTTGCAATGTCTCAATCATAGGAACTTTAATCTCCAATTTCTTGAAGATTTCCATAAAGCACTTAAATTTCTTTTCCTTCCTATGATTCTTCTTTAGATGAGGATGTGATTTTTCATGTGATTTCTTCTTCTTTCCTCTCATCTTCTTTTTCTTCCTTTTTCTCTCCCTAAATTTTCTCTTTTTCTCTTCTTTTATTTTTTTCTTCCTTTCTCTTTTTCTCCTCAACTTCTTTATCTTCACACAAATTTTCTTTCTCTCTTTTCTCTCAACCAATTCTTTTTCTTTTTCTTCATCTTTATCTTTCTCACTCAACTCTTCTTTCTCTTTTCTCTCTACCCTTTCCTCATCTCCCTCTAATTTTTCCTCATCAAGAATCTTGTCACTTTCAGTGATAATGACTTGCCCTTCCTCCTTAAGGTTAACATCAGTATTAACATCATCATTTAATATCTGACTAATGTGACGAAGTTGCATCTCCATTCTTTTACATGATTCTTCAATGCTTTTCTGAGTAGAGTCGGAATTTTTCAAAAATCGTTGAAGGGTGTCCTCCAACCTATCCAAACTTCCTGATAGAAAGGGTTGTTGCTGCCATTGTTGTTGTGGTTGGTTCTCAAATTGTCCAGCAGCTTGCCAAAATTGGCTTTGATCCGTGCTTGAGTGAGGTTCCCACCATTGGTTGAGATTACTTTGGTAGAATTGAGTGCCCCTATAATTAAACTCTTGACCAAATTGCATTCTGCAGACATTAGGCACAAAACCCTAAAAACAATTGTTAGCACAAAAAGATAGAGAAAAGAAAATAAAGATTGAAAAGATATAAGAATATAAGAGATTTAGAAGATAGAATCAAATAAAATAAAACCTAATCTAAAAAATAAAATCTAATCTAAAAGATAAAATAAAATAAAATCTAACCTAACCTAAAAGATAGAATAAGAATAAAATAAAATCTAACCTAAAAAGATAAAAAGATAAAATCTAATAAAATAAAATAAAATCTAATCTAAAAAAATAAAAATAAAATCTAACCTAAAAAAAAAAAATCTAATCTAATCTAACCTAAAATAAAATAAAATCAAATAAAAACCGAAAAATAAAAAACAGAAAATAAAAATAGAAAACAGAAAAACAGAAAACAGAAAAATAAAATAAAATCAAATAAAATACAAACTGAAAAATATAAACAGAAAAATAAAATAAAATTAAAAAAATTCGAAATTTAAATTAAAAATAAAAAAATAAGTCAAAGATAATCAATAATCACACAAATTAACCAGTTAAACCACGAGTCCCCGGCAACGGCGCCAAAAACTTGATGGACAAATTTGTAAGCACCAAAATATGATGTCACAAACTTGTTTCATAATCGGCAAGTATGACCGAATCGTTCAAGTAATAAAACTTGGTAAGACCAAGTATCGTTCTTCCCAAAGGACTCACGGCCTAGTTTAGTTATGTGGTTTCTTGATTAACTAAGACTTACAAACGAAATATTTGAGTTTAAAATGCAAGACAGAAAATAAACATGTATGCATGAATTTTGATCAATGGCAAAGACAAAAGATAAACACTTTCAATGGAATATATGAATGAATATGTTGTTGGGGGTCAATTTCATCTCATCCACTCTCATATATTTTAGGAATTCATCATTCAAATCATCATTGTTAATACCACTCACTAATGTACCATTCTAGATGGCTTCTCCCTAATCAAATAGTTCATACAATTCCTAGCATTCCTAATGATTAGTTCATTACCGCAGGAGCTTAAGGCAACCAATATAATATTGTCAGTAAAATATTGGGAGAAATTCCCCGGATCTAGATTTCCCCGTACGTGTCCGTATCAACAAAACCAATAATCATGCATTAGAATGAGTTAAACAATGCAAGCATTGAGCAAAGAGGAAAAACCCTAACTAATGATGAAAAGAAAGCATATGTCTTAATTCAAAGATGTATTCAACAAATCCATATATGAGAGCTTCAAGAGATTACATTGATTCCCCAACAAACATACAAGGTTTAGTTCACCATATTCATGGTGAACCTAGATGAATAACAATGAAAATATGAAAGAATAAACCCAATAAAGTGGAAGAGGTAGCCTGAGCATCCAAGATCCTCCTTCAAAGGGGTGAAAGAGAGAGTGTTTCCTCGTTTCTGCCAAAGATCCCTAACTATAGGACGTGCAAGCCCTTATATACTAATCTAGAGTTACAAAAGATTACAAAAGTCCAAGCCCAAAAAGTGCCGCTCAGCGGTATTTACCGCTCAGCGGTGATTGCGCGTCTTCTTTCTTCCCCTCAGCGGCCATTTTGCCCCTCAGCGGTTCCAACGTCACCTCTTGAGTGCCGCTCAGCGGTAGTTTGCCGCTGAGCGGTGCCTTCGACTTCTCCTTTTTGCACTCTTTCTTGTCTTTTCTAATGTCCTCTCTCTTATTCTTCACTTCTTTCACCAAATTCACCTCAAAACCTGCACAAAAACACTTAAATCAAGCATAAACCTGTCCAGCTCTCTTATTTCTGAAAATATAAACAAAAGGCATGATTTCAAGCTAGTTTCTAAGTCTAAAGGTTGCTTTTAGTATCAACTTTAAGCATGAAAATAACAGTTTTTCAACTGTTATCAAGCATCCAAGATCTTCCTTGAAGGGGTGGAAAAGAGAGTGTTTGCTTCGTCTCTGCCAAAGATACAAACCCTAGGACGTCCTAAAGCTTATATACTATTCTAAAATATACAGAAAATTAGGCCCAAGCCCAAAATAGTGCCGCTCAGCGGTAAACTACCGCTCAGCGGTAAGTGCGTGAGTTGTTTTCCTCCCCTCAGCGGCCTTTTCACCCCTCAACAGAGCCAACGTGGGTTTCTGAGTGCCGCTCAGCGGTAAACTGCCGCTGAGCGGTACTTGCGGCTTCTCCTTTTGCACTTTTTGATGTCTTTTCTGATTCCATCTCTATCCTTCTTCACTTCTTTCACCAAATTCACCTTAAAACCTGCATAAAACACTGAAATCAAGCATAAACCTGTCCAGCTCTCTTATTTCTAAAAATATAACCAAAAGTATGATTTCAAGCTAGTTTCTAAGTGTTAAAGGTTGCTTTTAGTATCAATTTTAAGCATGAAAATAACAGTTTTTCAACTGTTATCAACCTGCTAGCTACAAGCTGTGGAAGGCTGCTCGGACTAAATCTGATGGGAACATGACATCTTCCTCAACTGCCTTGATCTCACAGAGAATTGTAAGTTCAAATTATAAGCAGTTATTTGATTGTGTATCTATCACAGCATGTCTTCTAAGTAACTTGGTTTTTTTATATGCAGGATGAGTTGGTTGAGCAGCAGACTCAGGGCACATTTGTTGGCCAAGGTAGGGACGACATTCTAACAACGGTCATTGGAAGGCCCGAGCACCCAGGACGTGTACGTGGAGTTTCTGGCGCGAGGTCTTCGTGACTACTTTGGCCCTACACAGAAAACCCCCCAATCAATGAGTTAGGAGACACTGAGGCAGATGGATGTTCAGTGGGAGGAAAGACTCAACCAAAGCATGAGATCATTGGAGCAGCGATTCATGAAGCAGCTACAAGAACAAAAACAAATACAAAGAGCGCTTGAAGAAAAGTTGCATTCCATGACGCAAGGCAACATGGGGCCGATGAAACTCCCACACCACCTCGTGTCAGCACTAGAGGATCATGCTCTGCTGTAGACCCCACTCAGTATAGCGGTCAATATGAGCTATTGGTTGATGGGGATCCCCCACGCATTGTGGCTGTCGGACGAGTGCTTGAGGGAGGGCAGACCATTCATGGTGTTGCCATATTACCCCAGCACGTGCGTGTGACCATTGACGAGGTTCGAGATCCCCAGGCTTAGGTGCCTGTACCCACTCCAGAAATGAACTTTGTGGGGGAGGCCATAGGATCATTTATTGCCTGGCCTAGAGCATTGATCATGTCCCACATCGCTACTCCATAGGTATAATGTCTTTTTCCTTAGTATTTCTATGTTTATTCTTCAAATAATTGTTGATAAAGCTTTGACGTAAATTCTTATCTTTAGTTCACACGTCCTCAGAAGCAACCAATTCATGATACAGTCATACATGAAGATGATGAGATGGCTGAAGCGGAGGATGATCCTCTATCAAAGTTAATGAAAAAATTACCCAGATTGAAGAAAGCATCATTAGAACTATACTGGGATTTGAGAGTATTTGGTCTTCCCCCACATGTGCCAGTTTATATCACATTCTCTGATGCATTGAAGGTGATTGGGGGAGACAGGATGTTGAATATTTCCATCATTCAGCTGTGGTGCATGTAAGATAGTCAATTTGGTCTTTCATATTACTTTTATTTACATTGTTATAGTTTCTAACAACTTAACTTTGTTGTTTTAGGTACATAGACACAATCGTTGTAGACCAAGGTCGGTCTTCCATGTACGGATTTGTTGAACCTCAGACCATTCAACCGTCTGGTAACACACTTCAAAACAGACAACACTATTTGCAAACATGGATGGATGAGTCAAAAAGAGACTTATACCTTGTGCCATACATTGAGGGGTAGGTGTTGTTATATGTGGTCAATTCATTATTATAGTTTCCTTAATTAGTTGAATAACTATTTGTCCTTCGTGATAGGTCGCACTGGCAGTTGATGGTCATCATTCCCAAACAATGTAAAATTATATGGTTTTGTTCGTTGCACAGGAGGATGAAAAATGAGTTGAGAACCATGCTTCAAGGGTAAGTGTTTCTCCAAAAATGGAGAGAACAACTTAAATCAATAACCAAAGTAAACAATTGCATTAACTCAATCTAACCTCAGAATCCATAATGGAATTATAGCATAATAGCCCTAGATGCTTAGCTCTCCATGAATGGAGTTGAATACAAGATGAAAGAAAAGTGAGAGGAGTATGAGAGAATGAAAATATGAAGTGAAGTCCCCTTTTCTGCCTTCCTTGGGTCTCTTTATATAGGCTTGATTGGGCTTAGACTCTGAATAGTTTGTTGATAAGATACTTTCTGTTGATATATTATATCTTTCAAATATTCATTAGATTAAATCAGTTTTAAAGAATATTTGATAGATATTAACTCAATTATCTTATATCCTATATCTTCCAAATAACTAAAAGATTTAGATAATGATAAAATTATTTGGAAGATATTTTCTGTTGATATTCCCAAATTAAATTCAACAACTTGAATTTTATCTTTTAGATTTTCTGACTTTCCAAAATTGCACAAATACCCTGAAATTTTCTCTATTTTCACTTTAGCCCCTTCAGAATTCTCCAAAATTGCACCAAAACCCCTGTTTGACCAACTTTTACCAGCTTTGACTGAGTAAGGGCGCGACCAATGAGACCTTGCCACGTGGCAACCCTCTTTCTCACCCAATTAGGATTTCAAATAAAATCTTATTTTGGCCTTAATTTGCAATTTGGACCAATAAAGTTTCAATTTCAGCTGCACAAATAAATATTAGAACATCCAAGAATAATTTATGCAACTAAAAATCACTTTTTAAGTCTCTTTTTATTCCCAAACCCAAAAATTCCAATCATCACAAATCCTCTTTAAATCAATCATTCAAGCACATGAATTTCATCAAAAATTTAATTTTAAAGCATAAATGTGGGCATAAATATGCACTCATCAGGTGGTCTATTGAATTGTCCCATGCTAGGATGAGATTTCCACCCTTGATTATAATTGTTGGGACGAAGATGGTTGCCCATGTAACTAACTTCTTCGTTGACATTCTCAGGCACAACACATTGACCATTAATATGATCACCACCACATAGTTCACAAAGTTGATGTTGAACCTATAAGACATTCTGGCACTCCTTTGGTGGCTGAGAAAGCTTCTTTGTCAAAACCTCTAATTGTTGAGTTATCATTTTATTCTGAGAAAGCAAGGCATCATAAGACTGTAATTGTAGAACTCTCTTAGATTGTGATGGAGCTCCTCTTTCATTGTGCATTTCATTGTCATTGGTAGCCACGTTGTTAATTAATTCATAGGCTTCCTCTGGAGTCTTGCATTTGATATTGCCCCTAGTTGAGGCATCCAACATCAATTTGGTTTGTGAACCAAGACCTCCAAGGAAAAGAATGACTATTGTTGCTTCATCAAAACCATGAGTAGGTGTCTTTCTCAACAAGCTTTTGTATCTATCCCATGCTTCCCTAGTGTCTCCTCCATGCCTTGTCTGAAAGAAGAGATTTTCTACATCCCTATGTTGATCTTTGACTGTGGGAAGTATTTGTTTAAGAACTTTGCAACCACATCCTCCCACTCAGTGAAGCTATTTTCAGGAAAGAAGTTCAACCACAGTTTAGCATGGCCTCCCAGTGAGAAAGGAAACAAGCTTAATCTAATAGCATCATCTGGAACTCCATTCAGCTTCACAGTATTACGTATCTCATTAAAGGTTGTCAGATGCTCATATGGACTTTCACTTGATAGTCCATTGAATTGGTTGCTTTTCGCTAGATGGATCAACGCAGGCTTCATCTCCATACTTGCAACATTGACCCTCGGTTTTGCAATGCTGTTAAAATGGTGAGGGCCAACAACTGTTGCATAATCTGCCAAAATACGGCTACCACCATTGTTGTCCAAGCTTTCCTGATCAGATTGTAAGGCCTGTGAAATTCTCTCTAGAGAAGGTTCTCTAGGTAATCTGTTTCTTCTTAGCCTTCTTCTACTAGTCTCAAGTCCTCCAAGAAGAGGTTCAGCACTTTTGTTGATCCTTGTCCTAACTGTATCCCGCATAAACTAGACACAAAACCCTAAAAAAGATACTATTAGCACAAAAACAAACATAAACTACACTAAACTCAAGTTTAAAAATTAAGACAGAAATTAAAATAAAGTCAAAGTTGTTCAAGAATCACAGAAATAGAATAGTTTAAAACGTGAGTCCCCAACAACGACGCCAAAAACTTGTTGATGGATTGGCAAGTGTACCAAATCGCACAAGTAATATAAAATGGTAAGACCATGTACTGTATCCCAGAAGACTCTCGGCACTAGACAATTGTGTGATAACTAGACTAATTAAGACTTAAATAAAACGAGATCATTGGGTTCAAGATGCAAAGACAGAAAATTAAATATGAATGCAGTTTGACCAATAGCAGAAGAGCACAATGATAAACGGATGTTGTTTGTAATGAGATGAGTATGTTATTGGGGTTAGATTTCACCAAGTTCCCTCTCAAGTATGTAAGAATTCTTCTTTATGCATTAATGTTAACGTCACTCACTAAATCACTTAAACCCGATCCCTTGGCGAAATAAGCTTGTCCTTAATCACCAGTTCATTCAATTCCTAGCATTCCTAGCAATTAAATGTGAATATCAAGAGCTTTAAGACGACCAAGACTCATACCCTCATCCCTGAGAAATATTACTCTTGAGAGAATTAAATAAGAACCTGAATTGTAAGGAACCTCCCGACACTCATGCAATTCATACATCATGCTATGAATGAGTTAAACACAACATGTAATAAACACAGATGAATTACTCTAACAATTAATGACAAAACATATATTATTAAGAATCAATTCAAATACATGAGAGTCCACAAGGTTAAATCATCCCCCAACAAAAAATAGAGTTTTGTTCACCATAGACATGATGAAACTAAATGAATAATGGAAAAGCATGAGATAGCAAAACCGTAAAAGTAGAGGATGGAAGCTTTCGCATCCAAATTCGCCTTCAGAGAGTGGAAGAGTGTGTTGTTGTGCTGCTTGATAACAGTTGAAAAACTGTTATTTTCATGCTTAAAATTGATACTAAAAGCAACCTTTAACACTTAGAAACTAGCTTGGAATCATGCTTTTGTTCATATTTTTGGAAATAAGAGAGCTGGACAGGTTTATGCTTGATTTCAGTGTTTTATGTAGGTTTTAAGATGAATTTGGTGAAAGAAGTGAAGAAGGATAGATATGGAATCAGAAAAGAACTCAAAAAGTGCAAAAGGAGAAGTCGCAACTACCGCTCAGTGGCAGTTTACCGCTGAGCGGCACTCAGGAAATCACGTTGGCTCCGCTGAGGGGTGAAAATGCCGCTGAGGGGAAGAATCAACTCACGCACTTACCGCTAAGCGGTAATTTACCGCTGAGCGGCACTATTTTGGGCTTGGGCCTAATTTTCTATATATTTTAGAATAGTATATAAGCTTTAGGACGTCCTAGGGTTTATATCTTTGGCTGGAGACGAAGCAAACACTCTCTTTTCCACCCCTTGGAGGAAGATCTTGGATGTTCAGGCTACCTACTTCTCTTTCTAGGGTTCTATCTTTCATTCTTTCATTATTGTTCATCTAGTTTCACCATGAATATGGTGAACTAAACCTTGTTTTGTTGTTGGGGAATTGATAACGGTTGAAAAACCGTTATTTTTATGCTTAAATTTGATACCAAAAGCAACCATTAAGACTTAGAAACTAGCTTGAACTCATATTTTTGCTTTAGTTTTGAGAATAAGAGAGTTGAAAGTGAATTTAATGGTTTTGTGCAAGATTCCCTTGATTTTGTAGGCTAATTGAATGATTTGAAAGAAGAATTGAAATACCGAATGATTGGAGTGCTGAAAAGTCAACCAGAAACCAGAAAAGTCAACCAGTCAACCAGAAAAGTCAACCAGTCAACCAGAAAAGTCAACCAGTCAACCAGAATGCTGAAAAACCAACCAGAACGCAGAAAACATCTGACCGAGTGGCGCTGAGCGGAAAAATACTGCTGAGCGGCACTTTTTGGGTGCCGAAATCACCGCTGAGGGGCAAAACAGCAGCTGGGGGGCAAAATGGATCATGCGGTATTACCGCTCAGCGGTAAAATACCGCTGAGCGCCATTCTAAGTGGGCTTGGACCGATTTTCTTTTGTTTTTATGGGCTTGGACTTGTTTTATGTTATTTTTATGCCCTATTTAAGGACTTGCACGTCCTAGGGTTTGTATCTTTGGCTGGGAGGAAGTAGAAACACACTTTTCACCCCTTGGGGGTAGATTGGGAGATGGTGACGGCTCTCCTCTTCTCTTTCTCGGGTTTTTCTATCTCTTTCATTCTTTCATTGTTATTCATCTAGGTTCACCATGAATATGGTGAACTAAACTCTGTATGTTTGTTGGGGAATCAATGTAATCTTTTGAAGCTCTCATATATGGAATTTGTTTTTACATCTTTTAATTAAGACTTATGCTTTCTTTCATCATTAGTTAGGGTTTTTCCTCTTTTCTTAATGCTTGCATTGTTTAACTCATTCGATGCATGATTATTGGTTTTGTCGATACGGGCGCGTACGGGGAAGTCTAGATCCGGGGCATTTCTCCCAATTTTATATTGGTTGTCGTTAAGCTCCTGCACTTATGAACTGATCATTAGGAATGCTAGGAATTGTATGAACTCGTGATTAGGGAGAAGCCTTCTTGAAAGGTACATTAGAGAGTGGCATTAACAATGATGATTTGAATGTTGAATTCCTAAAATATATGAGAGTGGATAAGATGAAATTGACCCCCAACAACATATTCATACATATATTTCATTGAAAGTGTTTATCTTTTGCTTTTTGCCATTGATCAAAAACTTCATGCATACATATTTAATTTTCGTCTTTTGCATATAAAACTCCAAATATTTCTTCTTTAAGTCTTAGGTAATCAATAAACCACACAACTAAACTAGGCCGTGAGTCCTTTGGGAAGAACGATACTTGGTCTTACCAAGTTTATTACTTGAACGATTCGGTCATACTTGCCGGTTGAAAAACAAGTTTGTGACATCATAATTTGGTGTTCATAAATTTGTCCATCAGGAATCAATGTAATCTTGTGAAACTCTCATATATGGAATTTGTGTTTAAACATCTTAATTTGAGATACATGCTTTCTTTCATCATTAGTTAGGGTTTTTCCTCTTTGCTCAAAGCATGCATTGTTTAACTCATTTGATGCCATGATTATTGATTTTGTCGATATGGGAACGTACAGGGAAATCTAGATCCGAGGAAAATCTCCCAATAGCATATTGGTTGCCTTTAAGCTTCTGTGCTTCAGAATTAATTACTAGGGATGCTAGGAATTGTATGAACTCGTAATTAAGGATAGGCCTTCTTGCAAGGTGATTTAGAGAGTGACATTAGCATTGATGAATAGAATGATGAATTCCTAAAAGTATATGAGAGTGGATAAGATGAAATTGATAACCCCAACAACATACTCATCCATCTAATTCATTAAAGTGTTCGTATTCCTCTTTTCCATTAATCAAATTCATGCATACATGTTTAATTATTGTCTTTTGCATTTAAAACCTAAAATCAATTGTTCACAAGTCTTAAATAATCAACAAATCATATAGCTAACTAGGCTGTGAGGCCTTTGGGAGAACGATACTTGGTCTTACCGAGTTTTATTACTTGATACGATTCGGTCACACTTGTCAAGGGTTAAACAAGTTTGTGGCGCCGTTTTTCGGTGTTCATAAATTTGTCATCACTGCTCCAGCCATATATTAAACCTAGGACGCCTGAGTCCTTTAAATAGAGCTAAGACAGAACAGAAACAAAGCCCAAGCCCGAGTCGCTGGCGCTCAAGCGCCCCACTTAGGGTGTCCGAGCAGTGAGCGGTGGTCTTCCAATCTCAAGCCTTGCAGAGGATGATGGACAAATTTATGATCACCAAAATATGATGTCACAAACTTGTTTTTCAATCGGCAAGTATGACCGAATCGTTCAAGTAATAAACTTGGTAAGACCAAGTATCGTTCTTCCCAAAGGACTCACGGCCTAGTTTAGTTGTGTGGTTTCTTGATTAGCTAAGACTTAAAGGCGAAATATTTGGATTTTTATATGCAAAAGACGAAAATTAAATATGTATGCATGAATGTTTTGATCAATGGCAAAAAAACAAAAGATAAACACTTTCAATGAAATATATGTATGAATATGTTGTTGGGGGTCAATTTCATCTTATCCACTCTCATATATTTTAGGAATTCAACATTCAAATCATCATTGTTAATGCCACTCTCTAAAGTACCTTTCAAGAAGGCTTCTCTCTAATCACGAGTTCATACAATTCCTAGCATTCCTAATGATTAGTTCATAAGTGCAGGAGCTTAACGACAACCAATATGATATTGGGAGAAATTCCCCGGATCTAGACTTCCCCGTACGCGCCCGTATCGAAAAAACCAATAATCATGCATCGAATGAGTTAAACAATTCAAGCATTACGCAAAGAGGAAAAACCCTAACTAATGATGAAAGAAAGCATAAATCTTAAATAAAAGATGTAAAAACAAATTCCATATATGAGAGCTTCAAAAGATTACATTGATTCCCCAACAAACATACAGAGTTTAGTTGACCATATTCATGGTGAACCTAGATGGATAATAATGAAAGAATGAAAGAGATAGAAAAACCTGAGAAAGAGAAGAGGAGAGCTGTCACCATCTCCCAATCTACCCCAAGGGGTGGAAAAGTGTGTTTCTACTTCCTTCCAGCCAAAGATACCTAACCCTAGGAAACCCTAAAGCTTATATATTATTCGTAAATTACAGAAAATTAGGTCCAAGCCCATAAAAGTGCCGCTCAGCGGTAAGTGCGTGAGACGTTTCTTCCCCTCAGCGGCCATTTTGCCCCTCAGCGGACCTCCCGTAAGCTCCTGAGTGCCGCTCAGCGGTAAACTGCCGCTGAGCGGTGACTTCGGCTTCTCCTTTTGCACTTTTTGATGTCTTTTTTGATTTCATCTCTCTCCTTCACTTCTTTCACCAAATTCACCTTAAAACCTGCACAAAAACACTGAAATCAAGCATAAACCTATCCAGCTCTCTTATTTATGAAAATATGGATAAAAGCATGATTTCAAGCTAGTTTCTAAGTGTAAAAGTTGCTTTTTGTGTCAATTTTAAGCATGAAAATAACAGTTTTTCAACTGTTATCACAACCCCAAACTTAGAACTTTGCTTGTCCTCAAGCAAACAAGATATAACTCAATCTTCAACCAATTCATATGATGGTTCACTCATTCAAAAATCCTCTTTTTAGATAAGTAAAAACTTCAATCAAACTTATGACCAAGAGTTCAATCAAGATGTGCACATGCTTTAGTGTTTCACAAAGTCAGTTAATACCCAACAAATGCTCTTTTTCATGAATGACCAATCAATTAAGCATGGATGTTCATGTGCTAATGGAATATTTCCTCACTAGGTAAAGTGTTTCACTCAACACACAAGTGTATAAAAGGTAATCACTCATTCACTCTACTATCACAATGTCACATGAATCAACTTTGCCTTTCATTTTACCACAATCAAAAACATTCACAAGCATGCATCATCACAAGGACTTTTCAATGGCTTATAATGTGGCTGGGTTAACAAGAAAATTGGTTTTTCTGGATCACAAAATCCTTGAGTTAAGAGAATCATAACAACACATTTATTCTTATTTTTCCCAACTTGCCTTTGCATTTGCATTGAGCTTTACTTCTTTTTCTTTTCTTTTCTTTTTCTTTGCCTATACTTCCTTTTTGGCTCTTAGCTCAATGCTTTTCCTTTTTCATGTTTTCCCAACAACCCCAAACTTGAACATTTAACAATACCACACAAGATCTTCTACTTAACTCAAGGTAAAGATTTTCAATCAAGGGTTTCAGTGTATGTTCAAGGCTAAGGGTTCAAAGGATAGAACAATAAGTGTTCTCTTTTAGTGGGCTAACTTTATGAATTTGGCCAATAAAAAAAAAGGTTCCAACAAACGGCCTTGATCATATGATGCAAAACAAGCAATTGATTCAATCATAGAAAACCTGGGCAAAGTCATTCATGCTTCCAAAGTAATAGCATTTAACAATAACAACTCTAGAGCTCAAAACCTCACATATAAGCTCATTCACATTTGACATACACATCCTGCTTAATTTCACAATCACAATCATAATATCATGCATTTGTTCACAAAGTTTGTGAATCACCTGTATAAGCATTTTAATGTGCACATCATCTCAACATCAATCAATCAATAAGCATCATTCAACATTACTTATCACACAATCACAGTTAATAGCAAACCATCATAATAAACCAGGTGTTCAATAGAGTACATCAAACACTAATCTAAAAACAAAAACAAATAAGTTCAGAAAACTTAAACCACAAAAGCATAATCATATGATAGCATTTATCAGTAAATGCTATCTCAGCTCCTCATCAGTCTGAGCTGTCCTCTGTATCTTCTTCTTCTTCCTCATCCTCATCATCTTCAAATGCATCATCATCATCAGCTTCATCTTCTTCCATCTCTCTAGCTGAAGCTGCAGGTGCTCTAGCTCCTCCTCCATGCACTGGTTCCTCTGGCCAAGCTACCACATTATGGAATTCATCCATAGTCCACCTGTGGGCTGGAGGTGTATCATACATCCCCACAATCATCTCAGCAGTTGCCACCTCCCCTGAATGGACTGCAACTGAGCACCTATAAGAGACATATACATGTCCCCATCTGGAATGATTCTGCTTCATGTGTCTCAGCAGATGTTTGGCTCTGTGCTGGCCCTCTCTCTCTACGAGCACGACGTGGTGGAACTGGCTAAGCTGCTTCCTCACCTCCACAGTACTGTCTGTAATAAGCCTCATCAATAGCTTTTCTTGGCCTCTCAAATGGTGGAGCAGAAGTGTCCACACCACCTATCTTGCAAAGGTGCATGATCAAAGAGGGATGTCCTAGTGGTGCTTTGTTGTTTGAGGTATTGGCGCACATACTAATCTCATCAGCTATCACCTGCCCAATATTAACATTCAAGTTTCTGATAGCACAGTAAATGAATAGTGCCCTGCTGAGAGTAATATCTGACACATGTGAACATGGCTGAATGTTGGCATGAGAAAACGCCATCCAATACTTTGCAAGAGGAGTCAAATCCGTCCTCCTAATGTTAACCACTGAGCCAGATCGATTCCTTTGGAAGTGTCCTCCAGGTATACACAGTACTCTCTCCACATCCTCATAATCAGCACCTTCCTCCATGCAAAGAGCAAACTGGCATTGCTCACCAGCCCACACAGTGTCGAGGAAGTTATTGATAGAATCAGGATCATACCTGATAGGATGGCCTCTGACATAGCCCAAATAATTCTCAGCTGGATAATCACCAATCTTCTTAGCATTGGTGTAAAATTCCTTTACCACAACTATGTTGGCAGGTGCAGGATAGGTGGCTAGCTTTCCCCAGTCATTCCCTAACACTTGCTCTCCAAATTGAGGAGCAAAGTTAGGTATCATTCCAACCTTTCTCTCCATCAGAAGTCTCCTGTCCTGGACCACCCTAAAGTGCTTCTCATGTTTCCTAGAGAGGAACCTGCTAGAGTGGGGTTGCTCTGGTTCCTTTTCCTTTCTCTTGGTTGCCATGGTTTTCAATCTTTTTCCTGAAGAGGATGCCATTCCTACATTCAAACACAATTACAAAACCACAGAACATGATGTTAATCATTAGTAAAACACAGAACACAACTCCTTTCGAAGCTAAACCACCGCTGAGGGCCAGAATTTCCCCTCAGCGCCACCAGTGCCACATTCCAACACGCAAAAATTCAGAAAAACCAAATCTGGCAGAGTGCCGCTCAGCGGCACTTTACCCCTCAGCGGTAACTCTGCAGATTTTTGAAAATCTTGTTTTAAAGCTGTCCTAACTCCACCCAAATGCAATTTTCAGTTTTCCAGTTCATAATCATGCAGTTTAATCGGTTCAAACATCAAATATATCATCAAATCATGCATAGAAATCAAAACCCCTAAATATTCATGCTTTGACAATCACATTCAAAATCAACAACCCTAGAATGAACAAAATGCATTTTACTTACTTGGGTGGAGATACTAGATGCAATGAGGATGTTCCAATCTAAGATACTCTCTTCCAACCCCAAACTTGAATGGAACACTAGTGAGCAAGTGAGTGGAAGAGAAATTTTCAAGAGGAAAGAATGAAAAGATGTGGAAAACCTTGGAAAAGGTATGTGGGAGTGTTTGTGCAGAGAAGTGCCTGGATAGAAAACCTAAAACGCAGCTTGGGGTATAAAAATACCCTAATGGGCTCGGGTCCCGCTAAGGGGAACTAAAGCCCATCTGCGAGAGTACCGCTCAGCGGTAAATTACCGCTCAGCGGCACTTTCGTGATGTGCTCTTCTCCTTCTTTTCTTAACCTACGTGCCTCCCATACATGCCCCTCATTGGTTCCGTGCAATTCAATGTTTAAAATGCTTATGCAAACCCTAACTAAAATAAACAAACAAAAATATTCAATCAACTGGGTTGCCTCCCAGGTAGCGCTTGTTTAACGTCACGAGCCTGACCCAAAATCCACCAACACCCGTCAGTAGGTGCAAAATTTTCTTACCAACACCCATTAGGTGTTACAAACATAGTATCCTTCAGTAGATACTTAACCACCTAGCATCCTTCAGTAGATGTTATCTCCAACAAAATAATTACAAAAATAATGTTCACAAATTAAAAATTACAAAACCAAATCAAAAGTCTTTAAATCCACTAGGTTGCCTCCCAGCAAGCGCTCTTTTAACGTCATTAGCTTGACCCAATAAAGTTCAAGTTCCATCTTCTTTATAGTTGATGTTGTCATTCCACCAACTCCTCAGTTGTTTCCTTCGAACTGTTTTGGTTCTTCTAGAATATGGAGACTCTATCTCTATCATCTCCTTCTCTTTAAAGCCCTTCACAACCCACAACTTGTTCTTGATTCTTACAGGTGAGCCAAGTTGGAGTTTTCTTTTCTCCCAGTCACTAGGAATTTCTCCTCCTCTTCCAATATTTTCTTCCTTGGGTACCTGAAACAACAAACAATGGTTACCTGAAACCGTGAGATTTTCAACTTTACGGCTAGTCATGGGTGCATCTTGAAATGCAGCTTTATAACTAGCTTCTTCCACCCTTGCTTGTATCTCATCTTTGAAGACGTCTACCACCACTCTCTCCTCTCTGTCCTGGAGCACCACTATACCTTCATTTACATCAATAATAGCTCTGGCCGTTTTCATAAACGGTCTTCCAAGTATGATAGGTATCTTCTCTGTCTCCATCTTCATCACCACAAAGTCTGCCAAGAATTGAAGTTTGCCAACACAAACTATGATGTCCTCTACAATCCCACATGGCTCCTTTGAAGATCCATCAGCCATTACTATTTTAACCTTTGCAGGTTTCAATTTAACATTGCCAATTTGCTCTAGTAAAGAATAAGGTATCAAGTTAACACTTGAACCTAAATCAAGGAGAGCTTTCTTTACCTTTTTCTTCCCTATGGTACAAGGGATAGAAAAACAGCCTGGATCTGATGCTTTAGGAGGGAATGACTCTTTTTTAACAGTTATACACTCTTTTGCCTCATCATCTCTACGTCTCTTCTTTGTAGAGATTTCTTCATCAGATTTTGTGTAAACTGTGATTTGCTGTAGAATTTGTTCCCAAGGTGCTTCATTATCCACCATTCTGAATAATTCTGTGAAGTCCATTTGTTTCCCTTGATGGATTGGAAAAGGAAAAGTACTTTTGGTTTCTATGTCTCTTCTCTCTTCTGTATCTAACTCAACTTTATCATCATCAACACTCTTTACCACCTTGCACTCTTCTCTGGGGTTAACCTCAGTATTAGCCCCAAAATTTCTATTTGGCCTTTCTTCCAATTGCTTGGTAATCTGACCCATTTGATTCTCCAAGTTCTTTATAGCAGCTTCAGTGCTCTTTTGAGAAGATTCAGTTTTCTGTATGAATTGCTGAAGAGTTTCTTCCAACCTTGTTGATCTTTCATTAAGCATAGATAACTGTTGCCAAAAGGTTGGTTGCTGCTGCTGCTTATTATATTGACTAGCTTGCCCAGTTTGTCCTTGACCAATGCTTGGGTGTGGTTTCCACCCTTGATTGTAATTCCCTTGACGGTATGGAAATTGATTGGCCATGAAATTAACGTCCTCTACATCTTCAACTAGAAAGGCACATTGACCATTGATATGGTCACCTCCACATAATTCGCACAACTGGGTTTGTACCTGTGCAGCAGTTTTCAACTCTTTGGGTAATTGTGCAAGAGTTTTAGTCAGAGTTTCCAGCTGTTGAGTTAGAATTTTATTTTGAGCTAGTGATGGACAAATTTATGAACACCAAATTATGATGTCACAAACTTGTTTCCCAATCGGCAAGTATGACCGAATCGTTCAAGTAATAAAACTTGGTAAGACCAAGTATCGTTCTTCCCAAAGGACTCACGGCCTAGTTTAGTTATGTGGTTTCTTGATTAACTAAGACTTACAAACGAAATATTTGGGTTTAAAATGCAAGACAGAAAATAAACATGTATGCATGAATTTTGATCAATGGCAAAGACAAAAGATAAACACTTTCAATGGAATATATGAATGAATATGTTGTTGGGGGTCAATTTCATCTCATCCACTCTCATACATTTTAGGAATTCAACATTCAAATCATCATTGTTAATGCCACTCTCTAAAGTACCATTCTAGATGGCTTCTCCCTAATCAAATAGTTCATACAATTCCTAGCATTCCTAATGATTAGTTTATTTTGCGCAGGAGCTTAAGGCAACCAATATACTATTGGGAGAAATTCCCCAGATCTAGACTTCCCCGTATGTGCCCGTATCGACAAAACCAATGATCATGCATTGAATGAGTTAAACAATGCAAGCATTAATCAAAGAGGAAAAACCCTAACTAATGATGAAAGAAAGCATATGTCTTAATTGAAAGATGTAAACAACAGATTCCATATATGAGAGTTTCAAAAGATTACATTGATTCCCCAACAAACATACAAGATTTAGTTCACCATAGTCATGGTGAATCTAGATGAATAACAATGAAAGAATGAAAGAATAAACCCTAAACAGGTGAAGAGGAAGCCTCAGCATCCAAGATCCTCCTTCAAAGGGGTGGAAGAGAGAGTGTTTGCCTCGTTTCTGCCAAAGATACCTAACCCTAGGAAATCCTAAAGCTTATATATCATTCGTAAATTACAAAAAGTCAAGTCCAAGCCCATTAAAGTGCCGCTCAGCGGTAAAATACCGCTCAGCGGTGAGTGCGTGACTGGTTTTCTCCCCTCAGCGGCCATTTTGCCCCTCAGCGGACCTCCCGCAAGCACCTGAGTGCCGCTCAGCGGTAAACTACCGCTGAGCGGTGACTTCGGCTTCTCCTTTTTGCACTTTTTGTTGTCTTTTCTGATTTCACTTCTCTCCTTCTTCACTTCTTTCACCAAATTCACCTTAAAACCTGCACAAAAACACTGAAATCAAGCATAAACCTGTCCAGCTCTCTTATTTCTGAAAATATCAATAAAAGGCATGATTTCAAGCTAGTTTTTAAGTGTAAAGGTTGCTTTTAGTATGAATTTTAAGCATGAAAATAACAGTTTTTCAACTGTTATCACAACCCCAAACTTAGAACTTTGCTTGTCCTCAAGCAAACAAGATGTAACTCCATCTTCAACCAATTCATATGATGGTTCACTCATTCAAAAATCCTCTTTTTCAAGATAAGTAACAACTTCACTCAAACTTATGACCAAGAGTTCAATCAAGAAGTGCACATGCTTTAGTGTTCACAAAGTCATTTAAATTCCAACAAATGCTATTTTTCATGAATGATCAATCAATTAAGCATGGATGTTCATGTGTTAATGGAATATCTCCTCACTAGGTAAAGTGTTTCACTCACACACAAGTGTATAAGAGGTAATCACTCATTCACTCTACTATTACAATGTCACATGAATTAACTTTGCCTTTCATTTTACCACAATCAAAAACATTCACAAGCATGCATCATCTCAAGGACTTTTCTATGGCTTATAATGTGGCTGGGCTAACAAGAAAATTGGTTTTTCTGGATCACAAAATCCTTGAGTTAAGAGAATCATAACAACACAATCATCTTATTCTTTCCCAACTTTCTTTTGCCTTTGCATTGAGCTTTGCTTCTTTTTCTTTTCTTTTCTTTTTCTTTGCACATTCTTACTTTTTAGCTCTTAGCTCAATGCTTTTCATGTTTTCCCAACAACCCCAAACTTGAACATTTAACAATACTACACAAGATCTTCTACTTAACTCAAGGTAAGATTTTCAATCAAGGGTTTCAGTGTATGTTCAAGGCTAAGGGTTCAAAGGATAGAACACAAAGTGTTCTCTTTTAGTGGGCTAATTTTACAAATTTGGCCAATAATAAGGTTTCCAACAAACGGCCTTGATCATATGATGCAAAACAAGCAATTGATTCAATCATAGAAAACCTGGGCAAAATCATTCATGCTTTCAAAGTAATAACATTTAACAATAACAACTCTGGAGCTCAAAATCTCATATATAAGCTCATTCACATTTGACATACACATCCTGCTTAATTTCACAATCACAATCATGATATCATGCATTTGTTCACAAAGCTTGTGAATCACCTATATAAGCATTTTAATGTGCACATCATCTCAACATCAATTAATCATAAGCATCATTCAGCATTACTTATCACACAATCACAGTTAATAGCAAACCATCACAAGAAACCAGGTTTCAAATAGAGTACATCAAACCCTAATCTAAAAACAAAAACAAATAAGTTCAGAAAACTTAAACCACAAAAGCATAATCATATGATAGCATTCATCAGTAAATGCTATCTCAGCTCCTCATCAGTCTGAGCTGTCCTCTGTATCTTCCTCTTCTTCCTCATCATCATCATCATCAAACGCATCCTCCTCCTCAGCTTCATCTTCTTCCATATCTCTAGCTGAAGCTTCAGCTGCTCCAGCTCCTTCTCCATGTACTGGTTCTTCTGGCCAAGCTACTACATTATGGAATTCATCCATAGTCCACCTGTGGGCTGGAGGTGTATCATACATCCCCACTATCATCTCAGCAGTGGCCACCTGCCCTCTGTGAATGGACTGCAACTGAGCCCCTATAAGAGACATATACATGTCCCTCATCTGGAATGGGTCTGCTTCATGTGTCTCAGCAGATGTCTGGCTCTGTGCTGGCCCTCTCTCTCTACGAGCACGGCGTGGTGGAACTGGCTGAGCTGCATCCTCACCTCCACAGTACTGTCTATAATAAGCCTCATCAATAGCTTTTCTTGGCCTCTCAAATGGTGGAACAGAAGTATCCACCCCAGCTAGCTTGCAAAGGTGAGAAATCAAGGAGGGATGTCCTAATGGTGCTTTGTTGTTTGAGGTGTTGGCGCACATACTAATTTCATCAGCTATCACCTGCCCAATATTAACATTTAAGCTTCTGATAGCACAGTAGATGAATAGTGCCCTGCTGAGAGTAATATCTGACACATGAGAACATGGCTGAATGTTGGCATGAGAAAACGCCATCCAATACTTTGCAAGAGGAGTCAAATCTGTCCTCCTAATGTTAACCACTGAGCCAGATCTATTCCTTTGGAAGTGTCCTCCAGGTATACACAATACTCTCTCCACATCCTCATAATCAGCACCTTCCTCCATGCTAAGAGCAAACTGACATTGCTCACCAGCCCACACAGTATCCAGGAAATTGTTGATAGAATCAGGATCATACCTGATAGCATGGCCTCTAACATAGCCCAAATAATTCTCAGCTGGATAATCACCAATCTTCTTTGCATTGGTGTAGAATTCCTTCACCACAGCTATGTTGGCAGGTGTAGGATAGGTGGCTAACTTTCCCCAGTCATTCCCTAACACTTGCTCTCCAAATTGAGGAGCAAAGTTAGGTATCATTCCAACCTTTCTCTCCATCAGAAGTCTCCTGTCCTGAACCACCCTAAAGTGCTTCTCATGTTTCCTAGAGAGGAACCTGCTAGAGTGGGGTTGCTCTGGTTCCTTTTCCTTTCTCTTGGTTGCCATGGTTTTCAATCTTTTTCCTGATGAGGATGCCATTCCTACATTCAAAACACAAGCAAAACCACAGAACATGATGTTAATCATTAGTAAAACATAGAACATAACTCCTGTCGAAGCTAAACCACCGCTGAGGGCCAGAATTTCCCCTCAGCGCCACCAGCGCCACATTCCAACACGCAAAAATCAGAAAAAACCAAATCTGGCAGAGTGCCGCTCAGCGGTAATTTACCCCTCAGCGGTAACTCTGCAGATTTTTGAAAAATCAGTTTTAAAGCTTCCCTAACTCCACCCAAATGCAATTTTCAGTTTTCCAGTTCATAATCATGCAGTTTAATCGGTTCAAACATCAAATATATCATCAAATCATGCATAGAAATCAAAACCCCTAAATATTCATGCTTTGACAATCACATTCAAATTCAAGAACCCTAGAATGAACAAAATGCATTTTACTTACTTGGGTGGAGATACTAGATGCAATGAGAATGCCTTCAAACTAGAATGCTCTCTTCCAACCCCAAACTTTGATGGCACACTAGTGAAAAAGTGAATAGAAGAGAGATTTTCTTAAGAGGGAAGAGTGAAAAGATGTGGAAAACCTAGGAGAAGGTGTGTGGAAGTGTTTGTGCAGAGAGAAGTCTGGAAATAAACCCTAAAACGCAGCTTGGGGTATAAAAATACCCTAATGGGCTCGGGTCCCGCTAAGGGGAACTAAAGCCCAGTCTGCGAGAGTACCGCTCAGCGGCACTTTCGTGATGTGCTCCTCTCCTTCTTTTCTTGACCTACGTGCCTTCCCTACATGTCCCTCATAGGTTCCCTGCAATTCAATGTTAAAAATGCTTATGCAAACCCTAACTAAAATAAACAAACAAAAACAATCAATCAACTGGGTTGCCTCCCAGGTAGCGCTTGTTTAACGTCACGAGCCTGACCCAAATTCCACCAGCACCCATCAGTAGATGCAAAATTTTCTTACCAACACCCATCAGCAGGTGTTACAAACCTAGCATCCTTCAGTAGATGCTTAACCACCTAGCATCCTTCAGTAGATGCTGGATCCAACAAAAATAATTACAGAATAATATCCACAATTTAAAAGTTACAAAACCAAATCAAAAGTTTTTAAATCCACTGGGTTGCCTCCCAGCAAGCGCTCTTTTAACGTCATTAGCTTGACCCAGTAAAGTTCAAGTTCCATCTTCTTTTTCTTCTTTCTACTGAACTTCTTCAAAAATTTGATCAAACCAGGAACCTGTTGCAGTGTCACAATCATAGGAACTTTAATCTCCAATTTCTTGAAGATTTCCATAAAGCACTTGAATTTCTTTTCCTTCCTATGATTCTTCTTTAGATGAGGATATGATTTTTCATATGATTTCTTCTTCTTTCCTCTTATCTTCTTTTTCTTACGCTTTCTCTCCCCAAATTTTCTCTTTTTCTTTTCTTTTATTTTTTTCTTCCCTTCTCTTCTTCTCCTCAACTTCTTTATTTTCACACAAATTTTCTTTCTCTCTTCTCTCTCAACCACTTCTTTTTCTTTTTCTTCATCTTTATCTTTCTCACTCAACTCTTCTTTCTCTTTTCTCTCTACCCTTTCCTCATCTTCCTCTAATTTTTCCTCATCAAGAATCTTGTTACTTTCAGTGATAATGACTTGCCCTTCCTCCTTAAGGTTAACTTCAGTATTAACATCATCATTCAATCTCTGACTGATGTAATGAAGTTGCATCTCCATTCTTTTACATGATTCTTCAATGCTTTTCTGAGTAGCGTCAGAATTTTTCAAAAATTGTTGAAGGGTGTCATCCAAACTTCCTGATAGAAAGGTTTGTTGCTGTTGCTTGTTAAATTGCTCAGTTTGTCCAGCTTGCCCACTTTGTTCCTGACCAATACTTGGGTGTGGTTTCCACCCTTGATTGTAGCTCCCTTGACGGTACTGATTGGTCATGTAATTTACATCCTCTACGGCTTCAACTGGAAAGGCACATTGACCATTGATATGGTCACCTCCACACAATTCGCATAACTGGGATTGTACCTGTGCAACAGTCTTTAACTCTTGTGGCAATTGTTCAAGTATCTTTGAGAGATTCTCCAATTGTTGAGTTATTA
Source organism: Vigna umbellata (assembly GCF_029865625.1). Lineage (NCBI taxonomy): Eukaryota > Viridiplantae > Streptophyta > Magnoliopsida > Fabales > Fabaceae > Vigna > Vigna umbellata. The sequence goes on along the minus strand of NC_142165.1, from coordinate 37,460,825 downwards.
ACTTGTTCTGAGCTATCAAGGCATCATTGGATTGCAACTGTAGAACTCCTTTTTGTTGAATAGGAGCTCCTCTTTCACTGTTCCACTTATTGTTATTAGTAGTCATGTTTTCAATTATTTCTGTGGCTTCCTCTGGAGTCTTCCATTTGATATTGCCTCCAGCTGAGGCGTCAAGCATCATCTTGGTTTGTGAACCAAGACCTCCAAGGAAGATTAGGACTACTTCTCCTTCGTTAAATCCATGCTTGGGAGTCTTTCGTAATAGGCTTTTATACCTGTTCCATGCATGCCCCAGTGATTCTTCCATGCCTTGTCTAAATGAAGAGATCTCTTGCTTCCCTTTGTTGATTTTAAAGCTTTGTTGCTGCCATTGTTGTTGTGGTTGGTTCTCAAATTGTCCGGCAGCTTGCCAAAATTGGCTTTGATCCATGCTTGAGTGAGGTTCCCACCATTGGTTGAGATTACTTTGATAGAATTGAGTGCCCCTATAGTTAAACTCTTGACCAAATTGCATTCTGCAGACATTAGGCACAAAACCCTAAAAACAATTGTTAGCACAAAAAGATATAAAAGAAGATATAAGATCAGAGATAAGAAAATAAAATAAAAACAGAAAACAGAAAAATAAAAATAAAAACAGAAAATAAAACAAAATAAAATAAAATACAAACAGAAAAATATAAACAAAAAAAAAAAATCGAAATTAATAAAAAAAATAAAAATAAAAACAGAAAACAGAAAAACAAAAAACAGAAAAATAAAATAAAATCAAATCAAATAAAATACAAAATAAACAATATAAACAGAAAAATAAAATAAAATAAAATAAAAAAAATCGAAATTTAAAAATAAAATAAAAAAAAAAAATAAGTCAAAGATAATCAATAATCACACAAATTAACCAGTTAAACCACGAGTCCCCGGCAACGGCGCCAAAAACTTGATGGACAAATTTATGAACACCAAATTATGATGTCACAAACTTGTTTCACAATCGGCAAGTATGACCGAATCGTTCAAGTAATAAAACTTGGTAAGACCAAGTATCGTTCTTCCCAAAGGACTCACGGCCTAGTTTAGTTATGTGGTTTCTTGATTAACTAAGACTTACAAACGAAATATTTGGGTTTAAAATGCAAGACAGAAAATAAACATGTATGCATGAATTTTGATCAATGGCAAAGACAAAAGATAAACACTTTCAATGGAATATATGAATGAATATGTTGTTGGGGGTCAATTTCATCTCATCCACTCTCATACATTTTAGGAATTCAACATTCAAATCATCATTGTTAATGCCACTCTCTAAAGTACCATTCTAGATGGCTTCTCCCTAATCAAATAGTTCATACAATTCCTAGCATTCCTAATGATTAGTTTATTTTGCGCAGGAGCTTAAGGCAACCAATATACTATTGGGAGAAATTCCCCAGATCTAGACTTCCCCGTACGTGCCCGTATCGACAAAACCAATGATCATGCATTGAATGAGTTAAACAATGCAAGCATTAATCAAAGAGGAAAAACCCTAACTAATGATGAAAGAAAGCATATGTCTTAATTGAAAGATGTAAACAACAGATTCCATATATGAGAGTTTCAAAAGATTACATTGATTCCCCAACAAACATACAAGATTTAGTTCACCATAGTCATGGTGAATCTAGATGAATAACAATGAAAGAATGAAAGAATAAACCCTAAACAGGTGAAGAGGAAGCCTCAGCATCCAAGATCCTCCTTCAAAGGGGTGGAAGAGAGAGTGTTTGCCTCGTTTCTGCCAAAGATACCTAACCCTAGGAAATCCTAAAGCTTATATATCATTCGTAAATTACAAAAAGTCAAGTCCAAGCCCATTAAAGTGCCGCTCAGCGGTAAAATACCGCTCAGCGGTGAGTGCGTGACTGGTTTTCTCCCCTCAGCGGCCATTTTGCCCCTCAGCGGACCTCCCGCAAGCACCTGAGTGCCGCTCAGCGGTAAACTGCCGCTGAGCGGTGACTTCGGCTTCTCCTTTTTGCACTTTTTGTTGTCTTTTCTGATTTCACTTCTCTCCTTCTTCACTTCTTTCACCAAATTCACCTTACAACCTGCACAAAAACACTGAAATCAAGCATAAACCTGTCCAGCTCTCTTATTTCTGAAAATATCAATAAAAGGCATGATTTCAAGCTAGTTTTTAAGTGTAAAGGTTGCTTTTAGTATGAATTTTAAGCATGAAAATAACAGTTTTTCAACTGTTATCAGCTAGCAAGGCATCATGCGTCTATAATTGGAGAACCCCTTTTTGTTGCATAGGAGCTCCTCTCTCACTGTGTAGCTCACTATCACTAGTAGCCATGTTTTCTATAATTTCTGTGGCTTCCTCTGGAGTTTTCCATTTAATATTGCCTCCTGCTGAGGCGTCCAGCATCATCTTGGTTTGTGAACCAAGCCCTCCAAGGAAAGTTAAGACTACTTCCTGTTCTTCAAAGCCATGCGTGGGTGTTTTTCTTAGCAAACTTTTGTATCTATCCCATGCATGCCCTAGTGATTCTTCCATGCCCTGCTTAAATGAAGATATCTCTTGCTTACCTTTTGTCCCCTTTGATTGTGGAAAGTACTTGTTTAAAAACTTTGTCACCACTGCTTCCCAATCTGTGAAACTTCCTTCTGGGAAAGAATTCAACCAAAGTTTATCATTGCCTCCCAATGAGAAAGGAAACAAACTAAGTTTGATCGCTTCATCTGGCACCCCATTAATTTTGACTGTGTTGCAAATCTCATTGAAGGTTGTGAGGTGCTCATATGGGCTTTCATGAGATAACCCATTGAATTGATTGCTTTTTACCAGTTGGATTAGTGTTGGTTTGACCTCCATGTTAGCTGCATTGACTCTAGGTCTAGCTATACTGTTAAAGTGCTGAGGTCCAGCTATATTGGTGTAGTCAGCAAGAGTTCTTCGGATATTATTGTTCTCCATATTTTCTGTGCTATGAACAGAACCTTGTGGTGATGGTTGCAACAGAGTTTCCGGAGGAGGGAAAAGTTCTCTAGATGTTCGGATTCTTCTCCTCCGTCTACTCTCGTCTAGACCTTCAAGAAGAGGTTCTGTTGTTTTCTTGCTCCTATTTCGAATTGCCTCCTGCATACACAAGAACACAAAACCCTAGAATATTTGGTTAGCACAAAAAGATATAGGAGAAGATAAAAAACAGAAAACAGAAAATAAAATAAAATAAAATAAAATAAAATAAAAACCGAAAAAATAAAAACAGAAAATAAAAACAGAAATTCAAAATTAAAGTCAAAGATAATCAATAATCACACAAATTAACCAGTTAAACCAGAGTCCCCGGCAGCGGTGCCAAAAACTTGATGGACAAATTTATGATCACCAAAATATGATGTCACAAACTTGTTTTTCAATCGGCAAGTATGACCGAATCGTTCAAGTAATAAACTTGGTAAGACCAAGTATCGTTCTTCCCAAAGGACTCACGGCCTAGTTTAGTTGTGTGGTTTCTTGATTAGCTAAGACTTAAAGGCGAAATATTTGGATTTTTATATGCAAAAGACGAAAATTAAATATGTATGCATGAATGTTTTGATCAATGGCAAAAAAACAAAAGATAAACACTTTCAATGAAATATATGTATGAATATGTTGTTGGGGTCAATTTCATCTTATCCACTCTCATATATTTTAGGAATTCAACATTCAAATCATCATTGTTAATGCCACTCTCTAAAGTACCTTTCAAGAAGGCTTCTCTCTAATCACGAGTTCATACAATTCCTAGCATTCCTAATGATTAGTTCATAAGTGCAGGAGCTTAACGACAACCAATATGATATTGGGAGAAATTCTCCGGATCTAGACTTCCCCGTACGCGCCCGTTGATAACAGTTGAAAAACTGTTATTTTCATCATTAAAATTGACACTAAAAGCAACCTTTACACTTAGAAACTAGCTTGAAATCATGCTTTTCTTCATGTTTTTAGAAATAAGAGAGCTGGAAAGGTTTATGCTTGATTTCAGTGTTTTTGTGCAGGTTTTAAGGTGAATTTGGTGAAAGAAGTGAAGAAGGAGAGAGATGAAATCAGAAAAGACAACAAAAAGTGCAAAAAGGAGAAGCCGAAGTCACCGCTCAGCGGCAGTTTACCGCTCAGCGGCACTCACGAGCTTGTGGGAGGTCCGCTGAGGGGCAAAATGGCCGCTAAGGGGAGAAAACAAGTCACGCACTCACCGCTGAGCGGTAGTTTACCGCTGAGCGGCACTCTAGAAGTCACGTGAGGTCCGCTGAGGGGCAAAATGGCCGCTGAGGGGAGAAAACAAGTCACGTACTCACCGCTGAGCGGCACTTTAATGGGCTTGGACTTGACTTTTTGTAATTTACGAATGATATATAAGCTTTAGGGTTTCCTAGGGTTAAGCATCTTTGGCAGAAACGAAGCAAACACTCTCTCTTCCACCCCTTGGGGTAGATTGGGAGATGGTGACAGCTCTCCTCTTCTCTTTCTCGGGTTTATTCTTTCATTCTTTCATTGTAATTCATTTAGGTTCACCATGAATATGGTGAACTAAACTCTGTATGTTTGTTGGGGAATCAATGTAATCTTGTGAAACTCTCATATATGGAATCTGTTTTTACATCTTTTAATTAAGACTTATGCTTTCTTTCATCATAAGTTAGGGTTTTTCCTCTTTGCTTAATGCTTGCATTGTTTAACTCATTCGATGCATGATTATTGGTTTTGTCGATCGGGCACGTACGGGGAAGTCTAGATCCGGGGAATTTCTCCCAATTTTATATTGGTTGTCGTTAAGCTCCTGCACTTATGAACTGATCATTAGGAATGCTAGGAATTGTATGAACTCGTGATTAGGGAGAAGCCTTCTAGAAAGGTACATTAGAGAGTGGCATTAACAATGATGATTTGAATGTTGAATTCCTAAAATATATGAGAGTGGATAAGATGAAATTGACCCCCAACAACATATTCATATTTATATTTCATTGAAAGTGTTTATCTTTTGCTTTTTGCCATTGATCAAAACTCATGCATACATGTTTATTTTCTGTCTTGCATATTAAAACTCCAAATATTTCGTTTGTAAGTCTTAGTTAATCAAGAAACCACATAGCTAAACTAGGCCGTGAGTCCTTTGGGAAGAACGATACTTGGTCTAACCAAGTTTATTACTTGAACGATTCGGTCATACTTGCCGATTGAAAACAAGTTTGTGACATCATAATTTGGTGTTCATAAATTTGTCCATCAAGTTTTTGGCACCCTTGCCGGGGACTCGTGGTTTAACTGGTTAATTTGTGTGATTATTGATTATCTTTGACTTTAATTTTGAATTTCTGTTTTTATTTTTCTTTTTTTATTTTTTCTGTTTTTATTTAATTTAATTTATTTTATTTTATTTTATTTTATTTTATTTTATTAGATTTTATTTTATTTTATTTTATTTTATTTTATTTTCTGTTTTTCTGTTTTTCTGTTTTCTGTTTTTATTTTCTGAATCTTATATCTTCTATTATATCTTTTTGTGCTAACCAAATCTTTTCTAGGGTTTTGTGTTCTTGTGTATGCAGGAGGCAATTCGAACTAGGAGCAAGAAAACAACAGAACCTCTGCTTGAAGGATTAGAAGACAGTAGACGGAGGAGAAGAATCAGAACATCTAGAGAACTTTTCCCTCCTCCGGAAACTCTGTTGCAACCATCACCACAAGGTTCTGACAATAGCACAGAAAATATGGAGAATAATAATATCAGAAGAACTCTTGCTGATTACACCAATATAGCTGGACCTCAACACTTTAACAGCATAGCTAGACCTAGAGTCAATGCAGCCAATATGGAGGTCAAACCAGCATTGATCCAACTGGTAAAGAGCAATCAATTTAATGGGTTATCTCATGAAAGCCCATATGAGCACCTTACTACATTTAATGAAATTTGCAACACAGTGAAAATCAATGGGGTGCCAGACGAAGCAATCAAACTTAGTTTGTTTCCTTTCTCATTGGGAGGCAATGCTAAGCTTTGGTTGAACTCTTTTCCAGAAGGAAGTTTCACAGAGTGGGAAGCAGTGGTAACAAAATTTTTGAACAAGTACTTTCCACAATCAAAGGTGACAAAAGGCAAGCAAGAGATATCTTCATTTAAGCAGGGCATGGAAGAATCACTGGGGCATGCATGGGATAGATACAAAAGTCTGCTAAGAAAAACACCCACGCATGGCTTTGAAGAACAGGAAGTAGTCTTAACTTTCCTTGGAGGGCTTGGTTCACAAACCAAGATGATGCTTGATGCCTCAGCAGGAGGCAATATTAAATGGAAAACTCCAGAGGAAGCTATAGAAATCATTGACAACATGGCTACTAGTGATAATGAGCTCAACAGTGAAAGAGGAGCTCCTATGCAACAAAAAGGGGTTCTCCAATTACAGACACATGATGCCTTGCTAGCTCAAAATAAAATTCTAACTCAACAGCTGGAGACTCTGACTAAAACTCTTGCACAATTACCTAAAGAGTTGAAAACTGCTGCACAGGTACAAATCCAGTTGTGCGAATTATGTGGAGGTGATCATATCAATGGTCAATGTGCTTTTCCAGTGGAAGCCTTGGAGGATGTTAATTTCATGGCTAATCAATTTCCATACCGTCAAGGGAATTACAATCAAGGGTGGAAACCACATCCAAGCATTGGTCAAGGACAAACTGGGCAAGCAAATCAACAAAATAAGCAGCAGCAGCAACCAACCTTTTGGCAACAGTTATCTATGCTTAATGAAAGATCAACAAGGTTGGAAGAAACTCTTCAGCAATTCATACAGAAAACTGAATCTTCTCAAAAGAGCACTGAAGCTGCTATAAAGAATTTGGAGATTCAAATGGGTCAGATTACCAAGCAATTGGAAGAAAGGTGATAACAGTTGAAAAACTGTTATTTTCATGATTAAAATTGACACTAAAAGCAACCTTTACACTTAGAAACTAGCTTGAAATCATGTTTTTCCTCATGTTTTTAGAAATAAGAGAGCTGGACAGGTTTATGCTTGATTTCAGTGTTTTTGTGCAGGTTTTAAGGTGAATTTGGTGAAAGAAGTGAAGAAGGAGAGAGATGAAATCAGAAAAGACAACAAAAAGTGCAAAACGGAGAAGCCGAAGTCACCGCTCAGCGGCAGTTTACCGCTGAGCGGCACTCAGGAGCTTGCGGGAGGTTCGCTGAGGGGCAAAATGGCCGCTGAGGGGAGAAAACAAGTCACGCACTCACCGCTGAGCGGTATTTTACCGCTGAGCGGCACTTTAATGGGCTTGGACTTGACTTTTTGTAATTTACGAATGATACATAAGCTTTAGGGTTTCCTAGGGTTAGGTATCTCTGGCTGGAACGAGGCAAACACTCTCTCTACCACCCCTTTGAAGGAGGATCTTGGATGCTGAGGCTTCCTCTTCACCTTTTTAGGGTTTCATTCTTTCATTGTAATTCATCTAGGTTCACCATGAATATGGTGAACTAAACTCTTTATGTTTGTTGGGGAATCAATGTAATCTTGTGAAACTCTCATATATGGAATCTGTTTTTACATCTTTTAATTAAGACTTATGCTTTCTTTCATCATTAGTTAGGGTTTTTCCTCTTTGCTTAATGCTTGCATTGTTTAACTCATTCGATGCACGATTATTGGTTTTGTCGATACGGGCACGTACGGGGAAGTCTAGATCCGGGGAATTTCTCCCAATTTTATATTGGTTGTCGTTAAGCTCCTGCACTTATGAACTGATCATTAGGAATGCTAGGAATTGTATGAACTCGTGATTAGGGAGAAGCCTTCTAGAAAGGTACATTAGAGAGTGGCATTAACAATGGTGATTTGATTGTTGAATTCCTAAAATATATCAGAGTGGATAAGATGAAATTGACCCCCAACAACATATCCATACATAAATTTCATTGAAAGTGTTTATCCTTTGATTTTTGCCATTGATCAAAATTCATGCATACATATTTATTTTCTGTCTTGCATTTTAAACCCCAATTAATTCGTTTGTAAGTCTTAGTTAATTAAGAAATCACATAACTAAACTAGGCCGTGAGTCCTTTGGGAAGAACGATACTTGGTCTAACCAAGTTTATTACTTGAACGATTAGGTCATACTTGCCGATTGAAAACAAGTTTGTGACATCATAATTTGGTGTTCATAAATTTGTCCATCAAGTTTTTGGCGCCGTTGCCGGGGACTCGTGGTTTAACTGGTTAATTTGTGTGATTATTAATTATCTTTGACTTATTTTTTTTATTTTATTTTTAAATTTCGAATTTTTATTTTATTTTTCTGTTGTTTAATTTTTTTTATTATTTTCTGAATATTATATCTTCTCTTATATCTTTTTGTGCTAACCAAATTTTTTCTAGGGTTTTGTGTTCTTGTGTATGCAGGAGGCAATTCGAACTAGGAGCAAGAAAACAACAGAACCTCTGCTTGAAGGATTAGAAGACAGTAGACGGAGGAGAAGAATCAGAACATCTAGAGAACTTTTCCCTCCTCCGGAAACTCTGTTACAACCATCACCACAAGGTTCTGACAATAGCACAGAAAATATGGAGAATAATAATATCAGAAGAACTCTTGCCGATTACACCAACATAGCTGGACCTCAACACTTTAACAGCATAGCTAGACCTAGAGTCAATGCAGCCAATATGGAGGTCAAACCAGCACTAATCCAACTGGTGAAGAGTAATCAATTTAATGGGTTATCTCATGAAAGCCCATATGAGCACCTTACTACATTTAATGAAATTTGCAACACAGTGAAAATCAATGGGGTGCCAGACGAAGCAATCAAACTTAGTTTGTTTCCTTTCTCATTGGGAGGCAATGCTAAGCTTTGGTTGAACTCTTTTCCAGAAGGAAGTTTCACAGAGTGGGAAGCAGTGGTAACAAAGTTTTTGAACAAGTACTTTCCACAATCAAAGGTGACAAAAGGCAAGCAAGAGATATCTTCATTTAAGCAGGGCATGGAAGAATCACTGGGGCATGCATGGGATAGATACAAAAGTCTGCTAAGAAAAACACCCACGCATGGCTTTGAAGAACAGGAAGTAGTCTTAACTTTCCTTGGAGGGATTGGTTCACAAACCAAGATGATGCTTGATGCCTCAGCAGGAGGCAATATTAAATGGAAAACTCCAGAGGAAGCTATAGAAATCATTGACAACATGGCTACTAGTGATAATGAGCTAAACAGTGAAAGAGGAGCTCCTATGCAACAAAAAGGGGTTCTCCAATTACAGACACATGATGCCTTGCTAGCTCAAAATAAAATTCTAACTCAACAGCTAGAGACTCTGACTAAAACTCTTGCGCAATTACCTAAAGAGTTGAAAACTGCTGCACAGGTACAAACCCAGTTGTGCGAATTATGTGGAGGTGATCATATCAATGGTCAATGTGCTTTTCCAGTGGAAGCCTTGGAGGATGTTAATTTCATGGCTAATCAATTTCCATACCGTCAAGGGAATTACAATCAAGGGTGGAAACCACATCCAAGCATTGGTCAAGGACAAACTGGGCAAGCAAATCAATATAATAAGCAGCAGCAACCAACCTTTTGGCAACAGTTATCTATGCTTAATGAAAAATCAACAAGGTTGGAAGAAACTCTTCAGCAATTCATACAGAAAACCGAATCCTCTCAAAAGAGCACTGAAGCTGCTATAAAGAATTTGGAGATTCAAATGGGTCAGATTACCAAGCAATTGGAAGAAAGGCCAAATAGAAATTTTGGGGCTAATACTGAGGTTAACCCTAGAGAAGAGTGCAAAGTGGTAAAGAGTGTGAATGAAGAGATAATTGAGTTAGAAGAAGGAGAAACAGAAGAAAGAAGAGAAATAGAGAGCAAAAACAATTTTCCTTTTCCAATAAATCAAGAGAAACAAATGGATTTCACAGAATTATTCAGAATGGTGGATAATAAAGCACCTTGGGAACAGATTTTACAGAAAATTGCAGTTTACACAAAATCTGATGAAGAAATTTCTACAAAGAAGAGACGTAGAGATGATGAGACAAAAGAGTGTATAACTGTTAAGAAAGAGTCATTCCCTCCTAAAGCGTTAGATCCAGGTAGTTTTTCTATCCCTTGTACTATAGGGAAGAAAAAGGTAAAGAAAGCTCTCCTTGATTTAGGTTCAAGTGTTAACTTGATACCTTATTCTTTACTGGAGCAAATCGGCAATGTTAAAATGAAACATGCAAAGATTAAAATAGTAATGGCCGATGGATCTTCAAAGGAGCCATGTGGGATTGTAGAGGACATTATAGTTTGTGTTGGCAAACTTCAGTTCTTGGCAGACTTTGTGGTGATGAAGATGGAGACTGAGAAGATACCTATCATACTTGGAAGACCGTTTATGAAAACGGCCAGGGCTATCATAGATGTAAATGAAGGTATAGTGGTGCTCCAGGATAGAGAGGAGAGAGTGGTGGTAGATGTTTTCAAAGATGAGATGCAAGCAAAGGAGGAAGAAGCTAGTTATAAAGCTGCATTTCGAGATGCACCCATGACTAGCCGTAAAGAAGAAAATCTTGAGGTTTCAGGTAACCATTGTTTGTTGTTTCAGGTACCCCAGGAAGAAGAGATTGGAAGAGGAGAAGAAATTCCTAGAGACTGGAAGAAAAGAAGACTCCAACTTGGCACACCTGTTAGAATCAAGAACAAGTTGTGGGTTGTGAAGGGCTTTAAAGAGAAGGAGATGATAGAGATAGAGTCTCCATATTCTAGAAGAACCAAAACAGTTCAAAGGAAACAGCTGAGGAGTTGGTGGAATGACAACATCAACTACAAAGAAGATGGAACTTGAACTTTATTGGGTCAAGCTAATGACATTAAAAGAGCGCTTGCTGGGAGGCAACCCAGTGAATTTAAAAACTTTTGATTTGGTTTTGTAATTTGTAATTTTTGAACATTATTTTTGTATTTATTTTGTTGGATATAGCATCTACTGAAGGATGCTAAGTGGTTAAGTATCTACTGAAGGATACAATGGCTGTAACACCTACTGATGGGTGTTGGTGGATTTTGGGTCAGGCTCGTGACGTTAAACAAGCGCTACCTGGGAGGCAACCCAGTTGATTCAATATTTCTGTTTGTTTGTTTTAGTTAGGGTTTGCATAAGCATTTTTGAATATTGAATTGCAGGGAGCTAGTGAGGGGCATGTCTAGGAGGCACGTAGGTTAAGAAAAGAAGGAGAAGAGCACTTCACGAAAGTGCCGCCGAGCGGTACTTTACCGCTGAGCGGTACTCTCGCAGAATAGGGTTTTAGTTCCCCTTAGCGGGACCCGAGCCCATTAGGGTATTTTTAAACCCTAAGCTGCGCATTCTTTCACACTTTCAGATTTTTCTTTGCACAAACACTCCCACATACCTTCTCCAAGGTTTTCCACATCTTTTCACTCTTCCCTCTTAAGAAAATTTCTCTTCCACTCACTTTTTCACTAGTGTGCCATCAAAGTTTGGGGTTGGAAGAGAGCATTCTAGCTTGGAAGCATTCTCATTGCATCTAGTATCTCCACCCAAGTAAGTAAAATGCATTTTGTTCATTCTAGGGTTTTGATTTTGAATATGATTGTCAAAGCATGAAGATTTAGGGGTTTTGATTTCTTGGCATGATTTGATGATATATTGGATGTTTGAACCGATTAAACTTCATGATTATGAACTGGAAAACTGAAAATTGCATTTGGGTGGAGTTAGGAAAGCTTTAAAACAGGTTTTTCAAAAATCTGCAGAGTTACCGCTGAGGGGTAAACTGCCGCTGAGCGGCACTCTGCCAGATTTGATTTTTCTGGTTTTGTGTGATCTGGAATGTGGTACTGGTGGCGCTGAGGGGGAATTATGGCCCTCAGCGGTGGTTTAGCTTCGAAAGGAGTTGTGTTTTGTGTTTTACTAATGATTAACATCATGTTCTGTGGTTTTGTTTGTGTTCTAAATATAGGAATGGCATCTTCATCAGGAAAAAGATTGAAAACCATGGCAACCAAGAGAAAGGAAAAGGAACCAGAGCAACCCCACTCTAGCAGGTTCCTCTCTAGGAAACATGAGAAGCACTTTAAAGTGGTTCCGGACAGGAGACTTCTGATGGAGAGAAAGGTTGGAATGATACCTAACCTTGCTCCTCAATTTGGAGAGCAAGTTTTAGGGAATGACTGGGGAAAGCTAGCCACTTATCCTGCACCTGCCAACATAGCTGTGGTTAAGGAATTTTACACCAATGCAAAGAAGATTGGTGATTATCCAGCTGAGAATTATTTGGGCTATGTTAGAGGCCATGCTATCAGGTATGATCCTGATTCAATTAATAACTTTCTGGACACTGTATGGGCTGGTGAGCAGTGCCAGTTTGCTCTTTGCATGGAGGAAGGTGCTGATTATGAGGATGTCGAGAGAGTACTGTGTATACCTGGAGGACACTTCCAAAGGAATCGATCTGGCTTAGTGGTTAACATTAGGAGGACAGATTTGACTTCTCTTGCAAAGTATTGGATGGCGTTTTCTCATGCCAACATTCAGCCATGTTCACATGTGTCAGATATTACTCTCAGCAGGGCATTCTTCATCTATTGTGCTATCAGAAACTTGAATGTTAATATTGGGCAGGTGATAGCTGATGAGATTAGTGTGTGCGCCAATACTTCAAACAACAAAGCACCACTAGGACATCCTTCTTTGATCACGCACCTTTGCAAGATAGCTGGGGTGGACACTTCTGCTCCACCTTTTGAGAGGCCAAGAAAAGCTATTGATGAGGCCTACTATAGACAGTACTGTGGAGGTGATGATGAAGCTCAGCCAGTTCCAGCACGCCGTGCTCGTAGAGAGAGAGGGCCAGCACAGAGCCAGACATCTGCTGAGACACATGAAGCAGAGCCATTCCAGATGAGGGACATGTATATGTCTCTTATAGGGGCTCAGTTGCAGTCCATTTACAGAGGGCAGGTGGCCACTGCTGAGATGAGTGTGGGGATGTATGATACACCTCCAGCCCACAGGTGGACTATGGATGAATTCCATAATGTGGTAGCTTGGCCAGAGGAACCAGTGCATGGAGGAGGAGCTGAAGCAGCTGAAGCTTCAGCTAGAGATATGGAAGAAGATGAAGCTGATGAGGATGATGCAGAAGAAGATGATGAAGATGAGGAGGAAGAGGAAGATACAGAGGACAGCTCAGATTGATGAGGAGCTGAGATAGCATTTACTGATGAATGCTATCATGTGCTTATGTTTTGTGGTTTAAGTTTTCTGAACTTATTTGTTTCTGTTTTTAGATTAGGGTTTGATGTACTCTATTTGAAACCTTGTTTCTTGTGATGGTTTGCTATTAACTGTGATTGTGTGATAAGTAATGCTGAATGATGCTTATGATTGATTGATGTTGAGATAGATGTGCACATTAAATGCTTATACAGGTGATTCACAAGCTTTGTGAACAAATGCAGGATATTATGATTGTGATTGTGAAATTAAGCAGGATGTGTATGTCAAATGTAGATGAGCTTATGTGGGAGATTTTGAGCTCCAGAGTTGTTATTGTTGAATGCTATTACTTTGAAAGCATGAATGGTTTTGCCCAGGTTTTCTATGATTGAATCAATTGCTTGTTTTGCATCATGTGATCAAGGCCATTTGTTGAAAACCTTTTTATTGGCCAAATTCATAAAATTAGCCCACTAAAAAAGAACACTGTGTGTTCTATCCTTTGAACCCTTAGCCTTGAATATACACTGAAAACCTTTAGTTGAAAATCTTTACCTTGAGTTAAGAAGAAGATCTTGTGTGGTATTGTTAAATGTTCAAGTTTGGGGTTGTTGGGAAAACATGAAAAGCATTGAGCTAAGAGCTAAAAAGTAAGAATATGCAAAGAAAAGAAAAGAAAAAGAAGTAAAGCTCAATGCAAAGGCAAAAGAAAGTTGGGAATGAATAAGATGATTGTGTTGTTATGATTCTCTTAACTCAAGGGTTTTGTGATCTAGAAAAACCAATTTTCTTGTTAGCCCAGCCACGTTATAAGCCATAGAAAAGTCCTTGTGATGATGCATGCTTGTGAATGTTTTTGATTGTGGTAAAATGAAAGGCAAAGTTGATTCATGTGACATTGTGATAGTAGAGTGAATGAGTGATCATCTCTTATACACTTGAGTGTGAGTGAAACACTTGACTTAGTGAGGAAATATTACATGAACACATGAATATCCATGCTTAATTGATTGATCATTCATGAAAATAGCATTTGTTGGAATTTAAATGACTTTGTGAACACTAAAGCATGTGCACATCTTGATTGAACTCTTGGTCATAAGTTTGAGTGAAGTTTTTGCTTATCTTGAAAAGAAGATTTTTGAATGAAGTGAACCATCATATGAATTGGTTTAAAGATGGAGTTACATCTTATTTGCTTCAGGACAAGCAAAGTTTTAAGTTTGGGGTTGTGATAACAGTTGAAAAACTGTTATTTTCATGATTAAAATTGACACTAAAAGCAACCTTTACACTTAGAAACTAGCTTGAAATCATGTTTTTCCTCATGTTTTTAGAAATAAGAGAGCTGGACAGGTTTATGCTTGATTTCAGTGTTTTTGTGCAGGTTTTAAGGTGAATTTGGTGAAAGAAGTGAAGAAGGAGAGAGATGAAATCAGAAAAGACAACAAAAAGTGCAAAAAGGAGAAGCCGAAGTCACCGCTCAGCGGCAGTTTACCGCTGAGCGGCACTTAGGAGCTTGCGGGAGGTCCGCTAAGGGGCAAAATGGCCGCTGAGGGGAGAAAACAAGTCACGCACTCACCGCTGAGCGGCACTCTGGAAGTCACGTAAGGTCCGCTGAGGGGAGAAAACAAGTCACGCACTCACCGCTGAGCGGTATTTTACCGCTGAGCGGCACTTTAATGGGCTTGGACTTGACTTTTTGTAATTTACGAATGATACATAAGCTTTAGGGTTTCCTAGGGTTAGGTATCTCTGGCTGGAACGAGGCAAACACTCTCTCTACCACCCCTTTGAAGGAGGATCTTGGATGCTGAGGCTTCCTCTTCACCTTTTTAGGGTTTATTCTTTCATTCTTTCATTGTAATTCATCTAGGTTCACCATGAATATGGTGAACTAAACTCTTTATGTTTGTTGGGGAATCAATGTAATCTTGTGAAACTCTCATATATGGAATCTGTTTTTACATCTTTTAATTAAGACTTATGCTTTCTTTCATCATTAGTTAGGGTTTTTCCTCTTTGCTTAATGCTTGCATTGTTTAACTCATTCGATGCATGATTATTGGTTTTGTCGATACGGGCACGTACGGGGAAGTCTAGATCCGGGGAATTTCTCCCAATTTTATATTGGTTGTCGTTAAGCTCCTGCACTTATGAACTGATCATTAGGAATGCTAGGAATTGTATGAACTCGTGATTAGGGAGAAGCCTTCTAAACTAGGTCGTGAGTCCTTTGGGAAGAACGATACTTGGTCTAACCAAGTTTATTACTTGAACGATTCGGTCATACTTGCCGATTGAAAACAAGTTTGTGACATCATAATTTGGTGTTCATAAATTTGTCCATCAAAAGGCCAAATAGAAATTTTGGGGCTAATACTGAGGTTAACCCTAGAGAAGAGTGCAAAGTGGTAAAGAGTGTGAATGAAGAGATAATTGAGTTAGAAGAAGGAGAAACAGAAGAAAGAAGAGAAATAGAGAGCAAAAACAATTTTCCTTTTCCAATAAATCAAGAGAAACAAATGGACTTCACAGAATTATTCAGAATGGTGGATAATGAAGCACCTTGGGAACAGATTCTACAGAAAATTACAGTTTACACAAAATCTGATGAAGAAATCTCTACAAAGAAGAGACGTATAGATGATGAGGTAAAAGAGTGTATAACTGTTAAAAAAGAGTCATTCCCTCCTAAAGCATCAGATCCAGGCAGTGTTTCTATCCCTTGTACTATAGGGAAGAAAAAGGTAAAGAAAGCTCTTCTTGATTTAGGTTCAAGTGTTAACTTGATGCCTTATTCTTTACTGGAGCAAATCGGCAATGTTAAAATGAAACCTGCAAAGGTTAAAATAGTAATGGCCGATGGATCTTCAAAGGAGCCATGTGGGATTGTAGAGGACATTATAGTTTGTGTTGGCAAACTTCAGTTCTTGGCAGACTTTGTGGTGATGAAGATGGAGACCGAGAAGATACCTATCATACTTGGAAGACCGTTTATGAAAACGGCCAGGGCTATCATAGATGTAAATGAAGGGATAGTGGTGCTCCAGGATAGAGAGGAGAGAGTGGTGGTAGATGTCTTCAAAGATGAGATGCAAGCAAAGGAGGAAGAAGCTAGTTATAAAGCTGCATTTCGAGATGCACCCATGACTAGCCGTAAAGATGAAAATTTTGAGGTTTCAGGTAACCATTGTTTGTTGTTTCAGGTACCCAAGGAAGAAGAGATTGGAAGAGGAGAAGAAATTCCTAGAGACTGGAAGAAAAGAAGACTCCAACTTGGCACACCTGTTAGAATCAAGAACAAGTTGTGGGTTGTGAAGGGCTTTAAAGAGAAGGAGATGATAGAGATAGAGTCTCCATATTCTAGAAGAACCAAAACAGTTCAAAGGAAACAGCTGAGGAGTTGGTGGAATGATAACATCAACTACAAAGAAGATGGAACTTGAACTTTATTGGGTCAAGCTAATGACATTAAAAGAGCGCTTGCTGGGAGGCAACCCAGTGAATTTAAAAACTTTTGATTTGGTTTTGTAATTTGTAATTTGTGAACATTATTTTTGTATTTATTTTGTTGGATATAGCATCTACTGAAGGATGCTAGGTGGTTAAGTATCTACTGAAGGATACAATGGCTGTAACACCTACTGATGGGTGTTGGTGGATTTTGGGTCAGGCTCGTGACGTTAAACAAGCGCTACCTGGGAGGCAACCCAGTTGATTGAATATTTCTGTTTGTTTGTTTTAGTTAGGTTTTGCATAAGCATTTTGAACATTGAATTGCAGGGAGCCAGTGAGGGGCATGTCTAGGAGGCACGTAGGTTAAGAAAAGAAGGAGAAGAACACATCACGAAAGTGCCGCTGAGCGGTACTTTACCGCTGAGCAGTACTCTCGCAGAATAGGGTTTTAGTTCCCCTTAGCGGGAACCGAGCCCATTAGGGTATTTTTAAACCCTAAGCTGCGCATTCTTTCACACTTTCAGACTTTTCTTTGCACAAACACTCCCACATACCTTCTCCAAGGTTTTCCACATCTTTTCACTCTTCCCTCTTAAGAAAATTTCTCTTCCACTCACTTTTTCACTAGTGTGCCATCAAAGTTTGGGGTTGGAAGAGAGCATTCTAGCTTGGAAGCATTCTCATTCCATCTAGTATCTCCACCCAAGTAAGTAAAATGCATTTTGTTCATTCTAGGGTTTTGATTTTGAATATGATGGTCAAAGCATGAAGATTTAGGGGTTTTGATTTCTTGGCATGATTTGATGATATATTTGATGTTTGAACCGATTAAACTGCATGATTATGAACTGGAAAACTGAAAATTGCATTTGGGTGGAGTTAGGAAAGCTTTAAAACAGGTTTTTCAAAAATCTGCAGAGTTACCGCTGAGGGGTAAACTGCCGCTGAGCGGCACTCTGCCAGATTTGATTTTTCTGGTTTTTTGTGATCTGGAATGTGGTACTGGTGGCGCTGAGGGGAAATTCTGGCCCTCAGCGGTGGTTTAGCTTCGAAAGGAGTTGTGTTCTGTGTTTTACTAATGATTAACATCATGTTCTATGGTTTTGTTTGTGTTTTGAATGTAGGAATGGCATCCTCATCAGGAAAAAGATTGAAAACCATGGCAACCAAGAGAAAGGAAAAGGAACCAGAGCAACCCCAATCTAGCAGGTTCCTCTCTAAAAAGCATGAGAAGCACTTTAGGGTGGTTCAGGATAGGAGACTTCTGATGGAGAGAAAGGTTGGAATGATACCTAACTTTGCTCCTCAGTTTGGAGAGCAAGTGTTAGGGAATGATTGGGGAAAGCTAGCCACTTATCCTGCACCTGCCAACATAGTTGTGGTTAAGGAATTTTACACCAATGCAAAGAAGATTGGTGATTATCCAGCTGAGAATTATTTGGGCTATGTTAGAGGCCATGCTATCAGGTATGATCCTGATTCAATTAATAACTTTCTGGACATTGTATGGGCTGGTGAGCAGTGCCAGTTTGCTCTTTGCATGGAGGAAGGTGCTGATTATGAGGATGTGGAGAGAGTACTGTGTATACCTGGAGGACACTTCCAAAGGAATCGATCTGGCTTAGTGGTTAACATTAGGAGGACAGATTTGACTCCTCTTGCAAAGTATTGGATGGCGTTTTCTCATGCCAACATTCAGCCATGTTCACATGTGTCAGATATTACTCTCAGCAGGGCATTCTTCATCTACTGTGCTATCAGAAACTTGAATGTTAATATTGGGCAGGTGATAGCTGATGAGATTAGTGTGTGCGCCAATACTTCAAACAACAAAGCACCACTAGGACATCCTTCTTTGATCACGCACCTTTACAAGATAACTGGGGTGGACACTTCTGCTCCACCTTTTGAGAGGCCAAGAAAAGCTATTGATGAGGCCTACTATAGACAGTACTGTGGAGGTGATGATGCAGCTCAGCCAGTTCCACCACGCCGTGCTCGTAGAGAGAGAGGGCCAGCACAGAGCCAGACATCTGCTGAGACACATGAAGCAGAGCCATTCCAGATGAGGGACATGTATATGTCTCTTATAGGGGCTCAGTTGCAGTCCATTCACAAAGGGCAGGTGGCCACTGCTGAGATGATTGTGGGGATGTATGATACACCTCCAGCCCACAGGTGGACTATGGATGAATTCCATAATGTGGTAGCATGGCCAGAGGAACCAGTGCATGGAGGAGGAGCTGAAGCAGCTGAAGCTTCAGCTAGAGATATGGAAGAAGATGAAGCTGATGAGGATGATGCATTTGAAGATGATGAAGATGAAGAGGAAGAGGAAGATACAGAGGACAGCTCAGACTGATGAGGAGCTGAGATAGCATTTACTGATAAATGCTATCATATGATTATTCTTTTGTGGTTTAAGTTTTCTGAACTTATTTGTTTCTGTTTTTAGATTAGGGTTTGATGTACTTTATTTGAAACCTGGTTTGTTATGATGGTTTGCTATTAACTGTGATTTTGTGATAAGTAATTCTGAATGATGCTTATGATTGATTGATGTTGAGATGATGTGCACATTAAAATGCTTATATAGGTGATTCACAAGCTTTGTGAACAAATGCATGATATCATGATTGTGATTGTGAAATTAAGCAGGATGTGTATGTCAAATGTGAATGAGCTTATATGTGAGATTTTGAGCTCCAGAGTTGTTATTGTTGAATGCTATTACTTTGAAAGCATGAATGGTTTTGCCCAGGTTTTCTATGATTGAATCAATTGCTTGTTTTGCATCATGTGATCAAGGCCATTTGTTCAAAACCTTTTTATTGGCCAAATTCATAAAATTAGCCCACTAAAAAGAACACTGTGTGTTCTATCCTTTGAACCCTTAGCCTTGAAAATACACTGAAAACCCTTAGTTGAAAATCTTTACCTTGAGTTAAGAAGAAGATCTTGTGTGGTATTGTTAAATGTTCAAGTTTGGGGTTGTTGGGAAAACATGAAAAGCATTGAGCTAAGAGCTAAAAAGTAAGAATATGCAAAGAAAAAGAAAAGAAAAGAAAAAGAAGCAAAGCTCAATGCAAAGGCAAAAGAAAGTTGGGAAAGAATAAGATGATTGTGTTGTATGATTCTCTTAACTCAAGGGTTTTGTGATCTAGAAAAACCAATTTTCTTGTTAGCCAGCCACATTATAAGCCATTAAAAAGTCCTTGTGATGATGCATGCTAGTGAATGTTTTTGATTGTGGTAAAATGAAAGGCAAAGTTAATTCATGTGACATTGTAATAGTAGAGTGAATGAGTGATTACCTCTTATACACTTGTGTGTGAGTGAAACACTTTACCTAGTGAGGAGATATTCCATTAACACATGAACATCCATGCTTAATTGATTGATCATTCATGAAGAATAGCATTTGTTGGAATTTAAATGACTTTGTGAACACTAAAGCATGTGCACATCTTGATTGAACTCTTGGTCATAAGTTTGAGTGAAGTTGTTACTTATCTTGAAAAAGAGGATTTTTAGAATGAGTGAATCATCATATGAATTGGTTGAAGATTGAGGTACATCTTGTTTGCTTGAGGACAAGCAAAGTTCTAAGTTTGGGGTTGTGATAACAGTTGAAAAACTGTTATTTTCATGATTAAAATTGACACTAAAAGCAACCTTTACACTTAGAAACTAGCTTGAAATCATGCTTTTCTTCATGTTTTTAGAAATAAGAGAGCTGGACAGGTTTATGCTTGATTTCAGTGTTTTTGTGCAGGTTTTAAGGTGAATTTGGTGAAAGAAGTGAAGAAGGAGAGAGATGAAATCAGAAAAGACAACAAAAAGTGCAAAAAGGAGAAGTCGAAGTCACCGCTCAGCAGCAGTTTACCGCTGAGCGGCACTCAGGAGCTTGCGGGAGGTCCGCTGAGGGGCAAAATGGCCGCTGAGGGGAGAAAACAAGTCACGCACTCACCGCTGAGCGGTAGTTTACCGCTGAGCGGCACTCTGGAAGTCACGTGAGGTCCGCTGAGGGGCAAAATGGCCGCTGAGGGGAGAAAACAAGTCACGTACTCACCGCTGAGCGGTATTTTACCGCTGAGCGGCACTTTAATGGGCTTGGACTTGACTTTTTGTAATTTACGAATGATATATAAGCTTTAGGGTTTCCTAGGGTTAGGCATCTTTGGCAGAAACGAAGCAAACACTCTCTCTTCCACCCCTTGGGGTAGATTGGGAGATGGTGACAGCTCTCCTCTTCTCTTTCTCGGGTTTATTCTTTCATTCTTTCATTGTAATTCATTTAGGTTCACCATGAATATGGTGAACTAAACTCTGTGTGTTTGTTGGGGAATCAATGTAATCTTGTGAAACTCTCATATATGGAATCTGTTTTTACATCTTTTAATTAAGACTTATGCTTTCTTTCATCATTAGTTAGGGTTTTTCCTCTTTGCTTAATGCTTGCATTGTTTAACTCATTCGATGCATGATTATTGGTTTTGTCGATACGGGCACGTACGGGGAAGTCTAGATCCGGGGAATTTCTCCCAATTTTATATTGGTTGTCGTTAAGCTCCTGCACTTATGAACTGATCATTAGGAATGCTAGGAATTGTATGAACTCGTGATTAGGGAGAAGCCTTCTAGAAAGGTACATTAGAGAGTGGCATTAACAATGATGATTTGAATGTTGAATTCCTAAAATATATGAGAGTGGATAAGATGAAATTGACCCCCAACAACATATTCATATCTATATTTCATTGAAAGTGTTTATCTTTTGCTTTTTGCCATTGATCAAAACTCATGCATACATGTTTATTTTCTGTCTTGCATATTAAAACTCCAAATATTTCGTTTGTAAGTCTTAGTTAATCAAGAAACCACATAACTAAACTAGGCCGTGAGTCCTTTGGGAAGAACGATACTTGGTCTAACCAAGTTTATTACTTGAACGATTCGGTCATACTTGCCGATTGAAAACAAGTTTGTGACATCATAATTTGGTGTTCATAAATTTGTCCATCACCCGTATCGACAAAACCAATAATCATGCATCGAATGAGTTAAACAACGCAAGCATTAAGCAAAGAGGAAAAACCCTAACTAATGATGAAAGAAAGCATAGATCTTAAATAAAAGATGTAAAAACAAATTCCATATATGAGAGCTTCAAAAGATTACATTGATTCCCCAACAAACATACAGAGTTTAGTTCACCATATTCATGGTGAACCTAGATGGATAATAATGAAAGAATGAAAGAGATAGAAAAACCCGAGAAAGAGAAGAGGAGAGCTGTCACCATCTCCCAATCTACCCCAAGGGGTGGAAAAGTGTGTTTCTACTTCCTTCCAGCCAAAGATACCTAACCCTAGGAAACCCTAAAGCTTATATATTATTCGTAAATTACAGAAAATTAGGTCCAAGCCCATAAAAGTCCCGCTCAGCGGTAAGTGCGTGAGACGTTTCTTCCCCTCAGCGGCCATTTTGCCCCTCAGCGGACCTCCCGTAAGCTCCTGAGTGCCGCTCAGCGGTAAACTGCCGCTGAGCGGTGACTTCGGCTTCTCCTTTTGCACTTTTTGATGTCTTTTCTGATTTCATCTCTCTCCTTCTTCACTTCTTTCACCAAATTCACCTTAAAACCTGCACAAAAACACTGAAATCAAGCATAAACCTGTCCAGCTCTCTTATTTCTGAAAATATGGATAAAAGCATGATTTCAAGCGAGTTTCTAAGTGTAAAAGTTGCTTTTTGTGTCAATTTTAAGCATGAAAATAACAGTTTTTCAACTGTTATCAGAGGACGCCCAAGCTTCGTGCATTCGGCGCTCAAGCACCCCAAAAGGGGCGCTTGGGCGGTGAGCGACACTCTTTTGTGCTCAAGCCTCCTAAAAGGGCGCCCAAGCTTTGAGCACTGCTCCCTTTTGTTGGTTTTCCCGACCTTTCTGAGCTCCATCTCCATGGCACTTCATCCTTGCTTTCCATATTATCTCATTTTCTATCAAAACAAGGAGAATTAGTCATAAAATAATCAAATTCAACCTCAACCCTCTTATTCACACAACTTAATAGAAAAACATGATTCCAAGCAAGTTTCTAAGCAGAAAAGGGTGTGTACATTACAAATAACGATATTTTTTTCAACCGTTATCAATAGACCTTCTCAAGAAGCATATGTAACTTGAGTGTGAGAGTGTTTTTTGCAGGTCACCCATGGTCGGTAGCAAACATCTTGATGAAATCAAGACATTCGGGATACGGAGTAAAGCGGAAAGGTGGACGATCAGAGAGGAACAAAGACATGATCGCGTGAAGCAGAGCGAAGGACGATTGACTTCTGACTCATTTTACCCAGAACAATAATATATATTAGGGTTAAATATATTTTTCGTCCCTAAGTATCACACGATTTTGGGTTTAACTTTTAGTATATGTGGCAAATGGTGGGGCCATGTCTTATGTCAGCTTGCCTCTTCACTCTTTGCCACGTTGCTTGTGCTTGAGAACTTTGTTCGTCTTCTCCAGCAAACCAGAGCCTAGCCTCCATCGGACCAGCCGCTGTGTCGGACCTTCTGCTCAGTCCAAGGCGTCGCCGGCGACACCAATCGCCACCGAGGCCATTGCCGGCTGTGGCGTCGATTTCTCCTTCCTTGCCTTTTCTCCGCGCGGGAGAGAGAAGCTCTCTCGTTCCTCCACCAATCGCTACCTGAGAGAATGCAAACAAAATCAGAATTACCCAACACCATTACCCGACCTGCAGACTCCTTCATAGTATTCAGAATTACATCTGCATATGCCCTCTTCAAAGCCACCATTTCCTGCACAACCAAATATACTGTTACTGGTAGGGCTGGGCAAAGTATACTGCACTGCACTATACTATAAAAATTTGCAGTTAACTATAAAACAGTTCTCCTAAACTAAACTGAACTAAAAATAGTTAGGGTGAACTGAACTGCACTAGTTTTTAGTCTACTCATAGTACAGTGCAGTTCAGTTAACTAATCCTGTTGCACAGCACTACTTTTCATTCCAAATGCATGCAGTATACTTATTTTATAAGTCAAATCTGATTAAATCAGATACTTCCGAGCTATTTTAAAATTCAAAATTTTCTACATGAAAAATAAATAGGTTTCAAAAACCTGCATTATATAAAAATGCAGGGATGAAGTCGATCTGAGTCATTATGATCTCGTATCCAATAATAATACTGCGATTAAATAATTGCAAAATCAGCACTTGAAAAATCAGCAACAGCAGCAGTGCAATTACAGCACTTGAACAATTGCAAGATCTGAAACAGCAAAAACATTTGGATCAAAAACAGCAACAAGTATATCAATATGATCAATAGCATAAACTAAATCAAGAGCATTGGAAGTGAAATCAATAATAACAGTGTCAAAAATAATCTCCTTCCAGAAGTACTTTTAAGTATTAGATATAGTTGTGTTCCAGCCAAAAAGATGAGGATATGATTTATTCATTTAAACAGGAAATCAATATTCTACTTGAAAGTTCATCAGCAAATTTGGCACTAGAAAAATCAACTACGGAAAATAAAGAAATTTCCATCTCACAGAGAAGAACCACCCAAACATAATATAGCACACGAGAATTTTGAAACAAGAACAGAGGACTTGCCTTCCAGAAAGGATATCACCTTGGCCACCGCAACGTCTAGGAGAACCATATATTACACAGACTCGAGTGAAAACGAACAGATGCTTTTTTACTACTCTGTTAGTCCAAGTACATGTGTGGATGCAAATTGCAAGATAGTTTTTCTATGAACTAATAAACATTTCATAACCAATAAACTTTTAAACCAAAATATCACTAACAACTGGATTAGTATACATTAAATTGTGAAGGGTGAACATGTTAAGTACTGAAAGTGGAACTAAAAGTAAAGTACAAAAGTAGAAAAGTATAGATACTCTTCCCAAGACTAGTGACCAGACCCAAATTCATAATGACAGAAGCACACTGTTAGGTTTCTTGGAACAAGAAACCCAGAACTCACACCAAAAGACACCGTGCACACACTCTCTCACACAGAAAAACACTGTATAGTCTGTATTATTATTCTTGGTGACAAAGAACACAATTCCTAAGCTTCCAAGGGAGCCTTCTCCCTTTACACAGGATGCAATATTCCTGTCAACTAAGATACAACAAAACAACATGTCTATCCCTAGGCATCTTCTAATAGTTCTCAAATCTTTCTTACTGAAACAACAGTTATCGTCTAGACAACCACTTAGTTGAATTTTTCTCTACATTGAACTATGTTAAAAAATCACAAAAGCACACAACTAACTCAAGCCATTGATTTTATTTTACTTCAATACAATATATCAAAATCTGTCCACGTAATTTTATTCACAAACCAGATACAGACTAGGAAGTGAAGCCCGTAAGCATGAGTTGGAAAATATTCTTTTAAAAAGAAAATCAACTTTGAATGCAAAATGAAATGGGGGTAGTTATTAACAAGTACCTGTTATCATTGGTAATGTCTATGGCCTCTGTTGGTCTCTGAAGTTAAGAAAATGAAAAACTATATTATATTGAGCCAAAACGAAAAATCCAAGGCAGACAAGCCTTCCACAAGACCACATAATGACAGAAAATAATACCAAATTTAGTTCAAGTCTAAAAAGAACTGGTCCAAAAGAAAAAGAACTGGTCCAAAAATCTCCTCCTGCAATGATTGATATACTCAAATTTAGTTCAAGTCTAAACCAAGGAGCAAGAATGAATAAAGAGTCACTTTTCAAGGCATCATAAGAGTTATACACAAAAATTATACGCATAAAAGGTTTCATTTCTTTAACTGGTATTTAAACTGTTTATGAGTTGAGATGAAAAGGGTTCAACATATATTAAAATTCAAACACATTGTATGTCTGAGTCAACTGCGTTTTAAATATGATCTAGCTTGTTCCAACTGAAGAAAAAAAAACATGGGAGTTACGTGGAGTGTTCTTCTACAGTATCACCATTATTTGAGCAGAGAGAATGTTTAAAATATGAACAAAGCATGAAGTTGAAGAAAGAGTATAAAGGCAAGTGTTGTAACAAAAGATATAGAGCAAAAGACTATAACAACATCATTGAAACCATATTGAATTGCAGGCATAAAGTCAAAATCAGCATTATCAAAATTGGAAGCAAAAATAACATTCAAATCATCAAAAACAACATCATTAAAAGAAGAAGCATCAGCTAAAATATTAGAATCATGAACAATAATAGCTGGCATGCTATCCTGTTTTTCACTCCAATCTGCAGTTCGAGAGGATTCTTCTGTTTGCCTCAACCAAACTTCTTAGGAACACGATTATAATGAAGGAATCGTTATGTGATGACTGAGATTATTTGGTAGCAAACAACCACATGTAATATCCAAAAAAGGGTCTCACATAACTAGTTGAAAATTCAAAGAACTCAACTATTTTCCTTAGGGTTAAGAGACACAATCCATAAAGTAAGAAGTACCAACATTATATTGCACCATAAACACCTTAAATTCATCAATCAAGCAGAAAAATAAGCACAAAAAATGAAAAGGGACAATAAAAATGGCGAAAAGAAGAAATCCCACAACATTAAAATTTCATAAATCATAGGTTTAAGGAAAATACAGAGTAAGGCGGCAGCACATAGAGGCAGAGACAGCACAGACAGGTAGAGACAACACGGAGAGGCAGAGGCAAAGAGTGACAAGCTGGAACACAATAGTCGAATCACTACTTACCTCGACGGTCGGTATGGCAGTGAACAAGACAGGCCCCTCGACAGTCGATACAGCAACAACGACAAGGGTCAGAGCAGGGTCACCGTTGGAACTCTCCTTTGTCCACAGAGTCACGGTGGCAGCGGTCGCGCGTGGGCTAGGGCAGAGTCACCGTGGATTTTCGTTGAAGCTCTCTTTCGACAACAACGGTGGGCAGCGATTGGGTCACGGTTTGCGACGAGCCTTCAACGGCGCGGGCCTTCAACGGGGACGAGCGTGCGAACCTTCCACGGGAGCCTTCAACCATAGAAATACTGAGAAAAGAATGTAATGAGATAGGAGAAATTTTTTATTGCAAACCTAAACCATAGAATATAGTACAGTACAGTTAACTGTATTAAAAATAAAATAAGTTCAGTATATTTAAACTGAATTGTTAAACAGTTAACTAGGTTTTAATAAAAATAGTTTAAGTTTTTTTTAAGTATAAAAGAGTACAGATAACTATAGTTTATAGTTTTTAAGTAAATTGTGCCCAGCCCTAGTTACTGGAAGAACCACAATTATCAAAACTCAATCACATAAACATAAACACACAAAACACCAAACTTTGATGGCTAGGAGAAGGCAAACTACTTAGGTTGTTATTCTTCAGATCAAGGTTTTGGTCGAAGAATAGGTGGTGGGTTGCTATGTTGGTACAGGTGCAATGATGAATGTTTCAGCCCCCTTCCATCCCAAATTAGGGTTTGCCAGATTGAAGAAAAGCAACGTGGCAGAGAGTGAAGAGGCAAGCTGGCATAAGACGTGGTCTCGTCGTTTGTCACATCTACTAAAAGTTAACGCCGTCCAATTTTAAGGACTAATAGTAAATGTTTCAAAACTATGAGGACTAAAAACCATCAAAGTTTCGAGTAGGGACTAAACCCAAAATCGTGTGATACTTGAGCGACGAAAAACATATTTAACTCTATATATTATTATATTATTATATTATTAAAACAATCTTGAATTAATGTATTTTTAAGAAAATTGTGAAACAATTCTTTTCCAACAAATAAACAAACTTTACGTCAATTATTTGTGCTCCTTTCGATTAATTGTGCGTGTTAAGAAATATCACAATTCTATATCATATTATATTTATTTAACTAAATTAAATCTATGAACGCATAAAAATAAAATATCTTATCATTTATTATAAATAACAATAATTATTTTATATTCAAATAAAACACGTTATCACAAGGAAAAGAAAATATTTATTATAAATAAAACGCATTACTCACCTCACGTTATCATATTGATGGAAAATAAAATATTTATTATAATTATCATATTCTGTAGTACACTAAACTCACCTTACCTGAGTGGAGGTTTTGAGGATTAAAATTTATCTGTAAATAATAATACTTTAATAATATTTTTTTTATAATATTTTAATATTATCTGTATATCATAAAAAAATATTATTAAAATATCATTATTTTTTTTTTCACTTAAAAAGAATATTTTAAAAGATTTTTTTTAAATGTATTAGAATTAACCTATTAATTATGGATTAAATTGATAACTCTAAATAAACACAGCAACTAGACTCATGGATGAAGAAATTATGAATGAAAAAGTCATCTAAAAATTATAATTTTGTAAAACTATTTTACATTAACTCAACAATGATATTACAGGATAAGGATATGTGATTTATTCAATCAGCAATCCAACTGAACAGTATCTAAGCTGATTAAACACTTTCACAAGATAATCTTAATCTAAGCCACTGGAAAAAAAGATTTCCCAAATTAAAAACCTTAATTTCAAAAATAAAATAAAAAGTTCACCACTTGCGAACCTTGAACTGTGGCAGCTCTTCCCTCTCCAGGATGATGAGGTGGATTTATAGATGTGGCACCCCGAGAAGAAGATGCATATGGCTAAGGGAAGGAGTAGAAACAGCAGAAGCAGCGACAACAACGCGTGACGAAGGAGCAGCGGAACGAGCGGCGTGGACAGTTAGTTGCGGAAGTAGTTGTCTCCATTGAAATGAAGCAAAACGAAGCAAGGTTGAGCAAGGAAGAAAAGAGAATTGTAATAGTGGTGAAGAAAAAGAGAAGGGAATGAATGAATAAGGAGAGAAAAGTGGGTTCCAATGGAATCGATGCTTGCTGAATTTTGTTTTTTGTTTTTGGTTAAAATAGTGTGGGAGAATGCGTTTGGTAGAGAGTTAAATAATTGGTGAATTATGCAATTTAATATGTACTTAAAGTTTTAATTAAACAGTTTTATATTTTTAAGTCTGGGCCAGAAGTGTTAAAGGCCCAAACGCAGCCTAGAAAAGACGAAGTCGGAGGTGAAGTTCAGGTTGTTGCTTGTAAATGGCTCATTCGTTGTCATTTTGGGAATACACGGTGATCTTCTTTCTGCGCCCCGTTTTCGCCATTCTCTTCGTTCTCTTCTTAATATCTTCTGGTAATTCTTTCATTCTCTTGATTCTCTCTTCATCGCGTTGATTTTTTGAGTTGAAAAGGGAACACGTGTGTGAGGTGGTGTAGGTTGGTTTGTGGCGTGGAAACTGGTGCTGGTTCACGTTCCTTTGGTGCAAGAGGTTTTCGGCCTCAAAAAGAAACCTGTCCGAGTGAAGCCCCAAATTGGTCGGTTCTCCAAAATTTACAGCACACTTCGTGCCCAAAACCCACCTCCCACAAGGTAATTTCTCAAAGAAAGAAACTTTTTGTTTTCCTAAAAGATTTTTATTTTTTTATTTTTATTTTCATCCCTTTGGCAATTATATCTTAGGGGATGCTTTTTTCTTGTGTGCTGTGAAAAGGAATCTACAATAAGATTTTGTTCGGTAAATTTGGAAAAAATGTTGAATGCTCCCTCGTGCTTAGTTGTGATATCAATATTGGATATGGACTTGTGTTTTTTTATGACAGAGCAAGTTTGTAATTGTGCTGATTTGTCTATTTATCTGTTCATTAGAAAGAATCACAAAAGGGTGGAATTGAGTGGATATTAGATCGTAGATTACTCTGTTTGAAATAGAATGAAATGGATGCAATGAGGTGCAATTCAATCCTTCTCATTCTGTTCTATTCAAATCATCATTGTATTCGCTTAGTTGTTTATTCATTTGTATCATTTTGTTTCCTTCGTGGGAGAGGAGGAGAATGTCACGCTGATTCACCTTGCTTCCTATTAAATTCCAATGGCTGTTCAAAAGTTTCTGTTCAGGTTTTAGGTATGATATGAGTTATTTGTCTTGCGATCTTATTTTCTAAAAGGCTGGTTTGTATTTGCATAGGATAGAGGACGAGGAAAATTGAAGGTTATTGTAGATGGATTGAAATAGAAAGGAGCGAAAGGTATCGTAATGCATGTTGAGTTGCCCGGGTTCCAAGTATTTTGACCTTATAATGTCTAGAATCTTCTGTTCAGTAGGTTTGATCCTGTTTTTGTTAATGTTTCATCCAGTCAAAATTTTGTAACACAACATAGTTGACAATATGTCACTACTAATTTGAGATATAGAAATCATCATGAATTCTCATGGTTTCTTTCTTGCAATTGCAGATAAAATCATTAAATTGTGAAGAGGACGGAAAATATGGGGTCTTGGACCGTATAACAGGCTGTGAATTATTGATTGGAATGAATGAATATATTCCTAGCATGTAACGCGTTTCAGAAACAGTAGATTGTGATTATTAAAACCTTGTATATAACATGACAAAACAAAACCGTCAATGGTTTTGCTGTGGAACTAGATTATCAATTTCGAGTGATGATGAATTATGATTATTTTATGATAGTTTTTAGCCTTATATTGTATAGAGAATGTTAAAGCACCAACATTATTATAACATTGCTTGGTTGTGCTTGTGTACAAATACATGGTTAATGCAGATAATACTGAATGCAAAGGTGTTTGACTATTAACGCCATTGAAGCAGATGATTGCTTAAGTATAAAAGTCTACCATCAAGTTTGTGGATTCATTTGAGTAAGGAGAACCTTTATTTCTGGGAAATGTGCTATGTTTCCATTGTTGGCAATAATTTAAATATTGTCATGATAATATGTTTTTTTCAACTTCCTGAATGGTAAAGAGAGAAATGTATATATATACATGCCAAATGATGTTGATTTATTCGAAAGAGAATGCGCCTAAACATGACTAATAAATGGTATTCAAGTATGATTTCCTTTTCCTCTAATGTTTGGACACAGATCTAAGCTATGATAGAGTGAAAAGATAAAAAGAATTTTTCTTAGTCAAATTGTCCTTTCCGGGTTTTATCTAGCCTTTGAAAGATAAATTGCATCCAACTCAAAAGTGGATTTGCATTGAAATAACTTATCTTTGGTAAAAGTAAGTTTGACAGAATAACTTTTACAACTATCTACTTTATTATTTCAATAGTTACCTCTATAACAAAGTACCCACGTGTACAAAACCATTTACATAAATATATGCTTTTTCAAAAAAAAAAAAAGAATTTGTAAACATCAAATATAGAATTATGTATAATGCATTACTCTATAAAGGAACGTTGAATAGAACTTTTAGAAGGCTTCGAAAAACTTTAGTAAATTTTAACTAGGGTCTCGTCAGAATTTTGAAACCTCTCAACAAACTTTTCCTAAAAGTAATATAAAAGGAATGACAAAGAGAAATATTTAATTTTACAACCTAAAAAGAGTTTCGTTAATCTCAATAGAATGAATATAAGTATTGTTCTTTGTTACTTCAACTTTATTTTAATACATAAAGCCACTCATAACGATCAACTAATGTCTTATAAAATTTTAGTATTGAGTGCAAAATGTCTCTCCAATTTAGTATTGAGTGCACAATGTCTTATAAAATTTAGTATTGAGTGCATAATGTCTTTTGAAGTTGTACAAGAGTTGTTTTACAAGGAAAAGTATATATTCCTTGCTTCTAGAGATATAACTTCATAGTAGAGGATATATTAATTAACGATATATATATATATATATATATATATATATATATATATATATATATATATATATATATCCTATTAAACACATTAATAAGGATAAACAGTTAGATGATTGATGCATTTTTTACATGTAATTTCACTTAAAATGTGATTGTTTCATCAATCGAATTTGCTAGCAAAAGCTTATTTTTTAACATGTTTTTAATAAGGTCGTTAAAGCTTGTTTGTTATAGTTTGTTTTTGTGTCATCTCTTTTTCATAATATGTTTGAATTTATAATAATATATTCTTTTGTTGCTCAATGTATTAGGTAAAGGAGAACTCATTAAAATCGTCGTCGCCACTGTCATCGTGACCGAAGAATCAATTTCAACCAACGACCATTGTTTTGCTTGTCTCGGCCAAGCGACCATAACGCTATCAAGATCGCTATTGAAGTACTTGAAAAACACTAGAAGGGGTGGTTAAATAATGTTAATGGAAAACTTTTTGCAACCCTTCTGATATAGCACATTATCGAGCTCTTGAAATCTTCTTTTAAACAATCGTAGGCTCGACTTAATAGTATTTTGCAATAATAACTTTTAGATGCTATTCATAATATATATACTACAACATTTTGTTAAGAATTTCCTTTATGAAATAAATCGTTTAGCTTAAAAGATTCTTGTGTTTGAAAATAAAGCGCAACTACAGATTTTAACAAGAGGATCGTTTAGGTAAGAGAAGAGATAATTGCACAAAATATTTTATACTAGTTTGTTCCAACTAAGCTACGTCCAGTGTCCTCCACAGAGGGTTCCACTATAATCTTCACACGGTTACAAATGAGTAGTAGCACCACTGTTGATAGTTGTACCCTGCCGAGATTTCCTTTGACTATTTAAATCACTCTTGGTACTTAGCAACTTTGCCAAGATTCCTCAACTCAACCGAGTTTAGTTGAGTGTTTTAATTCTCTTCAGAATTGCAATCAACGATTTCTTACAAGTAATTCGAAATATATCTCTCACTAAGAGGATTTGAATACAATACAAAACAGTCTAAACACTCGCAGGTGTTTCTCTCTTCTCTCTTACAATAGTAAGCAATATGACAATGAAACTTGAGTGTATCTCTTTCTCTTTTTCTCTTCTTTTCTATTTTTCTTAGCTAAGATGTATTCTTTTTCTTGAACTCTTTCTCTTCTTTTTTATAGGAAGGATATATCATTGTATGATCTTCTTTCTTAAGATATTCTCTTAAGCTATCCTCTTGATTTTCTTCTTGGGAGATCTTCTATTTATAGGCTTCATGGGTATTTGTCTGTTAGACTGAGTTTGTAGTTCATAGCCTTGATACTTGTGCTTTCTAATTCTTTTTTTCACAATAGTCATTGGGTAAGTTCACTTTGTCAAAGGAGGCATGCTTTTTCAGTCCTTTGGTTGAAGTAGGTTATACGATCTTTTTAGACTTTGCGTTAAGTGAGGAACATTCTGTGAATATCTCCTTTGTCTCTAATGTCCACTTTTTGATATTTGATTTGTAGCACCGTGGTTGCGTGTAGAATAACTTATCTGCAAAAATTAGAGTAAACTGTGCATGCAACAGATATGACTTTTCTTATTACTTTTGTTGTATTTGAATGTTGAGCATTTAATGTCATTTAATGCATGCTCAGAACAACAAAGTGCTTTTCATTTCTTACTGTTAGGTAGTATTTTACAATTAAGTTCTTTTCTTTGAAGATATCAAGTGTAGATATATACTTCATCATAAGATGAGGTACTTGTTGAGTTCATGACATCGCGCTGTTGTTGAAGCTATTTAATTAATACTACTTTTCAAGACAACTTCAGTATTGCCAAGTAGTATTCAAGAAAGTAGATAGGGTTAAAGTGAATACGAAATTGCTTTTCAATATTTGACTCTTATGAATGTTACGCAATGCTCAAGAATAAAAGTGTTGTTTGGAGAATGTTTGAAGAACAAATAAGAAACTTAGAAACAATTATGATGAAATAGGACAATTCCACTACTTTCCCAAGATAGATTCATGATCAGTTATCCACAGATCATTGTTCAATTGATTATTGTTCAAGTTTCAAATTAATTAAAGTACATTCTTAATTAATTTAAGGGTGATCATGCAGTTGACCAAAGTAGATTCTCAATCAAATGTAAGACCTTTCTAGATTATTCACAATGAATTCAATCAAAGTACATTCTCAATCAAATTCTATTATGTTTAATCATGTTTATTCTTAACTCTCCTAACCAAATTAAAAGCTAATTAATCAAAGTAAATTTTCAATTAATTATAGTTGAAATTATTACCACTAATAAAAGTACATTCTCAATTGATAGAAAAAACTTGTTTAATCATATGAAAGTTCCTAAATTTAATCAAAGTAGATTCTCAACCAAACCTAGAAATCCTTGAACTCATATGATTAATATACATGTAGATTCAAACACCTTATGAGGCAAAAATCATTGCTTTTAATATGATTGAGAGATGAAAAACATAGAAAGAGAGCAACTCAAATCAATAATCAAAAGAAACAATTACATTAATTCAACTTAACCTCAGAATCCATAATGAAATTACAGTGGAATAGCCCTAAAAGCTTAGCCCTCCATGGATGGACTAGAATACATGGCAAAATAAAAGTGAGAGGAGTGGTGGATGAATGAGTTGTATTTTCTACCTCCCTTGGGTCTCTTTATATAGGCTTGATTGGGCTTGGACTATGAGTCTTCTGTTGATAAGATCTTTTTATCTTATATCTAATATTTTCCAAATATTCAACAGATTTAATCGGTTATTGAGAATATTTGATAATTTCTTTTCTAAATACAAAAGGATTTGACAAATATTATCTAATTGCACTTTAGCCTTTTCTTTCTTTTTTCAGAATTGCAATTCAAACTTTAATTCCAGCTGCATCAACAAACATTAGACTATCCAAAATAATTTATGCAACTAAAATAACATTTTAAGCCTCTTTAATTCCCAAACCCAATAAAGCCAATCATCATAAACCTTATTTTAAATCAATCATTTAAGCAAAGAATCTCATCAAAAATTTGAATTTTAAAACATAAATGTGGGCATAAATATGCACTCATCAACATCATTTAGTCAAGTAAACACTTCTTTATCTTTTGTTTATTTTTAGACAGGCAACGCTTAACTTGCTTAAGCTTTCTTTTATATTAAGTCTTTTAATATGTTTTATCAGAGACATTGTCTCAACCTATTTTGTTTTTGAGAGAAGCTAAATATCTATTCTAGGTATTATAAGCATTAATAATTTAACTCAATCTCTCTTGGAGGCTTTTAAGTAGCACATCATTTAGCCATGCATCTGTGTGTTTTAGCCTAGATATTTTTTTTATTTCCTAAGACCTAAGTGTTTTCCTATGTTTTTGTTTGTTTAGGTATTTTCTAGTTCTAGGTTGATGGAATAAGGCCAAGCCTTAAGCACAATAAAAGGATTTAACACTTGAAGAAAGGAACAAAAGAATGAAGGAAAGAAGCAAAGAAACATCAAGAATAGAGAAGCAAGCCAAATGTTCACTTGGAGGAATGCTAGAATCTTCACTTGGATGCATTATGTAACTATCCAACAAGTTTCTTTGGAATCCCAATGTTAGTCCCATTCCAACAACTTGGTTGAAAAAGAAGGAAGCATGGTGCCTAGTAGATGAGGATCTGAGCCCAGCGGCTGAAGCTGCACCAAAGTTGCCATCAATGTGCTGATGCTAGCTTGTTGCCCACGTACTCATGTTGATCATCCTTTGCACAATTGTCTCATCTATCAACCAAGTGAATGCTTTGATTGGGACTCTTGGTTCTTTTTTAGTAGCTTGTTTATCCATTTTAAAAAGGGACCTTTGATTTAAATGATGAATTTGATTCTGTTGATTCAATCCAAACCATTTTTCTTGCTTGAAGGTCACTAAGAGAGAGAGCTTGAGATTTTTTTCTAGTCTCCCTCCCTAGCTAGGCTTGAATTCCTAACAATTTATTCATCAGTCGCATCATAAATCTCCACATAATCTCCTACCTCCATTTCATTTCTCAAACACAAAACCACCACCGCTTGGAGTGTTTCTCCGATTCCTTTTGTCTCCTTGTATCTTCATTCCACCATGTTAGAAAAGATTGACTTTGTTCCTCAACACCAAGATGGGGGCTGAATTGGTGTTTTACAAAAATGTGCACTTTTTGAATCTTTTTCGCAAATGATATTGTTCCTGAAAACTTTCTTGTGTCTTAAGCAATAGTGTGCAATGAAGACAGTATGCGTGTAATACAATTACAATATGGATGCACAAATGTAAAGAGATAGGGAGAAGAAAATCAAACTCAGTTTTTATACTGGTTCGACCTCAATTCCTACATCAAGTCACCCTCCCAATCAACCTTAGATTGGAGAGTAATTCGCTATAATGATTAGAGTATTAGAGCCAAGGTTTTACAGAGCCACTCTCAATGTAAACACCTCACAAACTTTCAATCAAATATAGAACAACAAAACTTGTCAACATAGAACTACCCTGTTCTTGTCGCAGCAACCCCTTTAAGATATCCCCTCTCAAAGTCAAGAGTGCACCACTCTTCCTCCTGACGCCACACGTATAGGGAAACAACAAATCCAAGATTGCAAATCTTCTTCTCCTGATCAAGTAGAAAGCACCTCTAGTTGTGCATAAACGATCAGTCCTATTGAGATTGTTGATAGGGGGAGCACTGGTTTAACTGAACCCACAATCTCAGTAATATCTGAGTTTTTGATGATGACAACACATAATTAATAACACAAGTGTATTTTGTGTTACATGTTCTATGCTTACATGTTATATGAGTATATGAGAACATGATTGTGTTGATTGTTGTGTTGTTCATTTCATTTCACTGAGTGATAACGGTTGAAAAACCGTTATTTTTATCCTTAAAATTGATACCAAAAGCAACCTTTAAGACTTAGAAACTAGCTTGAACTCATATTTTTGCTTTAGTTTTGTAAATAAGAGAGTTAAAAGTGAATTTAATGGTTTTGTGCAAGATTCCCTTGATTTTGTAGGCTAATTGAATGATTTGAAAGAAGAATTGAAGTACCAAATGATTGAAGTGCTGAAAAGTCAACCAGAAACCAGAAAAGTCAACCAGTCAACCAGAAAAGTCAACCAGTCAACCAGAATACGGAAAAATTCAACCATACGAGTTTTGGGCCAGTTTTATGCGATTTTATGATTTGTTTGGGCCTGGACCCGTTTTCTATTATTTTTATGTCCTATTTAAAGACCTAGATGTCTTAGGGTTTTGTATCTTTGGCTGGGAGAAAGCAGAAACACACTTTTCACCCCTTGGGGGTAGATTGGGAGATGGTGACGACTCTCCTCTTCTCTTTCTAGGGTTTTTCTATCTCTTTCATTCTTTCATTATTGTTCATCTAGTTTCACCATGAATATGGTGAACTAAACCTTGTATTGTTGTTGGGGAATCAATGTAGTCTTGTGAAACTCTCATATATGGAATTTGTTTTTACATCTTATATTTAAGACCTATGCTTTCTTTCATCATTAGTTAGGGTTTTTCCTCTTTGCTTGATGCTTGCTTTGTTTAACTCATTCAATGCATGATTATTGATTTTGTTGATACGGGAACGTACGGGGAAGTCTAGATCTGGGGAATTTCTCCCAATAGTATATTGGTTGCCGTTAAGCTCCTACACTAAAAGAACTAATTATTAGGAATGCTAGGAATCGTATGAACTCGTAATTAGGGATAGGCCTTCTTGCAAGGTAATTTAGAGAGTGTCATTAACAATGATGAAAAGAATGTTGAATTCCTAAAGTATATGAGAGTGGATAAGATGAAATTGATAATCCCAACAACATACTCATCCATATATTCCATTGAAGTGTTTGTATTTTGTTTTCTCCATTGATCAAATTCATGCATACATGTTTATTTTCTGTTTTGCATATTAAACTCCACTTATTTCGTTCTTAAGTCTTAAATAATCAACAAATCACATAACTAAACTAGGCCGTGAGTCCTTTGGGAGAACGATACTTGGTCTTACCGAGTTTATTACTTGAAACGATTCGGTCACACTTGCCGATTGTTAAACAAGGTTGTGGCGCCGTTTTTCGGTGTTCATAAATTTGTCATCAAGTTTTTGGCGCCGTTGCTGGGGACTCGTGGTTTAACTAGTTTATTTGTATGATTATTGATTATCTTTGACTTGTTTTTGAATTTTGAATTTTGAAATTTGAATTTCTGTTTTTTATTTTTTCTGTTTTGATTTGATTTGATTTGATTTGATTTTATTTATTTTATTTGATTTGATTTGATTTGATTTGATTTGATTTGATTTGATTTGATTTGATTTGATTTTATTTTATTTTCTGTTTTTATTTTATTTTATTTTATTTTATTTTTATTTTTTATTTTTTTTTTCTGTTTTTATTTTTATCTTCTATCTTTCTATCTTTTATCTTCTTATCTCTTATTTTATATCTTCTCTATCTTTTTGTGCTAACAATTGTTTTTATTTTTATCTTCTATCTTTCTATCTTTTATCTTCTTACCTCTTATTTTATATCTTCTCTATCTTTTTGTGCTAACAATTTGTTTTTAGGGTTTTGTGCCTAATGCCTGCAGGATGCAATTCGGTCAAGAATTTAACTATATGGGCACTCAATTCTTCAAGGTCAACAAAGGAAAGCAAGATATCTCATCTTTCAGGCAAGGAATGGAGGAATCATTAGGTCATGCATGGGACAGATACAAAAGCCTATTAAGAAAGACTCCCACACATGGATTTGACGAGGTAGAAGTAGTCATAATCTTCCTTGGAGGTCTTGGTTCACAAACCAAGATGATGCTTGACGCCTCAGCTGGAGGTAATATCAAATGGAAGACTCCAGAGGAAGCTACGAAAATAATTGAAAACATGGCTACTAATGATAATGAGCTGAAGAGTGAAACAGGAGCTCCTATTCAACAAAAAGGAGTTCTACAGTTGTAATCCAATGATGCCTTGCTTGCAGAGAACAAGATACTAACTCAACAATTGGAGAATCTCACAAAGATACTTGCACAACTGCCAAAAGAGTTAAAGACTGTTGCACAGGTTCAACCACAAATGTGTGAATTATGTGGTGGTGACCATATAAATGGTCAATGCGCCTTTCCAGTGCAAGCGTTAGAGGATGTTAACTTCATGGCCAATCAATTTCCATACTGTCAGGGGAACTTCAATCAAGGGTGGAAACCACACCCAAGTATTGGTCAAGGACAAAGTGGGCAAGCTGGACAATCAGGGCCATTTCACAAGCAACAACAGCAACAACAGCAACAACCAACCTTATGGCAACAAATGTCTACACTTAATGAAAGATCAACAAGGTTGGAAGAAACTCTTCAGCAATTCATACAGAAAACTGAATCTTCTCAAAAGAGCACTCAAGCCACTATTAAGAACTTGGAGATTCAAATGGGTCAGATTACCAGGCAATTGGAAGAAAGGCCTGACAAAAATTTTGGGGCTAATACTAAGGTTAACCCCAGGGAAGAGTGTGAAGTGCTAGTGAGTGTAAATGTTGAAAAAGTTGAGTTGGAAAAAGAAGAGAGAGAAGAGAGAAAAGAGAGAGAAGAGAAAGAAGAAGAGAAAATTTGTGTGAAGATTGAGAAAGTGAGTAGAAAAAGAAAAGAAAAAAAGAAAGTGAGAGAAAAGAAAAAGAGGACGAGAGAAAAAAAGAAAGAATCATATGAAAAACCTCTTCCTCATCCAAAGAAGTATCATAGGAAGGAAAAGAAATTTAAGTGCTTTATGGAAATCTTCAAGAAATTGGAGATTAAACTTCCTATGATTGAGACACTGCAACAGGTTCTTGGTTTGATCAAATTTCTGAAGAAGTTCAGTAGAAAGAAGAAAAAGAAGATGGAACATGAGCTTTATTGGGTCAAGCTAGTGACGTTAAAAGAGCGCTTGCTGGGAGGCAACCCAGTGATTTAAGAACTTTTAATTTTTGGTTTGGTGATGTAATTTTGAACTTTTGGATATTTTTGTTTTGGTTATAAGTTTGTTACAGGGTTTACATCTACTGATGGATGTTAGGCGGAAGAGTATCTACTAAAGGATACTATGTTTGTATACACCTACTGATGGGTGTTGGTAAGAAAGATTTGCATCTACTGAAGGGTGCTGGAGGATTTTGGGTCAGGCTCGTGACGTTAAACAAGCGCTACCTGGGAGGCAACCCAGTTGATTGATTTTATCTGTATTTGATAACAGTTGAAAAACTGTTATTTTCATGATTAAAATTGACACTAAAAGCAACCTTCACACTTAGAAATTAGCTTGAAATCATGTTTTTCTTTATATTTTTAGAAATAAGAGAGCTGGACAGGTTTATGCTTGATTTCAGTGTTTTTGTGCAGGTTTTAAGGTGAATTTGGTAAAAGAAGTGAAGAAGGAGAGAGATGAAATCAGAAAAGACAATAAAAAGTGCAAAAGGAGAAGCCGAAGTCACCGCTGAGCGGCAGTTTACCGCTGAGCGGCACTCAGGAGTTTGCGGGAGGTCCGCTGAGGGGCAAAATGGCCGCTGAGGGGAGAAAACAAGTCACGCACTCACCGCTGAGCGGTATTTTACCGCTGAGCGGTACTCTGGAAGTCACGGGAGATCCGCTGAGGGGCAAAATGGCCGCTGAGGGGAGAAAACAAGTCACGCAATCACCGCTGAGCGGTAGTTTACCGCTGAGCGGCACTTAAATGGGCTTGGACTTGACTTTTGTAATTTACGAATGATACATAAGCTTTAGGGTTTGCTAGGGTTAGGCATCTCTGGCTGGAAGGAGGCAAACACTCTCTCTACCACCCCTTTGAAGGAGGATCTTGGATGCTGAGGCTTTCGCTTCACCTTTTTAGGGTTTATTCTTTCATTCTTTCATTGTAATTCATCTAGGTTCACCATGAATATGGTGAACTAACCTCTTTATGTTTGTTGGGGAATCAATGTAGTCTTGTGAAACTCTCATATATGGAATCTGTTTTTACATCTTTTAATTAAGACTTATGCTTTCTTTCATCATTAGTTAGGGTTTTTCCTCTTTGTTTAATGCTTGCATGGTTTAACTCATTCGATGCATGATTATTGGTTTTGTCGATACGGGAACGTACGGGGAAGTCTAGATCTGGGGAATTTCTCCCAATTTTATATTGGTTGTCGTTAAGCTCCTGTACTTATGAACTAATCATTAGGAATGCTAGGAATTGTATGAACTCGTGATTAGGGAGAAGCCTTCTGGAAAGGTACATTAGAGAGTGGCATTAACAATGGTGATTTGATCGTTGAATTCCTAAAATATAT
Source organism: Vigna umbellata (assembly GCF_029865625.1). Classification (NCBI taxonomy): domain Eukaryota; kingdom Viridiplantae; phylum Streptophyta; class Magnoliopsida; order Fabales; family Fabaceae; genus Vigna; species Vigna umbellata. Next base: position 37,420,020 of record NC_142165.1, on the reverse strand, counting down.
GAGAGTGGATAAGATGAAATTGAACCCCAACAACATATCCATACATAAATTTCATTGAAAGTGTTTATCTTTTGCTTTTTGCCATTGATCACAATTCATGCATACATGTTTATTTTCTGTCTTGCATTTTAAACCCCAATTAATTCGTTTGTAAGTCTTAGTTAATTAAGAAATCACATAACTAAACTAGGCCGTGAGTCCTTTGGGAAGAACGATACTTGGTCTAACCAACTTTATTACTTGAACGATTCGGTCATACTTGCCGATTGAAAACAAGTTTGTGACATCATAATTTGGTGTTCATAAATTTGTCCATCAAGTTTTTGGCGCCATTGCCGGGGATTCTGGTTTAACTGGTTAATTTGTGTGATTATTGATTATCTTTGACTTATTTTTTTTATTTTATTTTTAAATTTCGAATTTTTATTTTATTTTTTTTTTTTTTTCTGTTTTCTGTCTTTATTTTCTGAATCTTATATTTTCTTTTATATCTTTTTGTGCTAACCAAATCTTCTAGGGTTTTGTGTTCTTGTGTATGCAGGAGGCAATTCGAACTAGGAGCAAGAAAACAACAGAACCGTTGCTTGAAGGATTAGAAGACAGTAGACGGAGGAGAAGAATCAGAACATCTAGAGAACTTTTCCCTCCTCCGGAAACTCTGTTGCAACCATCACCACAAGGTTCTGACAATAGCACAGAAAATATGGAGAATAATCATATCAGAAGAACTCTTGCTGATTACACCAATGTAGCTGGACCTCAACATTTTAACAGCATAGCTAGACCTAGAGTCAATGCAGCCAATATGGAGGTTGATAACAGTTGAAAAACTGTTATTTTCATGCTTAAAAGTGATACTAAAAGCAACCTTTAGACTTAGAAACTAGCTTGAAATCATGCATTTTGTTTATATTTTCAGAAATAAGAGAGCTGGATAGGTTTATGCTTGATTTGAGTGTTTTTGTGCAGGTTTTGAGGTGAATTTGGTGAAAGAAGTGAAGAATGAGAGAGAGGACATCAGAAAAGACAAGAAAGAGTGCAAAAAGAGAAGTCGAAGGCACCGCTCAGTGGCAAACTACCGCTGAGCGGCACTCAAGAGGTGGCGTTGGAACCGCTGAGGGGCAAATGGCCGCTGAGGGGAAGAAAGAAGACGCGTAACCACCGCTGAGCGGTAAATGGCGCTGAGCGGCACTTTTTGGGCTTGGGCTTTTGTAATCTTTTGTAACTCTAGATTAGTATATAAGGGCTTGCACGTCCTTTAGTTAGGTATCTTTGGCAGAAACGAGGCAAACACTCTCTCTTTCACCCCTTTGAAGGAGGATCTTGGATGCTCAGGCTACCTCTTCACCTTTATTGGGTTTATTCTTTCATACTTTCATTGTTATTCATCTAGGTTCACCATGAATATGGTGAACTAAACCTTGTATGTTTGTTGGGGAATCAATGTAATCTCTTGAAGCTCTCATATATGGATTTGTTGAATACATCTTTGAATTAAGACATATGCTTTCTTTTCATCATTAGTTAGGGTTTTTCCTCTTTGCTCAATGCTTGCATTGTTTAACTCATTCTAATGCATGATTATTGGTTTTGTTGATACGGACACGTACGGGGAAATCTAGATCCGGGGAATTTCTCCCAATATTTTACTGACAACATTATATTGGTTGCCTTAAGCTCCTGCACTCATGAACTAATCATTAGGAATGCTAGGAATTGTATGAACTATTTGATTAGGGAGAAGCCATCTAGAATGGTACATTAGAGAGTGGCATTAACAATGATGATTTGAAAGAGGAATTCCTAAAATATATGAGAGTGGATGAGATGAAATTGACCCCCAACAACATATTCATTCATTTAATCCATTGAAAGTGTTTATCTTATGTCTTTGCCATTGATCAATTCATGCATACATGTTTATTTTCGTCTTGCATATTAAAATTTCAATCATTGTTTTCTTAAGTCTTAGCTAATCAAGAAATCACATAACTAAACTAGGCCGTGAGTCCTTTGGGAAGAACGATACTTGGTCTTACCAAGTTTTATTACTTGAACGATTCGGTCATACTTGCCGATTGTGAAACAAGTTTGTGACATCATATTTTGGTGCTTACAAATTTGTCCATCAAGTTTTTGGCGCCGTTGCCGGGGACTCGTGGTTTAACTGGTTAATTTGTGTGATTATTGATTATCTTTGACTTATTTTTTTTTTTATTTTTAATTTAAATTTCGAATTTTTTTAATTTTATTTTATTTTTCTGTTTATATTTTTCAGTTTGTATTTTATTTGATTTTATTTTATTTTTCTGTTTTCTGTTTTTCTGTTTTCTATTTTTATTTTCTGTTTTTTATTTTTCGGTTTTTATTTGATTTTATTTTATTTTAGGTTAGATTAGATTAGATTTTTTTTTAGGTTAGATTTTATTTTTATTTTTTTAGATTAGATTTTATTTTATTTTATTAGATTTTATCTTTTTATCTTTTTAGGTTAGATTTTATTTTATTCTTATTCTATCTTTTAGGTTAGGTTAGATTTTATTTTATTTTATCTTTTAGATTAGATTTTATTTTTTAGATTAGGTTTTATTTTATTTGATTCTATCTTCTAAATCTCTTATCTTCTTATATCTTTTCAATCTTTATTTTCTTTTCTCTATCTTTTTGTGCTAACAATTGTTTTTAGGGTTTTGTGCCTAATGTCTGCAGAATGCAATTTGGTCAAGAGTTTAATTATAGGGGCACTCAATTCTACCAAAGTAATCTCAACCAATGGTGGGAACCTCACTCAAGCACGGATCAAAGCCAATTTTGGCAAGCTGCTGGACAATTTGAGAACCAACCACAACAACAATGGCAGCAACAACCCTTTCTATCAGGAAGTTTGGATAGGTTGGAGGACACCCTTCAACGATTTTTGAAAAATTCCGACTCTACTCAGAAAAGCATTGAAGAATCATGTAAAAGAATGGAGATGCAACTTCGTCACATTAGTCAGATATTAAATGATGATGTTAATACTGATGTTAACCTTAAGGAGGAAGGGCAAGTCATTATCACTGAAAGTGACAAGATTCTTGATGAGGAAAAATTAGAGGGAGATGAGGAAAGGGTAGAGAGAAAAGAGAAAGAAGAGTTGAGTGAGAAAGATAAAGATGAAGAAAAAGAAAAAGAATTGGTTGAGAGAAAAGAGAGAAAGAAAATTTGTGTGAAGATAAGGAAGTTGAGGAGAAAAAGAGAAAGGAAGAAAAAAATAAAAGAAGAGAAAAAGAGAAAATTTAGGGAGAGAAAAAGGAAGAAAAAGAAGATGAGAGGAAAGAAGAAGAAATCACATGAAAAATCACATCCTCATCTAAAGAAGAATCATAGGAAGGAAAAGAAATTTAAGTGCTTTATGGAAATCTTCAAGAAATTGGAGATTAAAGTTCCTATGATTGAGACATTGCAACAGGTTCCTGGTTTGATCAAATTTCTGAAGAAGTTCAGTAGGAAGAAGAAGAAAAAGAAGAAGGAACTTGAGCTTTACTGGGTCAAGCTAATGACATTAAAAGAGCGCTTGCTGGGAGGCAACCCAGTGAATTTAAAAACTTTTGATTTGGTTTTGTAATTTTTAATTTGTGAACATTAGTTTTGTAAATATTTTTGTTGGATCCAGCATCTACTGAAGGATGTTAGGTTTGTAACACCTACTGATGGGTGTTGGTGAGAAAATTTTGCACCTACTGATGGGTGCTGGTAAGTTGGAAACACCTACTGATGGGTGTTGGTGGAATTTGGGTCAGGCTCGTGACGTTAAACAAGCGCTACCTGGGAGGCAACCCAGTTGATTGATTGTTTTTGTTTGTTTATTTTAGTTAGGGTTTGCATAAGCATTTTTAACATTGAATTGCAGGGAACCTATGAGGGACATGTAGGGAAGGCACGTAGGTCAAGAAAAGAAGGAGAGGAGCACATCAAGAAAGTGCCGCTGAGCGGCAATTACCGCTGAGCGGTACTCTCGCAGACTGGGCTTTAGTTCCCCTTAGCGGGACCCGAGCCCATTAGGGTATTTTTATACCCCAAGCTGCGTTTTAGGGTTTATTTCCAGACTTCTCTCTGCACAAACACTTCCACACACCTTCTCTTAGGTTTCCCACATCTTTTTACTCTTCCCTCTTTAGAAAATTTCTCTTCCACTCACTTTTACACTAGTGTGCTATCAAAGTTTGGGGTTGGAAGAGAGCATTCTAGTTTGGAAGCATTCTCATATCATCTAGCATCTCCACCCAAGTAAGTAAAATGCATTTTGTTCATTCTATGGTTCTTGAAATTGACTGTGATTGTCAAAGCATGAATATTTAGGGGTTTTGATTTCTATGCATGATTTGATGATATATTTGATGTTTGAACCGATTAAACTGCTTGATTATGAACTGAAAAACTGAAAATTGCATTTGGGTGGAGTTAGGACAGTTTAAAAACAAGATTTGCAAAAATCTGCAGATCACCGCTGAGCGGCATTTACCGCTGAGCGGCACTCTGCCAGATTTGCTTTTTCTGGTTTGTTGCGTGTTTGAATGTGGCACTGGTGGCGCTGAGGGGAAATTCTGGCCCTCAGCGGTGGTTTAGCTTCAAAAGGAGTTTTGTTTTGTGTTTACTAATGATTAACATCATGTTCTGTGGTTTTGGATTTATGTTTGAATGCAGGAATGGCATCCTCTTCAGGAAAGAGATTGAAAACCATGGCAACCAAGAGAAAGGAAAAGGAACCAGAGCAGCCCCATAATGGCAGGTTCCTCTCTAGGAAACATGAGAAGCACTTTAGGGTGGTTCAGGACAGGAGACTTCTAATGGAGAGAAAGGTTGGAATGATACCTAACTTTGCTCCTCAATTTGGAGAGCAAGTGTTAGGGAATGATTGGGGGAAGCTAGCCACTTATCCATCACCTGCCAACATAGCTGTGGTGAAAGAATTCTACACCAATGCAAAGAAGATTGGTGATTATCCAGCTGAGAATTATTTGGGCTATGTTAGAGGCCATGCTATTAGATATGATCCTGACTCCATCAATAACTTTCTGGATACTGTGTGGGCTGGTGAGCAATGCCAGTTTGCTCTTAGCATGGAGGAAGGTGCTGACTTTGAGGATGTTGAGAGAGTATTGTGCATACCTGGAGGACACTTCCAAAGGAATAGATCTGGCTCAGTGGTTAATATTAGGAGGACAGATTTGACTCCTCTTGCAAAGTATTGGATGGCATTTTCTCATGCCAACATTCAGCCATGCTCACATGTGTCAGATATCACTCTCAGCAGGGCATTATTCATCTATTGTGCTATCAGAAACTTGAATGTTAATATTGGGCAGGTGATAGCTGATGAGATTAGTGTGTGTGCTAACACCTCAAACAACAAAGCACCACTGGGACATCCTTCTTTGATCACTCACCTTTGCAAGCTAGCTGGGGTGGATACTTCTGTTCCACCATTTGAGAGGCCACGAAAAGCTATAGATGAGGCCTATTACAGACATTACTGTGGAGGTGAGGAGGCAGCCCAGCCAGTTCCACCACGCCAGGCTCGTAGAGAGAGAAGGCCAGCACAGGGCAGGACTTCTGCTGATACTCATGAGGTAGAACCATTCCAGATGAGGGACATGTATATGTCTCTTATAGGTGCTCAGTTGCAGTCCATCCACAGAGGGCAGGTGGCCACGACTGACATGATAGTGGGGATGTATGATACCCCTCCAGCACACAGGTGGACTATGGATGAATTCCATAATGTGGTAGCTTGGCCAGAAGAACCAGTATATGGAGGAGCTGGAGCAGCTGAAGCTTCAGCCCGAGACATGGATGAAGATGAAGCTGAGAAGGAGGATGCATTTGATGAAGATGATGATGAAGAGGAAGAGGAAGATACAGAGGACAACTCAGATTGATGAGGAGCTGAGATAGCATCATGTGCTTGATGAGAGGGTCGCACCTCCCACAAAAGTTATGCATAAAAGAATGCAGTATAGTGCTAGGAAGTGACTCCTAGGTCGTCTCACAAGGACCAATATTGCGGTTCAGTCTCAGTTCACACACGGAAAAGGGGGGGTTTGTGATTTTTTTGGTTGCGGTAAAATTTAAAAGCGTTGAAATAAAATTCAAAACAGTAAAACGAAATTAAAACAGTAAAAAAAAAACGAAAATACAGTTACATGAAACAGTGAAAATAAATTTGGAACAGTAAAAACGAAAATACAGAAAAACATAAAATACAGAAAACAGTAAAAACAGTAGAATATTAAAAACAGAATTAAAATTACTGCAGTAAAATAAAAACAGTAAAACAGAAATTACATTTCAGAAACAGTAAATTAAATTAATGCATTAAATTAAAATTGTAGATGAACAAAAGAAAAAGGAAAACTAAATTGAAAATTCAACATTACAAGATGTGCATCAACCGTAAGTGGATTCTTGTACACATGGCAGCAGCTGCACACTCCTCATACATAAATGAATTTCTATCTTCTAGATAAGATATGTGCTTCCTCTCTTTGCTACTGGAAACCAACGTTCCATTCCAAAGTGCTGTCCACTTATGCCTTCATTCCAACCATTTACTTTTTTTTTCTCCATTTTCAATCATCATTCTATTCTCACCAAAACTATCTTCTCCTCTTCGTAAGAAATCCTTCTCCTCCTCTCTACTTGTGCTTACTTCCAACAAAGAAAACCAGCAAAAACAAATCCACACCTCCAAGGTTGAACATGGTTCTCTTCTCCACTACACCGAGAGCTCTTTCTCAAATAAACAACTTTTCTTTTTGAGTTTATTTTCTACTGCTAGGTGACGACAAAGTGCTACTCTACTTCTAAACCAAAATAAATGAACTCTCTCTAAGGTTCCACACAAGACCGTGTACCCTTTTTCCACAAATGACAGAATGCTAGAAGAGATTATAAAATAGTGCATAAATCCAAATGAAAAGATGCAATACTGATTCAACAAGAGGAATAAACAACATCCAATTCATTCATCATCAGAAATATTGTACAGTTCTCTTGAAGTAAAAATACTCAAAGTAAAAGGAACAAACAAGTGGTAGCTGCTGCCTCTTGGCCGTGTGCTTCCTTCCCAAACGTAACATCAGTTTGCTTCCTTCTTCCAGCTCTCTGAATGTGGTATTTTTCTACTTAGGATCATCTCTAAATTTTCTTCTGTCAAGCCTCTCGGCCGTGTACCATTTCTTCTTTCATTCTCCAGCCATGTTGTCTGCACTCTTACATTTTTCTCTCATAGAAGAAGAAGATGAAAAAAATGGAACACTCAGAACTGTTGAGAGCCAAAAATCCGAGAGGAGAGACTCCCCAGGTGGCGGCTGCCCTACAAAAACCTGCACCTCCTCTGCTGGACCGTGGGCGTGAAGGTGCAGCCCTCTCTCGCTGGACCCTTGCTTTTGACACCCCTTCATTCATCCAGTGTCCTTGGCTGCCTCTCGGCCGTGTGTGAAGGCCTGCTGTTGTCCGTGCACCAGTGTGGCAGCAATTTGGAGGAGTTTCCTTCCAAACGGTGGCAGCCTTTTCTCGTGTGTCTGGGCAGCACCAAAAATAACTCTCTTTTTTGTGATGTTGGACTCCTCCATGGGCCCCTCTTGCTGGACGTGAAATACCATAGGCTGCCTCCCACTAAATGCCAAAGTCCTTTTCTTTAATGTCCATGTCTTAGGTGGCAGCTAGACTCTCCATCATGTGTGCCAACTCCTCTTTCAAATTTTAAAAATCCAAAAGCTTTCCATGTGGGCCGTGATGTGCATGTGGTTGCTCTTTTTTTTTTCTTTGCTATTCAATAAAGCCAAGTTGTTGTATGCCTTGTTTAAGAGTGTTGGGAGGTTTTAGCACTGTCCAAATATCAATTCCAGCCACCACAATTACTAAACAGCAAGCAAACAATGCAAACAGATTAGAAATCACTCAAACAGTAATCACTGGACTGACATATGAGAGTAAAATAAATACTGGGAACAAGACAGAACGAATTTGAACAAAGTAAAAACTATACGTTAAAATAGACATCCATACGAAACTATGAAAAAAAATTGCATGGAAAACGGATAAGAATTGAACTCAAACGAAGACACACAAGTTGACACAAACAGCAGTAATCACTGGACTGACATATGAGAGTAAAATAAATACTGGGAACAGCACAGAATGAACTTGAACAAAGTAAAAACTATATGTTAAAATAGACATCCAGACGAAACTATGAAAAAAAATTGCATGGAAAACGGATAAGAATTGAACTCAAACGAAGACACACAAGTTGACACAACATTCACGCGGCAGCCAGCGAAAAATAAAAATGGCTAAGATGCATTGGCTCAATTTCCATTTCTCATTTAGCTTTCTAATGTCCCAAAAAGTTATCCAAAATTTTCCCATAATTAATAATGCAAAACAATAAGCTCAGATAATTCAAATTAGTTAAAATAAGAATTTCCGATCAAATTAAGCACAATTAGGAAAAACAGGAAAATACCGGACGTTTAAGCATAATTCCCCGACTAATTCTAGCACATTAAACTAAGTGAAGTGAGGAAAATATTGGTTCATCAAAATAGACCACACTTAGTCTTTTGCACTCCTGGGCAAAATCAAGACGCAAATCAGGGAATAGTTCAAAGGGCTTTTAAGAAGGTGACACAACGTCGACACACAGAAAATAAAGACTCACAAGGAAACAAACAGAATTTACACCGTCCTCAAGAAATCTGGACAGAGAAAAGAAGTAGATAATTCCAACACAGAATGAATCAGAGAAAGCAGATACTCATGAAATCATCCAAGCAATTCAAGACATGGCAAAATGATTAATCAGCTCAAGAGGTGAATCAAAAGTAACAAAACCTCACAGATGCACTATCAGTGTTTCTCTCAAGTGTTTGGGGTAAATCAATGTCACTCAATGCACTCAAGAAAGCAAACAACAACAGACTTGGCAAGCCTCTAATATCAACACTCAGAAACATATGCATGTTCAAATCAAAAGGTCTTTTCATGGTTGTAATGGGGCCAAGGACAAGGGAGGATATAATATGGATGAGAAGCTATAAACCAAAAGAAATAGAGGAGCAATGGGGAACAAGTGTAAACACAATCAACTCACACCCAGACCTCTAATTCAATCCTCTTCTTGACTCCATTATTCACAATTTTTTTTTTTTCATTTTTTTCATATTTTTTTCTGCTCTCTTTTTTTTTTTTTTTTTTCAAAACAAAACTGTAAAAGACAAGATACACGTATATTTACAAAAACAAAACAAGAAAAGGAACCAACTAGCCAACTCATAAGAATCCCCAAGGAGACCACACTTGTTCCCAAAACACTTCCAAAGCTCCAAAATTCCCTAAGGTTAAGGTAATCATGGTTTTTCACTTAGGGCTAGTGTATGAGCTTCAAAACAAAGAAATGGGGGAAAGTATAGGCTCAAAAGGGGTTATCAAAGGATCAAAACAAGGTAAGCTTATTTGGCTAGAGAGGCTCAAGAACAAAATTGCCTTTATCACTTCCAAACATGCATATCAATCAAGAGTTATCAACAAGAGTCAAGCCAAGGCATATGCGCAAGCAATCAAGAGGCATATCACACACAAGAAAGAACATAAAGTGGCTCAAATCTCACACAGGGTAATTCTGTCACAATCAAATCAACCTCTCAAACATCATAATCATCTTCTCAAGCAGAGAAAAGCAAGGATTTCAAACAGGTCAGAGTATCAATGAAGTGAAAGATACATCTACAACCTAAACAAAGTCCAGAAATGAAGAGAATCATGCAAAACTGTATACAAGACACGACAAAAACTACCTAGAAAAGAAAAAATTTAACCAAGAAAACAAAAACTAACGAAGAAAATTAAAAATCTCCCCCAATAGACCACACTTAAACTACACAGTGTCCTCAATGTGTCATAAGCATAAGATCATAAATCATAACAGTCAAAAGATCATGGACAAGTGCAATAAAAGTAGGAAAAGGGGGAGAAGAGAGAAAGAAAACTCCCCTGATCATGGTGGCAGTTGCCAATTTTGGACTTGTAGGGAGATGTCTTCCACCACAGGATCCAGCAAGGAAGTTTTGAGGAAGAATTGCTTCATCCTCCAGATTTGATCTAGCAGGGAGATATCATCCACAGCTGGATCTAAGAAGCAAAGGTTGTTGATGAGCAGGTTCAGCTGGTGCCTATTGATCTTGAAGCTTTTGTCAGTGTTAGCACCTTTGTTTTCCACTGTGGGTGTTTGTCTATCAAATTCATGTGTACCTCCTACAACATGGTTAGTGCAATGTGGCTCCAAAGAAATGACGTGCAAAGGTATAACACCCAATCCCAATTTATCAGACTGAACCTCAGATACATCCTCAGAACATGAATCAATTTCAAAATCACAAGCAATATCAATTACAGACTCAGATTCATGTTCAATGCATGGAGAATAAACATTCGGATGCGACAGCAAAAATTGGTTCTCATCATGCATAGAGGGAAAATTAAAATCAGACTCAACAACAATATAATCATCAGCATACCTCTCAACAACATAATCATCAATATAATCAAATTGAGGTATGCTCACCTCCTCTTCCTTGAAGATTGCTAAAGTGTGGGAAGATGAAGGTGGTCTACCTGGTTCAGGATTACTGCTTATTTCTGCCTGCTCCTCAAAATACTCATCACTCTCCTCAGGTGCAAGGGTATGGACATAGGATGATGGGAAAGTAGATGGCACAATAGTAAGTTCATGACTCTTCTCCCCATCTTCTATGTTGATGCCACTATCATCATCATCTGGAATCTGAACAGTCTGAAATGGTAACTCTGAATCTTGAGACTGTTCCTCAGTGAGTTGAGTGGCCATCTGCCCTATCTGATCAGTCATACTCTGAATGGCAGCTCCTATTTCTTGCTGGAACTGCATGTTCTCTTGCCTAAACTGAAGGTTCTGCATGGTCATCTGCTCCAACAACTCCTGCAATGTAGGCTCAGAAGTAGAAGGCTGAGGAGCTGTTTCGGCAGAAGCATCATATTGCTGACTCTGATATTGCTGGACTGGTGGAGGCATGAAGGTACTCTGGAATGGTGGTTCTTGATATTGATGTTGTGGAGCATCGTACCATCCCAAGGTAGGGTCATTCCATCCAAGACCGTTGTCGTATCCATCTTGCACATGGGAGAATTTACTCAGAAATTTATGCTCAAGATCTTCCCATCTGGTAATGGATCCTGGAGGAAGAGAGTCTTTCCAATCTTTTGGTGCTCTTTCTAATGAGTGCGGGAATGCTCTTAAGAAAACTAGATCGTCCGGGACATTTGGAAGTTTCATTAAAGAGCAAATTCGATAAAACCTATCCAAATGTTCATGTGGGCATTCACTTGCAAGACCATAAAACTTGGGCAACAAATTCATCAGTCCAGTGGTGAGAACTAAATGATCACCATCCTCATTAGGTGGAACCGGCTCCCAAAGAGAGCTCTCAGAAATTTGAGGATGAGCCACATTGTTCTCAGCATAGAAGTCAGCAGAATATGAATTACAATCAGAGTAACATGCAGAAGGAGAATCATAATCAGAGGCACCAGCAAAACAAGCAGTGTTCACAAAATCAAAATAGGTAGACATGGAAAAAGAAGAATACTAAAAATCACGAAACAATTAAAACACAACACATTTATACATGCAACACGCACACATAAAACAGAACATCACATCACATCACATCACAACACAAGACAAAACACAACACACACAAACACAACAAAAAGACCTAAGACTGAACCATTGGTCCCCGGCAGCGGCGCCATTTTGATGAGAGGGTCGCACCTCCCAACAAAAGTTGATTGCATAAAAGAATGCAGTATAGACTAGGCAGTGACTCCTAGGTCGTCTCTCAAGGACCAATTGTGGTTCAGGTAATAGGTCGAACACGTTAGGGGGGGGGGTTTGAAAATGTTTTTGTGATTCGAAAATGATGTAAATTAAGACTGGAAATTAAATACAACCAAACATAATTGAAAACAGGGAAATGAATTAACAAAGCGTGAATACCGAACGGTTTCTAAAATAAGTGAGGAAATTGGAAATGCAAGAAGATAAATAAACTGAACAGAACAGACAACATGATAACAGTAAATTAAACATTCCTAAAGCCAAAACTAATTTAAATGCATTAGAGAAATAAGAAAAAGGAATTCAAAACTATTAAAATGCAATGATGAGCTAAAAAATTAAATGCACTTTGTAATCATCTAGATGAAGTACATCCATCATTGAAACGACATCAAAAAAAAACAATGCATGAACAGTAAAGGAATCAACGTGGCAAATGAAATAAACTAAACAAGTAAACTACTCCAAGCTGGAATAAAAAAATTGAAAGCACCCAACGCAAAATGAATCAGCGTTTCTCTCAAATAACCGTGCAGCTGTGTGCTTCACTTCTTCCAACTCCATTCTGCAAAGTATTAGCTCAAGAAAAAAAAAACCTTTCTCCGTGTTTGCTTCCAGCCGTACCAAGCAATTCCATTTCACCTAACCAATCTCTATTTTATTCTGCCTCTTCCAGCCGTGTCATGTGCTCCTTTCTTGTGAAATGAATTCTTTCTTCTTTCCCAGGTGCGGCTGGACTCGCTTCCCACAATTCCCTAAGCCAAAAATAAGTGCTCTCCTTCCAAGTTCAATTCATGCACATCCATCACCGAACAACACTCCAACGTGTGATTCTCTCATGGATCCATCACCGAACAAACTTTTAATTAGCTGCATTTCTGAAAAGCAAAGAAAAACAAGATGACTCACGTGTGTGCTGGACTTCCCACTTCTATCCATTATTTAAAATGCATCCTAATCTCTAAAAGCAATGAAAATCGTAAAAGCTGATTCCCGTGTGCAACTCTTCCAGCCATCACCGTTCCAGCTCTTCCATGTGAATCAAAATAAAATTAAAAACCAATTGAAATCTAACACCATCCGTGTGCAAGCTTCCAGTACGTCACCGCACACACACATTCACGCTGCTTTGAGGTTGTGACACTTGTGTGCTGCTCCAGCTGCTCATGGACGTGGCAGTGATGACCGAGACCTGCTCATGCATTCTCTCGTTCAGCACCAATTCATTCTCAAATTAAAGGGGCCATGAGTGAATCAGCAAAGAGGAGTAAAAAAAATCAGCTTCCATTCATAGATAAAAACCAGCGTTCCTTCAAAAACAAAAGCCCGAGAGAAAATATGAGGAGTGGCGGCTGCTTTTCTAAGGGCCGTGTGTCCCTTTTTAGGGTAGGGTCCACACGGCCCTTAGAAAAGCAGCCGCCACTCCTCATATTTTCTCTCGGGCTTTTGTTTTTGAAGGAACGCTGGTTTTTATCTATGAATGGAAGCTGATTTTTTTTACTCCTCTTTGCTGATTCACTCATGGCCCCTTTAATTTGAGAATGAATTGGTGCTGAACGAGAGAATGCATGAGCAGGTCTCGGTCATCACTGCCACGTCCATGAGCAGCTGGAGCAGCACACAAGTGTCACAACCTCAAAGCAGCGTGAATGTGTGTGTGCGGTGACGTACTGGAAGCTTGCACACGGATGCTGTTAGATTTCAATTGGTTTTTAATTTTATTTTGATTCACATGGAAGAGCTGGAACGGTGATGGCTGGAAGAGTTGCACACGGGAATCAGCTTTTACGATTTTCATTGCTTTTAGAGATTAGGATGCATTTTAAATAATGGATAGAAGTGGGAAGTCCAGCACACACGTGAGTCATCTTGTTTTTCTTTGCTTTTCAGAAATGCAGCTAATTAAAAGTTTGTTCGGTGATGGATCCATGAGAGAATCACACGTTGGAGTGTTGTTCGGTGATGGATGTGCATGAATTGAACTTGGAAGGAGAGCACTTATTTTTGGCTTAGGGAATTGTGGGAAGCGAGTCCAGCCGCACCTGGGAAAGAAGAAAGAATTCATTTCACAAGAAAGGAGCACATGACACGGCTGGAAGAGGCAGAATAAAATAGAGATTGGTTAGGTGAAATGGAATTGCTTGGTACGGCTGGAAGCAAACACGGAGAAAGGTTTTTTTTTTCTTGAGCTAATACTTTGCAGAATGGAGTTGGAAGAAGTGAAGCACACAGCTGCATGGTTATTTGAGAGAAACGCTGATTCATTTTGCGTTGGGTGCTTTCAATTTTTTTATTCCAGCTTGGAGTAGTTTACTTGTTTAGTTTATTTCATTTGCCACGTTGATTCCTTTACTGTTCATGCATTGTTTTTTTTGATGTCGTTTCAATGATGGATGTACTTCATCTAGATGATTACAAAGTGCATTTAATTTTTTAGCTCATCATTGCATTTTAATAGTTTTGAATTCCTTTTTCTTATTTCTCTAATGCATTTAAATTAGTTTTGGCTTTAGGAATGTTTAATTTACTGTTATCATGTTGTCTGTTCTGTTCAGTTTATTTATCTTCTTGCATTTCCAATTTCCTCACTTATTTTAGAAACCGTTCGGTATTCACGCTTTGTTAATTCATTTCCCTGTTTTCAATTATGTTTGGTTGTATTTAATTTCCAGTCTTAATTTACATCATTTTCGAATCACAAAAACATTTTCAAACCCCCCCCCCTAACGTGTTCGACCTATTACCTGAACCACAATTGGTCCTTGAGAGACGACCTAGGAGTCACTGCCTAGTCTATACTGCATTCTTTTATGCAATCAACTTTTGTTGGGAGGTGCGACCCTCTCATCAAAATGAAAACATAAAATACAGAAAACAGTAAAAACAGTAGAATATTAAAAACAGAATTAAAATTACTGCAGTAAAATAAAAACAGTAAAACAGAAATTACATTTCAGAAACAGTAAATTAAATTAATGCATTAAATTAAAATTGTAGATGAACAAAAGAAAAAGGAAAACTAAATTGAAAATTCAACATTACAAGATGTGCATCAACCGTAAGTGGATTCTTGTACACATGGCAGCAGCTGCACACTCCTCATACATAAATGAATTTCTATCTTCTAGATAAGATATGTGCTTCCTCTCTTTGCTACTGGAAACCAACGTTCCATTCCAAAGTGCTGTCCACTTATGCCTTCATTCCAACCATTTACTTTTTTTTTCTCCATTTTCAATCATCATTCTATTCTCACCAAAACTATCTTCTCCTCTTCGTAAGAAATCCTTCTCCTCCTCTCTACTTGTGCTTACTTCCAACAAAGAAAACCAGCAAAAACAAATCCACACCTCCAAGGTTGAACATGGTTCTCTTCTCCACTACACCGAGAGCTCTTTCTCAAATAAACAACTTTTCTTTTTGAGTTTATTTTCTACTGCTAGGTGACGACAAAGTGCTACTCTACTTCTAAACCAAAATAAATGAACTCTCTCTAAGGTTCCACACAAGACCGTGTACCCTTTTTCCACAAATGACAGAATGCTAGAAGAGATTATAAAATAGTGCATAAATCCAAATGAAAAGATGCAATACTGATTCAACAAGAGGAATAAACAACATCCAATTCATTCATCATCAGAAATATTGTACAGTTCTCTTGAAGTAAAAATACTCAAAGTAAAAGGAACAAACAAGTGGTAGCTGCTGCCTCTTGGCCGTGTGCTTCCTTCCCAAACGTAACATCAGTTTGCTTCCTTCTTCCAGCTCTCTGAATGTGGTATTTTTCTACTTAGGATCATCTCTAAATTTTCTTCTGTCAAGCCTCTCGGCCGTGTACCATTTCTTCTTTCATTCTCCAGCCATGTTGTCTGCACTCTTACATTTTTCTCTCATAGAAGAAGAAGATGAAAAAAATGGAACACTCAGAACTGTTGAGAGCCAAAAATCCGAGAGGAGAGACTCCCCAGGTGGCGGCTGCCCTACAAAAACCTGCACCTCCTCTGCTGGACCGTGGGCGTGAAGGTGCAGCCCTCTCTCGCTGGACCCTTGCTTTTGACACCCCTTCATTCATCCAGTGTCCTTGGCTGCCTCTCGGCCGTGTGTGAAGGCCTGCTGTTGTCCGTGCACCAGTGTGGCAGCAATTTGGAGGAGTTTCCTTCCAAACGGTGGCAGCCTTTTCTCGTGTGTCTGGGCAGCACCAAAAATAACTCTCCTTTTTGTGATGTTGGACTCCTCCATGGGCCCCTCTTGCTGGACGTGAAATACCATAGGCTGCCTCCCACTAAATGCCAAAGTCCTTTTCTTTAATGTCCATGTCTTAGGTGGCAGCTAGACTCTCCATCATGTGTGCCAACTCCTCTTTCAAATTTTAAAAATCCAAAAGCTTTCCATGTGGGCCGTGATGTGCATGTGGTTGCTCTTTTTTTTTTCTTTGCTATTCAATAAAGCCAAGTTGTTGTATGCCTTGTTTAAGAGTGTTGGGAGGTTTTAGCACTGTCCAAATATCAATTCCAGCCACCACAATTACTAAACAGCAAGCAAACAATGCAAACAGATTAGAAATCACTCAAACAGTAATCACTGGACTGACATATGAGAGTAAAATAAATACTGGGAACAAGACAGAACGAATTTGAACAAAGTAAAAACTATACGTTAAAATAGACATCCATACGAAACTATGAAAAAAAATTGCATGGAAAACGGATAAGAATTGAACTCAAACGAAGACACACAAGTTGACACAAACAGCAGTAATCACTGGACTGACATATGAGAGTAAAATAAATACTGGGAACAGCACAGAATGAACTTGAACAAAGTAAAAACTATATGTTAAAATAGACATCCAGACGAAACTATGAAAAAAAATTGCATGGAAAACGGATAAGAATTGAACTCAAACGAAGACACACAAGTTGACACAACATTCACGCGGCAGCCAGCGAAAAATAAAAATGGCTAAGATGCATTGGCTCAATTTCCATTTCTCATTTAGCTTTCTAATGTCCCAAAAAGTTATCCAAAATTTTCCCATAATTAATAATGCAAAACAATAAGCTCAGATAATTCAAATTAGTTAAAATAAGAATTTCCGATCAAATTAAGCACAATTAGGAAAAACAGGAAAATACCGGACGTTTAAGCATAATTCCCCGACTAATTCTAGCACATTAAACTAAGTGAAGTGAGGAAAATATTAGTTCATCAAAATAGACCACACTTAGTCTTTTGCACTCCTGGGCAAAATCAAGACGCAAATCAGGGAATAGTTCAAAGGGCTTTTAAGAAGGTGACACAACGTCGACACACAGAAAATAAAGACTCACAAGGAAACAAACAGAATTTACACCGTCCTCAAGAAATCTGGACAGAGAAAAGAAGTAGATAATTCCAACACAGAATGAATCAGAGAAAGCAGATACTCATGAAATCATCCAAGCAATTCAAGACATGGCAAAATGATTAATCAGCTCAAGAGGTTAATCAAAAGTAACAAAACCTCACAGATGCACTATCAGTGTTTCTCTCAAGTGTTTGGGGTAAATCAATGTCACTCAATGCACTCAAGAAAGCAAACAACAACAGACTTGGCAAGCCTCTAATATCAACACTCAGAAACATATGCATGTTCAAATCAAAAGGTCTTTTCATGGTTGTAATGGGGCCAAGGACAAGGGAGGATATAATATGGATGAGAAGCTATAAACCAAAAGAAATAGAGGAGCAATGGGGAACAAGTGTAAACACAATCAACTCACACCCAGACCTCTAATTCAATCCTCTTCTTGACTCCATTATTCACAATTTTTTTTTTTTCATTTTTTTCATATTTTTTTCTGCTCTCTTTTTTTTTTTTTTTTTTCAAAACAAAACTGTAAAAGACAAGATACACGTATATTTACAAAAACAAAACAAGAAAAGGAACCAACTAGCCAACTCATAAGAATCCCCAAGGAGACCACACTTGTTCCCAAAACACTTCCAAAGCTCCAAAATTCCCTAAGGTTAAGGTAATCATGGTTTTTCACTTAGGGCTAGTGTATGAGCTTCAAAACAAAGAAATGGGGGAAAGTATAGGCTCAAAAGGGGTTATCAAAGGATCAAAACAAGGTAAGCTTATTTGGCTAGAGAGGCTCAAGAACAAAATTGCCTTTATCACTTCCAAACATGCATATCAATCAAGAGTTATCAACAAGAGTCAAGCCAAGGCATATGCGCAAGCAATCAAGAGGCATATCACACACAAGAAAGAACATAAAGTGGCTCAAATCTCACACAGGGTAATTCTGTCACAATCAAATCAACCTCTCAAACATCATAATCATCTTCTCAAGCAGAGAAAAGCAAGGATTTCAAACAGGTCAGAGTATCAATGAAGTGAAAGATACATCTACAACCTAAACAAAGTCCAGAAATGAAGAGAATCATGCAAAACTGTATACAAGACACGACAAAAACTACCTAGAAAAGAAAAAATTTAACCAAGAAAACAAAAACTAACGAAGAAAATTAAAAATCTCCCCCAATAGACCACACTTAAACTACACAGTGTCCTCAATGTGTCATAAGCATAAGATCATAAATCATAACAGTCAAAAGATCATGGACAAGTGCAATAAAAGTAGGAAAAGGGGGAGAAGAGAGAAAGAAAACTCCCCTGATCATGGTGGCAGTTGCCAATTTTGGACTTGTAGGGAGATGTCTTCCACCACAGGATCCAGCAAGGAAGTTTTGAGGAAGAATTGCTTCATCCTCCAGATTTGATCTAGCAGGGAGATATCATCCACAGCTGGATCTAAGAAGCAAAGGTTGTTGATGAGCAGGTTCAGCTGGTGCCTATTGATCTTGAAGCTTTTGTCAGTGTTAGCACCTTTGTTTTCCACTGTGGGTGTTTGTCTATCAAATTCATGTGTACCTCCTACAACATGGTTAGTGCAATGTGGCTCCAAAGAAATGACGTGCAAAGGTATAACACCCAATCCCAATTTATCAGACTGAACCTCAGATACATCCTCAGAACATGAATCAATTTCAAAATCACAAGCAATATCAATTACAGACTCAGATTCATGTTCAATGCATGGAGAATAAACATTCGGATGCGACAGCAAAAATTGGTTCTCATCATGCATAGAGGGAAAATTAAAATCAGACTCAACAACAATATAATCATCAGCATACCTCTCAACAACATAATCATCAATATAATCAAATTGAGGTATGCTCACCTCCTCTTCCTTGAAGATTGCTAAAGTGTGGGAAGATGAAGGTGGTCTACCTGGTTCAGGATTACTGCTTATTTCTGCCTGCTCCTCAAAATACTCATCACTCTCCTCAGGTGCAAGGGTATGGACATAGGATGATGGGAAAGTAGATGGCACAATAGTAAGTTCATGACTCTTCTCCCCATCTTCTATGTTGATGCCACTATCATCATCATCTGGAATCTGAACAGTCTGAAATGGTAACTCTGAATCTTGAGACTGTTCCTCAGTGAGTTGAGTGGCCATCTGCCCTATCTGATCAGTCATACTCTGAATGGCAGCTCCTATTTCTTGCTGGAACTGCATGTTCTCTTGCCTAAACTGAAGGTTCTGCATGGTCATCTGCTCCAACAACTCCTGCAATGTAGGCTCAGAAGTAGAAGGCTGAGGAGCTGTTTCGGCAGAAGCATCATATTGCTGACTCTGATATTGCTGGACTGGTGGAGGCATGAAGGTACTCTGGAATGGTGGTTCTTGATATTGATGTTGTGGAGCATCGTACCATCCCAAGGTAGGGTCATTCCATCCAAGACCGTTGTCGTATCCATCTTGCACATGGGAGAATTTACTCAGAAATTTATGCTCAAGATCTTCCCATCTGGTAATGGATCCTGGAGGAAGAGAGTCTTTCCAATCTTTTGGTGCTCTTTCTAATGAGTGCGGGAATGCTCTTAAGAAAACTAGATCGTCCGGGACATTTGGAAGTTTCATTAAAGAGCAAATTCGATAAAACCTATCCAAATGTTCATGTGGGCATTCACCTGCAAGACCATAAAACTTGGGCAACAAATTCATCAGTCCAGTGGTGAGAACTAAATGATCACCATCCTCATTAGGTGGAACCGGCTCCCAAAGAGAGCTCTCAGAAATTTGAGGATGAGCCACATTGTTCTCAGCATAGAAGTCAGCAGAATATGAATTACAATCAGAGTAACATGCAGAAGGAGAATCATAATCAGAGGCACCAGCAAAACAAGCAGTGTTCACAAAATCAAAATAGGTAGACATGGAAAAAGAAGAATACTAAAAATCACGAAACAATTAAAACACAACACATTTATACATGCAACACGCACACATAAAACAGAACATCACATCACATCACATCACAACACAAGACAAAACACAACACACACAAACACAACAAAAAGACCTAAGACTGAACCATTGGTCCCCGGCAGCGGCGCCATTTTGATGAGAGGGTCGCACCTCCCAACAAAAGTTGATTGCATAAAAGAATGCAGTATAGACTAGGCAGTGACTCCTAGGTCGTCTCTCAAGGACCAATTGTGGTTCAGGTAATAGGTCGAACACGTTAGGGGGGGGGGGTTTGAAAATGTTTTTGTGATTCGAAAATGATGTAAATTAAGACTGGAAATTAAATACAACCAAACATAATTGAAAACAGGGAAATGAATTAACAAAGCGTGAATACCGAACGGTTTCTAAAATAAGTGAGGAAATTGGAAATGCAAGAAGATAAATAAACTGAACAGAACAGACAACATGATAACAGTAAATTAAACATTCCTAAAGCCAAAACTAATTTAAATGCATTAGAGAAATAAGAAAAAGGAATTCAAAACTATTAAAATGCAATGATGAGCTAAAAAATTAAATGCACTTTGTAATCATCTAGATGAAGTACATCCATCATTGAAACGACATCAAAAAAAAACAATGCATGAACAGTAAAGGAATCAACGTGGCAAATGAAATAAACTAAACAAGTAAACTACTCCAAGCTGGAATAAAAAAATTGAAAGCACCCAACGCAAAATGAATCAGCGTTTCTCTCAAATAACCGTGCAGCTGTGTGCTTCACTTCTTCCAACTCCATTCTGCAAAGTATTAGCTCAAGAAAAAAAAAACCTTTCTCCGTGTTTGCTTCCAGCCGTACCAAGCAATTCCATTTCACCTAACCAATCTCTATTTTATTCTGCCTCTTCCAGCCGTGTCATGTGCTCCTTTCTTGTGAAATGAATTCTTTCTTCTTTCCCAGGTGCGGCTGGACTCGCTTCCCACAATTCCCTAAGCCAAAAATAAGTGCTCTCCTTCCAAGTTCAATTCATGCACATCCATCACCGAACAACACTCCAACGTGTGATTCTCTCATGGATCCATCACCGAACAAACTTTTAATTAGCTGCATTTCTGAAAAGCAAAGAAAAACAAGATGACTCACGTGTGTGCTGGACTTCCCACTTCTATCCATTATTTAAAATGCATCCTAATCTCTAAAAGCAATGAAAATCGTAAAAGCTGATTCCCGTGTGCAACTCTTCCAGCCATCACCGTTCCAGCTCTTCCATGTGAATCAAAATAAAATTAAAAACCAATTGAAATCTAACACCATCCGTGTGCAAGCTTCCAGTACGTCACCGCACACACACATTCACGCTGCTTTGAGGTTGTGACACTTGTGTGCTGCTCCAGCTGCTCATGGACGTGGCAGTGATGACCGAGACCTGCTCATGCATTCTCTCGTTCAGCACCAATTCATTCTCAAATTAAAGGGGCCATGAGTGAATCAGCAAAGAGGAGTAAAAAAAATCAGCTTCCATTCATAGATAAAAACCAGCGTTCCTTCAAAAACAAAAGCCCGAGAGAAAATATGAGGAGTGGCGGCTGCTTTTCTAAGGGCCGTGTGGACCCTACCCTAAAAAGGGACACACGGCCCTTAGAAAAGCAGCCGCCACTCCTCATATTTTCTCTCGGGCTTTTGTTTTTGAAGGAACGCTGGTTTTTATCTATGAATGGAAGCTGATTTTTTTTACTCCTCTTTGCTGATTCACTCATGGCCCCTTTAATTTGAGAATGAATTGGTGCTGAACGAGAGAATGCATGAGCAGGTCTCGGTCATCACTGCCACGTCCATGAGCAGCTGGAGCAGCACACAAGTGTCACAACCTCAAAGCAGCGTGAATGTGTGTGTGCGGTGACGTACTGGAAGCTTGCACACGGATGCTGTTAGATTTCAATTGGTTTTTAATTTTATTTTGATTCACATGGAAGAGCTGGAACGGTGATGGCTGGAAGAGTTGCACACGGGAATCAGCTTTTACGATTTTCATTGCTTTTAGAGATTAGGATGCATTTTAAATAATGGATAGAAGTGGGAAGTCCAGCACACACGTGAGTCATCTTGTTTTTCTTTGCTTTTCAGAAATGCAGCTAATTAAAAGTTTGTTCGGTGATGGATCCATGAGAGAATCACACGTTGGAGTGTTGTTCGGTGATGGATGTGCATGAATTGAACTTGGAAGGAGAGCACTTATTTTTGGCTTAGGGAATTGTGGGAAGCGAGTCCAGCCGCACCTGGGAAAGAAGAAAGAATTCATTTCACAAGAAAGGAGCACATGACACGGCTGGAAGAGGCAGAATAAAATAGAGATTGGTTAGGTGAAATGGAATTGCTTGGTACGGCTGGAAGCAAACACGGAGAAAGGTTTTTTTTTTCTTGAGCTAATACTTTGCAGAATGGAGTTGGAAGAAGTGAAGCACACAGCTGCACGGTTATTTGAGAGAAACGCTGATTCATTTTGCGTTGGGTGCTTTCAATTTTTTTATTCCAGCTTGGAGTAGTTTACTTGTTTAGTTTATTTCATTTGCCACGTTGATTCCTTTACTGTTCATGCATTGTTTTTTTTGATGTCGTTTCAATGATGGATGTACTTCATCTAGATGATTACAAAGTGCATTTAATTTTTTAGCTCATCATTGCATTTTAATAGTTTTGAATTCCTTTTTCTTATTTCTCTAATGCATTTAAATTAGTTTTGGCTTTAGGAATGTTTAATTTACTGTTATCATGTTGTCTGTTCTGTTCAGTTTATTTATCTTCTTGCATTTCCAATTTCCTCACTTATTTTAGAAACCGTTCGGTATTCACGCTTTGTTAATTCATTTCCCTGTTTTCAATTATGTTTGGTTGTATTTAATTTCCAGTCTTAATTTACATCATTTTCGAATCACAAAAACATTTTCAAACCCCCCCCCCCTAACGTGTTCGACCTATTACCTGAACCACAATTGGTCCTTGAGAGACGACCTAGGAGTCACTGCCTAGTCTATACTGCATTCTTTTATGCAATCAACTTTTGTTGGGAGGTGCGACCCTCTCATCAAAATGAAAACATAAAATACAGAAAACAGTAAAAACAGTAGAATATTAAAAACAGAATTAAAATTACTGCAGTAAAATAAAAACAGTAAAACAGAAATTACATTTCAGAAACAGTAAATTAAATTAATGCATTAAATTAAAATTGTAGATGAACAAAAGAAAAAGGAAAACTAAATTGAAAATTCAACATTACAAGATGTGCATCAACCGTAAGTGGATTCTTGTACACATGGCAGCAGCTGCACACTCCTCATACATAAATGAATTTCTATCTTCTAGATAAGATATGTGCTTCCTCTCTTTGCTACTGGAAACCAACGTTCCATTCCAAAGTGCTGTCCACTTATGCCTTCATTCCAACCATTTACTTTTTTTTTCTCCATTTTCAATCATCATTCTATTCTCACCAAAACTATCTTCTCCTCTTCGTAAGAAATCCTTCTCCTCCTCTCTACTTGTGCTTACTTCCAACAAAGAAAACCAGCAAAAACAAATCCACACCTCCAAGGTTGAACATGGTTCTCTTCTCCACTACACCGAGAGCTCTTTCTCAAATAAACAACTTTTCTTTTTGAGTTTATTTTCTACTGCTAGGTGACGACAAAGTGCTACTCTACTTCTAAACCAAAATAAATGAACTCTCTCTAAGGTTCCACACAAGACCGTGTACCCTTTTTCCACAAATGACAGAATGCTAGAAGAGATTATAAAATAGTGCATAAATCCAAATGAAAAGATGCAATACTGATTCAACAAGAGGAATAAACAACATCCAATTCATTCATCATCAGAAATATTGTACAGTTCTCTTGAAGTAAAAATACTCAAAGTAAAAGGAACAAACAAGTGGTAGCTGCTGCCTCTTGGCCGTGTGCTTCCTTCCCAAACGTAACATCAGTTTGCTTCCTTCTTCCAGCTCTCTGAATGTGGTATTTTTCTACTTAGGATCATCTCTAAATTTTCTTCTGTCAAGCCTCTCGGCCGTGTACCATTTCTTCTTTCATTCTCCAGCCATGTTGTCTGCACTCTTACATTTTTCTCTCATAGAAGAAGAAGATGAAAAAAATGGAACACTCAGAACTGTTGAGAGCCAAAAATCCGAGAGGAGAGACTCCCCAGGTGGCGGCTGCCCTACAAAAACCTGCACCTCCTCTGCTGGACCGTGGGCGTGAAGGTGCAGCCCTCTCTCGCTGGACCCTTGCTTTTGACACCCCTTCATTCATCCAGTGTCCTTGGCTGCCTCTCGGCCGTGTGTGAAGGCCTGCTGTTGTCCGTGCACCAGTGTGGCAGCAATTTGGAGGAGTTTCCTTCCAAACGGTGGCAGCCTTTTCTCGTGTGTCTGGGCAGCACCAAAAATAACTCTCCTTTTTGTGATGTTGGACTCCTCCATGGGCCCCTCTTGCTGGACGTGAAATACCATAGGCTGCCTCCCACTAAATGCCAAAGTCCTTTTCTTTAATGTCCATGTCTTAGGTGGCAGCTAGACTCTCCATCATGTGTGCCAACTCCTCTTTCAAATTTTAAAAATCCAAAAGCTTTCCATGTGGGCCGTGATGTGCATGTGGTTGCTCTTTTTTTTTTCTTTGCTATTCAATAAAGCCAAGTTGTTGTATGCCTTGTTTAAGAGTGTTGGGAGGTTTTAGCACTGTCCAAATATCAATTCCAGCCACCACAATTACTAAACAGCAAGCAAACAATGCAAACAGATTAGAAATCACTCAAACAGTAATCACTGGACTGACATATGAGAGTAAAATAAATACTGGGAACAAGACAGAACGAATTTGAACAAAGTAAAAACTATACGTTAAAATAGACATCCATACGAAACTATGAAAAAAAATTGCATGGAAAACGGATAAGAATTGAACTCAAACGAAGACACACAAGTTGACACAAACAGCAGTAATCACTGGACTGACATATGAGAGTAAAATAAATACTGGGAACAGCACAGAATGAACTTGAACAAAGTAAAAACTATATGTTAAAATAGACATCCAGACGAAACTATGAAAAAAAATTGCATGGAAAACGGATAAGAATTGAACTCAAACGAAGACACACAAGTTGACACAACATTCACGCGGCAGCCAGCGAAAAATAAAAATGGCTAAGATGCATTGGCTCAATTTCCATTTCTCATTTAGCTTTCTAATGTCCCAAAAAGTTATCCAAAATTTTCCCATAATTAATAATGCAAAACAATAAGCTCAGATAATTCAAATTAGTTAAAATAAGAATTTCCGATCAAATTAAGCACAATTAGGAAAAACAGGAAAATACCGGACGTTTAAGCATAATTCCCCGACTAATTCTAGCACATTAAACTAAGTGAAGTGAGGAAAATATTGGTTCATCAGTGCTTATGCTTTGTGGTTTAAGTTTTCTGAACTTATTTGTTTTTGTTTTTAGATTAGGGCTGATGTACTCTATTTGAAACCTGGTTTGTTGTGATGGTTTGCTATTAACTGTGATGTTGTGATAAGTAATACTGAATGATGCTTATGATTAACTGATGTTGAGATGATGTGCACATTAAAATGCTTATACAGGTGATTCACAAGTTTTGTGAACAAATGCATGATATCATGATTGTGATTGTGAAATTAAGCAGGAGGTGTATGTCGAATGTGAATGAGCTTATATGTGAGATTTTGAGCTTCAGAGTTGTTATTGTTGAATGCTATTACTTTGAAAGCATGAATGGTTTTGCCCAGGTTTTCTATGATTGAATTAATTGCTTGTTTTGCATCACATGATCAAGGCCATTTGTTGAAAACCTTTTTATTGGCCAAATTCATACAATTAGCCCACTAAAAGAGAACACTTTGCGTTCTATCCTTTGAACCCTTAGCCTTGAACATACACTGAAACCTTTGATTGAAAAATCTTTACCTTGAGTTAAGTAGAAGATCTTGTGTGGTATTGTTAAATGTTCAAGTTTGGGGTTGTTGGGAAAAACATGAAAAGCATTGAGCTAAGAGTTAAAAAAGTAAGAATATGCAAAGAAAAAGAAAAGAAAAAGAAGCAAAGCTCAATGCAAAGGCAAAAGAAAGTTGGGAAAGAATAAGATGATTGTGTTGTATAATTCTCTTAACTCAAGGATTTTGTGATCTAGAAAAACAAATTTTCTTGTTAGCCCAGCCACATTATAAGCCATAGAAAAGTCCTTGTGATGATGCATGCTTGTGAATGTTTTTGATTGTGGTAAAATGAAAGGCAAAGCTAATTCATGTAACATTGTGATAGTAGAGTGAATGAGTGATCATCTCTTATACACTTGAGTGTGAGTGAAACACTTGACTTAGTGAGGAAATATCACATGCACACATGAACATCCATGCTTAATTGATTGATCATTCATGAAAATAGCATTTGTTGGAATTTAAATGACTTTGTGAACACTAAAGCATGTGCACATCTTGATTGAACTCTTGGTCATAAGTTTGAGTGAAGTTTTTGCTTATCTTGAAAAGAAGATTTTTTAATAAAGTGAATCATGATATGAATTGGTTTAAAGATAGAGTTACATCTTATTTGCTTGAGGACAAGCAAAGTTCTAAGTTTGGGGTTGTGATAACAGTTGAAAAACTGTTATTTTCATGATTAAAATTGACACTAAAAGCAACCTTCACACTTAGAAATTAGCTTGAAATCATGTTTTTCTTTATATTTTTAGAAATAAGAGAGCTGGACAGGTTTATGCTTGATTTCAGTGTTTTTGTGCAGGTTTTAAGGTGAATTTGGTAAAAGAAGTGAAGAAGGAGAGAGATGAAATCAGAAAAGACAATAAAAAGTGCAAAAGGAGAAGCCGAAGTCACCGCTCAGCGGCAGTTTACCGCTGAGCGGCACTCAGGAGTTTGCGGGAGGTCCGCTGAGGGGCAAAATGGCCGCTGAGGGGAGAAAACAAGTCACGCACTCACCGCTGAGCGGTATTTTACCGCTGAGCGGTATTTTACCGCTGAGCGGTATTTTACCGCTGAGCGGTACTCTGGAAGTCACGGGAGATCCGCTGAGGGGCAAAATGGCCGCTGAGGGGAGAAAACAAGTCATGCAATCACCGCTGAGCGGTAGTTTACCGCTGAGCGGCACTTAAATGGGCTTGGACTTGACTTTTTGTAATTTACGAATGATACATAAGCTTTAGGGTTTCCTAGGGTTAGGCATCTCTGGCTGGAAGGAGGCAAACACTCTCTCTACCACCCCTTTGAAGGAGGATCTTGGATGCTGAGGCTTCCGCTTCACCTTTTTAGGGTTTATTCTTTCATTCTTTCATTGTAATTCATCTAGGTTCACCATGAATATGGTGAACTAACCTCTTTATGTTTGTTGGGGAATCAATGTAGTCTTGTGAAACTCTCATATATGGAATCTGTTTTTACATCTTTTAATTAAGACTTATGCTTTCTTTCATCATTAGTTAGGGTTTTTCCTCTTTGTTTAATGCTTGCATGGTTTAACTCATTCGATGCATGATTATTGGTTTTGTCGATACGGGAACGTACGGGGAAGTCTAGATCCGGGGAATTTCTCCCAATTTTATATTGGTTGTCGTTAAGCTCCTGTACTTATGAACTAATCATTAGGAATGCTAGGAATTGTATGAACTCGTGATTAGGGAGAAGCCTTCTGGAAAGGTACATTAGAGAGTGGCATTAACAATGGTGATTTGATCGTTGAATTCCTAAAATATATGAGAGTGGATAAGATGAAATTGAACCCCAACAACATATCCATACATAAATTTCATTGAAAGTGTTTATCTTTTGCTTTTTGCCATTGATCACAATTCATGCATACATGTTTATTTTCTGTCTTGCATTTTAAACCCCAATTAATTCGTTTGTAAGTCTTAGTTAATTAAGAAATCACATAACTAAACTAGGCCGTGAGTCCTTTGGGAAGAACGATACTTGGTCTAACCAACTTTATTACTTGAACGATTCGGTCATACTTGCCGATTGAAAACAAGTTTGTGACATCATAATTTGGTGTTCATAAATTTGTCCATCAGTATTGTTTGTTTTGATTCTGCTTTAGTTGCATGATAGGGATTGAATGTTTGAGTGATCTGAGAAATTAATTGCAGGGAGCAAGTGAGGGGCATGAGTAGAAGGCACCTAGGTAAGCTAGGAAGAAGAAAAGCACAACACGAAAGTGCCGCTGAGCGGCAAATTGCCGCTGAGCGGTGGTATCGTAAAAGGGGCTTAGGTTGCCCCTTAGCGGAACCCGAGCCCATTAGGGTATTTTTATACCCTAAGTCACGCTTTGGCCTCTATTTTTATACCCAAAGGTTCTCTACATTTTTCCTTTCATTCCTCTTTAGAAAATCTCCCTTCCACTCACTTTCTCACTAGTTTTCCATCTAAGTTTGGGGTTGGGAGAGAGCATCATTGATGGGGCTGAGTTTTTCAAAGCACTAGAGTAGGATTTGTTTTATCAATCACTTATGTTTTTAGAATAGGATTTGATGTACTCAATTGAAAATTTTGTCTGTTGTGATGGTTTGCTTATGATTGTTGTTTGATAAGTAATGCTTGATGATGCTTTAATATTGATTGATGTTGAGATGTACACATTATATGCTTATACAGGAGGTTCACAAGCATTGTGAACAAATGCAAGATGTTATGATTGTGATTATGATTCTAAGCAGGATGTTATATGTGGAATGTGAATGAGCTTATATGTGAGGTTTTTGAGCTCCAGAGTTGTTATTGTTGAATACTATTACTGTGAAAGCATGAATGACTTTGCCTAGGTTTTCTATGATTGAATTACATGCTTGTTTGCATCATATGATCAAGGCCATTTGTTGGTAACCCTTATATTAGCCAATTTCATGATTAGCCACTAAAAGAGAACACTATGTGTTCTATCCTTTGAACCCTTAGCCTTGAACATGATTTGAAAACCCTTGTTGAAAAGCTTTACCTTGAGTTAAGATGAGAATATTTTGTGGTATGTATAAATCTTCAAGTTTGGGGTTGTTGGAAAATAGAAAGGGAAACTGAAAGCATTGAGCTAAGAGCTAAGAATTAAGTATGTGAAAAGAAAAAAGAGAAAGAGAAAGAAAAGAAAAGAAAAGGCAAAGCTCAATGCAAAAGAATGTTGGGATAAATAAGAATGATTGTGTTTATATGTTTCTCTTAACTCAAGGGTTTTGTGATCTAGAAAAACCAATTTTCTTGTTAGCCCAACCACATTATAAGCCATAGAAAAGTCCTTGTGATGATGCTTGCTGGTAAGTGTTTTTGATTGTGGTTAAATGAAAGGCAAAGTTGATTCATGTGACATTGTAATAGTAGAGTGAATGAGTGAATATCTCCTATACACTTGTGTGTTTAAGTGAAACACTTTATCTAGAAAGGATAGATTCCATGAACACATCAAAACATCTTTGCTTAGTTAATTGATCATTCACGAAAATAGCATTTGTTGGATAGTATGTGTTTGAGTGGTCACTAAAAGCATGTGCACATCTTGATTGAAGTCTTGATAATGAGCTAAATTGAGTATTTACTTGTCTTGAAAGAAGGATTTTTGAATGTGGTGAACCATTATATGGATTGATGGAAGATTGAGTTACATCTTGTTTGCTTGAGGACAAGCAAAGTTTTAAGTTTGGGGTTGTGATAACGGTTGAAAAACCGTTATTTTTATGCTTAAAATTGATACCAAAAGCAACCTTTAAGACTTAGAAACTAGCTTGAACTCATATTTTTGCTTTAGTTTTGTGAATAAGAGAGTTAAAAGTGAATTTAATGGTTTTGTGCAAGATTCCCTTGATTTTGTAGGCTAATTGAATGATTTGAAAGAAGAATTGAAGTACCGAATGATTGGAGTGCTGAAAAGTCAACCAGAATCCAGAAAAGTCAACCAGTCAACCAGAAAAGAAAACCAGTCAACCAGAAAAGTCAACCAGAAAAGAAAACCAGTCAACCAGAAAAGTCAACCAGTCAACCAGAATACGGAAAAAGTCAACCATACGAGTTTTGGGCCAGTTTTCTGCGATTTTATGATCTGTTTGGGCCTAGCCCCTTTTATATTATTTTTATGTCCTATTTAAAGACCTAGATGTCTTAGGGTTTTGTATCTTTGGCTGGGAGAAAGCAGAAACACACTTTTCACCCCTTAGGGGTAGATTGGGAGATGGTGACGGCTCTCCTCTTCTCTTTCTAGGGTTTTTCTATCTCTTTCATTCTTTCATTATTGTTCATCTAGTTTCGCCATGAATATGGTGAACTAAACCTTGTATTGTTGTTGGGGAATCAATGTAGTCTTGTGAAACTCTCATATATGGAATTTGTTTTTACATCTTATATTTAAGACCTATGCTTTCTTTCATCATTAGTTAGGGTTTTTCCTCTTTGCTCAATGTTTGCTTTGTTTAACTCATTCAATGCATGATTATTGATTTTGTTGATACGGGAACGTACGGGGAAGTCTAGATCCGGGAAATTTCTCCCAATAGTATATTGGTTGCCGTTAAGCTCCTGCACTAAAAGAACTAATTATTAGGAATGCAAGGAATCGTATGAACTCATAATTAGGGATAGGCCTTCTTGCAAGGTAATTTAGAGAGTGGCATTAACAATGATGAAAAGAATGTTGAATTCCTAAAGTATATGAGAGTGGATAAGATGAAATTGATAACCCCAACAACATACTCATCCATATATTCCATTGAAGTGTTTGTATTTTGTTTTAGCCATTGATCAAATTCATGCATACATGTTTATTTTCTGTTTTGCATATTAAACTCCACTTATTTCGTTCTTAAGTCTTAAATAATCAACAAATCACATAACTAAACTAGGCCGTGAGTCCTTTGGGAGAACGATACTTGGTCTTACCGAGTTTATTACTTGAAACGATTCGGTCACACTTGTCGATTGTTAAACAAGTTTGTGGCGCCGTTTTTCGGTGTACATAAATTTGTCATCACTGAGTTATATATGTGATTTTATACATGAATGCATGACACATGTTTTTGGATGAAAAATCACAACCACTAATGTTGAACTTTAAAATGTGTGGCAAAACAACATTTTAAAATCGATTAGATTATGGGGGAATCGATTAAAACTCGTGTATTTGCACAAACGTTTTCAAGTGTGCTATGAGAGTTTTTCAAAGAGAAAAGTTTTCAAAATTTTGCATAACACTGTTGCATAATCGATTGCATGCGATATGTATTCGATTAAGTTTGTTACTCTTTTGAAATCTGTTAATGCTTGATATAACTATTACAACGAATATATTTTTAAATATGTTGACCAAGCATTAAATGTTATTCGACTACATTAATTGTGAATTCACTTAAGTGCTTTGACTACTACTATCTATCTGTTATAACTGAATTGGTGTATTTGGCTGCATTAGTAGCTTAGTCGATTAAAATGCGTCAGAGATGTGTTATACTATAAATTGACGTGAATTTGATTTCTGTAAAGACTTTTTGTGATTCTAACCTTTTCATATTCTTTTGCAGAAAAGTGCAAAGCTTACAGAAAGAGAAAGAGCTCCAAGAAACTAGTTTGACTGTGGTGATCAACTAGGTGTGATTTCTTGAAGAGCAAGATTGCTGAGTTTCCAAAGTCTGATCTATCTGCACATTTGGGTGTCTACTGCAAGATCAGGTTCTACAATCATCTCAACATTGGGTTGAGTTCCCTGTTGTGATTACAGGAAGAAGGACGCCCAGCGTTCTTGACTTTGAGGGTGCTAAAAAACTTGATGACAAATTTATGAACACCGAAAAACGGCGCCACAAACTTGTTTAACAATCGGCAAGTGTGACCGAATCGTCTCAAGTAATAAAACTAGGTAAGACCAAGTATCGTTTTCCCAAAAGACTCACGGCCTAGTTAGCTATATGATTTGTTGATTATTTAAGACTTGTTAACAATTGATTGTAGGGTTTAAATGCAAAAGACAATAAATAAACATGTATGCATGAATTTCATCAATGGAAAAGAGGAATACAAACACTTTAATGAATTAGATGGATGAGTATGTTGTTGGGGTTATCAATTTCATCTTATCCACTCTCATATACTTTTAGGAATTCATCATTCTCTTCATCAATGCTAATTCCACTCTCTAAATCACCTTGCAAGAAGGCCTATCCTTAATTACGAGTTCATACAATTCCTATCATTCCTAGTAATTAATTCCGAAGTGCAGAAGCTTAAAGGCAACCAATATGCTATTGGGAGAAATTCCCCGGATATAGATTTCCCCGTACGTTCCCATATCGACAAAATCAATAATCATGGCAATGAATGAGTTAAACAAAGCAAGCTTTAAGCTAAGAGGAAAAACCCTAACTAATGATGGAAGAAAGCATAAGTCTTAAAATAAGATGTTAAAATAAATTCCATATATGAGAGTTTCAAAAGACTACATTGATTCCCCAACAACAATACAAGGTTTAGTTCACCATATTCATGGTGAAACTAGATGAACAATAATGGAAGATTGAAAGATAGAACCCTAGAAAGATGAGGAGGTAGTCTGAGCATCAAAGATCTTCCTTCAAGGGGTGGAAAAGTGAGTGTTTGCTTCGTCTCAGCCAAAGATACAAACCCTAGGACGTCCTAAAGCTTATATATTATTCTAAAATATACAGAAAATTAGGCCCAGGCCCAAAATAGTGCTGCTCAGCGGTAAACTACCGCTCAGCGGTAAACTACCGCTCAGCGGTAAGTGCATGAGTCGTTTCTTCCCCTCAGCAGCCTTTTCACCCCTCAGCGGAGCCAATGTGGGTTTCAGAGTGCCGTTCAGCGATAAACTGCCGTTGAGCGGTATTTGCGACTTCTCCTTTTGCACTTTTTGATGTCTTTTCTAATTCCATCTCTATCCTTCTTCACTTTTTTCACCAAATTCACCTTAAAACCTGCATAAAACACTGAAATCAAGCATAAACCTGTCCAGCACTCTTATTTCTAAAAATATAACCAAAAGCATGATTTCAAGCTAGTTTCTAAGTGTTAAAGGTTGCTTTTAGTATCAATTTTAAGCATGAAAATAACAGTTTTTCAATTGTTATCACAATTCCAAACTTAGAACTTTGCTTGTCCTCAAGCAAACAAGATGTAACTCAATCTTCTACCAATCCATATAATGGTTCACCACATTCAAAACTTCCTTTTCAAGATAAGTAAGTACTCAATTAAGCTTATTGCAAAGATTTCAATCAAGACATGCACATGCTTTAGTGTTCACACAATCACATATTATCCAACAAATGCTACTTTTCATGAATGATCAATCAACTAAGCATGGATGTTCTTATGTGTTCATGTAATCTTTCCTCACTAGATAAAGTGTTTCACTCAAACACACAAGTGTATAAGAGGTATTCACTCATTCACTCTACTATCACAATGTCACATGAATCAACTTTGCCTTTCATTTAACCACAATCAAAAACACTTACAAGCAAACATCATCACAAGGACTTTTCTCTGGCTTATAATGTGGCTAGGCTAACAAGAAAATTGGTTTTTCTAGATCACAAAACCCTTGAGTTAAGAGAATCATATAAACACAATCATTCTTACTTTTCCCCAACTTTCTTTTGCATTGAGCTTTGCTTTTTCTTTTCTTTTCTTTCTCTTTTTCTTTTTCTTTTCACATACTTAATTCTTAGCTCTTAGCTCAATGCTTTCAATTTCCCTTTCTATTTTCCAACAACCCCAAACTTGAATATTTGTTAATACCACAAAATATTCTCATCTTAACTCAAGGTAAAGTTTTTCAACAAGGGTTTTCAATTCATGTTCAAGGCTAAGGGTTCAAATGATAGAACACAAAGTGCTCTCTTTTAGTGGGCTAAATTCATGATTTTGGCTAATAAAAAGGTTACCAACAAATGGCCTTGATCATATGATGCAAAAAAGCAAGTAATTCAATCATAGAAAACTTGGGCAAAGTCATTCATGCTTCCAAAGTAATAGCATTCATTCACACAACTCTGGAGCTCAAAACCTCACATATAAGCTCATTCACATTTGACATACACATCCTGCTTAGTATCACAATCACAATCACAACATCATGCATTTGTTCACAAAGCTTGTGAACCACCTGTATAAGCATATAATGTGCAAATCTCAACATCAATCAATATCAAAGCATCATCAGGCATTACTTATCAAACAAAAATCTTAAGCAAACCATCATAACAGACAAAGTTTCCAATTGAGTACATCAAACCCTATTCTAAAAACAGAAGTGATTGATAAAACAAATCCTGCTCTAGTGCTTTGAAAACTCAGCCCCATCAATGATGCTCTCTCCCAACCCCAAACTTAGATGGAAAACTAGTGAGAAAGTGAGTGGAAGGGAGATTTTCTAAAGAGGAATGAAAGGAAAAATGTAGAGAACCTTTGGAAAAGTGTTTAGGAGTGTGCGCCAATACCTCAAACAACAAAGCACCACTAGGACATCCCTCTTTGATCACTCACCTTTGCAAGATAGCTGGGGTGGACACTTCTGCTCCACTATTTGAGAGGCCAAGAAAAGCTATTGATGAGGCTTATTACAGACAGTATTGTGGAGGTGAGGAAACAGCTCAGCCAGTTCCACCACGCCGTGCTCGTAGAGAGAGAGGGCCAACACAGAGCCAGACATCTGCTGAGACACATGAAGCAGAACCATTCCAGATGAGGGACATGTATATGTCTCTTATAGGTGCTCAGTTGCAGTCCATTCACAGAGGACAGGTGGCCACTGCTTAGATGATTGTGGGGATGTATGATACACCTCCAGTCCACAGGTGGACTATGGATGAATTCCATAATGTAGTAGCTTGGCCAGAGGAACCAGTGCATGGAGGAGGAGCTGGAGCAGCTGAAGCTTCAGTTAGAGAGATGGAAGAAGATGAAGCTGATGATGATGATGCATTTGAAGATGATGAAGATGAGGAAGAAGAAGAAGATACAGAGGACAGCTCAGACTGATGAGGAGCTTAGATAGCATTTATTGATAAATGCTATCATATGATTATGCTTTTGTGGTTTAAGTTTTCTGAACTTATTTGTTTTTGTTTTTAGATTAGGGTTTGATGTACTCTATTGAA
Organism: Vigna umbellata; assembly: GCF_029865625.1. NCBI lineage: Eukaryota > Viridiplantae > Streptophyta > Magnoliopsida > Fabales > Fabaceae > Vigna > Vigna umbellata. The sequence continues at coordinate 37,384,615 of NC_142165.1, read as the reverse complement.
CACCTGGTTTGTTATGATGGTTTGCTATTAATTGTGATTGTTTGATAAGTAATGCTGAATGATGCTTATTGATTGATTGATGTTGAGATGATGTGCACATTAAAATGCTTATACAGGTGATTCACAAGCTTTGTGAACAAATGCATGATATTATGATTGTGATTGTGAAATTAAGCAGGATGTGTATGTCAAATGTGGATGAGCTTATATGTGAGGTTTTGAGCTCCAGAGTTGGTATGATTGAATGTTATTACTTTGGAAACATGAATGACTTTGCCCAGGTTTTCTATGATTGAATCAATTGCTTGTTTTGCATCATATGATCAAGGCCATTTGTTGGAACCCTTTTTATTGGCCAAATTCATAAAGTTAGCCCACTAAAAGAGAACACTTTGTGTTCTATCCTTTGAACCCTTAGCCTTGAACATACACTGAAACCCTTGATTGAAAATCTTTACCTTGAGTTAAGTAGAAAATATTTTGTGGTATTGTTAAATGTTCAAGTTTGGGGTTGTTAGGTAAACATGAAAAAGGAAAAGCATTGAGCTAAGAGCTAAAAAGTAAGAATATGCAAAGAAAAAAAAAAAGAAAAGAAAAGAAAAAGAAGCAAAGCTCAATGCAAATGCAAAGGCAAGTTGGAATGAATAAGAATAATTGTGTTGTTATGATTTTCTTAACTCAAGGATTTTGTGATCCAGAAAAACCAATTTTCTTGTTAGCCCAGCCACAGTATAAGCCATTGAAAAGTCCTTGTGATGATGCATGTTTGTGAATGATTTTGATTATGGTAAAATGAAAGGCAAAGTTGATTCATGTGACATTGTGATAGTAGAGTGAATGAGTGATTACCTTTTATACACTTTTGTGTTGAGTGAAACACTTTACCTAGTGAGGAAATATTCCATTAGCACATGAACATCCATGCTTAATTGATTGGTCATTCATGAAAAAGAGCATTTGTTGGGTATTAACTGACTTTGTGAAACACTAAAGCATGTGCACATCTTGATTGAACTCTTGGTCATAAGTTTGATTGAAGTTTTTACTTATCTAAAAAGAGGATTTTTGAATGAGTGAACCATCATATGAATTGGTTGAATATTGAGTTATATCTTGTTTGCTTGAGGACAAGCAAAGTTCTAAGTTTGGGGTTGTGATAACAGTTGAAAAACTGTTATTTTCATGCTTAAAATTGATACAAAAAGCAACCTTTACACTTAGAAACTAGCTTGAAATCATGCTTTTATCCATATTTTCAGAAATAAGAGAGCTGGACAGGTTTATGCTTGATTTTAGTGTTTTTTTTTGCAGGTTTTAAGGTGAATTTAGTGAAAGAAGTGAAGAAGGAGAGAGATGGAATCAGAAAAGACATCAAAAAGTGCAAAAGGAGAAGCCGAAGTCACCGCTCAGCGGCAGTTTACCGCTGAGCGGCACTCAGGAAGTCACGGGAGGTCCGCTGAGGTGAAGAAACGACTCACGCACTTACCGCTGAGCGGTACTTTACTGCTGAGCGGCACTTTTATGGGCTTGGACCTAATTTTCTGTAATTTACGAATAATATATAAGCTTTAGGGTTTCTTAGGGTTAGGTATCCTCGGCAGAAACGAAGCAAACACTCTCTCTTCCACCCCTTTGAAGGAGGATCTTGGATGCTCAGGCTTCCTCTTCACCTTTCTAGGGTTTTATCTTTCATTCTTTCATTGTTATTCATCTAGGTTCACCATGAATATGGTGAACTAAACTTTGTATGTTTGTTGGGGAATCAATGTAATCTTTTGAAGCTCTCATATATGGAATTTGTTTTTACATCTTTTATTTAAGATCTATGCTTTCTTTCATCATTAGTTAGGGTTTTTCCTCTTTGCTTAATGCTTGCGTTGTTTAACTCATTCGATGCATGATTATTGGTTTTATCGATACGGGCACGTACGGGGAAGTCTAGATCCGGGGAATCTCTCCCAATATTATATTGGTTGTCGTTAAGATCCTGCACTTGATGAACTAATTATTAGGAATGCTAGGAATTGTATGAACTCGTAATTAGGGAGAAGCCTTCTTGAAAGGTACTTTAGAGAGTGGCATTAACAATGATGATTTGAATGTTGAATTCCTAAAATATATGAGAGTGGATAAGATGAAATTGACCCCCAACAACATATTCATACATATATTTCATTGAAAGAGTTTATCTTTTGATTTTGCCATTGATCAAAACCTCATGCATAGATGTTTATTTTCGTCTTTTGCATATAAAAATCCAAATATTTCGTCCTTAAGTCTTAGCTAATCAACAAACCACACAACTAAACTAGGCCGTGAGTCCTTTGGGAAGAACGATACTTGGTCTTACCAAGTTTATTACTTGAACGATTCGGTCATACTTGCCGATTGTAAAACAAGTTTGTGACATCATATTTTGGTGATCATAAATTTGTCCATCAGTAGGGTACAATTCGGACTAGAAGCACAAAAGTTTCTGAACCTCTTCTTGCAGGACTGGAAAATAGTAGAAGAAAAAGGAGAAACAGTATGTCTAGAGAACTTTTCCTTTCTCCTGAGACTCTTTTACAGCCTTCACCTCAAAGATCTGACTAGGAAACTGAAAATATGGCTGAAGAGTAGAATGGTAGACGTACCCTGGAAGATTATGCAACAGTTATTGGCCCTCATCATTTTAATAGCATTGCAAGGCCGAGGGTTAATGTTGAAAATATGGAGATGAAGCCTGCTTTGATTCAATTGGTGAAGAGCAACCAATTCAATGGATTATCACATGAAAATCCATATGAGCATTTGACCACATTCAATGAGATATGCAATACTGTGAGATCAATGGCGTGCCAGATGAAGCTATTAGACTAAGCTTGTTTCCTTTCTCTTTGAGAGGCAATGCTAAGATGTGGTTGAACTCTTTTCCAGAGAACAATTTTATTGAGTAGGAAGCTGTGGTTTCAAAGTTTCTGAATAAGTATTTCCCACAATCAAAGGTAAACAAAGGCAAGCAGGAAATTTCTTCTTTCAGGCAGGGCATAGATGAAACGTTAGGTCAAGCATGGGACCGATTTAAAGGCTTGCTGAGAAAGACGCCTACTCATTATTTTGATGAACCTACAATAGTCATTCTATTCCTTGGAGGTTTAAGCTCATAGACTAAATTGATGCTAGATGCCTCAACTAGAGGTAATATCAAGTGCAAGACTCCAGAGGAAGCCTATGATTTGATTGAAAATATGACTACTAATGATAATGAGATGCACAGTGAAAGAACTCAACTTCAACAAAAAGGAGTTCTACAATTACAATCTCAAGATGCTCTGCTAGCACATAATAAGATTATGACTCAACAACTGGAGGCTCTGATGAAGAAAATCTCTCAATTGCCAAAGGAGTTGCACAATGTTTCTCAAATTCAACAGCAACTTTATGAGTTGTGTGGTGGAGATCATATTAATGGTCAATGTGCTATGCCGGAAGCTACCCAAGAGGAAGTTAATTTTATGGGTCAAGGTAACCAATTACATCCAAGTAATTACAACCAAGGGTGGAAACCTCATCCAAGTATGGGACAAGGGCAAGCTGGGCAATTCAATATACCCCAACAACAATGGAAAAAACAACCTTCATTATATGAAAGAACTGCAAAGTAAGAAGAGACACTCCAACAGTTCATGCAAGTGTCTATCTCCAATCATAAAAGCACTGAAGCTGCCACAAGGAATTTGGAGATACAAGTTGGTCAACTGGCTAAAAAGTTGGAGGAGAAATTTGAAAAGTAGTTTGGGGCTAATACTGAAGTTAACCGTAAAGAGGAATGCAATGCTATCATGAGCATAAGTAGTAAGAGGTTGGAAGAGAGAAAAATAGAGAGAAAAGGAAAAGAGGATTTGAGTGAAGAAAAAGAAGAAAGTGGGAGAAAAAGTGAGGTTGAGAGGAAGGAGAAGAATAAAGAAAAGGGAGAAAGAAAAGAGGAAGAAGAGGGAGAGAGAAAATAGAGAAAAATTGAGCAAGCTCTTCCTTACCCTAAAGCTTTTACTAGTAAGGAAAAAGAAAGACAATTAGGGTGTGATGAGTCACAATTCTTCATTATGCACTTAATTCTCCATTTTATCTCATTTTCACTATTTGGGCTTAATTTCAAGACTAATTCTTATTTTAATTAATTTGAATTATTTGGGCTTAATTATTTCAATTATAAATTGCAGGACAATCACTCTTGAAAAGTTGAGAAAAGGTTTGAACGTAATGCACAGAGCCGTATGGTCTGACACTGCCAGAACCAAACAGTTAGGGTCTGAAAGACCGAACGGTTTGACCATAGTCTTGACCGAACGGTCTGTCAAAGATGTGACCGAACAGCCTGTCAAAGTTTGCACAAAACGAGCTGAGAGCCTTGCTGGAAGCCTCCACCGGACGGTCAGCTACCAGCTGAGCACTGTTGAACAGAATGGCCGAGCATCATAGAATCGAACGGTCTGTGGACGCATATACCGAACGGTCTGTGAAAGCTTACACCGAATGGTCGAACACTAATGAATGGAACGAAAAAAACCTGTTGTCTGAGAGTGGATGACCGAACGGTCATGTGAAGACTGCATAGTATAGAGCGAGCCTGTAGAGCATTGCTGAATGACTGAGCGGTCTGAGCCTTAAGCACCGAACGGTCAGATGCAGTAACTAGAGGAACAACAGCAGTGTTGGATGCACATTCTGGGACTTCAAGAGGATGGGCACGTCAATATTGTAGCGTTTTGGAAGGTCATTGGGTGAAACTTTAGGACTTTGGGCCCAATTGTAGGTCATTTTGTAGGACAAGCCCATTAGGAGGGCATTTTTGGTCTTTTGGGTATATAAAAAATCCTAAAAGCAGAATTCTCGAGAAGTCTAGCAGCCACCACTACGTACCTGTTCTGAAGAAGGGGTTGTTGCATCCATGGGTTAGGAGGAGAGCTCCAAGAGGTTCCTTTTCGTTGTTTTCTTACTTGAACCGATAAAACGTTTATATTTTCTTCATATTGGAATGCACACAGTTACTCATTAATTTATTTTCACCATTCATCGTCACCTTCCTGCATTTCTGCCTTGCGATTCTACTTCACGTTGCATTTTCAATGCTGTTTGATTCTCAGTTTGCGTTGGATGATGCTTTTACTGTTGCGAATCATTTTAATCCCATTCGGTGTATTTTCATTAACGTTTATAATAGTTTTCGGCTTATCTGTGCATTTCGAAGTTAAAGTTTAGTTTCTGTCGCACTCCGTTCAAAGATTGATGAATTCTTATCAATCACAAAAACACTTTCAAACCCCCCACTACGTGTTTGACCTAATTCTCGAACCACACTTGGTCCTTGAGAGACGACCTAGGAGTCACTTCCTAGCACTATACTGCATTTATTTGCGTATCAAATTTGATGGGCTACGATAGCCGCATCAAATTTTGGCGCCACTGTCGGGGAACAACGGTTTGCTTATAGGTCTTTTATTGTCTTAGTGTGTTGTGTGTGTTAGTATATGTTTTTTCTTGTATGTTTGAGTATGTGTGTTTTGTTTGCTTAGGTTGTTTTGTGTGTTTGAAATTTTTGTGCTATAGTTTCATGGTTGTAGGGTGTTGTGACTTAGTGCATGACTAGGGGCAATCCTGGACCCATACTACCCTTTGATCCTGAGATTGATAGGACTTTTCATAGGTTAGTTAGGCATTCTAGGAATTTATCTTTAAAGTTTGTTTTTGAGTCAGTTCCATTAGATATCGTGCATCCTACTGCTGATTTTGAATCTACTGCTCAATACTTTGTGCATACTACATCTACTGCATCTGTTGCATCTGCATCTGATTCTGATTCTGATTTTGTTATTTTTCACACTAAGAACAATATGGCATAACCTCCACCTCGCGAGAAGACTTTTCGGGAGATGGTTGCACCTGATTTCACTTATGAAAGCTTGTGCATCCAATATCCTGATGAGGACGTACCATTTGTTCTCAAGACTGGACTAATCCATTTGTTGCCCAAGTTTCATGGCCTTGCAGGTGAGTGTCCGCATAAGCATCTGAAAGATTTCCACTATGTGTGTTCATCAATGAGGCCTCAAGATGTTCCTTAAGATCACATCTTCTTAAGGACATTTCCTTATTCACTAGAAGGTACAACAAGGGAGTGGTTATACTGCTTAGCGCTTAGATCCATTACCAACTGGGATGATATGAAGAGGTTGTTCTTAGCGAAGTTTTTCCCAGCATCCCGAACCACAGCTATCAGAAAAGACATAACGGGGATTAGGCAGCTTGGTGGAGAGAGCTTATATGAGTATTGGGAGAGATTCAAGAAGCTTTGTGAAAGTTGTCCTCACCATCAGATACTAGAGCAACTCCTTCTCCAGTATTTTTATGAAGGTCTCAACAACATGGATAGGAGTATGATTAATGCTACCAGTGGTGGAGCACTAGGAGATATGACGTCTACTGAAGCCAAGCACTTGATTGAGAAGATGGCTTCCAACTCCCAACAGTTTAGCACCACAAGTGACACTATTGTGGTGAAGGGAGTACATGATATTGCTACCCAGTCTTCATCATCTGCTGATAGGAAATTGGAAAGCAAGCTTGATTCTCTTGCGAATTTGGTGGCACAGATGGCTTCAAATCAGAGACCAGCATCTCTATTTGCATCTGTTACACGATTGTGTGGTATATGTCTTTCCAGTGATCACCATACAGATGACAGCCCTGCTTTGCAACAACCTATTGGCCATGATGCACCTCCAGCCTATGCTGCAAAAATACAAACCAACAGGCAACCACAACAACAAAATTATGACTTTTCCAACAACAGATATAACCCAGGGTGGAAGAATCACCCAAATCTTAGATGGCCCAATAATTCACTTAAGTAGTAGCAGCCACCACTACGTACCTGTTCTGAAGAAGGGGTTGTTGCATCCATGGGTTAGGAGGAGAGCTCCAAGAGGTTCCTTTTCGTTGTTGTCTTACTTGAACCGATAAAACGTTTATATTTTCTTCATATTGGAATGCACACAGTTAGTAATTAATTTATTTACACCGTTCCTCGTCACCTTCATGCATTTCTGGTTTGCGATTCTACAGTTCACGTTGCATTTTCAATGTTGTTTGATTCTCAGTTTGCATTAGACGATGCTTTTACTTTTGCGAATCATTTTAATCCCATTCGGTGTATTTTCATTAACGTTTAGAATAGTTTTCGGCTTATCTGTGCATTTCGAAGTTAAAGTTTAGTTTCTGTCGCACTGCGTTCAAAGTTTGATGAATTCTGCATTTTCTAGTTTTGCTGCATTTGATACCGATCGGTTATCTCTTTAGACCGTTCCATTATCTAAGTGTTTGTCCATTTACTACCGTTCGGCTGCCTTCTTTGTTGCTCAGTTTCAATAGGTTGCTTATTTCCCGTTCAATTATTCTTGATATTTTAACTTGTTTCCGTTTTACTTCTTAATTACCGTGTAGCTATTTTCTGTATGGGTTCGTTTCTTTTGTTAATAGTACCGTTCGGCTTATGCGTGTTGGTTTTCCCACTTCATTTTATTAGCTTGCTTTGAACCATTCGGCCCACACACTTTATTCTTATTATCGTTCGGTCAAGAACGTTCGGTTTACACTTTTCCTCTACTTTTCCGCTCTTGCACTGTACATCTTTATTTACTGCATGCCGCTCGGTTTTACATTTACACTGTTCTGTCTCTAACATGCTTCATAGTTAGAGACCATTCGGCCTTGTTCTGCATTCATTTGTTTAGCTTTCCATTTACATTTCCATTCGACCGTTGTCTATGTCGTTCGGCTCATTATTATTACGCTCGTTTTCTACACCATGCTTTTCTTAATTTATCGTACCGCTCGGTTTCTTTTTACGCATTTATTTTAGAGACCGTTCGGTCTCGATGCTAAAACCGTTCGGTTTCACTCTAGGAGCGATCGGTCTTCATGCTTTGCATATCTCTTTAAGCGTGTTTAATTATGTCTAGTTGTGTTTAATTTCATAATTTAATTTAGTTCATTTCCTGTCACAAAAACACTTTCAAAGCCCCCCCACAACGTGCTTGACCTAATTCTCGAACCAAATTTAGTCCTTGAGAGACGACCTAGGAGTCACTTCCTAGCACTATACTGCATTTATTTGCATATCAAATTTGATGGGCCGCGACAGCCGCATCAGGGTGTTTCAAAGAGATGTTCAAGAAATTGAGAATTACCATTCCATTGAATGAGGCATTGCACCATATTCCTGGATATGAAAAATATATGAATAAGTTCCTCAAGAAGAAGAAATATGTAGATGAGGACACAATTGAAGTATAGTGAAATTGTAGTGTAATTTTGTAGAAGACACTTCCTCCCAAAGTAAAAATTCGGGAAGCTTCACTATTCCTTGCACTATTGGAAATTGTGATGTAGGGAAAACTCTAATTGACTTAGGGGCTAGTATCAATTTGATGCCCTTATTCATGTTAAAGAAGATTGGTGATCTTGAGGTCAAACCGACCAAGATGATGTTGCAAATGGCAAATAGATCTACCAAGAATCCCCATGGTATAGTGGAGGACGTTGTGGTGCAAGTTGACAACCTTAAATTCATAGTGGATTTTGTGTGATGGAGATGGGGGAAGATTTGAAGATCCCTATCATTCTTGGAAGGCCATTCATGAAGACAACTAAGGTTGTCATCAATGTAGATGTTGGAGTTTTAATGCTTAAAGACAACGATGAAGAGGTGATTTTCAATGTCTTTAATGATGAGAAACTGATTCAAGAGAAGAAGACTAGTCCAAAAGATACAGATATGTCAAAGACTAGTGTATCTAAACAAGTTGCTGACTCAGTTAAGGGAGGTAAGAATTCTTTCTTGTCACGGGTGAAGGAAGAGGGGAAAGAAAGTCAAGAGAAGAATCAAGAGAAGATATTTCACCCTGACTTGAAGTGTGAAGATGAAGAATTCAAACTTGGCAAACCAGTCAAGTACAAGAATAGCTTATGGGTTGTGAAGGAGATTAAAGTGAATGGAGTTGTTGAGATTGAAGCTCCATATTCTAGAAGAGTCAAGAAGGTGGACAAGTTGTTGAGGACAAGTTGATGTGATTAAAGAAAAAGGAACACCAACATTAAAGCTTCAAACTGAACATTATGGTGTCAGGCTCGTGACGTTAAACAAGCGCTTACTAGGAGGCAACACAATGCTTTTGAAAACATTTTTGTTTTTGTTTTTGTTTGGTGTGTGATATGATTTAGTTTAGGGATGTTTTTTTTTGAGAAGGTATGGTTATGATGTGCATCAATAGAATAATTATTTTAAGTTTGCGATGTTATGCTTGAGTTGGAAAGTCTTGAAAGATAAAAAATCTGAAAAAAAAAATTAAGGGATGAAACTTAGGGATCATACCTAAAAACACTTAGGGAAAGCAAGAAAAGAGGGGAGAAAAAGCCACGCATCGCACTGAGCGCCCCTCAGAAGGGCATTGAACGCCAGCGATGCTGTTTGGAATTTTGGGCTTTTAAAGCTCAGCGTCATTAGGCCCATTTCACTCTTTTAACCATAAAGCATGCGATTTCTTCCTCACTTCTCATTCCACACTTTCTAGCCACCAAAGAGCTTTTATTAGGGTTCACTACTACTTTCCCCTTTCATCCCTTCTCCAAAAATCACCATCTCCACTACCCTTTACTTCATTCCATTCACTAAGTTTGGGGTTTTTGGTGTGCTGTAGCTATTGTTCATAGAAGCCCTAAGTTTCCACCAGCCCTTTGTGCAAATTTGGAAAGATTTGAACTCCACTCAAGTAAGCATCTTGCATTTTCAATTTTTAACTCTTGATAGTTTTGATTCTTGAGGTTTATGTATGATATGTGTTTGATCTGTTGAATAAACTATTGCTGGTTGGATTATTGATGATTATTGCACTGTGGAAAGTTAGTGTGTGGAGTATTTGGCCAGCTAGGGCCATGAAGTCTTTTTTGGTATGGCGCTGAGGGCCACTTAAAGGGCGCTTAGCGCCGACGCATCTGGTTCATAGTGGTTGTTGTTGTATTCTGGTGATTCTGGTCATGTGCAAGTACCGCTGAGGGCCCTCTGATTTACCCTCAGCGTTGGAGAAAAAGGGTTTTGATGTTGATTGGTGTTTAGATTATAGGATGTTTATGTTTGACTAGTGAGGATGTGTTGAATGCATGAATATTATGGATGACCCATTAGCAGATTGTATTGTGTTTGATTGTGGTGCAGATATGGCTTCATCATCTAGAAAGCGTATTAAGCATACTGCTGATAGAGGACAGAAGAGAAAGGAACATATATATTCCAACAAGTTCCTCTCACACATGCATGAGAGGCACTTTCAGGCGGTACAGAACAAAGGCTTTTGATGTTGAGAAAGGTGGGACTGATACCCACCATGACACCGAAATTTTTAAGAGAGCTGGAAAGGAGGCAATGGGAGAATCTGGCTTCTTACCCCTCACTTGCTAACATATCTGTGGTAAAGCGGCATGCGCGATATCCAATCTCCTTCTTCCTAGCTTGCCCTAAGCGTCCATCACCAATGCCTCTCAACTTCAACTCTCAAATTTTCAAATCTCATATATTTTCCACTTACTCCATACACTCTCACTTAATAAATGCACTTAGTCTCTCACACCACTCACATTCAACAATAATCCCTATAATGCAACTAGAACAGAAGCAAAACAAACAAACAAAGACAAATTCAATCAACTGGGTTGCCTCCCAGGTAGCGCTTGTTTAACGTCACGAGCCTGACCCAAAATCTTCCAACACCCATCAGTAGGTGCAAATCTTACCATCACCCTTCAGTAGGTGTACCTTCTGAGTATCCTTTAGTAGATACCCAATCATCTAGCATCCATCAGTAGATGTTGTGCTGTAGAACACTCATTACCAAAACAAAACAAAATAACAAAAGTTCACAATTATATCACCAAATAACAAAAATTAAAGTTTTTAAACCATTGGGTTGCCTCCCAGCAAGCGCTCTTTTAACGTCATTAGCTTGACCCAATAAAGCCCAAGTTCCATCTTCAATGTTGGTGTTCTCCTTTCTGGATATTCTTTTTTTTTTCTTCTTTTTGCTGAATTTCTTCAGGAATTTGATAAAACTAGGAACTTGTTTCAATGTCTCAATCGTAGGAACTTTAATCTCTACTTTCTTGAAGATTTCCATAAAGCGCTCAAATTCCTTCTCCTTCCTATGATACTTTGGATGAGGAAGGGGTTTTTCATATGATTCTTTCTTTTTTCCTCTCGTCCTCTTTCTCTTTTCTCTCACTTTCTTTTTCCCTTCTCTTTTTCCACTCACTTTCTTCATCTTGACACAAATTTTCTTTCTCTTTTTTCTCTCAACCACTTCTCTTTCTTTCTCTGCATCTTTATCTTTTTCACTCAACTCTTCTTTTTCTTTTCTCTCTATCTTTCAATCATCTAAAGTCTTTTCCCTTCCAGTGATAATGGCTTGACATTCTTCCCTACGACTAACTTCAGTATCAACCCCAAAATCTTCCAATCTCTCAATTAAGTGACCAATCTGCATCTCCATCCTTTTAAATGCTGCTTCAATGCTTTTCTGAGTGGAGATGGACTCTTGCATAAATTGTTGGAGGGCGTCATCCATCTTTGCCATTCTTTCTGATAGAGAGCTTTGTTGTTGCCATTGTTGTGTTGGTAGTCTCCTAAATTGTCCGGCAGCTTGCCTAAATTGACTTTGATCCATGCTTGAGTGAGATTCCCTCTAGTGTTTGACATTACCTTAGTAGAATTGAGTGCCCATATAGTTAAATTCTTGTCCGAATTGCATCGTGCAAACATTAGGCACAAAACCCTAGAAAACATTTATTAGCACAAAAAGATAAAAAAAGATAAAAAGATAAAATAAAAAGATAAAATAAAAAGATAAAAAGATAACAATCAAGTCAAAGCTAATCAATAATCACACAAATAGAATAGTTAAACCACGAGTCCCCAACAACGACGCCAAAAACTTGTTAACACTCGCCAAGTGTACCAAATCGTATCAAGTAATAATAAAATGGTAAGACCAAGTATTGTTTCCCATAGGACTCACGACCTATACAGTTATGTCATTTCTTGATTAAATTAGACTTGTAAACGAAATCATTGTGTTTGAATTGCGGAAAATAAACATGAATGCAAGTATTTGATCAATTGGATTGAAAGAAGCAAAAGAAACTGATGTAAAATATGGAATGATGATGTTGTTGGGGTTCCCGATTTATCTTGTCCACTCTCATGTATTCATGAATTCATCTTTCTTCATTAATGTTAATGCCACTTTCTAATTTACCTTAAACCCGATGTCTCGGTGAAGAAAGCCTACTTTTAATCACTAGTTTACAATATGTTGTCTCCCAATAAATTATTCATGCATTACTTCGCATAGAAGCTTAAAGGCAACCGATCCTCCTATTCCTATGTCTAGGTAATATTGCTTCCGGGAAATTTCCCTAGTTCTAGATTTACCTATATGTGTCCATATAGATAACATCAATGATCATGCAATTGAATGAGTTAAACAAAGCATGCATAGAGTAAAGAGGAAAAACCCTAACAATCAATGAAGCAAAGCATATAAAATATAGAACCAATTCAATACATGAGAGTTTCAAAGGATTAAATCGGTTCCCCAACAACAATGGAGGTTTAGTTCACCATACACATGGTGAAAGTAGATGAAACACAATGAAAGAGTGAAAGATAGAACCATAGAATTTGAAGAAAGGAGCTTCCGCATCCAAAATTCGCCTCCAAGGGGTGAAGAAAGTGTGATTTCGCCTCTTTCTGTCCAAAGATACCAACCCTAGGTCGACTAAACCCTTATATAGATTATTAAAATTTATAGAAAGTAGGCCCAAGCCCAATTAAATGGCGCTCAGCGATAAGTGCGGCTCTTCAAGATGATGCTCAACTGCAGTTTTGGCCCTCAGCTGTGACTACGGTACTTCAGAATACCTTAGCGGTAAAGTTGCGCTCAGTGGTGACTACGACTCTTCTTTTGTGTCTTTTTACTTCCTTTCCTGAGTCCAGCTCCTTACTACTTCAACTTCTTTCATCAAATTCATCTTAATTCCTGGCAAAACAAGGAAAATCAAGCATAAAACCCATCCAACTCTCTTATTTCCAAAACTTAAGTAAAAACATGATTCCAAGCTAGTTTCTAAGTCGTAAAGGTTGTTTTTAATATCAAAACTAAGTATAAAAATAACAGTTTTTCAACCGTTATCACAACCCGAAACATAGAACTTTGCTTGTCCTCAAGTAAACAAGATGTAACTCAGTCTTCCACCAATCCATATAATAGTTCACTACATTCAAATACTCTTTCTTTCAAAACAAGGAATTACTCAAATAAGCTCATCAAAAAGAATTCAGTGAAGATGCACACATGCTTTGATTCAATCAAGCTCATTGTGGTGTTCATATAATCACATAGTATCCAACAAATGCTATTGTCATGAATGATCAATTAACTAAGCATAGATGTAATCATGTGCTCATGGAATTATTCCTCACTAGATAAAGTGTTTCACTCAATAACACAAGTGTATATAGAGGTCACTCATTCACTCCACTATCACAATGTCACATGAATCAACTTTTCCTTTCATTTAACCACAATTAAACACACTCACAAGCAAGCATCATCACAAGGACTTTTTATGGCTTATAATGTGGCTGGGCTAAGAAGAAATTTTTTTTTTCTGGGTCACAAAATCCTTGAGTTAAGAGAATCATCATTTAAACACAACTATTCTTACTTCTTGCTAACTTTCTTTTGCATTGAGCTTTTCTTTTTCTTTCTTTTCTTTCCCTTTTATTTTGCTTTTCACGTGCTTAGCTCAACGCTTGTTGTTTTCCCTTTTTAGACTTCCCAACAACCCTAAACTTGAACCTTTATCAACCCTTCTCAACGCTTGTTGAACAACCACCTGTATATCAGCATATAGTGCACAATCTCAACATCAATCACTATCCAAGCATCATGAAGCGATACTCATCATGCATAAATCACAAGAAAACCATCATAACGGATAAAAATTTCAAATTGAGTACATCACAACCTATTCTAAAAACATAAGCAAATAAGTTCAACAGTAGATGCTATCTCTGCTCCTCATCAACTCATGCTATCATCAAAGTCTTCTGTTGATGGATTGACAAGTCTACCAAATCGCACAAGTAATATAAAATGGTAAGATCAATTATCGTATCCTAGAGGACTCACGACACTAAACAATTATGTGATTACTTAACTAATTAAGACTCTAAAGAACATATTTTGGGGTTTTTGAATGCAAATGCAAAAAAATAAACATGAATTCAATTTGATCAATTGAGGCTAAACACAAGAATGAATGGATGAAGTTGATAATATGAGATGAATATGTTGTTGGGGTTTGATTTCACCAAGTTTACTCTCATGTATATAAGAATTCTTGTTTTTACATTAATGTTAACGTCACTCACTAAATTACTTAGAACGCGATCCCTCGGCGCAATAAGCCTGCCTTAATTCCTAGTTCGTGCAATTCCTAGCGTTTCTAGAAAATTAAGTCTGAAGATCAAGAGCTTAAAACGACCAAGTACTCATACCCTCATCCCTAAGAAATATTACCCTTGGGAGAATTCAACAAGAACCTGAATTGTAAGGAACCTCCCGACACTCATGCAATTCATAAATCATGCTACTAAATGAGTTAAATAGAGCAAGCATTGAAACAGATGAATTCCCTAACAATTATGAAAAATCATATAAATTAAGAATCAATTCAAATACATGAGAGTTTAAAAGGTTACATAATCCCCCAATCAACAAATAGAATTACAATGGAATGAAAGAATGGAAGAGATAGAAAAACCCTAGAAAGAGAAGAGGAGAGTTGTCACCATCCTCAAATCTACCCTCAAGGAATATGAGAGTTGTCACCATCCTCAAATCTACCCCCAAGGGGTGAAAAATTTGTTTTTGTGCTCAAGCCATCAAAAGATACCAACCCTAGGACGTCCAAGTCCTTTAAATAGATTAAAATACTAACACAAACGAAGCCCAAGCCCAAAATAGATAAGAAAAATAACAAAAACCGAGTCCAAGCCCATAATGTGGCGCTCAAGCGCCCCTGGAAGGGCGGCCGAGCGATGAACATCGGTTTTATGGCGCTCAAGCGCCCCTAGAGGGCACCCGGGCGTCGTGCGGTGCAAATTAAGTTATTCTGGTTGACTTTTCTGCACTCTAGTTGACTTTTCCGCACTCTGGTTGACATTTCTGCATTCCAATATTTTGGTACTTTAACTCTTCTTTCAAATCATTCCAATGGCCTACAAAATCAAGGGAATTAGTAAAAAATTCATTAAGTTCCACCTCAACTCTGTTATTCACAAAACTAAAGCAAAAACATGAGTTAAAGTAAGTTTCTAACTCAAAAAAATTGCATTTAGTATCAAAATTACATCACAAATAACGGTATTTTCAACCGTTATCATCTTCCCCCTCTCCTTCTTCAACATCTTCAAAATCATCATCCTTATCATCTTCCTCCATAGCTGGAGCTTCAGTTGCTCTAGCTCTATTGGCTTGTGCCTGCTCCTCTGGCCATGCTATATTAGACAATGAGGAAGTGTTGCTCATGTCTTACGGGAGAGGAACTTATTAGAATAAGGACGTTCTGGTTCCTTCCTCTTGGCTCCCATAGTTTTGATTCTTTTACTTGATGAGGAGGCGATCCCTGCATCAAATACAATTCACAAAAACTACAAGAAATATCGTTAAGCATTAGTAAACCACAAACAACTTCCTAGCACTCTTCCTATCATCGCTGAGGGCAGAATAGGAACCCCCAGTGTCACCTATGCAAATAAACAACAAGAAAGCACATAAATCACGTTTCTGCAGAAATCGCGCTTAGTGGTAACTAGCGTTGAGCGGAAACCAGTTTTTTTTCTGCATAATTGCCCTAGCTGACTTCTAATCTCCACCCACACGCATTTTTCCTAGTTCCAGTCCTTAATCAAGCAATTTAATCGGTCAAAACAGTGATTATTTCATCCAATCATGCATAAACATCAAAATCCCTCAAGAATCATGCTTAGACAACCATATTCATTCAAAATCATGCTTTCAAAACACTAGTACAAAAACAACACTTTACGTCGTTTATTTTTGGCTTTTAACGACGAATTCGAGACCGACGTCATAGCGGGTGACGTAAATTTTACATCGAATATTACTGGGCGACGTAACTAGGACAATTTGACGTCAAGTAGATCGAGAATTGACGTAAGCCTAACGTCAATTTTGTGCAACGACGTGAGGTTACGTCCATTAGTAAACAGAATGATGTCCAATATTTGAATAAATATTTATATTTATAGTAAGATTTGTCGTCTAATGTACGAGGAAAGTGACGTAAAGTTAACATCGTTATTGAAGATAATGGACGTAATGTTCACGTCGAAGTTAATGGAGGACGTCAATTTTTGAGTAATATTTGAATAAATATTTATATTTAAAGGAATATTTGACGTCATGTATAAGGGGAAGGATGTAAGGTTAACGTCGAACTTGTCGATATGTGACGTTATTGTCGCTGTATGAATGTCGAAAGTGTATACTTCGACGTTACCTTCAGTATGTTTTTTTAAATTTGATTCGGTTTAGCTCATTTAACCAAACCTGAAATACAGAAACCAGTTTTCTAATTCATATATATTCACAAAATTAATTAATTTAAATCATGCCATCATCAATTCACCAATTCCAATTAAATAGTAAAACTAAAAGACGCTAATGCTATCATCAAAACTTAAAAGAACCTAGTTTTCCATTCATCTATTCACATTATTCATCTATTCACTATAATCTATTAACAGTTTAAAAGCTGCACAAGTAAGCAAATGCTACTATCATGAAAGGAAAAACCTAAAGCTATAACTATTTAAAATGTTTATTCAAATATCGTGCCCAATCCTCTCTTATCTTCGTTATTACTAAAGTGGACAATGGAGAGGTAATGTTGAACCATTTCATAATCAAGGAAACTTTACTATTATATTCATTTTAATGTCAAAAGTTTATTGATATTTGTAAGACTTTCAAATGTAAATTTCTACCTCAGTCCATTCCCCTCTGATTTATGGTCGGATGATTACCTTCATCCAGGACATGATGTAGTAGCCACATGCACATGAATCATTCTGCTTGTTACACTAAACATGTGAAAGAACTTAGTCAAATGTAATGGTTTAAATTTGACTATGAAAATTAAAGGTTAAAGAGCAACGAATTCCAATCTTAGGATATATAATTTCAAGTTGTTGTTCTCTGGTCCTAGTCATAACTCTAAACAAATTTGAAACATTTGAAACATTAGAAACATAAGTTAATATATTAATATGATAATGAATTGATAAGAATGAATGTAATACTTACATTTGTATCAAGGACTTCAACACCGCTTTCATCTTCCTATGAAGAGAACAAAACCATACAACATGTGCTTTTTATGGAATGATCACCATGAGTTGTCAATGGCCCCTGTCATGTACCAACAACTAGTGAGTTAGTTTATTGATTAAAATTTGATAAAAGTTGACAATATTGGGAAACACATATGCATCAATGTATGGTGTGATATATATCTCTCTGTTAAACCCAGTCTTTCATGTTTGAATATATGATTTTCTGAAATCTAATGTGTTTCCAGATGGTTGAATGGTCTGAGGTTCAAGAAATCCATAAACTGATGCCCGACCTGATTCAACTATGATGGTGTCCATGTACCTGTGAGAATAAAGTTAAGTATATTTATTAAAAAGTAATAATACTAATATACAAATTGGAAAATAACAAATAAAAAACTTACATGCACCATAGTTGTATGCATGAAATGTTGAGCATTTTTTCTCCACCAATGATCTCATACGCATCATCGAAATTAATATACAATGGAACATGGCACTCGAGGCCAAATGTTCTTAACTCCCACAACATCTCTATCGGTCCTTTTCTCAACTTATTTAATCTGGAGGTCAATATGGATATAGCATCATGGTCTTCTACTTCCTCACGAGCCTCGTTCACAAACTGAGCAATTGGTTTTTTCTAAAGACGGTAGACCTGCAACTCACATTTACAAAAGTTAGGAATCGTTTAATTATAACTTGAAGATTTAAGATAATAAAAAGAAGAATATAATACTGCTGGTGGGCCAAAATATGGCATGATCATAGCCTTAGGCCAAACTATAAATGTGCCTAAGGCCTTCCCCACGAATTGGATATCCTAATTTTCCTGTTAAAAACGAAATTAATGTTAAAGCATGATTAACAAAAATAAGTCAATGATGGAAGTAAAGCATCTTAAACATACCAAAATATCCTCCCATAGTAGATTTTTGTCAACCTGTGGGACATCATCCCAACAGGTAGCGACAATAGGGACATGTGCTTTTGCCATCACGCATAAGTAACTTTTGAACGATGTTGCATGTGCCCCAATAGGCACAAATGTTCGGGGATCAAACTCCTCCGTCACTGGTTTCTCATTAACCCAACGGGTTGTAACATCAGGCATCCGAGTCACAGACCTACCCCCTCCTCCCGTCAAACCTGATCTAGAGCTCGTCATACCTGTTTACAAAGTGTTAGTACATTATAGTTAGAACACACCAAAATAAATAAATTGTACAAGTAATTAAAACAATGTTAAGACACCTATTTATCCCATATTCCTTCGTTGTGATCACATCGAGTTGCATGTATTTCATCGAGTACATCATCAACCTTATTTTCAATGGTTCTTGATGAGAAGGAGCTTGTCTCAAGTATATCTAAAGAGTCTTCATCATGAGTTGTGTGCATGGCTCTGCCTTCCAATACCACTGACCATTTATGATTCATTGGGTCAGTGACATAGAATATTTGTCTTGCTTGACTAGCCATAATAAATGGTTCATCCATGTAACTCATTTTGTTAAGATCCAATAAAGTGAATCTGAGGTCTTCTGTCAACCCATTTACACTTGAAAACTGGAACTCTAAAAGTGACATAATCAATTTCCCAAATTTCTTGTATTATTCCAAAATAACTGATTGATGCTGTAATTGGATTCTTATCCTTGGAACTAGAAAAGTGTACAGCCTCAGCTTGTAGGGTGACTCCACTATTTTGAACTCTACTTTTATCGTCTTCCTCCTTTGAATAGAACAAGTAATTGTTTATGTAATAGTCGCCGAAAGTGATCACATCAGTGTTAGGTCCACGAGCTAGTCTCAATAGATTTTCAGAAACATTCGGAGTCGCATAAATCTTTTTCTTAAACCAAACTAAAAAGGATTTGTTATGTTCATTAAGTGTCCAATTTTCACTCATACGTGGATGTGCTGACTTAATTTCATCAATGTATTGTGAAATGTAAGGAATAACATCCTTTGTGTTGTTTAAAATGTACAAATGTGCTTGATTAACTTCTTTTCCACTAACACTTTCAATCCTTACTCCTCGAACTCCCTTTCCTTCACGTCTGCTCTCATGTATTTTCTTTGGAAGTCCTATTGGGTCACAACTTGGCATATAACTTGAGCAAAATTCAATGGCTTCCTCTGCAATGTAGCGCTTTATAATCGAAGCTTCCGGTCTCAATTGATTCTTAACATATCCCTTTAAGATCATCATGTATCAAGAAAACCAGCCCACATATTTGAATCTCTCTCACTAGATGGACAATCAAATGAACCATGATATCAAAAAATGAGGGTGGGAAATACATTTTCAATTGGCACAATAGTCTGATGGCCTCATTTTGCAAATCATCTAATTGTCGAGGATCAACAACTTTCTTGCAAATGTCATTGAAAAACAAAATCAAACGTGTGAGAATACCTCTAACAAAGGCAGGTAATATGGCTCGAATAGCTACTGGTAAAAGTTGTTACATTAAGACATGACAATCGTGAGACTTTAAACCAACCAACTTCAAATCTTTCATAGAAACAAGGCTACTAATATTCGACGAATAACCTTGTGGAACCTTCACATTTTGTAAACATTGAAAAAAAATTTGTTTTTCTTCTTTTGAAAGAGTTTGACAAGCTGGAGGAAGATAGGTTCGCCTTCCTATGGATTGTGGATGTAATTAGAACGAATTCCCATGTCAACCAAGTCTTGTCGTGCTTTTACTCCATCTTTTGTCTTTCCTTTAACGTTTAGTAAAGTCCCAACAATACTATCACAAACATTTTTTTCAACATGCATCACGTCTATGCAATGTCGCACATCAAGTTTACACCAATATGGAAGATTGAAGAATATAGATCGCTTTTTCCAAATGTTTTTCTCAACGGTCTTCTTTTTATGTTTTCTGAAGACAACATCAATGTTCCTCACCTGGTCATATACTTCTTCCCCATTACGTGGTCTGTACACTACATCATCCTCAGGACTTCCATTAAACGCTTTTTTCAATCTACGGTAAGGGTGATTCGAGGAAGGAATCTTCGGTGTCTTGTGTACACAATTTTGTGCCCATGCTTGAGTTGAACATAGCTAGTATTTTCTTCACAAATCGAACATGCAAAATGACCTTTAACACTGTATCCACTCATGTTCCCATATGCTGGGAAATCATTTATGGTGCAAAACAACATTGCATGCAAACGAAAGTTTTCTTCTGAATATGAATCGAAGACCTCGACGCCCTCTTCCCACAACATTTTTAAATCGTCAATTAACGGTTTTAGATAAACATCAATGTCATTTCCAGGTTGTCTAGGACCCGATATCATCATAGACAACATCATGTATTTTCTCTTCATGCACAACATAGGAGATAGATTGTAAATCATCAAAATAACTGGCCATGAACTATGTTTGCTACTTAAGTTGCCATAGGGATTCATACCATTGGTAGCAAGTGCAAGTCTTAAGTTTCTCGGCTCTACACTAAATTCGGGAAATGTGTGATGAGTGCATATTTATGCCTACATTTATGCTTTAAAATTCAAATTTTTGATGGGATAATTGTGCTTAAATGGTTTATTTTAAGTGAATTTGTGATGATTGGAATTGTTGGGTTTGGGAAATAAAGAGACGTAAAAAGTGAGTTTTAGCGCATAAATTATTCTTGGATGTTCTAATGTTTATTTGTGCAACTGAGAATATAAGTTTTATTGGTCCAAATGGCAATTCAAGGCCCAAAATCAGATTTTATTTGGAAAATTCAGAAGGGGCTAAAGTGCAAAAAGAGGAAATTTCAGAGTATTTGTGCAATTTTGAAAAGTCAAAAAATCTAAAAGATAAAATTCAGTTGTTGAATTTAATTTGGGAATATAAACAGAAAATATCTTCCAAATAATTTTATCATTATCTAAATCTTTTAGTTATTTGGAAGATATAGGATATAAGATAATTGAGTTAATATCTATCAAATATTCTTTAAAACTGATTTAATCTAATGAATATTTGAAAGATATAATATATCAACAGAAAATATCTTATCAACAAACTATTCGGAGTCCAAGCCCAATCAAGCCTATATAAAGAGACCCAAGGGAGGCAGAAAAAGGGACTTCACTTAATTCATTCTCTCATACTCCTCTCACTTTTCTTTCATCTTGTATTCAACTCCATTCATGGAGAGCTAAGCATCTAGGGCTATTCTGCTGTAATTCCATGACGGATTCTGAGGGTACGTTCAGTTAATGCAATTGTTTACTTTGATTATTGATTTAAGTTGTTTTCTCTCTATGTCTTTCATCTCTCTATCTTGTTAAAAGTAAAGATTTTTGCATCATAATGTGTTTGAATCTACATGCATATTGATTATATGAGTTCTAGGGTTTCTAGGTTTAATTGAGAATTTACTTTGATTTAATTTAGGAGCTTTCATATGATTAAATGGTTTTTACTATCAATTGAGAATGTACTTTGGTTGATTAGTAATAATTTCAACTATAATTAATTGAGACTTCACTTTGATTGATTAACTTTTAATTTGGTTAGGAGATTTAAGAATAGACATGATTAAACACAATAAAATTTGATTGAGAATCTACTTTGGTTGAATTTATTGTGAATAATCTAGAAAGGTTTTGCATTTGATTGAGAATTTACTTTGGTTAAATGCATGATCGCCCTCAAATTAATTAAGAATGTACTTTAATTAATTTGAAACTTAAACAATAATCAATTGAACAATTATCCGTGAATAACCGATGATGAATCTATCTTGGAAAAGCAGTGGAATTAGCCTATTTCATCATAACTATTTTTAAGTTTCTTATTTATTCTTTAAACACTCTTCAACCATTACTTTTATTCATAAGCATTGCATAACATTCATAAGAGCCAGATATTCGAAAGCAATTCTGTATTCGTTGGGAGACTACTTAGGGTTACGTTAACCCTATCTACTTTCTTAAATACTACTTGGCAATACTAAAGTTTCCTTGAAAAGTAGTATTAATTTGATAGCCTCAACGACAGCGTATCAATGTGTCATCAATGTTCTTCCATTGTGGGGAATCAACTGGGTGTCGAAGAAGATTATCACATTTTCTTCCATCAACGTTCCACATAAGATTCTTCACATCTTCTTTAATAGAAAACAATTGTTTCAACCTTGGTACTATAGGTAAATACCACATGACCTTAGCCGGTGGACCTTCAATGTGTTCATCGTTATTTCCATCAACTTTCTTCTTAAATCGTGACGAACCACACGTCGGACAAACCTTCATTGAAGCATAGCAACTCCAACAATTCCGTGAAACTTTTATCAGTCCATCTGTTTCTTGCTTTCAAACAAAACAATTTCAAAGTAGCCGATAACCTTGTAAAATTGATGCATCCTGGATACAACTCTTACTCCGAATTGTTCTTAAGACTATCGTATAAATGAGCTCCTCCAAAATTTTCTTCGCCAACGTCACATACCATTTCGTCTAAATGATCACTCATCCATTCATCGACGTAATCCGAACCTCTTAAAGTTGTTGGTTATATAATACTTCCCCATGCCAAGTCCAAACTGTATAACTTCTCATTATTCCATAGATGAACAGATGATCACGGATGTTGTCCAAGTCTTCATATACTTGATTGAGACAACGAACACAAGGGCAAAAATATGCCCCGTTCACTGGTTTTGCGTGTTCTTTAACATATTGTGTGAACTCAGAAAACCCTCACTCATACTCTTCACTAATACGACGCTGATGAATCCAGCTTCGATCCATACTACTACACCAAACGAAAAGAATCCACAGAAAAAAAAAAACTAACTTACGTAGAGAAATTTTTTCTGGCGTATTCGATGGGGCTTCGACGTTTTTTTCTGGCGCTCCTATGATTCTTTTTTCTTTAAAATCAGACATGATTTTTTTTACTTCTTCCTTAATCGATTGAAGTTGGTAGTGTACTGAAATTTGCACTTTTAAACCAGTGATAAGTTTTTGATCAATATCAAAACTGCATAATCTTTTCTTCTCAACTAGATTGAGGATTAGTCCACATACAATGCAATCAACATTAACAATTCAACATATCGTTTACTAAAATAAATCTTCATTTCATTTCAAAATAAAACTGAAGCACTACATAAAACCAGAGGTGTCTTAATGCCATGATTACAAAATATAAAAAATAAAATCCACATAGAAAAGTAGTCCCTATTCTTACGAAGAAGATTCCATTCAATCTTCATCAATTGACTCATCATCAAAATCTTCAGTTTCAAAGCAATTGCCATTCTTGTTTCCCTTCTTCTCCCATCTGAAAAGAGTATCTTCAACTCTCTCATCCCTTTCAGACTTCTTCCTAAATTGATCAACAACATATTTCTCAAAATCAGTTTATGGAATGAAGGCAGTATGATCTGCAGCAGGAGTAGGTGTACTTCTAACAGTTAGCTCATTTCTGAAGAAGCATCCATTAACAGTCCTTTCCAGCCTAATAGAAAACGGACTTAGTATACCAATTTCTTGTGACTTGTTGCACATAAGTCTGACTTCTTGAGATACATGTACTCCTTGGAGTATCAACGCCTAGCTTATAAATAGTCCATATGGCAATTTGTGTGCATATTTATCTCCTCCAGCGATCATGTGGTCTTTTAGTACCGCAACCCAGTTGGTTGGGATTCTAGTCTTGATAGCATTCAACATAAATACATCTTTTGTTGACATTCTGCCCTCGATAAATCTTCCAGGCAGCAGTAGCCAAGTCAGGACATAAGCAATCAGTTTCTCCTCCTTGTTTAAGCCATCATGTAGGTATTGCTTATCCACCCTATACCTTCCTGGATATCTTAAGCAGTTTATATATATAGCTCTCTTTGTTAGCCATCTTTTTGACTCAGAATCACGGATATGAGAATCGTAACCTTCAGCTTTCAGTCCAACAATATCTAACCAAACATTATCGTCCATAGTAATGTTAACACCTTTGACCCTTGAGTGAATGACCCCATTTACAACCCTCAGGTTTGTGTAGAAAACCTCTACCGAATCTAGATAGCAATCTCCTTTCATTTGAGCAAAATCAGTAAGCCCTTGATATGCAATCCATTCTTGAAAAAGGAACCCTTCTTTCTTGAACAATTCCAGGTCCAAATACTTGTGAGGAACTACATATTTTATAACTCTCTAGAATACAAAATTTCCTCGGAACTCTTCATCACTTATCCATCCAGATGGGTTTGCGTTTCTTGAAACCCGGGTAACCTTCATTTTTCCTCTTGATGATGACGATGGAGAAGCCATATCTGAATAGAATTCTAGGAACGTGTTTCAAAATATCGACTTCTTAACTTCATAACTCCTCTGCTTAAAAAATACAAAGGAGACGTCGAATTATAGAGGGCATCGACGTACTAATAGACAAACAGTTTGACAAAAGACAAAGGATACGTCGTATTCTGCGAATATATGACGTTTTCTTCTTCATCCTTGCCCCTCTTTTTTCCTTTTTAAAACCTCTCATAACCTCCCAGTACCATTATATTTTAATATAAGATTTATATTTTAAGATAACCTCCCATTAGAAATGCAATGTTATAAAATATAAGAACGATTTGTCGGTGAAATTTAAAGAGCATAAAATTTTGTTTCTTTAAAATATTAATTTTATTTCATATGGAAAATAATAATAATAATATTTTATGAGAATTGTGTTTTAGTTATAGATCACAATAATTAGAATCATAATAAATACTTTTATATTATTAAAAGTAATTTGAAATGCATCTTTTAGGCTAAAGAAAGGTATGATTATACTACAAGACTTTGATTGATTTTTAAATTATAATACTTTAAGTTTGAGAAAAAATTAAGTTGATTGTTAGAATATCGTGCACAAAAATTGAGATAGCTCAGTTAGAAAAAAAATATTTAGACAAGTTAACAACAGAGATGCATCACACCAAGTCAAAGATCGAGAAGAGACAGTGTGTATGGAGAATAGTTAGACAGATCTAGACCAAAAATTAAGACAAAATGGGTTGGGTCGAAGATTAAGGCAGGTTAAGTTTGACGGTGGAGACTTTGACCCAAAATGAATGTTCGGAGATTAACAATAAGGTCCAGACAAACCAACATATGTTGAAGGTCGAAACGGGTTGGCCTAAGCCAAAGGTAGGGATGCGCTGAACCGAGCCAAAGGTAGGATAGAGGATTATCTCCTGATTAATAATTAGTATAGGAAATAAAATAAATTGTATTTTTCTTATCAAAGATTAACATCTTTGTTGCGAATCTTTCTTTTAGGGTTTTTTAGGTGCCTTAAACATTTATACCTACACTTATACATAGGGACACCAAATACAACTGTAGACATTTTGGAAGTCATAATATTCATTTGCAACGTTGAGAGAGGATTATTTTTGGTTCTTGGTTTACAACTCTGATTCTTATCAAAGATTAACATATTTGTGGCAAATATTTCTTTTAGGGTTTCTTAGGTTGCCTTAAACATTTATACTTATATTGTGGTGTTTCCATCTTTGTCGTATGAACCTCTAGAAAAAATTTAAAAAATTCGAGACGGACGGGCCAGGACATGAAAGAGATGGATCTGTATATTTGAAACAAACCGATCACGACGACCACATAATAGTTTATAAAAAACTCGAAATTAAAAAGTCGACGATGATCAAAGATCAAACGAACTCTTACAAAACTTTTATTGGCCACATTGAAATAAATTATTTTGAATAATTTAATAATTATAATTAGTTATTAGTATAAATGATTATGATATCCATAAATACTATGATTAACATTATTAGAAAAACAAATTTGACCCCTCTCATGCATTATTTCTTCGCTTTATAGTATTTTAACAAACGTGTGATCAATATCAAGCCACATTGTCATTAATATGACCATAAATAATCATTAAAAACTCATTTGGATTTCTTAATTTATAACAATTTGAATCAATTCTTTATTACTTAGAATCGATTATATTCATTTAGAAAAATTGAGAGTGGAATTATATGAATATAGAGGGGCACATCAAACTTTTTAACTTCAAGCCCTCCAAACATCCCCTTCTTCACGGGTAATTTAAAAGTAGCCATTTTCTGGAGAGCGGGACGTCATTTTGTTTATAAATCAATCCCACGAAATTTATTGATTTTTTTCTGAATGATGTTTGAACGTCGAATTCGGCGGGGCTTCAACGTTCATACAAGAGGTGGAGTGTGGCAGTTACTAAGCATAATTACACGACGTACGTCATGAGTTCATCTATAAATATAGCTTGCATTTCACATAATCCCTGCCTCCTGTTTCCGTATTGAACATATTACGATTCATGTTTTTTTATCTCCTTTGCATTTTTGTTCTTCATATTGCAATTTGATAACTTGAACTTGAAAGTGGTTCATTCATCGTCATTTCATATGAAGGAGCCCTTTCAAGTTCAAGTTAACAAAATGTTTTTGTAGTACAGAAATGGTTAACATATCTTACTGAAAAGGAAGTGCTTAGGAAAAAGAAATATATATGGTTCACAATATGTTTAATGCTGAAACAATTTTGAGATCTAAAATAATTATATAAAAAAGTTGTTCAACTTCATCATTTAAAATTGTATGATTGTTTTTTAAATTGTCCATAAGTTGGACTCCTTTATTAGATTTCAGAGCTATCTTTTTTCTAAGAGAGGACGCAACTTATGGACAATTTAAATTTGGAATCAATTTACACAGTTGACGTCGAATGTTTAGTACCCTTGATGCAAAGACCTAGAGTTTATTCATTGCTCACATCCATTTTATGTGATAATCGATGTCCTATACCCCCTTAAAACTGAATGATGTTTTAATGTCGAATGCGGCTGGGAATTGACGTACATTTGGATGAAAATGTACATTTCGATGAAGTACATTTCACTGGATCAAAATGTATCATAAATTTGGATATGGAGTTTATTCATTGTTCACATCCATTTTATGTGATAATCGACATCCTATACCCCCTTAAAACTGAATGATGTTTTAATGTCGAATGCGGCTTGGAATTGACATACATTTGGATCAAAATGTACATTTCGATGAAGTACATTTCACTGGATAAAAATGTACCGTAAATTTGGATATATTTTGTTTTCCCCCTCTCATAGAATGTCGAAGGTAGCGGGGCAGTAACGTGAAGAGAATTGAAGTATGATGGGAGCATTAATGGGGAGCTCTTAACTTCAAATTAATGACGTGAAGGGTTAGTCCACATACATCACAATCAACATTCACAATTCATAGATCGTTTACTAAATTAAAATATTCATTTCATTTCAATCTAAAACCGAAAGAAATACAGAAACAATAGGTGGCTTATTTATAAAATAAAAAACAAAAAACATAGAAAAGTAAGGTCTAAAATAATTATAAAGAAGATTCCATTAAATCTTCATCATCAGAATCTTCAGTATGATCTTGATTAGGAGTAGGTGGACTTCCAACAATTTGCTCATCAATGAAGAACCATCCATTCATAGTCTTTTTCAACCCAATAGATGACAGACTTAGTATACCAATTTCTTCTTACCTTTTGCCCACAATTCTTCTTTCTTCTTCAGATACATCTACTCCTTGGAGCTCTAGCACCTTGTTGATAAATACTCCATATGGACATTTGTGTGCATAATCATCTCCTGTAGCGATCATGTGGTGTTTTAGTAACGCAATTCAGTTGGTTGGGATTCTAGTTTTGATAGCATTCAACAT
Source organism: Vigna umbellata (assembly GCF_029865625.1). Taxonomy (NCBI): domain Eukaryota; kingdom Viridiplantae; phylum Streptophyta; class Magnoliopsida; order Fabales; family Fabaceae; genus Vigna; species Vigna umbellata. The sequence continues at coordinate 37,356,340 of NC_142165.1, read as the reverse complement.
AAATACATCTTCTGTTGACATTCTGTCGTTGTTTGATCTTCCAAGCAGCAGTAGCCAAGTCAGGACATAAGTAATCATTTTCTCCTCCTTGTTTAAGTCATAATGTAGGTACTGCTTACCCACCCTGTACCTTCCTGGATATCTTAAGCAGTTTATATATATATAACTCTCTTTGTTAGGCATCTGTTTGACTCAGAATCATGAATATGAGAATCAAAACCTTCAGCTTTCAGTCCAGTAACATCTAACCAAACATTATTGTCATTAGTAATGTTAACACCTTTGACCTTTGAGTGAATGACCCCATTTACAACCCTCAAGTTTGTGTAGAAAACTTCAACCAAATATGGATTCCAATGTCCTTTCATCTGCACAAAATCAATAAGCCCTTGATATGCAATCCATTATTGATAAAGGAACCCTTCTTTCTTGAGCAATTGCAGGTCCAGATACTTGGAGGAACTACCTTTTTTATATTTGTCTAGTATAAAAACTTTGCTCGCATGTCTTCGTCACTTATCCATCCAGATGGGCTTGCGTTTCTTGTAACTCGGGCAATCTTCTCTTTTCCTCTTTATGATGACGATGGAAAATCCATTTCTGAATAGCATTATAGCAACGTCTTTCACAATATCGACTTCTTCACTTCATAACTTCTATGCTTAAAAAATACAAAGGAGACATCGAATTATAGAGGGCATCGACGTACTAATTGTCAGCCAGAAGACAAAGAGTTAGAAAAAGACGTCACATTTTAGGGATATTCGACGTTTTCTGTTTCATCCTCCCACTCTCCTATTTTTCTTTTTCCTTTATAAAACCGCTCATAAGCTCCCATTACCATTTTATTTCAATATAATACTTACATTTTAAGATAACCTCCCCTATTAGAAATGAAACGTTACCAATATTCGAGGTTTTTCTTCTTCAGACTTCCGCCCTTTTTCTATCCTTTTGTCGGTGAAATTTAAAGAGAATAAAATTGTATTTGTTTAAAATATTAATTTAATTTCATATAGAAAATAATAATAATAATATTTTATGAGAATTCAATTTAGTTATAGATCACAATAATTAAAATCGTAATAAATATTATTGTATTATTTAAAGTAATTTGAAATGAATGTTTTAGGCTAATGATAGGTATTATTATACTAAAAGACTTTGATTGATTTTTAAATTATAATACCTTAAGTTTGAGAAAAAAATTAAGTTGACTAATAAACTAAAGGTGTTAAGATAGAATGTTGTGGACAAAAATTAAGATAGGTCAATTAGAAAAAATGACACTAGTGCAGAAAGGGCTTTAGACGTCCGTTCTTTGGGCTTTTTGACGTCCGACCTCCAACGGACGTCTATGGGGGTGACGTCTATGTAGACGTCCGTTGTGTCAGGACGGACGTCTATATAGACGTCCATTGTGTCAGGCCGGACGTCTATATAGGCGTCCGCTGTGTCAGGCCGGACGTCTATATAGACGTTCGCTGTGTCAGGCCAGACGTCCATATAGACGTCCGCTGTGAACCTCTCGGACGTCTATACACTACTGTAGAAAGGGCTTTATTAGACGGGTTATTTAGGGTTATTTAGGATTACGGCTTTTGGACGTTTGTTTGTGCACTGCAACACGTCTGAAGAGCAGATTCGAAATGAAAATGGAGGGAGATGGAGGAGTAAACGACCTAAAACGTAGGCCAAAAAATGCCGCCCAAGAACATGCAACAAGCTGCACCAAAATGCACCGAAAACGATTTTTAATCGGTCTAAATGAAAGATATTTCATCACTGAACAATTTAATCGGAATAAAAGTAAGATTAAATGATCCAAAACAGATAAAAACCAACCTGGAAATGCAAGGCGCAGAGAGAACTCTCACGGGTTCGCATAACTCCTCGCGGGTTCGCATAACTCCTCGCGGGTTCGCGTTTCGGTGTGTATGTCCTTATTTTAAACGTCTTTTGAACGTCCGTCCTGGAGGGGGACAGACGTCTATAATATAGTACACGTCCGGCCCCCTCCAGGACGGACGTTCAATAGGCTGACAGGGTAGTTGAACCCGTCAGTCTCTTGAACGTCCGTCCTGGAGGGGGACGGACGTCTATTAGACGTCCGTCCCCCTCCAGGACGGACGTTCAAAAGGCTGAAGCAATCAACTCTTGAACTCCACCAGTCAGCCTTGTGAATGTCCGTCCTGGAGGGGGACGGACGTCTATATATAGTACACGTCCGTCCCCCTCCAGGACGGACGTTCAAGAGACTGAATCTTCAACTCTCCCGTCAGCCTTTTGAACGTCCGTTAGAGGGGCCGGACGTCTACTAAATTATAGACGTCCGGCGCTCTCCAGGACGGACGTTTCCACAATCAATTATTTACCTTTATGCCACCGGTCAATTATTTACGTTGGGGTTTTGGTGGACGGACGTCTATGGGGTGACGTTAAAGATCAATTCTGCACTAGTGTGATGTCAAAGTATAATTATCCAAAAATATTTAGACAAGTTAACACGAGAGATGCATCACACCAGGTCAAATATCGAGAATAGACAACGTGTATGGGGAATAGTCAGACAGATCTAGAACAAAAATTAAGGAGAATGGGTTGGGACGAAGATTAAGGCAGATTAGGTTTGATGGTGGAGACTGGTTGACCAAAAATGAATGTTCGGAGATTAAGACCAAAGGTCCAGACAAACTAACATAAGTTCAAGGTCGGAATGGGCTGACCCGAGCAAAAGGTAGGATAGAGGACTATCTCCTGATTAATAATTAGTATAGGAAATACAATAAATTGTATTTTTCTTATCAAAGATTCACATCTTTGTGGCGAATCTTTCTTTTAGGGTTTCTTAGGTACCTTAAACATTTATACTTATACTTATATATAGGGACACCAAATCCATATGTAGACATTTTGGAAGTCATAAATATGCATTTGCAACATTGAGAAAGGATTCTTTTGGTTCTTAGTTTACAACTCTGATTCTTATCAAAGATTAACATCTTTGTTGCAAATATTTCTTTTAGGGTTTCTTAGGTTGCCTTAAACATTTATACCTATATTGTGGTGTTTCCATCTTTGCCTAATGAACCTCCAGAAAAATATTAAAAAAGTCGAGACGGACGGGCTAGGACATGAAAGAGATGAATCTTTATATTTAAAACGGACCAATCACGACTACCACATAAGCGTTTATAAAAAACTCGAATTTAAATAGTTGACGACGATCAAAGATCAAACGAACTCTTACAAAAATTTTATTGGCCACATTGAAATAAATTATTTTGAATAATTCAATAATTATAATTAATTATTAGTATACATGATTATGATATCAAAAAATACTATGATTAACATTATTAGAAAAACAAATTTGACCCCTCTCATGCATTATTTCTTCGCTTTTTAGTATTTTAACAAACGTGTGATCAATATCAAGCCACGTTGTCATTAATATGACCATAAATAATCATTAAAAACTCATTTGCATGTCTTAATTTATAACGCTTTGAATCGATTTGTTATTACTTAGAATCGATTATATTAACTTAGCAAAATTGAGAGTGGAATTATATGAATATAGAGGGGCACATCAAACTTTTTTAACTTCAAGACCTCGAAATATCCCCTTCTTCGCGGGTGATTGAAAAGTAGACAATTTCTGGGGAGTGGGACGTCATTTTGTTTTTAAATGAATCCAACGAAATTTATTGATTTTTTTCTGAATGATGTTTGAACGTCGAATTCGGCAGGGCTTCGACGTTCATTCAAGGTGGAGTGTGGCAGTTACTAAGCATAATTACACGATGTACGTCATCAATTCATCTATAAATATAGCTTGCATTTCACATAATCCCTGCCTCCTGTTTCCGTTTTGAACATATTACGATTCATGTTTTTCATCTCCTTTGCATTATTTTTTTCCTTAGATATATATGCATTATTGCAATTTGATAACTTGAACTTGAAAGTGGTTCATTCATCTTCATTTCATATGAAGGAGCCCTTTCAAGTTCAAGTTAACCAAATGTTTTTGTAGTACAGAAATGGTTAACATATCTTATTGAGAAGGAAGTGCTTAGGAAAAAGAAATATGGTTCACAATATGTTTAATGCTGAAACAATTTTGAGATCTAAAATAATTATATAAAAATGTTGTTCAACTTCATCATTTAAAACTGTATGATTCTTTTTTAAATTATCCATAAGTTGCAGTCCTCTATTGGATTTCAAGGCTATCTTTTTTCTAAGAGAGGATGCAACTTATGGTCAATTTAAATTTGGAATCAATTTACACAGTTGACATCAAAAGTTGAGTACCCTTGATGCAAAGACCTGGAGTTTATTCATTGTTCACATCCATTTTATGTGATAATCGACGTCCTATACCCCCTTAAAACTGAATGATGTTTTAACGTCGAATGCGGCTTGCAATTGACGTATATTTGGATCAAAATGTACATTTCGATGAAGTATATTTCACTGGATCAAAATGTACTGTAAATTTGGATATATTTTGTTTTCCCCCTCTCATAGAACGTCGAAGGCAGCGAGGCAGTGACGTGGAGGGAATTGAAGTACGATGGGAGCATTAATGGGGAGCTCTTAACTTCAAATTAATGACGTGAAGGGTTAGTCCACATACATCACAGTCAACATTCACAATTCATAGATCATTTACAAAATTAAAATATTCATTTTATTTCAATCTAAAACCAAAAGAAATACAGAAACAACAGGTGGCTTATTAGCATGATTACAAAATAAAAAACAAAAAACATAGAAAAATAGAGTCTAAAATAATTATCAAGAAGATTCCATTGAATCTTCATGATCAGAATCTTCAGTATGATCTTGATCAAGAGTAGGTGGACTTCCAACAATTTGCTCATCAATGAAGAACCATCCATTCACAGTCTTTTTCAGCCCAATAGACGACAGACTTGGTATACCAATTTCTTCTGACCTTCTGCACACAATTCTTTCTTCTTCAGATACATCTACTCCCTTGAGCTCTAGCACCTTGCTGATAAGTACTCCATATGGCAATTTGTGCGCATAATCATCTCCTGCAGCGATCATGTGGTGTTTTAGTATCAAAACCCAGTTGGTTGGGATTCTAGTCTTGATAGCATTCAATAGAAATACATTTTCTGTTGACATTCTGTCCTCGTTCAATCTTCCAGGCAGTAGTAATTAGGCTCAGATAATTCAAATTAATTAAAATAAGAATTTCTAATCAAATTAAGCCTAATTAGCAAAAATGGGAAAATATTGGACATTTAAGAACAATTCCCTGATTAAATCTAGCAAAATAAGCTAAGTGAAGTCAAGAAAATATTGAATCATCAAAATAGACCACACTTAGTCTTTTGCACTCCTAGGCAAAATCAAGATGCAGATCAAGGAATAGTTCAAAGGACATCAAGGGTACGACACAAACTGAGCACACAGAAACAAAGACTCACAAGGAAACAAACAGAATTACATAGTCCTCAAGGAATCTGGACAAAGAAAACAAGTAGACAATCCCAACACAGAATGAATAAGAGAAAGCAGATACTCATGAAATCATCCAAGCAATTCAAGACATGGCAAAATGATCAATCAGCTCAAGAGGTGAATCAAAAGTAACAAAACCTCACAGATGCACTATCAATGATTCTCTCAAGTGTCTAACGTAAAGAATTTCAACTCAATGCACTCAAGAAAGCAAACACAAACAGACTTGACAAACCTCTAATATCAACACTCAGAAACATATGCATGTTCAAATCAAAATGTCTTTTAGTATCAAAACCCAGTTGGTTGGGATTCTAGTCTTGATATCATTCAATAGAAATACATTTTCTGTTGACATTCTGTCCTCGTTCAATCTTCCAGGCAGTAGTAATTAGGCTCAGATAATTCAAATTAATTAAAATAAGAATTTCTAATCAAATTAAGCACAATTAGCAAAAATGGGAAAATATTGGACATTTAAGAACAATTCCCTGATTAAATCTAGCAAAATAAGCTAAGTGAAGTCAAGAAAATATTGAATCATCAAAATAGACCACACTTAGTCTTTTGCACTCCTAGGCAAAATCAAGATGCAGATCAAGGAATAGTTTAAAGGACATCAAGGGTACGACACAAACTGAGCACACAGAAACAAAGACTCACAAGGAAACAAACAGAATTACATAGTCCTCAAGGAATCTGGACAAAGAAAACAAGTAGACAATCCCAACACAGAATGAATAAGAGAAAGCAGATACTCATGAAATCATCCAAGCAATTCAAGACATGGCAAAATGATCAATCAGCTCAAGAGGTGAATCAAAAGTAACAAAACCTCACAGATGCACTATCAATGATTCTCTCAAGTGTCTAACGTAAAGAATTTCAACTCAATGCACTCAAGAAAGCAAACACAAACAGACTTGACAAACCTCTAATATCAACACTCAGAAACATATGCATGTTCAAATCAAAATGTCTTTTATGGATGTAATGGGGCCAAGGACAAGGGGGGATAAAATATGGATGAGAAGCTACAAACCAAAAGAAATAGAGGAGCAATGGGGAACAAGTGTAAACACATTCAAATCACACCCAGATCTCTAATTCAATCCTCTTCTTGTCTCTTTTTCTTTTCTTTCTCTAACTGTGTCAGAACCATTAAAAACGTACCCAAAACCCCTCTGAACGGACGCCATGTGTCAAGCAACGAGGATTCGAAAATCAGATAGTGGAATGCAGGTGTCAGTAGATGAGTGGACGTTCGTTTTAAGCAAAACTCAGTTTTTGGAAAGTTGCGTCACACTCTCTACATGCACCTTCTTCTCCAAAAACCCTGATCTTTCAAATTCTCCTCCCTCTCTCTAAAAAGCTCTTCCTTCTCTCTACCGAAACTCACCATTTCTCTACTCCGATCTCCGTTCAGGCACCGTAGGAGCACTCCCGGCGTCCCAAGTTTCAATTTGAACCGAACAGTTTCGAGTTCTGAAACTTTCCTTGTCCTTAGCCGTTCGTTCTCTGGTACATGCAAACCAAGTACCGATTGCATGATGTTATCTTGTCTGAACCACTTTTGGTTTTTGGCTGTTTTGTTAGTTTAAAGAGTGTGGAACGTAAGGGTAGAAGGAATTTCAGTTAGGCGAAACGTATTCTGTCTTTAGGACGTTCGTTCACGCTCAGAGGTAAGGGAAGCTTATTTAATTTAATCTGTATGTTTACTGTGTTGTATGAACGTTCGTTGATTTGATGACAGAAAATGAAATATGGTTATGCTATGTTCTGATGCATGAAATGTATGAAATCTCTATGTGTGGATGTTATGAAATATGAAAGTGATTATGATATGAATGTGGAAAGTTATGAAGTTATATGTTAGGAAATGAGTTTGAATATATATGAATTTTGAATATGAAATTCCCCTAAGAAAGTGTATGTTCGTTACTGAACGGTCTTTGACCGTTCGGTTTTCTAAGTGAACTTGGTTAGAATTGGATTCTTTCATTTGGTAAGAATCCTAGTTGAGGACGAGCGTCTTCGTGTTGTAATACTATGCTTTGGTGATGAGAGGGTCGCACCTCCCAACAAAAGTTGTGCATAAAAGAATGCAGTACAGTACTAGGAAGTGACTCCTAGGTCGTCTCTCAAGGACCAATTTGGGTTCAGTCTCAGATCAAACACGCAGTGGGGGGGGTTTGTGAAAAATTTGTGAATGCGGATGAACTAAATTAAAACACTAATGCAAATGGAAATGTAAAAACGGTCTCAATTACAAAATTAAAGCAGTTGGTCACTAAAGCTAACATTACTACTAAATCAAATAAAACTTGCGTGACTCACTTAAATTGAAATTGCTAAACTAGAAAACGTAACATTGAAAGTGACAAGCATGTGAAATAAAATTAAATGTCCAAGGTGCGAAAAACGGCAGCAAAACTAGAACATTCAATGCAAAAATTTTAACCAATAAAAAAATGAAAAGTAACTTTCGTCATGATGAGCATCGAAAGAAGCAATTGGCAAATTAGAAAAGCATGACTTAAAAGTTATCAAGCATGCATGTATTCAATATGAAAATTATAACCAAACTTAACTATAAGATTAAGCATTAAAATAATAATAAAGTAGACCCTGGAGCTCCTCTGGACGTGGTAGCAGTCCTATTCTAATTGGATGAAAATTTAAATCCATGTGCTTCCAAAGGCTGTAGGTGAAATGAATCACCGCCTCTCCTTGCTCCAAAATGAATTCAGCCCGTGACATATGTCCATTTTTCTAATTCCCGTGCACACCAAAATCCATCACCGCTCCATGATTCCACTCCTTCACCATTTCTCTTTTTCTCCAATAAAATGTTTCCAGCAAAAGATAAACTCCTTCCAGCCGTGCACCACATCACACGAACTCCATCACCGTTTCAGCATTCAAAGGAAAAGAAAGAAAGCTTCTAATATTCTCCATCTAGCACCGCTTCTCCAGCTTGCTTATCAAAATGAGACCAGCGTTAACATTTCTTAATGAAATCAGCGTTCAAGAGGAAACCAACATGAATGTGAATAAATTTTGTAACAACGTGCACAAGACAAAGCGAAAAATAAAATTTGTCTTCATTCCCAACAGTGTTTTTAGTTCCCCGGGGCCATTACAAAACAGAAACCTAAAAACTAAAAAAAACACCAGAGTGGGTGGCGGCTAGAGCTTCCAGGTGTGCCCCCCCCGTTAGGTCACTCTCCTTTCTACCGTGGCGGCTGGTTTATTTCAACGTGTGCCTGCTGGACTTGTTGCCCTTGATTGTCCGTAATTTGCTGGATGTAACACCTTTCTTTAGTCCAAGCACCTCCCTTGCTGGACGGACGTGCAACTGAAATCCCAGCTCCTCTCTGCCAGCGTGTGCTCTCAAGTGTTGCTGGACCGAGAAGGGTGGACCTCATGCTGCTGTGCTGGCCCAAGTGCGTGGAATGTTGAAGCTGCTGGGTGCACCCCTCTTTGCTGGGCCAGCTAGACGTGAGCTCTCTTTTCTTGTGCTTCCTTCAAGCTTGCTGGATGGGAGAGCTATGTGCGCGTGAAGTGCTGCTGGGTTGTGTCCAAGTGTTGGTTGCTGGATGTCTCAAGTGTGGACGTGGAAGCTGTTCTCCAAGGATGTGTGTGGATGCAGACCGTGTGCTTGCTGGACCCGTGAAGGCCGTGTGGTTGCTTCACGTTACCACTTCATTTGCTGGACGCACCCCATTCTCATGGGCCTCCGTGTGCTACTTCTCCATGTGCAACCCCAAAAAAAAAAAAATCCACACCTCCTCTCTCATCTTAGTTTAAAGTATAATTGATGTGGCATTTTCTTTTCACCTCCAAATGTCCCAAATATTGTCCAATAATTTCCCTACAATTAATAATAAAAATAATTAGCTCAAATAATTCAAATTAGTTAAAATAAGAATTTCCGATCAAATTAAGCACAATTAGGAAAAATGGGAAAATACTGGACATTTAAGCACAATTCCCTAATTAAATTCGGTACAATAAGCTAAGTGAAATTGAGAAAATATTGACTCATCAAAATAGACCACACTTAGTCTTTTGCACTCCTGGGCAAAATCAAGACGAAAACCAGGGAACTACTCAAACATCAGGGAGGTGACACAGACTCGACAGACAGACAACAAAGACTCCAAAACAGGAACAGAAACAAAATTACACAGTTCTCCAGGAATCTGGACCAAGAAAGGAAGTAGACAATATCCAACACATAATCAATCAGAGAAAGCAGATACTCATGAAATCATCCAAGCAATTCAAGACATGGCAAAATGATCAATCAGCTCAAGAGGTGAATCAAAAGTAACAAAACCTCACAGATGCACTATCAGTGTTTCTCTCAAGTGTCTAAGATAAGCAATGTCAACTCAATGCACTCGAGAAAGCAAACACAAACAGACTTGGCAAGCCTCTAATATCAACACTCAAAACATATGCATGTTCAAATCAAAAGGTCTTTTCATGGTTGTAATGGGGCCAAGGACAAGGGAGGATATAATATGGATGAGAAGCTATAAACCAAAAGAAATAGAGGAGCAATGGGGAACAAGTGTAAACACAATCAACTCACACCCAGACCTCTAATTCAATCCTCTTCTTGACTCCATTATTCACAAATTTTTTTTTTTTTCATTTTTCTCTATATTTTTTTTTTTCATCTTGTCTCTTTCCTTATCTTTCTGTTTAGCACACAACTATAAGAGACAAGATATAAATCATATTTCCAACAACAAACAAGAAGAGGAACCAACTAGCCAATTCATCAGAATCCCCAAGGAGACCACACTTGTTCCCAAAACACTTCCAAAGCTCCAAAATTCCCTAAGGTTAAGGTAATCATGGTTTTTCACTCAGGGCTAGTGTATGAGCTTCAAAACAAAGAAATAGGGGAAAGTATAGGCTCAAAAGGGGTTATCAAAGGATCAAAACAAGGTAAGCTTATTTGGCTAGAGAGGCTCAAGAACAAAATTGCCTTTATCACTTCCAAACATGCATATCAATCAAGAATCATCAAAAAGAGTCAAGCCAAGGCATATGCGCAAGCAATCAAGAGACATATCACACACAAGAAAGAACATAAAGTGGCTCAAATCTCACACAGGGTAATTCTGTCACAATCAATTCAACTCTCAAAAATCATAACCATCTTCCCAAGCAAAGAAAAGCAAGGATTTCAAACAAATCAGAGTATCAATGAAGTGAAAGACACATCTACAACCTAAACAAAGTCCAGAAATCAAGAGAAACATGTAAAACTGTACACAAGACACGACAAAAATAACCTAGAAAAGAAAAAAAAATTTAACCAAGAAAACAAAAACTAACAAAGACAAATAAAAATCTCCCCCAATAGACCACACTTAAACTACACAGTGTCCTCAATGTGTCACAATCAGCAGATCAAACAATCAGAACAGTCATCAGATATCGACAAAGTGCAATAAAAGTCAGGAAAAGGGGAGAAAAGAGAAAGAAAACTCCCCTGGTCATGGTGGCAGTTGCCAATTTTGGACTTTCAGGGAGATGTCTTCCACCACAGTATCCAGCAAGAAGGTTTTGAGGACGAACTGCTTCATCCTCCAGATTTGATCGAGCAGGGAGATATCATCCACAGCTGGATCTAAGAAGCAAAGATTGTTGATGAGCAGGTTCAGCTGGTGCCTATTGATCTTGAAGCTTTTGTCAGTGTTAGCACCTTTATTTTCCACTGTGGGTGTTTGTCTATCAAATTCATGTGTACCTCCTGCAACATGGTTAGTGCGATGTGTTTCCAAAGAAATGATATGCAGGGGTATAACACCCAATCCCAGTGTAACAGGCTGAACAACAGATATACTCTCAGAACATGAATCAATTTCAAATTCAAAAGCAATATCAACAACAGACTCAGATTCATGTTCAGTGCATGGAGAATAAACATTTGGATGTGATAGCAAAAAGTGGTTCTCATCATGCAGAGAAGGACAATTAAGAACAGACTCATCAACAATATAATCATCAACACACCTATCAACATCATAATCATGCATCGCACAATCATCAACAGAATAATCAATTTGAGGTATGTTTACCTCCACTTCGCTAAAGATTGGAATAGTGGTGGAGGATGAAAATGGTCTACCTGGCTCAAAATTGCTGCTTATACCTGCCTGCTCCTCAAAATACTCATCACTCTCCTCAGGTGCAAGAGTAGGGACATAGGATGATGGGAAAGTAGATGGCACAATAGTAAGTTCATGACTCTTCTCCCCATCTTCTATGTTGATGCCACTATCATCATCATCTGGAATCTGAACAGTCTGAAATGGTAACTCTGAATCTTGAGACTGTTCCTTAGTGAGTTGAGTGGCCATCTGCCCTATTTGATCAGTCATACTCTGAATGGCAGCTCCTATTTCTTGCTGGAACTGCATGTTCTCTTGCCGAAACTGAAGGTTTTGCATGGTCATCTGCTCCAACAACTCCTGCAATGTAGGCTCAGAAGTAGAAGGTTGAGGAGCTATTTCGGCAGGAGCACTATACTGCTGACTCTCGTATTGCTGGACTGGTGGAGGCATAAAAGTACTCTGGAATGGTGGTTCTTGATATTGATGTTGTGGAGCATCATACCATCCCAAGGTAGGGTCATTCCATCCAAGACCGTTGCTGTAAGCATATTGCACAGGGGAAAATTTGCTCAGAAACTGATGCTCAAGATATCCCCAATCGGTAACAGATCTCAGAGGAAGAGAGTCTTTCCAATCCTTAGCTGCTCCTTGTAATGAATGCGGAAATGCGCTCAAGAAAATGTAATCAAGAGGGACATCTGGAGGTTTCATTGAAGAGCACATGATGTGGAGCTCCTCCAAATGTCTGTGTGGGCATTCTCCTGCAAAACCATGAAACTTAGGCAGCAAATGTATCAGTCCAGGGGTGAGATCGCAATGAAGATCATCCTCCTTAAGTGAAACCGGCTCACAAAGAGCACTCTCAGAAATTAGAGGATGAGTCATATTGTTCTCAACATAGAAATCAGCAGAATATGAATTATAATCAGAGTAACATGCAGAAGGAGAATCATAATCAGAGGCACTCACAGAATAAGCACCATTCACATAACCAAAATAGGTAGACATGGAAAAAGAAAAATACTAAAAATTACGAAACAAATAAAACACAACACATTTATACATGCAACACACACACACAACAGAACATCACATCACATCACATCACATCACAACACAACACAAGACAAAACACAACACACAAACACAACAAAAAGACCTAAGACCGAACCATTGGTCCCCGGCAACGGCGCCATTTTGATGAGAGGGTCGCACCTCCCAACAAAAGTTGTGCATAAAAGAATGCAGTACAGTACTAGGAAGTGACTCCTAGGTCGTCTCTCAAGGACCAATTTGGGTTCAGTCTCAGATCAAACACGCAGTGGGGGGGGGTTTGTGAAAAATTTGTGAATGCGGATGAACTAAATTAAAACACTAATGCAAATGGAAATGTAAAAACGGTCTCAATTACAAAATTAAAGCAGTTGGTCACTAAAGCTAACATTACTACTAAATCAAATAAAACTTGCGTGACTCACTTAAATTGAAATTGCTAAACTAGAAAACGTAACATTGAAAGTGACAAGCATGTGAAATAAAATTAAATGTCCAAGGTGCGAAAAACGGCAGCAAAACTAGAACATTCAATGCAAAAATTTTAACCAATAAAAAAATGAAAGTAACTTTCGTCATGATGAGCATCGAAAGAAGCAATTGGCAAATTAGAAAAGCATGACTTAAAAGTTATCAAGCATGCATGTATTCAATATGAAAATTATAACCAAACTTAACTATAAGATTAAGCATTAAAATAATAATAAAGTAGACCCTGGAGCTCCTCTGGACGTGGTAGCAGTCCTATTCTAATTGGATGAAAATTTAAATCCATGTGCTTCCAAAGGCTGTAGGTGAAATGAATCACCGCCTCTCCTTGCTCCAAAATGAATTCAGCCCGTGACATATGTCCATTTTTCTAATTCCCGTGCACACCAAAATCCATCACCGCTCCATGATTCCACTCCTTCACCATTTCTCTTTTTCTCCAATAAAATGTTTCCAGCAAAAGATAAACTCCTTCCAGCCGTGCACCACATCACACGAACTCCATCACCGTTTCAGCATTCAAAGGAAAAGAAAGAAAGCTTCTAATATTCTCCATCTAGCACCGCTTCTCCAGCTTGCTTATCAAAATGAGACCAGCGTTAACATTTCTTAATGAAATCAGCGTTCAAGAGGAAACCAACATGAATGTGAATAAATTTTGTAACAACGTGCACAAGACAAAGCGAAAAATAAAATTTGTCTTCATTCCCAACAGTGTTTTTAGTTCCCCGGGGCCATTACAAAACAGAAACCTAAAAATTAAAAAAAACACCAGAGTGGGTGGCGGCTAGAGCTTCCAGGTGTGCCCCCCCCCCCCGTTAGGTCACTCTCCTTTCTACCGTGGCGGCTGGTTTATTTCAACGTGTGCCTGCTGGACTTGTTGCCCTTGATTGTCCGTAATTTGCTGGATGTAACACCTTTCTTTAGTCCAAGCACCTCCCTTGCTGGACGGACGTGCAACTGAAATCCCAGCTCCTCTCTGCCAGCGTGTGCTCTCAAGTGTTGCTGGACCGAGAAGGGTGGACCTCATGCTGCTGTGCTGGCCCAAGTGCGTGGAATGTTGAAGCTGCTGGGTGCACCCCTCTTTGCTGGGCCAGCTGGACGTGAGCTCTCTTTTCTTGTGCTTCCTTCAAGCTTGCTGGATGGGAGAGCTATGTGCGCGTGAAGTGCTGCTGGGTTGTGTCCAAGTGTTGGTTGCTGGATGTCTCAAGTGTGGACGTGGAAGCTGTTCTCCAAGGATGTGTGTGGATGCAAACCGTGTGCTTGCTGGACCCGTGAAGGCCGTGTGGTTGCTTCACGTTACCACTTCATTTGCTGGACGCACCCCATTCTCATGGGCCTCCGTGTGCTACTTCTCCATGTGCAACCCCAAAAAAAAAAAAATCCACACCTCCTCTCTCATCTTAGTTTAAAGTATAATTGATGTGGCATTTTCTTTTCACCTCCAAATGTCCCAAATATTGTCCAATAATTTCCCTACAATTAATAATAAAAATAATTAGCTCAAATAATTCAAATTAGTTAAAATAAGAATTTCCGATCAAATTAAGCACAATTAGGAAAAATGGGAAAATACTGGACATTTAAGCACAATTCCCTAATTAAATTCGGTACAATAAGCTAAGTGAAATTGAGAAAATATTGACTCATCATTTGGCGTTCGGCCAAGTATAGTTGCTTCTTGGTATTCCGTGATAAGTTTAAGTATATATATCTCTATACGTATTTGTATATTTTAGTTATTCTTAAACACTACTCCAATATTATTTTAGTATATTTATCAAACCTCTTCTCTTTACATTTAGTAGCACTAGGTCTTATACTAAGTGTTCCTCCTAAGCAAGTGTTTGGTCTTACACCAGGTACTCGTTCTAGCTTCTTAAGCTAAACTTCATAATAAGAGCGTTCGTTCAAGCCCTCTTGGGTTCGCTCACTATAGTGTTCAGTTTTTGATTGGCATTTGGATTTTTTTTATACTAAACTCAATTAAACTAAGTATTCATAAGTGTTTGGTTTCTTTATGTGAATCATTCTAAGTATTAGTTTTGAATGCCTTGAAGTATCCTTATTCATTGGTTTCATTCTGGAGTCTTCGTTCTTGGTCTAGTCTTTTTGATGTTTAGATGGAATTCTCAAGAGTCATTTCATCTAATTGGCTCAGTGTTGTAATGGACGTTCGTTCTATTCGTTTCTTGGAATATGTGATAGTGTTCGTTATCGTTTTCAACCCGATATCAACCCCTTGTTATTAACTATTCAGAAATTTGAGATTTCGCGATCTCGCTCTACGTGTTCGGTCTCGTTTTGAGTTCAATTTGAACGTTCGTTATTTAGAATTCGTATGAATCTTTGTGCGAGGTGGTTAAATGAGATACTTATTAATGAAAGATGAAGAAAATGTGATATGGAAATGTTGTGGATTATGGACGAGCGTTCCGGGGAGGAACGACTCATGTATGAATATTGGAATTTGTAAAGTATGACTGTGGGCATGCTAAGCTGGTTGTTCATCTTGATGTTCCGTAAGTACTTATCTTCACGTAGAAGAGGGTAGGTCATGTGTGGGAACGGCAGGAGGTCCTATTCCTTAGAGGAACTTTGGACAGATAGGACTAACCTCGGATGGTAGCTGTTGAGGGCATCCCAGTTACTACATCACCCGGGTGCACGAACGCCTGTAGCTACACAGGTTTCATACAGTCCGGACAGTCAGTCTAGAAATAGGTTTTATATGATACGTATGTTGAAATTTACCTTGTATGTGGAATTGTTTAAAATGTATGTTTATGCATGAATTAAATTACATAAGCTTACCCTGTATTTCCTATCGTGTCTTGTTTTGTACGTTTGTCTTGTCATTGCAATGATCATCCGTGTGGATGTGAGCAGAAGGGGACGAGTTGTTGGAAGATGCGCTGGAAGAAGAAAATTTGGTCGAGGTTGAAGTTAAGACCAAACAGTAGAACATTCGGTCAGTAGTTTAGTCTTTGTAGTGAGGTGGTCGTTCGATCACCTTCCCCTTTTGTTATGTATGACTAATCGGTATATTATTTTGTAAACCGTTCGGTTAGTTTTGTACCGCTGTACAGTTTAAGTTTGTAACTCTGTCTGTAAGGCCGTTCGGCCATAACCGTACGCTCTTCTACATGTGAGACTGATCTGAATTATTATTAAATGTAATTATTCTATTATATAGTTTATACTATATTTTTGGGATGTTACATTAGTGGTATCAGAGCAGTTTTGTTCCTTAAAGACCACTGTAGGTTATGAGTATGCTATGCTTTTGCTATGTGCTCAACGATCGTTTGATGAGTATTTTAAACTCCTTGAACTTAACTAATGATTGTTTTCTCTACTTCTCAGAGAACTAATGGCACCGAGACCTCCTCCTCAACCTACCGAACGTGATGCATCCGACAACACCCAGCTATTAGAATCAGTAATAGAAGCTCTACAAAAGCAGAACGCTTCACTGGTGCAACAGAACACAACCGCTTTGCAGAGTTTGGAAGCCGCACGTGCCAACTCTGAAGCGACCCAACAATAGCTAATGGAGATCATCACGACCACGAGGAACACACCCGGAGCGTCCACTTCCTTTGGAAATCATCCGGCCGAGTGGAGCTTGGAGAGTTTCCTTCAACATCACCCAGCTAAGTTCAATGGGAAGTGTCTACCTGATGAGGCCGACCAGTGGTTAAGGGACATGGAAAGAATCTACGATGCCAAGAGGTGTCCGAACGACAATCGCTTGGCATTCACGAAGTATCTGCTGACTAGAGAGGCTAGTCATTGGTGGACTAGCATGAAGATGATTATGGCGGATGCTCAAAGTCCCATCTCTTGGGAAGTCTTCAGAACTAAGTTTTATGAAGAGTACTTCGCTGATAGCGTTCGTTTTTCAAAGGAGGTGGAATTTATGCAGTTGGTGCAAGGTGGGATGTCAATGTCGGAGTACACCAACAAGTTTAAACATTTAGTGAGATTTAACACTATGGCAACCAGTGAAGAATGGTAGTGTAGGAAGTTTGAAAATGGGTTGAGGAGTGAGTTGAAACTACTGATATCCAGCCTGTGTGTTAGGTCTTTTCCTGCCATGGTGGAAAGAGCTAAAGTATTATAGAAGAATGTGGCAGAAGTGGAACAACAGAAGAAGCAACAACAACAAGCAATAAGAGGACCCATATCTTCAAGGAACAATATTAATCTAAGGAGGACGTCGTACGCTCGTCCAGCATTGCCTTCAAATGCTGGTGGGTCTCACACTCAATCAGTGAGTGCTATCCGACAGTCTGGGCAATAGGGAACGGTGAAGTGTTTTCAGTGTAGGGGACCCCACTATCGATCGTCGTGTCCGCAATTGATGGGAGCAAAATATTGCACTCGCTGCAGGAGGAACGGACATTTGGAGAGTGAGTGCAACATGGGAGGACGAGCGATGATGAGGCCACCGAATGTTGGAAGGAATCAACCGAGAGGTGGTGATCGAGCACAAGCAGTCGATCAAGTTTATGCTATAACGGGCGGTGAAGCAGCAAGCTCAAGTACACTCATCATCAGCACTTGCTTATTGTTTGGAATGCCTTGCTGTGTGTTGTATGATTCGGGGGCAACACACTACTTCATCTCGAAGGCGTGCGTTGAGAAACTGGGTTAGCTAAGAGCGAGATGCAGTTTGACTTGGTGGTGTCAACCCCAGCGGCTGGTGACGTTAGGACATCTACTATGTGCATTGGATGTCCTATTGAGGTGGAAGGGCGTAGATATAAGGTAAACCTCATCTGTTTACCTCTAAAGGAGTTAGAGGTGATTTTAGGAATGGATTGGTTGGTTGCCAATCACATTCTCATAGACTGTGGTGCGAAGAAGTTGGTATTTCCGAATGAAGAAGAAGAAGAGTCATATTGTTCTCAACATAGAAATCAGCAGAATATACATGAGGACTGTACTCAGAGTTAGATGCAGAAAGAGAATCATAATTATAGGCACAAGCAGAAGAAGCAGTATTCACATAATCAAAATAGGTAGAAATGGTGAAAGAAGGGAAGGTGGAAGGGAAATCCTAAAAATTACGAAACAAACAAAACACAACACAATTAAACATGTGACACACACACACACACAATAACGCACACACAAAACAGAACATCACACTCACAACACAAGAAAAAACACAACACACACTAACACAACAAAAGACCTAAAACCAAACCGTTAGTCCCCGGCAACGGTGCCAAAATTTGATGCGGCTATCGCGGCCCATCAAATTTGATGTGCATTAAAGAATGCAGTATAGTGCTAGGAAGTGACTCCTAGGTCGTCTCTCAAGGACCAAATGTGGTTCAGGTAATAGGTCGAACACGTAGTGGGGGTGGGTTTGAAAGTGTTTTTGTGCTTGGAAATTAAAATAAATTAAAACTGGAAACTAAATACGACCAAACATAATTGAAAACATTGACAGAAATGAACAAGCACGAAGATTGAACGGTCCTACAGTTGACCGAATGATTCTACATTGCGACCGAACAGTCTCTAAAACAAGTGAGGAAATTGGAAATGCAAGAAGATAAAAAAAAAGCCGAACAAAGTGAACAACATAGTGAACGAAAACAAAAAACTGAATGGTCCTAAAACAAGACGTGTGAACTAATTAAAATTCAGCAGATAATAAGAGACACTTGGTTAAAAATGAAATGCACATATGAACCAAATTAAATGCACCAAATAATTAAGATAACTCATGACCGAATTGAAATGTAATAAAATATATCTAAAACTCATCTACTTAAATTAAAATGGAACCACGCTAACTAATAAACAAACGAAAGATGCAGCTTGGAAATAAAATATTCAATGCAAAAGACTAAGAAGCAAGATGAGCATTTAATGACACAAATGATTCAGGCCATGACAGCACATGTAATGAAGCATGTCTCCAAAAATAAAAATGCTTTCAATATATATCTATATATTATAAAGAAAGAAGTTTGGTTCATGCGTGAAGAAAAGAAATGAAACTCCGTGAGTGCATCTCCAGCTGGCCATGAATCACCGTGTGCTGCTTCCAAAAATTAAAAGCCAAGAACCCAAAATGACAATCACCGTGCAACATTCCAATAATGAAGCATGTGCTTTACTTTCTAAAAGAAATAGTGTAATCAAGGATTCAATCTAACAGTGTGCACGACTTCCAACTAAATTAAAATGCACTTTTCATTCAATGAAAAATTAAACAACCATTCCTCGTGAATCCATCACCGAACAATACTTTAAAACAAACAACAAATGCTTGGACAGTAGAATAAAAATGAAATGAGTCATTTTGCTTCAACCTCTAACAGCAAAATAAAGTGAATCCAAAAGGCGGGGGGTGGCGTGTACTCTTTCCTACAGGCCGTTCCCGTGCAGCACAAATTAAAAGAAAGAAAAACACTTCAAAATGAAATCAACACTTCACTTCTTCCCAGAATAATCACCATTCTATTCCCTCAATAAAGAAAACAAAAATCGATGTTGCACCTCTTCTAGAGTGAATTCACCTTGTTGCACCGCTTCTCATCCCATCTATTAACCGTCCTCTTCTTAAAGAAAGGAAGAAAATGAATCCCTCCATAACCCTCTCCTCTTCGGTGGTGGCTCCTTGTGCTTTCAGCCATGACACATCCAGTGTGGTTCTGGAACCTTGCTTTATTTCCTTACCGCTCGTTCATTCTTAAAGCAAAGAAAAATGAGCTTCTCCAATTGCAGCTCATCACCGTGTGGACACTCATTGCCCAAATTGAAATCCGCACCTCCTATTACTTGATGAAATCAGCCCTTTTCTCATTTCAGCCCATGAGTAAATTCAATATCCACCTCCTCACCGTGCAACCTCTTCCAAGCACCTCCTAATTAATTGCCTCCCATTCACGTGCTAGATCAGCTTGTGGGCCATGGTGCCTCCCATTGCTTTTCTTCCAACGTGCACACCCTTTAATTTGCTGAACATCACTCCTTCTTTTGCACACTTCTTTGTGGAGAGTCTTGAATTAAGTGACTGTCCTCCAAATGTCCCAAAATATTATCCAATAATTTTCCTACAATTAATACTGCAAATAATTAGGCTTAGATAATTCAAATTAATTAAAATAAGAATTTCTAATCAAATTAAGCACAATTAGCAAAAATGGGAAATTATTGGACATTTAAGAACAATTCCCTGATTAAATCTAGCAAAATAAGCTAAGTGAAGTCAAGAAAATATTGACTCATCACTAATCCTACAGGTTGGATTAGTGATGAAGACATTCGACGGAAGCTTTTCAGTCTAATGAAGATTAAAACCGTAGTTTCTCACAGATATATGAAATTGGTGAGCGTGTTCTACTCCAACTTAAAGATGAGTGATGAAACATTTTGTAACAAAGTCAATGGGGGTTGATATGAAGCTGATGAAAGAGGTTTGGATTGGGAATGTCGTTTATCAACCGATCAGCAAAGAAGGCTTTCTCTTTCAAATTTGGAGTGGTCAACAAGGACTTATTGGATTCACCAAGATAAAAAATGATGATCATCAACAAGTCTATCCCATATCTGATTCTTGGAGTGCAAACAAATCAGATTCGACAAAAACTGAAGAAGATGAGTGGGCTAGATGGTTATCCGGTGAAAATAGATTGTATGTCAGAATCGCTCAAAAAGATTCTTGGGGCTCAAGTAAATTGAAAGCTGGCTGCAACAAAAGAATATGGATTTTCCTTCTTCGATTTTAATTTTGTAATCAGTGACCTCTTAAGCCATCTTTTGTTTTGTTGGTTGTAATCATCTTTTGTATGTGAGCATCGCTAAAAAGATTCTTGGGGCTCAAGTAAATTGAAAGTTGACACAGTCATTGATAAAAGACTCTAAGGATTGAAAAATCACCGACAAAATGGAAAGGAAGGTGATGTGAACAACTAGAAAGAGATCAACAATAATTCTGCAACAGAAGAATATGAATTTTCGTTGTTTGATTTTAATTTTCTAATAAGTGGCTTCTTAAGCCATCTTTTGTTCTGCTGGTTGTAATCATCTTTTGAATATTAATAAAATTCTCTTTTGGCAATAATATTAGTGAATGGTGATTGAAATGTTTAAATTGATTAAATCACTTGTATGATTGTAATTGAAATTTTTAATGTTACATCATTACATTGAATATACAATTGCACTTTTTTTGTTTTTTTATTCTTTTAGAACACCAATAGTACGTCAATTAGTAAAGCTACCCGACGTAATATTAATAGAAAATTTATGACACAAAGAGGTTAAACCAACAATAAACGTCCAATTTCTTGGGCATGTGACGTATTATTCGTTAACCAAAACTAAAGGTTTCTCCCTTTTTTTATTTATCCTTTTTAAATTCAAATAGAACGTCCAACTTTATATGGGAAAAGGCAGTTGGTTGGGCTTGATAAATGTTGTGTTAGAAACAAGGAGATCCACGTCATATACTGAAACCACTCGACGTCCAGCTGTATGGGAAAAGACTGTTGGCGGGGCATGATAAATACTACGTTAAAATGAAGAGATACACGTCCAATGTTAACACCACTCGAAGTCCACATTGTTTGGGAAATACATAAGGACGTCAATTTTCCTTTAGTATTCGACGTAAAATTATTTGAAGGATTTCTAAAAGAAATCCATTATTATGTAGGTTATAAATGGAAACGAAACAAAGGAAAAACATAATAACAGTAAACATACGAAAAAAATGAAAATCAAACAACAAAATGATCCGTAGGATTTTTAAAATGTAGAAGGATTTTATTGAATAGAGGTTGTAGCATTTTGGAAAGGGTGCAAAATCCAAATCTTTCAACCTTTTTCTTTATTAAAATGTAGAAGGATTTTTTTGAATAGAGTCTGTTTTAAATTCATAAGTGTTAACATTTTCCTTTGGTTTGCTACCATGCCTCCATCGTTAACAAAGAAATTTCTTCATTTAGTAGAGGAATCGACAACTAACGAACGGAAAAAGTTAACATGAATTTGTTTACGGAAATTTTGTTCTTTAGTGAAGGAGGATTAGCGTTTTGAAAGGATGCGAAATCCAAATCTATCAACCTTTTCCTTTGGTTTTCTATACTCCTTCAAGCTGTTTTGTGTCCATGAAGGAAATAACAAAAAACACAAAGAAAAAAATTAACCGATGGAGTTCATAGGAGAAATTTTATAAATGGATGTCTACAGGTTATCTAAGGCTCCGAAACTGTATTTAGAGAAGAAAAGAATGACTATTGGGAAAGGCCTGATGTGGGGTGACCTTTGGCTTCAATAATAAAAGGCAGTCCCAAGGCCTTCGAGTTGTTACAAGTTAACACAAGGAAACCTTGGAGTTGTTAAAAGAAATTTTATAAATGGATGTCTACATAAATAATTACGGTTGGGAAAGACCTGATATGGGCCTGAAATGGGCTTCAATAATAAAAGACAGACTATGTAAATGATATATATCAATTTCTTCAGACTTCCAAAGTGTCTTTTTGGTTTAATTCTTTTTTCTTTTAATTCAACAAAAATCGTCGGATTCCTAGGGCATCTGACGTATTATTCGTTATCAGAAGGCAAAGGTCGCTCTATTTTTTCTTTTTCCTTTTTAAATGCCCATAGATTCGACGTGAAAGGCATTGGATTCATTGTGAGCATTAATTTTGTGCTGTTACAAGAGGGGACGTCCACGTAAATTGGGAATCACATAGGGACGTCTTTTCCTTCAATATTCGACGTAAATTTATTTGAAGGATTTCTAAAAGAAATCCATTTATTACGAAGGTTACAAATGGAAACGAAACAAAGGAAAAACATAATAACACTAAACATACGAAAAAAAGGAAAATCAAACCACGAAAAGATTCGCAGGATTTTTAAAATGTAGAAGGATTTTTGTAAATGGAGGTTATAGCATTTTGATAGGGTGCAAAATCTAAATCTTTCAACCGTTTTCTTTGTTAAAATATAGAAGGATATTTTTCAATAGAGTGTGTTTTAAATTCATAAGTGTTAACATTTTCCTCTTGTTTGCTACCATGCCTTCATTGTTAACAAAGAAATTTCTTCATTTAGTAGAGGGTTTAGTAGCAAACCAACGGAAAAAGTTAACATGAATTTGTTTACGGAAGTTTTGTAGTTTAGTGAAGGAGGAGTAGCGTTTTGAAAGGATGCGAAATCCAAATCCATCAACCTTTTCCTCTGGTTTTCTATACTCCTTCAATCTGTTTTTTGTCCTTAAAGGAGATAACAGAAAACACAAGGAAAAAAAATTAACAGATGGAGTTCATAGCAGAAATTTTATAAATGGATGTCTATATGTTATCTAAGGCTTAGAAACTGTATTTATTGAAAAATAGAATGACTGAGGTTATTTGTGGCCAAAAAACATCGAATTGGTGAAAGAGTTCGACATTCTTTGGTTGGTTTAAAAGAAAAAAGAAAAAAAAAGATGGACTGGGTTATTGTTAACGTTGTTTGTTGTGTTATAGGATGTTGAACTTTGACGTTATACGCAATTACACATCAAACCCAAATCCCCCCATAAATTAAAAACATAATTTCTGGAAAGTACAATGTCGAACGCGTAGAAGAACTCGACGTTATATGGTTGGTTTAAAAGAAAACGAAAAAATAATAAAAAAGGAACTAAATAACATAACGTCTAAGCCAGTATAAAACTGACATTTTGTGGGTTGATTTAAATGAAAAATAAACAAATAACTGCTAGTTGTAATATACAACGTCATTCTTTTGTTAGGGTTGACGTCATATTAATTAAATCAATATTTAGTATTTATTTATTTTTTACTGGACGTCGATTGCTTCCTTATTGACGTTACGTGATTACGACAATCACCTCAAACTCCAACTTGTTCGAACTTCTATATTGTTTTAAACATCGACCCCATAAAGTTTTGGACGTTATGTTTGGTTTATAAGGGAAAAGAAATAAAGAATAAAAAAGGGATTTACACTTTTGCTTCATGGTGGCATATAAGACGTCAAATATTTGAAATGGTTGACGTCAAATGTGGGTAGGAGTATTACTGTTGGAAGTGATGACAAATTTATGAACACCGAAAAACGGTACCAAAAAACTTGTTTACCCTCGGCAAGTGTGACCGAATCGTATCAAGTAATAAACTCGGTAAGACCAAGTATCGTTATCCCAAAGGACTCACGGCCTAGTTAGTTATATGATTTGTTGATTATTTAAGACTTGTGAATAAATTCTTGAGGTTTCAAATGCAAAAGACAATAAGTAAACATGTACGCATGAGTTTTGATCAATGGAAAAGATGAACACAAACACTTGAACGAATTAGATGGATGAGTATGTCATCTGCCATTACTAAATTAATCTTTATAGGCTTCACATCAACATCATGAATCTGCTCAAGTAAAGAATAAGGCATCAAGTTAACACTTGATCCTAAATCAAGTAAAGCCTTCTTTATCCTTTTCTTCCCTATTGTGCATGGAATGGAGAAACCTTCTGGATCTTTTGCTTTTGGAGGGAATGGCTTCTTTTTAACAGCTTTATACTCCTTTGTCTCATTATCTCTACATCTTTTCTTTGTAGAGACTTCTTCCTCAGGCTTTGTATAAACTGCAATATGCTGTAATATCTCCTTCCAAGGTACATCATTATCCACCATCTTGAATATTTCTGTAAAATCAAATTGATTCTCATGATTTGTTGGAAAAGGAAGAATATCTTCACTCTTTATCTCTCTTCTTTCTTCTTTCTCTTTTCTCTCTTCTTTTTCTTTTTCTCTCTTTTCTCTCTCTTCTTTTTCTTTCTCTCTTTCTAACTCAACTGTTTCAACATTTTCACTCTCCAACACTTTACATTCTTCCCTAGGGTTAACCTTAGTATTAGCCCCAAAATTTTTGTCAGGCCTTTCTTCCAATTGCTTAGTAATCTGACCCATTTGAATCTCCAAGTTCTTAATAGCAGCTTCAGTGCTCTTTTGGGTGGATTCAATTTTCTGTATGAATTGCTGAAGAGTTTCTTCCATCCTTATTGATCTTTCATTAAGTATAGACATTTGTTGCCATAAGGTTGGTTGTTGTTGTTGCTTGTTAAATTGCCCAGCTTGTCCCAGCTTGCCCACTTTGTCCTTGACCAATGCTTGGGTGTGGTTTCCACCCTTGATTGAAATTCCCCTGACGGTATGGAAATTGATTGGCCATGAAGTTAACAGCCTCTAAAGCTTCTGCTGGAAATGCGCATTGACCATTGATATGGTCACCCCCACATAATTCACACAACTATGGTTGAACCTGTGCAACAGTCTTTAACTCTTTTGGCAGTTGTGCAAGTGTTTTTGCGAGATTCTCCAATTGTTGAGTTAGTATCTTGTTCTGAGCTAGAAGGGCATCATTAGATTGCAACTATAGAACTCTTTTTTGTTGAATAGGAGCTCCTCTTTCACTGTTCAGCTCATTATCATTAGTAGCCATGTTTTCAATTATTTCCGTGGCTTCCTCTAGAGTTTTCCATTTGATATTGCCTCCAGCTGAGGCGTCAAGCATCATCTTGGTTTGTGAACCAAGACCTCCAAGGAAGATTAGGACTACTTCTACTTCGTTAAATCCATGCGTGGAAGTCTTTCTTAATAGGCTTTTTGTATCTGTCCCATGCATGACCTAGTGATTCCTCCATGCCTTGCTTGAAAGATGAAATCTCTTGCTTTCCTTTATTTACCTTGGATTGTGGGAAGTATTTGTTCAAGAACTTTGTCACCACAGCTTCCCACTATGTAAAGCTCCCTTCTGGAAAAGAGTTCAACCAAAGCTTAGTGTTGCCTCCTAATGAGAATGGAAACAGGCTAAGTTTGATTGCTTCGTCAAGCACCCCATTTATCTTCACTGTATTGCAAATCTCATTAAAAGTTGTGAGGTGCTCATATGGGCTTTCGTGAGACAACCCATTAAATTGGTTACTCTTAGCCAGTTGGATTAGTGCCGGTTTGACCTCCATATTAGCTGCATTGACCCTCGGTCTTGCTATGCTATTGAAATGCTGAGGGTCAGCTACATTAGTGTAATCTGCAAGAGTCCTTCTGTCATTATTATTCTCCATCTCCTCAATGCTATGGTAAGAACCTTGTGGTGATGGTTGTAAGAGATCTTCTGGAGGAGGGAAAAGTTCTCTAGATGCATGGATTATTCTCCTTCGTCTACTCTCGTCTAAGCCTTCAAGAAGAGGTTCCGAGGTTTCTTGCTTCTAGTTCGAATTGCTTCCTAGATACACAAGAAAACAAGTCCCTAGAAAAATTTGTTAGGACAAAAAGATATACAAGAAGATATAAAATAAGAGATAAGAAGAAAAAATAAAAATAGAAAAATAAAAACAGAAAAATAAAAATAGAAAAATAAAAATAGAAAAATAAAAACAGAAAACAAAAAAAAAATAAAAACAGAAAAAAAAAACAGAAAAATAAAATAAAATAAAATAATAACCGAAAAAAAGAACAGAAAATAAAATAAAATAAAATAAAATAAAATAAAATAAAAACCGAAAAATAAAAACAGAAAATAAAAAAAGAAATTCAAATTTCAAAATTCAAAATTCAAGTCAAAGATAATCAATAATCACACAAATAAACTAGCTAAACCACGAGTCCCCGACAACAGTGCCAAAAACTTGATGACAAATTTATGAACACCGAAAAACGGCGCCAAAAAACTTGTTTACCCTCGGCAAGTGTGACCGAATCATATCAAGCAATAAACTCGGTAAGACCAAGTATCGTTCTTCCAAAGGACTCATGGCCTAGTTAGTTATATGATTTGTTGATTATTTAAGACTTGTGAATAAATTCTTGAGGTTTCAAATGCAAAAGACAATAAGTAAACATGTATGCATGAGTTTTGATCAATGGAAAAGATGAACACAAACACTTGAACGAATTAGATGGATGAGTATGTTGTTGGGGTAATTGATAACAGTTGAAAAACTGTTATTTTCATGCTTAAATTGATACTAAAAGCAACCTTTAACACTTAGAAACTAGCTTGAAATCATGCTTTTATTCATATTTTCAGAAATAAGAGAGCTGGACAGGTTTATGCTTGATTTCAGTGTTTTTGTGCAGGTTTTAAGGTGAATTTGGTGAAAGAAGTGAAGAAGGAGAGAGATGGAATCAGAAAAGACATCAAAAAGTGCAAAAGGAGAAGCCGCAATTGCCGCTCAGTGGCAGTTTACCGCTAAGCGACACTCAGGAGTTCACGTTGGAACCGCTGAGGGGCAAAATGGCCACTGAGGGGAAGAAACTACTCACGCACTTACCGCTGAGCGGCACTTTACCGCTGAGCGGCACACTTATGGGCTTGGACCTAGATTTTCTGTAATTTTAGAATAGTATATAAGCTTTAGGACGTCCTAGGGTTTGTATCTTTGGCAGAAACGAAGCAAACACTCTCTCTTCCACCCCTTTGAAGGAGGATCTTGGATGCTCAGGCTACCTCTTCACCTTTCTAGGGTTTTATCTTTCATTCTTTCATTATTGTTCATCTACGTTCACCATGAATATGGTGAACTAAACCTTGTATGTTTGTTGGGGAATCAATGTAATCTTTTGAAGCTCTCATATATGGAATTTGTGCTTGCACCTTAATCTAAGACTTATGCTTTCTTTCATCATTAGTTAGGGTTTTTCCTCTTTGCTCAATGCTTGCTTTGTTTAACTCATTCAATGCATGATTATTGGTTTTGTCGATACGGGAACGTACGGGGAAGTCTAGATCCGGGGAATTTCTCCCAATAGTATATTGGTTGCCTTAAGCTCCTGTGCCAAAAAGACTAATTATTAGAAATGCTAGGAATCGTATGAACTCGTAATTAGGGAGAAGCCTTCTTGAAAGGTAATTTAGAGAGTGGCATTAACAATGATGACTTGAATGTTGAATTCCTAAAATATATGAGAGTGGATAAGATGAAATTGACCCCCAACAACATGTTCATCAATATATTTCATTGAAAGTGCTTGTCTTTTGTTTTAGCCATTGATCAACCTCATGCATACATGTTTATTTTCGTCTTTTGCATATTAAACTCCATTTATTTTATTTTATTTTATTTTATTTTATTTTTTGTTTTTATTTTTATTTTTCTGTTTTCTGTTTTTATCTTCTCATCTCAGATCTTATATCTTCTCCTATATCTTTTTGTGCTAACCAAATATTCTAGGGTTTTGTGTTCTTGTGTATGCAGGAGGCAATTCGAACTAGGAGCAAGATAACTGCAGAACCTCTTCTTGAAGGTTTAGACGAGAGTAGACGGAGGAGAAGAATCCGAACATCTAGAGAACTTTTCCCTCCTCCGGAAACTCTGTTGCAACCATCACCACAAGGTTCTGACTATAGCACAGAAAATATGGAGAACAACAATGTCAGAAGAACTCTTGCTGATTACACCAATATAGCTGGACCTCAGCACTTTAACAGTATGGCTAGACCTAGAGTCAATGCAGCTAATATGGAGGTCAAACTAGCACTGATCCAACTAGTGAAAAGCAATCAATTTAATGGGTTATCTCATGAAAGCCCATATGAGCACCTGATGCACAAATTTATGATCACCAAAATATGATGTCACAAACTTGTTTTACAATCGGCAAGTATGACCGAATCGTTCAAGTAATAAACTTGGTAAGACCAAGTATCGTTCTTCCCAAAGGACTCACGGCCTAGTTTAGTTGTGTGGTTTGTTGATTAGCTAAGACTTAAGGACAAAATATTTGGATTTTTATATGCAAAAGACGAAATTAAACATGTATGCATGAGGTTTTGATCAATGGCAAAAGCAAAAGATAAACACTTTCAATGAAATATATGTATGAATATGTTGGTGGGGGTCAATTTCATCTTATCCACTCTCATATATTTTAGGAATTCAACATTCAAATCATCATTGTTAATGCCACTCTCTAAAGTACCTTTCAAGAAGGCTTCTCCCTAATTACGAGTTCATACAATTCCTAGCATTCCTAATAATTAGTTCATCAAGTGCAGGAGCTTAACGACAACCAATATAATATTGGGAGAGATTCCCCGGATCTAGACTTCCTCGTACGTGCCCGTATCGACAAAACCAATAATCATGCATCGAATGAGTTAAACAACGCAAGCATTAAGCAAAGAGGAAAAACCCTAACCAATGATGAAAGAAAGCATAGGTCTTAAATAAAAGATGTAAAAACAAATTCCATATATGAGAGCTTCAAAAGATTACATTGATTCCCCAACAAACATACAAAGTTTAGTTCACCATATTCATGGTGAACCTAGATGAATAACAATGAAAGAATGAAAGATAAAACCCTAGAAAGGTGAAGAGGAAGCCTGAGCATCCAAGATCCTCCTTCAAAGGGGTGGAAGAGAGAGTGTTTGCTTCGTTTCTGCCAAGGATACCTAATCCTAGGAAACCCTAAAGCTTATATATTATTCGTAAATTACAGAAAATTAGGTCCAAGCCCATAAAAGTGCCGCTCAGCGGTAAAGTACCGCTCAGCGCTAAGTGCGTGAGTCGTTTCTTCCCCTCAGCGGCCATTTTGCCCCTCAGCGGACCTCCCGTGACTTCCTGAGTGCCGCTCAGCGGTAAACTGCCGCTCAGCGGTGACTTCGGCTTCTCCTTTTGCACTTTTTGATGTCTTTTCTGATTTCATCTCTCTCCTTCTTCACTTCTCTCACTAAATTCACCTTAAAACTTGCACAAAAACACTGAAATCAAGCATAAACCTGTCCAGCTCTCTTATTTCTGAAAATATGGATAAAAGCATGATTTCAAGCTAGTTTCTAAGTGTAAAGGTTGCTTTTTGTGTCAATTTTAAGCATGAAAATAACAGTTTTTCAACTGTTATCAGCACCTCACTACATTCAATGAGATTTGCAATACAGTGAAGATTAATGGGGTGCCAGATGAAGCGATCAAACTTAGCTTGTTTCCTTTCTCATTGGGAGGCAATGCAAAACTTTGGTTGAATTCTTTCCCAGAAGGAAGTTTCACAGAGTGGGAAGCAGTGGTAACAAAGTTTTTAAACAAGTACTTTCCACAATCAAAGGTGACAAAAGGCAAGCAAGAGATTTCTTCATTTAGGCAAGGCATGGAAGAATCACTGGGGCATGCATGGGATAGATACAAAAGTTTGCTAAGAAAAACACCCACGCATGGCTTTGAAGAACAGCAAGTAGTCTTAACTTTCCTTGGAGGGCTTGGTTCACAAACCAAGATGATGCTTGATGCCTCAGCAGGAGGCAATATTAAATGGAAAACTCCAGAGGAAGCCACAGAAATTATAGAAAACATGGCTACTAGTGATAATGAGCTGCACAGTGAGAGAGGAGCTCCTACGCAACAAAAAGGAGTTCTCCAATTACAGACACATGATGCCTTGCTAGCTCAAAACAAAATTCTAACTCAACAGCTGGAGATTCTTACTAAAACTCTTGCATAATTACCCAAAGAGTTGAAGACTACTGCACAGGTACAATCTAGTTGTGCGAATTGTGTGGAGGTGACCATATTAATGGTCAATGTGCCTTTCCAGTAGAAGCCGTAGAGGATGTAAACTACATGACCAATCAATACCGTCAAGGGAACTATAATCAAGGGTGGAAACCACACACAAGCATTGGTCAAGGACAAACTGGGCAAGCTGGTCAATTTAATAAGCAGCAGCAGCAACCCACCTTATGGCAGCAGATATCTATGCTTAATGAAAGGTCCATGAGGATGGAGGAAACTCTTAACAATTTCGTACAAAAAACTGAGTCCACCCAAAAGAGCACAGAAGTTGCTATCAAAAATTTGGAAACTCAGATGGGGCAGATCACCAAGCAGGTGGAAGAAAGGTCAAATAGAAATTTTGGGGCTAATACTGAGGTTAACCCCAGAGAAGAGTGCAAGGTGGTAGAGAGTGTTGATGATGAGAAAGTTGAGTTAGATACAGAAGAGAGAAGAGAAATAGAGAGCAAAAGCACTTTTCCTTTTCCAAAACATCAAGGGAAACAACTGGATTTCACTGAATTATTCAAAATGGTGGATAATGATGCACCTTGGGAACAGATTCTACAACAAATCACAGTTTACACGAAATCTGATGAAAACATCTCTACAAAGAAAAGACATAGAGATGATGAGGTAAAGGAGTGTATAACTGTTAAAAAAGAGCCATTCCCTCCTAAAGCAACAGATCCAGGAAGTTTTTTTATCCCTTGTATCATAGGGAAGAAAAGGGTTAAGAAAGCTCTTCTTGATTTAGGTTCAAGTGTTAACTTGATACCTTACTCTTTACTGGAACAAATCGGCAATGTTAATGTGAAACCTGTAAAGGTTAATCTAGTAATGGCCGATGGATCTTCAAAGGAGCCATGTGGGATTGCATAGGACATTATAGTTTGTGTTGGCAAACTTCAGTTCTTGGCAGACTTTGTGGTGATGAAGATGGAGACAGAGAAGATACCTATCATACTTGGAAGACCGTTTATGAAAATGGACAGAGCTATCATTGATGTAAATGAAGGTATAGTGGTGCTCCAGGACCGAGAGGAGAGAGTGGTTGTAGACGTTTTTAAAGATGAGACGCAAACACAGGAGGAAGAAGCTAGTTATAAAGCTGCATTTCAAGATGCACACATGACTAGCCATAAAGATGAAAATCCCAAGGTTGCAGGTAACCATTGTTTGTTGTTTCAGGTGAAAAAGGAAGAAAAGATTGGAGGAGGAGGAGAAATTCCTGATGACTGGGAGAAAAGAAGACCCCAACTTGGTATACCTGTGAGAATCAAAAACAAGTTGTGGGTTGTGAAAGGCTTTAAAGAGAAGGAGATGATAGAGATAGAATCTCCACATCTTAGAAGAATCAAAACAGTTCACAGGAAACAGCTGAGGAGTTGGTGGGATAACAACATCAACTATGAAGAAAGAACTTGAGCTTTACTGGGTCAAGCTAATGACGTTAAAAGAGCGCTTGCTGGGAGGCAACCCAGTTGATTTTAGAACTTTTTGGTTTGTAATTTTTAAATCTGCTGAACATTATTGTGTAAACATTTTCCTGGATATAGCATCTACTGAAGGATGCTAAGTTGTAACACTTACTGATGGGTGTTAGTGAGAAAATTTTGCACCTACTAATGGGTGCTGGATTTTGTAACACCTACTGAAGGGTGTTGGTGGATTTTGGGTCAGGCTCGTGACGTTAAACAAGCGCTACCTGGGCGGCAACCCAGTTGATTAATTGTTTTTGTTTGTTTCATTTTAGTTGCATAATAGGGTTTGCATAAGTATTTTAAGCACTAAATTGCAGGGAACCATTGAGGGGCACGTCTAGGAGGCACGTAGGTTATGAAAAGAAGGAGAGGAGCACATCACGAAAGTGCCGCTGAGCGGTAATTTAGCGCTGAGCGGTACTCTCGCAGATGGGCTTTAGTTTCCCTTCAGCGGGACTCGAGCCCATTAGGGTATTTGTATACCCTAAGCTGCGCATATGCTCATTCTTTCAGGCTCTTCTCTGCACAAACACTCCCACATACCTTCTCCAAGGTTTTCCACATCTTTTCACTCTTCCCTCTTAAGAAAATTTCTCTTCCACTCACTTTTTCACTAGTGTGCTATCAAAGTTTGGGGTTGGAAGAGAGCATTCTAGCTTGGAAGCATTTTCATTGCATCTATTATCTCCACCCAAGTAAGTAAAAAGCATTTTGTTCATTCTAGGGTTCTTGATTTGAATGTGATTGTCAAAGCATGAATATTTAGGGGTTTTGGTTTCTATGCATGATTTGATGATATATTTGATGTTTGAACCGATTAAACTGCATGATTATGAACTGGAAAACTGAAAATTGCATTTGGGTGGAGTTAGGACAGCTTAAAAGAGATTTTTCAAAAATCTGCAGAGTTACCGCTCAGGGGTAAACTGCCGCTGAGCGGCACTCTGCCAGACTTGGTTTTTCTGGTTTTTTGTGATCTCGAATGTGGCACTGGTGGCGCTGAGGGCAAATTCTGGCCCTCAGCGGTGGTTTAGCTTCGAAAGGAGTTGTGTTCTGTGTTTTACTAATGATTAACATCATGTTCTGTGGTTTTGTATTTATGTTTGAATGCAGGAATGGCATCCTCTTCAGGAAAGAGATTGAAAACCATGGCAACCAAGAGAAAGGAAAAGGAACCAGAGCAAACCTACTCTAGCAGGTTCCTCTCTAGGAAACATGAGAAGCACTTTAGGGTGGTTCAGGACAGGAGACTTCTGATGGAAAGAAAAGTTGGAATGATACCTAACTTTGCTCCTCAATTTGGAGAGCAAGTGTTAGGGAATGACTGGGGAAAGCTAGCCACATATCCTGCACCTGCCAACATAGTTGTGGTAAAAGAGTTTTACACCAATGCAAAGAAGATTGATGACTATCCAGCTGAAAATTATCTGGGCTATGTAATAACAGTTGAAAAACTGTTATTTTCATGCTTAAAATTGACACAAAAAGCAACCTTTACACTTAGAAACTAGCTTGAAATCATGCTTTTATCCATATTTTCAGAAATAAGAGAGCTGGACAGGTTTATGCTTGATTTCAGTGTTTTTGTGCAGGTTTTAAGGTGAATTTAGTGAAAGAAGTGAAGAAGGAGAGAGATGGAATCAGAAAAGACATCAAAAAGTGCAAAAGGAGAAGCCGAAGTCACCGCTCAGCGGCAGTTTACCGCTGAGCGGCACTCAGGAAGTCACGGGAGGTCCGCTGAGGGGCAAAATGGCCGCTGAGGGGAAGAAACGACTCACGCACTTACCGCTGAGCGGTACTTTACCGCCGAGCGGCACTTTTATGGGCTTGGACCTAATTTTCTGTAATTTACGAATAATATGTAAGCTTTAGGGTTTCCTAGGGTTAGGTATCCTTGGCAGAAACGAAGCAAATACTCTCTCTTCCACCCCTTTAAAGGAGGATCTTGGATGCTCAGGCTTCCTCTTCACCTTTTTAGGGTTTTATCTTTCATTCTTTCATTGTTATTCATCTAGGTTCACCATGAATATGGTGAACTAAACTTTGTATGTTTGTTGGGGAATCAATGTAATCTTTTGAAGCTCTCATATATGGAATTTGTTTTTACATCTTTTATTTAAGATCTATGCTTTCTTTCATCATTAGTTAGGGTTTTTCCTCTTTGCTTAATGCTTGCGTTGTTTAACTCATTCGATGCATGATTATTGGTTTTGTCGATACGGGCACGTACGGGGAAGTCTAGATCCGGGGAATCTCTCCCAATATTATATTGGTTGTCGTTAAGCTCCTACACTTGATGAACTAATTATTAGGAATGCTAGGAATTGTATGAACTCGTAATTAGGGAGAAGCCTTCTCGAAAGGTACTTTAGAGAGTGACATTAACAATGATGATTTGAATGTTGAATTCCTAAAATATATGAGAATGGATAAGATGAAATTGACCCCCAACAACATATTCATACATATATTTCATTGAAAGTGTTTATCTTTTGATTTTGCCATTGATCAAAACCTCATGCATACATGTTTATTTTCGTCTTTTGCATATAAAAATCCAAATATTTCGTCCTTAAGTCTTAGCTAATCAACAAACCACACAACTAAACTAGGCCGTGAGTCCTTTGGGAAGAACGATACTTGGCTTACCAAGTTTATTACTTGAACGATTCGGTCATACTTGCCGATTGTAAAACAAGTTTGTGACATCATATTTTGGTGATCATAAATTTGTCCATCACTATGTCAGAGGCCATGCTATCAGGTATGATCCTGATTCTATCAATAACTTCCTGGACACTGTGTGGGCTGGTGAGCAGTGCCAGTTTGCTCTTTGCATGGAGGAAGGTGCTGATTATGAGCATGTGGAGAGAGTACTATGCATATCTGGAGGACACTTCCAAAGGAATAGATCTGGCTCAGTGGTTAACATTAGGAGGACGGATTTGACTCCTCTTGCAAAGTATTGGATGGCATTTTCTCATGCCAACATTCAGCCATGTTCACATGTGTCAGATATTACTCTCAGCAGGGCACTATTCATCTACTGTGCTATCAGAAACTTAAATGTTAATATTGGGCAGGTGATAGCTGATGAGATTAGTGTGTGGGCCAATACCTCAAACAACAAAGCACCATTAGGACATCCCTCCTTGATCACTCACCTTTGCAAGATAGCTGGGGTGGACACTTCTGCTCCACCATTTGAGAGGCCAAGAAAAGCTATTGATGAGGCCTATTACAGACAGTACTGTGGAGGTGAGGAGGCAGCTCAGCCAGTTCCACCACGCCGTGCTCGTAGAGAGAGAGAGGGCCAGCACAGACCCAAACATCTGCTGAGACACATGAAGCAGAGCCATTCCAGATGAGGGACATGTACATGTCTCTTATAGGTGCTCAGTTGCAGTCCATTCACAGAGGGTAGGTGGCTACTACTGAGATGATTGAGGGAATGTATGATACACCTCCAGCCCACAAGTGGACTATGGATGAATTCCATAATGTGGTAGTAAACCCAAACAAGATTAACTAAACATCCTAAAACACATCACACAACACAATTGAACATGCGACACACACACAATAACGCACACACAAAACAAAACATCACATCACAATACAAGACAAAACACAACACACACTAACACAACAAAAACCTAAGACCGAACCACTGGTCCCCGGCAACGACGCCATTTTGATGAGAGGGTCGCACCTCCCACAAAAGTTGATTGCAGATATTAATGCAGTATAGTGCTAGGAAGTGACTCCTAGGTCGTCTCTCAAGGACCAAATATGGTTCGAGTCTCAGGTAAAACACGTAGTGGGGGTTTCTGAAAGTGTTTTTTTGATTTTAAATGAACTGAATTTAAAACTGGAAATTAAATACAACCAAAACATAATTGAAAATGCTGAAATAAATAAGCAAACCATGAGGACCGAACTGTCCAACAGATGACCGAACGGTTCTACATTGAGACTAAACGGTTTCTAAAACAAGATGTGTGAACTACTTAAAATTCAGCAGATAATAAAGAAACACTTGGCTAAAAATGAAATGCATATATGAATCTAACTAAATGAAATAAATAATTCAGAAAACTCATGTGCCAATTGAATTGCAATGAGTAAGGTAGAAAGTGAAGTAATGAAATGGGTATAAAAATAGCACGTGAACAATAGCTGGATGAAGCAAACTTTGCTAAAATGAAATAAAATGAAATGTTCACAAGACCGTGTGCTTGTATCTGTCTCCAATCAATCACCATCTCTCCCTCATTAAAACCACATCCTAATCTCTAAAAACAATGAAAACCAAAAGCTGATTCCCGTGAGCACACCACTTTCTCTACCTACCCCCATCTAATCAACAAGCTTTACATCCAAAGAAAGAAATAGAATAAACAAATGGAACCTTACCTATTAACGTGCTGCACCATGAGCTTCTCAAATGATTAAAGTACACTTCTTTTCTCTCCCCAAAACCGTGGATTACTCTAAGAAAGGGAATAGGAACCATGCAATATTCAAAGACCCCACTTCCTTTTCCTTTCCAAAACCGTGACACATACTGCTACCACTCCAACTCACTTCTTCACCGTGCAGCCTCCCATTCCACTCCATCCAATCTCAATCACCGCTCCATTTCTCTCTCAGCTCATCATCCACACTTATCCAAAAGAAAGAAGAAAACAATTGTGTTGCTATTGTCTAAAGAAAGAAAAGAAAAACTCATTTCCCTACTGGAATAAAAACCAAGATGTTTCATTCATCCCTCTATGCTTGCAAAAAAAAATAATAAACGAAGAAGTAAATGTGCTTCATTTCTCATCCACTGTGACAACGTAAAAACTTGTTCAAGCATAAGCATAAAAACCCTCAAAATAACATCCAAAAGCAAAGCAAAGAGCCATCCCCGGCAGCTGGAAAATAAAATCAGAGACCGTGGCGGCTGGGCACCACTTACTCCCATCCATGTGTTTCTCTCCTTTCCGTAACCTAATAAAATCAGCACTCCACTTAATTTCCATGGGCCCCTGCTGCCAGCGTGTTTGCTCTCCAAGCTGCTTGTGTTGGACCGAGATGCTCCTAGAAAGCTGCACGCTCCCTCCAAGCTGCTGGACTTGAAGGCTTCTACTGGACCGGAGCTGTTTGGATCGTGAGCGTGGACGTGTGATGGGGCGTGGTGAAGCTGGATGCTGCTTGCTGGATGCTCCGTGTTGTTGTTGCCCGTGTGAAGGCTGGACTGCTGCACCTCCTCTTCCCCATGTCCGTGTGCTTCTGCTTTGGGCCGTGTGAGCTTCCATTCTTTGGACACCCCCTGCTTATGTGTTCTGCTGTGTGCACCCTTTTCTTTGCTGGACATGTGTTGTCGTGTTGGTGCATGAAACCTTCCTTCTTGGTGAATGAATGTGTACAAGCAAAGTCCAAGCTGCTGGATGTGGTTGGTGGAAATACCACCTTTGTTGGACTGTAAAATCTTGAGCTTGGTCACGTGCAGCTTCAATTAAAAGGATGGAATATGCTTCCAAAGTTGGCTCACCAATTTTTCAGCGTGTGGGCCGTGCTTTTCCATTCACCAATTAATAGTCAATTTTCCTTAAAGAAAGAAAGAAAAGGAATACGTGAAAGCACATTTCAATAATAAAAGCTTGAATAGTAAAAGCATTCAACTTTTGGATGTGACAACTATGGTCATTATGCTATTAAAATTCAAATTGAATTTGTGTGGGCAAGACTCCACGTGAAATCAACAACCTCTTCTTCCAGTGCACTCTTAAATATGAAATTCACAGCTCTTCACTCATTTTACCTCCAAATGTCCCAAATTATATTTCCAAAAATTTCCCTTGCAATCACTAATGCAAATAATTAACTCAAATAATTCAAATTAATTAAAATTTGAATTTCTAGTCAATTTAAGTACAATTAGTAAAAATAGGAAAATACCGGACATTTAAGCACAATTCCCTGATTAATTCTAGCACACTAAACTAAGTAAAGTGAATAAAATATTGACTCATCAGTGAGGTTTTGAGCTCCAGAGTTTTTGTTATGATTGAATGCTATTACTTGGAAAGTATGAATGACTTTGCCCAGGTTTTCTATGATTGAATCAATTGCTTGTTTTGCATCATATGATCAAGGCCGTTTGTTGGAACCCTTTTTAATGGCCAAATTCATAAAGTTAGCCCACTAAAAGAGAACACTTTGTGTTCTATCCTTTGAACCCTTAGCCTTGAACATAAATTGAAAACCCTTGATTGAAAATCTTTACCTTGAGTTAAGTAGAAGATATTGTGTGGTATTGTTAAATGTTCAAGTTTGGGGTTGTTGGGAAAACATGAAAAAGGAAAAGCATTGAGTTAAGAGCTAAAAAGTAAGAATATGCAAAGAAAAAGAAAAGAAAAAAAAAAGAAGCAAAGCTCAATGCAAATGCAAAAGGCAAGTTAGGAAAAATAAGAATAATTGTGTTGATTATGATTCTCTTAACTCAAAGATTTTGTGATCCAGAAAAACACATTTTCTTGTTAGCCCAGCCACATTATAAGCCATTGAAAAGTCCTTGTGATGATGCATGCTTGTGAATGTTTTTGATTGTGGTAAAATGAAAGGCAAAGTTGATTCATGTGACATTGTGATAGTAGAGTGAATGAGTGATTACCTCTTATACACTTGTGTGAGTGAAACACTTTATCTAGTGAGGAAATATTCCATGAGCACATGAACATCCATGCTTAATTGATTGATCATTCATGAAAAATAGCATTTGTTAGAATTTGAATGACTTTGTGAACACTAAAGCAGGTGCACATCTTGATTGAACTCTTGGTCATAAGTTTGATTGAAGTTTTTACTTATCTTGAAAAAGAGGATCTTTGAATAAGTGAACCATCATATGAATTGGTAGAAGATTGAGTTACATCCTGTTTGCTTGAGGACAAGCAAAGTTCTAAGTTTGGGGTTGTGATAACAGTTGAAAAACTGTTATTTTCATGCTTAAATTGATAGTAAAAGCAACCTTTAACACTTAGAAACTAGCTTGAAATCATGCTTTTATTCATATTTTCAGAAATAAGAGAGCTGGACAGGTTTATGCTTGATTTCAGTGTTTTTGTGCAGGTTTTAAGGTGAATTTGGTGAAAGAAGTGAAGAAGGAGAGAGATGGAATCAGAAAAGACATCAAAAAGTGCAAAAGGAGAAGCCGCAACTGCCGCTCAGCGGCAGTTTACCGCTGAGCGGCACACTTATGGGCTTGGACCTAGATTTTCTGTAATTTTAGAATAGTATATAAGCTTTAGGACGTCCTATGGTTTGTATCTTTGGCAGAAACGAAGCAAACACTCTCTCTTCCACCCCTTTGAAGGAGGATCTTGGATGCTCAGGCTACCTCTTCACCTTTCTAGGGTTTTATCTTTCATTCTTTCATTATTGTTCATCTAGGTTCACCATGAATATGGTGAACTAAACCTTGTATGTTTGTTGGGGAATCAATGTAATCTTTTGAAGCTTTCTTTCATAATTAGTTAAGGTTTTCCTCTTTGCTCAATGCTTGCTTTGTTTAACTCATTCAATGCATGATTATTGGTTTTGTCGATACGGGAACGTACGGGGAAGTCTAGATCCGGGGATTTTCTCCCAATAGTATATTGGTTGCCTTAAGCTCCTGTGCTAAAAAAACTAATTATTAGGAATGCTAGGAATCGTATTAACTCGTAATTAGGGAGAAGCCTTCTTGAAAGGTAATTTAGAGAGTGGCATTAGCAATGATGACTTGAATGTTGAATTCCTAAAATATATGAGAGTGGATAAGATGAAATTGACCCCCAACAACATATTCATCAATATATTTCATTGAAAGTGCTTGTCTTTTGTTTTAGCCATTGATCAACCTCATGCATACATGTTTATTTTCGTCTTTTGCATATTAAACTCCATTTATTTTGTTCCTAAGTCTTAGCTAATCAACAAATCACATAACTAAACTAGGCCGTGAGTCCTTTGGGAGAACGATACTTGGTCTTACCGAGTTTATTACTTGAAACGATTCGATCATACTTGCCGATTGTTAAACAAGTTTGTGACATCATATTTTGGTGATCATAAATTTGTGCATCAGTAATCAATTTCATCTTATCCACTCTCATATACTTCTAGGAATTCATCATTCTTTTCATCAATGTTAATGTCACTCTCTAAATCACCTTGCAAGAAGGCCTATCCTTAATTACGAGT
This sequence comes from Vigna umbellata, assembly GCF_029865625.1. NCBI lineage: Eukaryota > Viridiplantae > Streptophyta > Magnoliopsida > Fabales > Fabaceae > Vigna > Vigna umbellata. Next base: position 37,315,910 of record NC_142165.1, on the reverse strand, counting down.
TCATACAATTCCTAGCATCCCTAATAATTAATTCTGAAGCATAGAAGCTTAAAGGCAACCAACCCTAATATTCCTATGTCTAGGCAACATGCTATTAGGAGAATTTCCCCGAATCTAGATTTCCCCGTACGTTCCCATATCGACAAAATCAATAATCATGACATCGAATGAGTTAAACAATGCATGCTTTGAGCAAAGAGGAAAAACCCTAACTAATGATGAAAGAAAGCATGTATCTCAAATAAGATGTTTAAACACAAATTCCATGTATGAGAGCTTCACAAGATTACATTGATTCCCCAACAACAATACAAGGTTTAGTTCACCATATTCATGGTGCAACTAGATGAACAATAATGAAGGAATAAAAGATAGAACCCTAGAAAAATGAGTAGGTATCCTGAGCATCCAAGATCTTCCTCCAAGGGGTGGAAAAGTGAGTGTTTGCTTCGTCTCCAGCCAAAGATACCAACCCTGGGACGTCCTAAAGCTTATATACTATTTGAAATATTACAGAAAAGTGGGCCTAAGCCCAAAAGACCACCGCTCAGCAGTAAACTGCTGCTCAGCAGTAAACTATTGCTCAGCGGTACCAGCGCTTAGTCAATTCTCCTCTCAGGTGCACTTTCACCCCTCAGCGGAGCCAATGGGTGTTCTTGAGTGCCGCTCAGCGGTAAACTGGCGCTTAGCGATACTTGCGGCTTCTCTTCTTTTGCACTTTTTGAGTTCTTTTCTGATTCCATCTCTACCCTTCTTCACTTCTTTCACCAAGAAAACAAAGCTATCAAGAAGGGAAGCACTCAAAAATGAACCTAAGAATTGCTCTAGAGGGAATTAAGAAAGCAAGAAAAACAAGCAAGTTAGAGCAGATACAGTTAAGTGACTCTAGTACTGAATTTTACAAAAGCGTTTGATAAAATGCCCCAACAAAATTAGTTCATAACTGATAATGTTTTCAGTTTCGGATTTGGAGCTTGTCTTAGTTGGATTGCACAAGGTCTGAACGCTTTTTAAACTTGTATAGATATTCTTTTTCACTTGTTTTGATTTCATTCAATAGACCCTAGCTCTTACTACAATCCAACTGAATCATAAATGCACAAATCAAAATGTCAGTACTGCACTATACTTGCTTCATAAAAAAATTGACTTAAAATGGTGGTTTCAAAAGGTGAAAAACGTACAAAGGCTGATGATGGACAAATTTGTAAGCACCAAAATATGATGTCACAAACTTGTTTCACAATCGGCAAGTATGACCGAATCGTTTCAAGTAATAAACTTGGTAAGACCAAGTATCGTTCTCCCAAAGGACTCACGGCCTAGTTTAATTATGTGATTTGTTGATTAGCTAAGACTTAAGAACACAATAATTGAAGTTAATATGCAAAGACGAAAATTAAATATGTATGCATGAATTGATCAATGACAAAGACAAAAGATAAACACTTTCAAGGAAATATATGAATGAATATGTTGTTGGGGGTCAATTTCATCTCATCCACTCTCATATATTTTAGGAATTCAACATTCAAATCATCATTGTTAATGCCACTCTCTAATGTACCATTCTAGATGGCTTCTCCCTAATCAAATAGTTCATACAATTCCTAGCATTCCTAATGATTAGTTCATGAGTGCAGGAGCTTAAAGGCAACCAATATAATATTGTCAGTATAATATTGGGAGAAATTCCCCGGATCTAGATTTCCCCGTACGTGTCCGTATCAACAAAACCAATAATCATGCATTAGAATGAGTTAAACAATGCAAGCATTGAGCAAAGAGGAAAAACCCTAACTAATGATGAAAGAAAGCATATGTCTTAATTCAAAGATGTACTCAACAAATCCATATATGAGAGCTTCAAGAGATTACTTTGACTCCCCAACAAACATACAAGGTTTAGTTCACCATATTCATGGTGAACCTAGATGAATTACAATGAAAGTATGAAAGAATAAACCCAATAAAGGTGAAGAGGTAGCTTGAGCATCCAAGATCCTCCTTCAAAGGGGTGAAAGAGAGAGTGTTTGCCTCGTTTCTGCCAAAGATGCCTAACTATAGGACGTGCAAGCCCTTATATACTAATCTAGAGTTACAAAAGATTACAAAAGTCCAAGCCCAAAAAGTGCGGCTCAGCGGTATTTACCGCTCAGCGGTGATTGCGCGTCTTCTTTCTTCCCCTCAGCGGCCATTTTGCCCCTCAGCGGTTCCAACGTCACCTCTTGAGTGCCGCTCAGCGGTAGTTTGCCGCTGAGCGGTGCCTTCGACTTCTCCTTTTTGCACTCTTTCTTGTCTTTTCTAATGTCCTCTCTCTTATTCTTCACTTCTTTCACCAAATTCACCTCAAAACCTGCACAAGAACACTTAAATCAAGCATAAACCTGTCCAGCTCTCTTATTTCTGAAAATATAAACAAAAGGCATGATTTCAAGCTAGTTTCTAAGTCTAAAGGTTGCTTTTAGTATCAACTTTAAGCATGAAAATAACAGTTTTTCAACTGTTATCACAACCCCAAACTTAGAACTTTGCTTGTCCTCAAGCAAATAAAATGTAACTCCATCTCCAACCAATTCATATGATGGTTCACTCATTCAAAATCCTCTTTTCAAGATAAGTAATAACTTCACTCAAACTTAAGACCAAGAGTTCAGTCAAGATGTGCACATGCTTTAGTGTTCACACAGTCATTTAAATTCCAACAAATGCTATTTTTCATGAATGATCAATCAATTAAGCATGGATGTTCATGTGCTTATGGAATATTTCCTCACTAGGTAAAGTGTTTCACTCAACACACAAGTGTATAAGAGGTAAAGTGTTTCACTCATTCACTCCACTATCACAATGTCACATGAATCAACTTTGCCTTTCATTTAACCACAATCAAATACATTCACAAGCATGCATCATCACAAGGACTTTTCAATGGCTTATAATGTGGCTGGGCTAACAAGAAAATTGGTTTTTCTGGATCACAAAATCCTTGAGTTAAGAGAATCATAACAACACAATCTTCTTATTCATTCCCAACTTTCTTTTGCCTTTGCTTTTGCATTTGCATTGAGCTTTGCTTCTTTTTCTTTTCTTTTCTTTGCATATTCTTACTTTTTAGCTCTTAGCTCAATGCTTTTTCCTTTTTCATGTTTCCCCAATAACCCCAAACTTGAACATTTAACAATACCACACAAGATCTTCTACTTAACTCAAGGTAAAGATTTTCAATCAAGGGTGTTCAGTGTATATTTAAGGCTAAGGGTTCAAAGGATAGAACACAACATGTTCTCTTTTAGAAGGCTAACTTTATGAATTTGGCCAATAAAAAGGGTTTCAAAAACACGGCCTTTGATCATATGATGCAAAACAAGCAATTGATTCAATCATAGAAAACCTGGGCAAAGTCATTCATGCTTTCAAAGTAACAGCATTCAACAATAACAACTCTGGAGCTCAAAACCTCACATATAAGCTCATTCACATTTGACATGCACATCCTGCTTAATTTCACAATCACAATCATGATATTATGCATTTGTTCACAAAGCTTGTGAATCACCTGTATAAGCATTTTAATGTGCACATCATCTCAACATCAATCAATCAATAAGCATCATTCAATCATTACTTATCACACAATCACAGTTAATAGCAAACCATCATAAGGAACCAGGTTTTCAATAGAGTACATCAAACCCTAATCTAAAAACAAAAACAAATAAGTTCAGAAAACTTAAACCACAAAAGCATAATCATATGATAGCATTCATTAGTAAATGCTATCTCAGCTCCTCATCAGTCCGAGCTCTCTGTATCTTCCTCTTCCTCTTCATCATCATCTTCATCAAATGCATCCTCCTCCTCAGCTTCATCTTCATCCATGTCTCGGGCTGAAGCTTCAGCTGCTTCAGCTCCTCCATGCCATGGTTCTTCTGGCCAAGCTACCACATTATGGAATTCATCCATAGTCCACCTGTGTGCTGGAGGGGTATCATACATCCCCACTATCATCTCAGCCGTGGCCACCTGCCCTCTGTGGATGGACTGCAACTGAGCACCTATAAGAGACATATACATGTCCCTCATCTGGAATGGTTCTGCCTCATGAGTATCAGCAGAAGTCCTGCTCTGTGCTGGCCTTCTCTCTCTACGAGCCTGGCGTGGTGGCACTGGCTGGGCTGCCTCCTCACCTCCACAGTACTGTCTGTAATAGGCCTCATCTATAGCTTTTCTTGGCCTCTCAAATGGTGGAACAGAAGTGTCCACCCCAGCTAGCTTGCAAAGGTGAGTGATCAAAGAAGGATGTCCCAGTGGTGCTTTGTTGTTTGAGGTGTTAGCACACACACTAATCTCATCAGCTATCACCTGCCCAATATTAACATTCAAGTTTCTGATAGCACAGTAGATGAAGAGTGCCCTGCTGAGAGTAATATCTGACACATGTGAACATGGCTGAATGTTGGCATGAGAAAATGTCATCCAATACTTTGCAAGAGGACTCAAATCTGTCCTCCTAATATTAACCACTGAGCCAGATCTATTCCTTTGGAAGTGTCCTCCAGGTATGCACAATACTCTCTCAACATCCTCAAAGTCAGCACCTTCCTCCATGCTAAGAGCAAACTGGCATTGCTCACCAGCCCACACAGTATCCAGAAAGTTATTGATGGAGTCAGGATCATACCTGATAGCATGGCCTCTAACATAGCCCAAATAATTCTCAGCTGGATAATCACCAATCTTCTTTGCATTGGTGTAGAATTCTTTCACCACAGCTATGTTGGCAGGTGATGGATAAGTGGCTAGCTTCCCCCAATCATTCCCTAACACTTGCTCTCCAAATTGAGGAGCAAAGTTAGGTATCATTCCAACCTTTCTCTCCATTAGAAGTCTCCTGTCCTGAACCACCCTAAAGTGCTTCTCATGTTTCCTAGAGAGGAACCTGCCATTATGGGGCTGCTCTGGTTCCTTTTCCTTTCTGTTGGTTGCCATGGTTTTCAATCTCTTTCCTGAAGAGGATGTCATTCCTGCATTCAAACATAAATCCAAAACCACAGAACATGATGTTAATCATTAGTAAACACAAAACAAAACTCCTTTTGAAGCTAAACCACCGCTGAGGGCCAGAATTTCCCCTCAGCGCCACCAGTGCCACATTCAAACACGCAACAAACCAGAAAAAGCAAATCTGGCAGAGTGCCGCTCAGCGGTAAATGCCGCTCAGCGGTGATCTGCAGATTTTTGCAAATCTCGTTTTTAAACTGTCCTAACTCCACCCAAATGCAATTTTCAGTTTTCCAGTTCATAATCAAGCAGTTTAATCGGTTCAAACATCAAATATATCATCAAATCATGCATAGAAATCAAAACCCCTAAATATTCATGCTTTGACAATCACAGTCAATTTCAAGAACCCTAGAATGAACAAAATGCATTTTACTTACTTGGGTGGAGATGCTAGATGATATGAGAATGCTTCCAAACTAGAATGCTCTCTTCCAACCCCAAACTTTGATAGCACACTAGTGTAAAAGTGAGTGGAAGAGAAATTTTCTAAAGAGGGAAGAGTAAAAAGATGTGGGAAACCTAAGAGGAGATATGTGGGAGTCTTAATGCAGAGAAGAGCTTGAAAGAATATAAAAACGCGCAGCTTAGGGTTTAAAAATACCCCAATGGGCTCGGGTTCCGCTAAGGGGAACTTAAGCCCATCTGCGATAGTACCGCTCAGCGGTAATTGCCGCTCAGCGACACTTTCGTGATGTGCCCTTCTCCTTCTTTTCTTGACCTACGTGCCTTCCTAGCATACCCCTCATAGGTTCCCTGCAATTCAATGTTAAAAATGCTTATGCAAATCCTAAAAATAAACAAACAGAAAACAATCAATCAACTGGGTTGCCTCCCAGGTAGCGCTTGTTTAACGTCACGAGCCTGACCCAAAATCCACCAACACCCATCAGTAGGTGTTTCAAACTTACCAGCACCCATCAGTAGGTGCAAAATCTTCTCACCAACACCCATCAGTAGGTGTTACAAACTTAGTATCCTTCAGTAGATACTTAACCACCTAGCATCCTTCAGTAGATGCTAAATCCAACAAAATAATGTCCAGAATAATGTTCACAAATTACAAATTATAAAACCAAATCAAAAGTTTGTAAATCTACTGGGTTGCCTCCCAGCAAGCGCTTCTTTAACGTCACTAGCTTGACCATGTTAAAGCTCACGTTCCATCTTCTTTATAATTGATGTAGTCCTTCCACCAACCTTTCAACTGCTTCCTTTGGACTGTTTTGGACTCTCTAGAATATGGAGACTCTATCTCTATCATCTCCTTCTCTTTAAAGCCTTTTATAACCCACAACTTGTTCTTGAGTCTTACAGGTATGCCAAGTTGGAGTTTTAATTTTTTCCAGTCTCTAGGAACTTCTTCTCCTTTTCCAATCTCTTCTACCTTGGGTGCCTGAAAATACAAACAATGGTTATCAGAAACCTCAAGATTTTTATTTTTACCTCTAGTTATGGGTGCATCTCGAAATGCAGCTTTATAACTGGCTTCTTCCTCCTTTGCTTGTGTTTCATCTTTGAAGACATCCACCACCACTCTCTCCTCTCCGTCTTGGAGAACCACTATACCTTCATTCACATCTATGATAGCCCTGGCCGTTTTCATAAACGGTCTTCCAAGTATAAAAGGTATCTTCTCGGTTTCCATCTTCATCACCACAAAGTCTGCCAAGAACTAAAGTTTGCCAACACAAACTACAATGTCTTCTGCAATCCCACATGGCTCCTTTGAAGATCCATCAGCTATTACAAGATTAACCTTTACAGGTTTTATTTCAACATGGCCAATTTGCTCCAATAGAGAATAAGGCATCAAGTTAACACTTGAGCCTAAATCAAGGAGAGCTTTCTTTACCTTTTTCTTCCCTATAATGCAAGGGATAGAAAAACTGCCTGGATCTGCTGCTTTTGGTGGGAATGATTCTTTCTTAACAGTTATACACTTTTCTTCCTCATCCTCTCTACGTCTTCTTTTTGTAGAGGTTCCTTCATCTGATTTGGTGTAAACTGCTATTTTCTGTAGAATTTGTTCCCAAGGAGCTTCATTATCAACCATTTTGAATAAATCTGTGAAATCCATTGGTTTCTCCTGATTTGTTAGAAAAGGAAAAGTGTCCTTTCTTTCTTCTTCTCTTCTCTCTTCTGTTTCATCTTCTTCCAACTCAATGATCTCTTCATTTACACTCTTGACCACTTTGCACTCTTCTCTGGGGTTAACCTCAGTATTAGCCCCAAAGTTTCTGTTGGGTCTTTCTTCCAATTGCTTGGTGATCTGACCCATCTGAATCTCCAAATTCTTTATAGCAGCTTCAGTGCTCTTTTGAGAAGATTCAGTTTTCTGGATGAATTGCTGAAGAGTTTCTTCCAACCTTGTTGATCTGTCATTAAGCATAGATAATTGTTGCCACAAGGTTGGTTGCTGCTGCTGCTTATTATACTGATTAGCCTGCCCAGTTTGTCCTTGGCCAATGCTTGGATGTGGTTTCCAACCCTGATTATAATTCCCTTGACGGTATGGAAACTGATTAGCCATGAAGTTAACATCCTCCACGGCCTCCACTGGAAAAGCACACTGGCCATTTATGTGATCACCTCCACATAGTTCGCACAACTGGGTTTGTATCTGGGCAGCAGACTTCAACTCTTTAGGTAATTGAGCCAAAGTTTTTGTCAGAGTCTCTAGCTGTTGAGTTAGAATTTTATTCTGTGCTAGCAGAGCATCATGCGTTTGTAATTGTAGAACCCCTTTCTGTGGCATAGGAGCTCCTCTTTCATTGTGCAGCTCATTATCACTTGTAGCCATATTTTCAATGATTTCAGTTGCTTCCTCTGGAGTCTTCCATTTGATATTGCCTCCAGCTGAGGCATCTAGCATCATCTTGGTTTGTGAACCAAGCCCTCCAAGGAAAGTTAGGACTACTTCTTGATCTTCAAAGCCATGCGTGGGAGTTTTACGTAACAAGCTTTTATACCTATCCCATGCATGTCCAAGTGATTCTTCCATGCCCTGCTTGAATGAAGATATCTCTTGCTTTCCCTTAGTCACTTTAGATTGTGGGAAGTATTTATTCAAAAACTTTGCAACCACTGCTTCCCACTCCGTGAAACTTTCTTCTGGAAAAGAGTTCAACCAAAGCTTAGCATTGCCTCCCAATGAGAAAGGAAACAAGCTAAGTTTGATAGCTTCGTCTGGCACCCCATTAATCTTGACCGTGTTACAGATCTCATTAAATGTTGTAAGGTGCTCATATGGGCTTTCATGTGATAACCCATTAAATTGATTACTCTTTACCAGTTGAATTAATGCTGGTTTGACCTCCATGTTGGCTGCATTGACTCTAGGTCGAGCTATGCTATTGAAGTGCTGAGGTCCAGCAAGATTAGTGTAATCTGCAAGAGTTCTTCTAGCATTATTATTGTTCTCCATACTCCCTGTGCTATGAACAGAACCTTGTGGTGATGATTGTAGGAGAGTTTCAGGAGTTCTTCTAGCATTATTATTGTTCTCCATGCCCTGCTTGAATGAAGATATCTTCTCCTCCTTCTACTCTCGTCTAGCCCTTCAAGTAGTGGTTCTGTTGTTTTCTTACTTCTAGTTCGAATTGCCTCCTGCATGCACAAGAAAACAAAACCCTAGAAAAGATTTGTTAGCACAAAAAGATATAGAAGAAAATAAAGATTGAAAAGATATAAGAACATAAAAGATTTAGAAGATAGAATCAAATAAAATAGAATAAAACCTAATCTAAAAAATAAAATCTAATCTAAAAGATAAAATAAAATAAAATCTAACCTAACCTAAAAGATAGAATAAGAATAAAATAAAATCTAACCTAAAAAGATAAAAAGATAAAATCTAATAAAATAAAATAAAATCTAACCTAAAAAGATAAAAAGATAAAATACAATAAAAACAGAAAAATAAAAACAAAAATTCAAATTAAAGTCAAAGATAATCAATAATCACACAAATTAACCAGTTAAACCATGAATCCCCAGCAACGGCGCCAAAAACTTGATGGACAAATTTGTAAGCACCAAAATATGATGTCACAAACTTGTTTCACAATCGGCAAGTATGACCGAATCGTTTCAAGTAATAAACTTGGTAAGACCAAGTATCGTTCTCCCAAAGGACTCACGGCCTAGTTTAATTATGTGATTTGTTGATTAGCTAAGACTTAAGAACACAATAATTGAAGTTAATATGCAAAGACGAAAATTAAATATGTATGCATGAATTGATCAATGACAAAGACAAAAGATAAACACTTTCAAGGAAATATATGAATGAATATGTTGTTGGGGGTCAATTTCATCTCATCCACTCTCATATATTTTAGGAATTCAACATTCAAATCATCATTGTTAATGCCACTCTCTAATGTACCATTCTAGATGGCTTCTCCCTAATCAAATAGTTCATACAATTCCTAGCATTCCTAATGATTAGTTCATGAGTGCAGGAGCTTAAAGGCAACCAATATAATATTGTCAGTATAATATTGGGAGAAATTCCCCGGATCTAGATTTCCCCGTACGTGTCCGTATCAACAAAACCAATAATCATGCATTAGAATGAGTTAAACAATGCAAGCATTGAGCAAAGAGGAAAAACCCTAACTAATGATGAAAGAAAGCATATGTCTTAATTCAAAGATGTACTCAACAAATCCATATATGAGAGCTTCAAGAGATTACTTTGACTCCCCAACAAACATACAAGGTTTAGTTCACCATATTCATGGTGAACCTAGATGAATTACAATGAAAGTATGAAAGAATAAACCCAATAAAGGTGAAGAGGTAGCCTGAGCATCCAAGATCCTCCTTCAAAGGGGTGAAAGAGAGAGTGTTTGCCTCGTTTCTGCCAAAGATGCCTAACTATAGGACGTGCAAGCCCTTATATACTAATCTAGAGTTACAAAAGATTACAAAAGTCCAAGCCCAAAAAGTGCGGCTCAGCGGTATTTACCGCTCAGCGGTGATTGCGCGTCTTCTTTCTTCCCCTCAGCGGCCATTTTGCCCCTCAGCGGTTCCAACGTCACCTCTTGAGTGCCGCTCAGCGGTAGTTTGCCGCTGAGCAGTGCCTTCGACTTCTCCTTTTTGCACTCTTTCTTGTCTTTTCTAATGTCCTCTCTCTTATTCTTCACTTCTTTCACCAAATTCACCTCAAAACCTGCACAAGAACACTTAAATCAAGCATAAACCTGTCCAGCTCTCTTATTTCTGAAAATATAAACAAAAGGCATGATTTCAAGCTAGTTTCTAAGTCTAAAGGTTGCTTTTAGTATCAACTTTAAGCATGAAAATAACAGTTTTTCAACTGTTATCAGCTGATATAACTCAAATTAAACTATCTCAACATGTTTAAAACATCAAAACAAACTTGTTTTGCATTAAAATTGGATGCAGAACATAGTAATTCGAAAATTGAACTTGCAATAGCCAATTATGCAATCAAACAGCTCATCCACACCACCAGTTTTAAGTTTTATTGAGTCAATTGACAAATTATTGATGAAAGTGACTTTAAAACAACAATTTGAAGCTTGAACACGACACGAGGAAGTTAATGCAAGATTTCCAGCAAGATCTATATGCCAGAACAGATTTTAAAACAAAAACTAGACTCAAACAAGACAATGCAGATCGGTCAACTACAACTTTGATACTGTTGGAGTTTTCACAAGATGCGACCAAGCTATTTATCATCGAAATAATATGTATTGGCCATGAAAATAAACACAAATCAGAATACATATAAACAACACGTTAAATCTGAGATTAAGGTCACTTTTGCATGCACCCGAGCTCACAATGAATGTATCATAGCTCATATGATGTACAACCACTGATCATATAATCCAGAATCTCAGAAAAAAAAATCAAATACATCTTTGAACACAAAATTTATGACATTATAAGCAATTAACCGTAACTGTAAACAAAGGTTCCTCCTGGGTCAAATATCCATCTGCAATAAGCATCAAACATATCTCTAATTAGTTTTCTTTGACCAAATAAGATATATAAAAGAATATGTGTAGAAGAAGGTTTCCTAATTTTGAAATTTTTAATTTTTATATAACAAAGAAACCTTTCTTCATTTGAAATTTTATTTGTATCTTGAGTTATTGGTAACCATAAAGGTAACCATAACCCAAGTTGTGACTTTGCATGTGTTGAAAGTGATAACATCTTTAAAGATTGAGTGGCAAATTCTTTGAAAGAAAAGTGAAATTTTGGAATTTCAAATATAAATGGAGAAAAGTGGGAGGATAGAAAACCTCCCCTTAAGAATCTAACTTCTAGGGTAGGAGGAGATGTTGCCCTTAGTTGCTTTTTCTTTTCTTCCATTTCTATTCTTTCAACTTCTTCCTTTTCTCTTCTTTGTGCTTCTTTTCTCTCTTTCTCTCTTCTTTTCTCTTCTTCTCTTCTTTCTCTTTCTTTCTCGTCTCTTCTCTCTCTTTCTTCCTCTTTTCTTTTTTCTCTTTATTCCTCTTCTCTTCTATTTCGTTCTTCCTCTTCTCTTCTTTCTTTTTCTTTTTCTCTTTTCTCTCTTACTTCTTGCTTTTGTTTTTCTCTTTTTAATCTCTCAATTCTATATTTGCTTGTCTCTTTCCATAGCCTCTTAAGTTTTTCTAGAAACTCACTTTCCGTACGAGAGAACCCACTTAAATTTTGAATGAATGACTCACCTTCTCTAATAAGCTCTCTCATAAGTTCTAAGTTTCTTTCAATTTCTCGAGGCACAAACTTTCTTCTCATACAAGCTTTCAATTCATTCCAATCATGAATGGGATATTTTCTACCTATCTTAACATGATATTGTCTATCATCACACTACTCTCTTGCATGCTTTTCAAAACTAGAAGTGTAGAGACTAAGAATATAAGATTTATTATCTCTAGAATAGAAGGATTCAGATTTACTTTTTCTAACCATGAATGAATGCATGTCATCAATTTCCTTTTCCCAAGCTAGGTATGTTAATGCACCCATATCATCACCAAAGAATGGAATATTTTCACTAGCTTGTTTATACAAATCATCTTCAATCCTATCAAATTCATAAAATAAACAAGACTTCCTTCTAGCTTTATCATGTTCTCTTTTAATGTCTTTGTAACTAAGTGGCTTATCAAAATTAAAATTTCTAGAAGACTTATATGAATAACAAGACATCTTTGTTTCTAAAAGTTTTTTTCTAGTGTAAAAGATATACAAGATTCACAGTTAGATAAGTCCCAGGTAAGAGAGGTGAGTCATGAAGACTACTTAATTACCAAGTCTTACCTTGCCAGAAATGTCTTAGGTTACTACTAGTTACCCTTTAAACTAAAATCACCTTTAAAATCAAAGGACACAACTCACACACAATCATTAACAATCAAAGACATTTAAAAGACTAGACTCCTAAATGCGGACACCTATTGTGACAAGACTTAGAGTTTAATCTCTTGTAGCCTAAATCACTCCTAAACACGTAAAATAAGAAATTCAAACACAAACACCAATCAAACAAGAAAAGGTGCCAATAATTGAAAGAGCACCAAGGACTCTTCCACAACACTTGGACTTTGAATGGCCTTTTACAATGAAATTAAAAGAAAGCTAACACAAAAACCTATTACACATAAAAATGAAGAAAACAATTACAAAAGATTCAAACAGCTGCCACGGTCTGGTCCAAACAGTTCATTACTGCATGTTTTTTTTCTTCAAAGCCTTTATACACACTTAGACTTATTGCTTCTGGACAACTTTGGGCTCTCCTAGCTCTTGGGTTCAAATCTTTCTTGGGCTTGTACACTTGATGCAGAGAAAGGTTCCTATTGACTGTCCATTACAATGTGTTGCACAGAGAAACCTGCACAAATATTCAGACCAACATCAACAATTCACACATTACAAGTAATTACAAACCATGACAAGAACAATTTAATCAAAGCAGAAGCCATTTAAGGTAAAAGAAACTCCCTTCAGTTCAAAGCTTCCACATGAAGTTCTTAGGTTGCTGTTTTCTCAGTAAACATCTGCTCAAACTAAACTCTCAAACATCAGCTCTGCACACATAAATCTCAACAAAATCCAGCAAGTGCAAATGGACAGTGAACTAAATTCAGATTGGATGTAATTCAATGCAGAAACTAACCACCTAATTAATTCAACCGCCAAGTTAAAACTAGAATTTAGGTGCTTTAATCACTTCCTAAAACTAGAGGCTTCATTGGCAATTAAAAACAAATTGATGCACAATTGATTATGACAAGAACAGCCTTTTCAGAAAAATCAGTGAATTACACTGGCAGAAACAATGGACCAAACTAGTCAAGAACGATGTCCTAAACTAATTCAGAAATCAGTGAACCATGCTAATCAAATAAATGGACAAAGAGCAATGTGAGGCAAATCAGAAATTGGCAGTTCTAAAACAGTGTTGTTGCACTTCCAGAAATGCTCATAAAACAATCATCACATTATTTGCAAATCCTATGCATCTACAAAGTTCCCATAGGTCTTATCAAATCAGAATCAGCATTCAACATGCCCAATTAAACCATGAAATCAACAATTCACTTTCAAAACAGTGATTATATCAATGAATTCAGCAAGCAATGTTTTAACTAAAATGAATGCAATGACAGTTTAAAGATTCACAAGCACAAATAGCATCACTAGGAAATCAATAATCAATTAAAACAACAATGATTGCAGTTGCAGTTGCAGTTGAAACAAATCACAACTGCTCCAATATAATTACTCCAATTTCTTTTCTAAGCTAACAGCACTGAGGTTTCTCTTTAAAAATTTAAAGCACTCAAATGAAAGGTTTAAAAGAGAAATTTTCAGTTTAGACCAGAGAATCCTATGGATCACCACCACCTAATATGCTACCATTCACACTTATCTTCTTTCAAATCCCAAAAACCAGAATGGAATCAAATTTCTCAATTCAGGAAAATGGTTAGGTTAAGGCAAAGTGATGGACAAATAGGACAACCACTCAAACAACAGAGCAGACTCTAACCAAGGAAACTCTAGACCAGATGAAATAAGCAATTAAAAGCTTCAATTAAAGATTGGCAGAATAGATTTCACATGCATTGCAGACAAAACTAGATAACCAACAAAGACAAGCAAGAAAACAAAGCTATGAGCGGTACTTGCGGCTTCTCTTCTTTTGCACTTTTTGAGTTCTTTTCTGATTCCATCTCTACCCTTCTTCACTTCTTTCACCAAATTCACCTTAAAACCTGCATAAAACACTGAAATCAAGCATAAACCTGTCCAACTCTCTTATTTCCAAAAATATGAACAAAAGCATGATTCCAAGCTAGTTTCTGAGTGTTAAAGGTTGCTTTTGATATCAATTTTAAGCATGAAAATAACAATTTTTCAACTGTTATCAGGAAGCAAACCACTATTTCGTTATTTTTTTATTTTAAGTTGAACGTCAGATATTTCTTAAGTTAACGTTATCTGATTCTAAGGTCATTGTTTTACGTCGATGTTGGCCTTATTTCACGTTAATAAATTTTAGATTACGTCGATATGTTTCTTGTTTGACGTTAATACATTTTAGACGGTGCACTATTTGAGTAATTGATGTGGAGCGAATCAATTTATTTACGAAAATGCCACCGGTCATTTTTAACGTTGCATATTTAGTGCTACGACGTTGAACGCGAGACATTATACGCTGGTTTTGCACTAGTGAAACCCTAGAATGTAAAATGTATGTGATGAGAGGGTCGCACCTCCCACAAAAGTTGTGCATAAAAGAATGCAGTATAGACTAGGAAGTGACTCCTAGGTCGTCTCTCAAGGACCAAATTAGGTTCAGTCTCAGATCACACACGGAAAAAGGGGGGTTTGAAAGTGTTTTTGTGATTTTAAATGAACTAAATTAAAACTTGAAATTAAATACGACTAAACATAATTTAAAACAGTGAAACGAATTAACAAAGCGTGAAGACCGAACGGTCCTACAGAGAGACAAAACGGTTTTAACATTGTGACCGAACGATCTCTAAACCAAAAGTAGAAACTGAAATGCAGGAAAGAAAGGCTCGAAACTGAACGATAAAAGTAAAACTGAACCGTACAAACTAAAGCCGAACAAAGTAAAAAACATAGTGAACGAAAACAGTAAACTGAACAATATACTAGATAAATACCCAAACACAATTAAAACTATTAAAATGCAACACTTAAACTAGAACCTCAATTGCACATAATGCAACAGTAAAATGAAATTTTACTCTCAACGCGAATCCAATTAAATGCAATACCAGAATGAGTAAACACCTAAGTCGGAAAGATCAGAGGGAATATAGTTTTAAATGCACGGGAGTTGAAATAAAAGCATCAACATCTGTAAAAAAAAATGAAATGCACGGTTGGAAATGAAGCAAAGAAAACAATGCTCAAGGCAATTTAATATATAGAATATAAAATGCATCTTTCCAGCTCAAATTCCGTGCACCACTCCACTTCTTGAATCAGCGTGTTGCTGGAAAAAAAAAACTGAGACGTGACACCACTGCCTTCTCCAGCTCCTGCTTCATTCAACCCTTTTCCTAGGTCTTAAACAACACTTTTAAATCAAATGCATGCAGTAATTAACTTCCCAATCGGTGCAGACTTAAAACTAACAGAGAAAAATAAACTCCTTGGACATAACCCCTCATGGACGTGTGCTGGAATAAAATAACTTCAATACAAATTGCTGAATCAAAGCTTCATTCAATGATAACTTCCAGAAATAAAACGTTCCAACCATTCACAAAATTCAAACGAACAGAAAATATGTTTTCTTCTTCACTCCCCCATTCTCTGTAAAAACAGCGTTCAAGAGCCAAAACAAAAATGAGTGTGGCAAGTGGCGGCTCCTACGCACGCCCCCTACCCCCCTCTCACTACCCTACTGGAACTCCCCCTGCTGGGCTTGCTGCTGGATTCCCGTTTTTCTCACCGTCACACCACTTTCATGCTAGCTGGAAAATGTGCTTCTCGTGCAAGTGCTGGACTCCTTTCCAGCTCCACGTGCTCTCATTTTTCTGGATGCCACCTCCAAAGTGCTTCCCATTAATTGCGTGAAAGCAGGCCCTCCATGTGCGTGCAGCTGCTACTGGACCGTGGGTTTCTCTCTGCTGGGAAATGAAGAAATGTGGCTGCAGCTGGGAAATGATGTCCGTGTGAAGGCTGGACTGCTGCACCTCTATTCTCTCCAAGCACACACCTAAAGCCCATCATCATTCCTCATTCTCGGTTGGCAGTTGGAAGCCTTTCTCCAAGCTGTTGGATCTCCAAATGGAAGTCACTTCCTCTGCTGGATTCAACCCCCCCGTGGACCAGCTGCTGCACCTCCTAATTAATATCTTCCCATTCACGTGCTTTTTCTTTGCTGGACACTCCAATTCAATTTGTCCATGGGCCCCGCTGTTGCTTTGCTTCCAGAATCAGGCCGTGACACTCCATAGTTGCTGGATGCCACCCCCTCTTGCTTACTGGACCGTGGATCCAAGTGTGGGCCTGTTGTACCAATTCAAAGCTGCTGGCTTGGAGCTCTCCATCAACGTGCATCTGCTTGCTGCTGGACTTGAGTTTGCTGGACCAGGCCATGATCGTGTGCACCTCTCCAAATGTTCTCTGTGAATATGTTTCTATTTTCTAAGTGGTGGATGGGTTACTTCTTTTCCATGTGGGTCGTCCACTGCACTCTTCCTTCTTTACATGAGTTGGAGCCAAAACATAGAGAAAACCGTGAGCTTCCTTCCTCTCAAGGTGGCTGCTGCACCTTCATTCGCTGTTGGTCCGCCTCCGTGTGCTCACCAAAAAGACAGTGAGGAGGTCTTCTCGGTGGTGGCTGCTCCAGCTCCATATATGTCGAGACACCACTCTCCTCAACGTGTGCATCTTCTCTTCAAGCTTCTGGATGCCTTGCTGCTGTAACCGAGAAGATCTGTTGTACTGGACGTGGATGCTTCCTCTCCTCATTCCCGTGAATTTTTACTTACTCCGTGCAGCCCACCATTTCTCTGGACCATGTGCTTATTTCTGCTTCCAGCCGTGGGCTCCTTCTTTGCTGGACGCACCCCTTGACCGTGAAGAATGAGCGTGGACGTGTGCTGGACCGCTGCCCTCCAAAGTTGCTGTGTGCACCGCCTAAGATGAAGAACGTGCTGGACCATGAACGTGGCAGCTGCTGGGCCACTTCTGTGCTTTCATTTTTTTCTCCATGCCACCTCCAAAGTTCAAGTATTCCAGCTGCTCATGGACGTGGCAGCACTTCACATTTAAATTGCTCGGCTGGACCATGTGCTGGATGCACCCCCAAAATTGAAATCCACACCTCCTCTCTCATTTAGCCTCTAAATGTCCCAAATTGTATTTCCAAAATTTTCCTTACAATTAATAATGCAAATAATTAGCTCAAATCATTCAAATTAATTAAAATAAGAATTTCTGATCAAATTAAGCACAAATAGGAAAAATGGGAAAATACCGGACATTTAAGCACAATTCCCCGATTAATTCTAGTACAATAAACTAAGTGAAGTGAATAAAATATTGACTCATCAGTATGTACTTACTTAGGTGGAGATGCTTAAAGCGTGAAGAATGCTCAATGAATTTGAAGAAATTAACCCCTAAAAGCAGTGCTCTCACAAAACCCCAAACTTGAATGGAGAATTGGTGTAAAAATGGGTGGAGAAAGGGTTTTTGTGAAAAAGGATGAAGGTAAAAGTGGAGAAAATTCTTTGGAGAGTGCTTGGGAAGAATGGAGGCTGAAAGTGGCTGGTTAGACACGCCCTAGGGTTAGGGAAATGCCTAATGGGCCAATCAATGTAATCAATGAATATGGTGAACTAAACTCTTGTTGTTGTTGGGGAATCAATGTAATCTTTTGCAGCTCTCATATATGGAATTTTGTATTTAAACATCATATCTTTGATACATGCTTTCTTTCATCATTAGTTAGGGTTTTTGCTCTTTGCTCAAAGCATGCATTGTTTAACTTATTCGATGTCATGATTATTGGTTTTATTGATATGGACACATACGGTAAAATCTAGATCCGGGGAAATTCTCCCAAAAGCAATATCGCCTAGACATAGGGATATGAGGGTTGGTTGCCTTTAAGCTTCTGTGCTTTGGAATTAATTATTAGGGATGCTAGGAATTGTATGAACTCATAATTAAGGATAGGCTTTCTTCGCCGAGACATCGGGTTTAAGGTAATTTAGAAAGTGACATTAACATTGATGAATAGAATGATGAATTCCTAAAATATATGAGAGTGGATAAGATGAAATTGATTACCGCAACAACATACTCATCCATATAATTCGTTCAGTGTTTGTGTT
Organism: Vigna umbellata; assembly: GCF_029865625.1. Lineage (NCBI taxonomy): Eukaryota > Viridiplantae > Streptophyta > Magnoliopsida > Fabales > Fabaceae > Vigna > Vigna umbellata. Next base: position 37,297,470 of record NC_142165.1, on the reverse strand, counting down.
CTTCTTTCCCATTGATCATCACATGCATACATGTTTACTTTTTGTCTTTTGCATTTGAAACTAATAACAATTTGTTCACAAGTCTTAAATAATCAAGAAATCATATAACTAACTAGGCCGTGAGTCTTTTGGGAGAATGATACTTGGTCTTACCGAGTTTATTACTTGATACCATTCGGTCACACTTGTCGAGGGGTAAACAAGTTTTTGGCACCATTTTTCGGTGTTCATAAATTTGTCATCAGAAAGCAGGGATGAAGTGCTAAGGAGATGGAGCTCAAAAAGGCCTAGAAAAGCACCAAAAGAGAGGGATGCTCAATGGCTTGAGCGCCGAAGAGTGTCGTTCACCGCCCGAGCACCCTTTTTGGGCGCTTGAGCAGCAGATGCACGAACCTTTGACATCATCTTTGAGGCTTGGGCGCAGAAGACCATCGTTCACTACACGAGTGGTCCTTTTCGGGCAATTGAGTGTCGAAAGCTCGAAGCTTGGGCGTCCTGTGCAAGGCTTGAGCGTGAAGAACCACCACTCGCCACTCGGGCGCCCTAAGTGGGGCGCTTGAGTGCTACTAACATGGGCCTGGGCTTTGTTTCTATTTTGTCTTCGCTCTAGTTAAAGGAACCAAGCGTCCTAGGTTTTGCATCTCTGGCTGAAGCAGCACAACAACACTCTCTTCCACTCTCTCAAGGCGGATTTCGATGCGAAAGCTTCCATCCTCTACTTTTAGGGTTGTGCTATCTCATGCTTTTCCATTACTCATCTAGTTTCATCATGTTTATGGTGAACTAAACTCTATTTGTTGTTTGGGGATGATGTAACCTTGTGAACTCTCATGTATTTGAATTGATTCTTAATAACACATGTTTTTTCATTAATTGTTAGAAATTGCATGAACTGGTGATTAAGGTCAGGCTTATTCACCAAGGGATCGGGTTTAGGTGATTTAGTGAGTGACGTTAACATTAATGCATAAAGAAGAATTCTTACATACGTGAAAGGGAACTTGGTGAAATCTAACCCCAACAATATACTCATCTCATATTAAACAACATTCGTTTATCACTGTGCTATTCTGCTATTGATCAAATTGCATTCATATTTAATTTTTTGCCTTTGCATCTGAAACCAATGATCTCGTTTTCTTTAAGTCTTAATTAATCGAGTTATCACACGACTGTCTAGTGCCGAGAGTCCTTTGGGATACAATACTTTCTCTTACCATTTTATATTACTTGTTTGATTCGGTACACATGTCAATTCATGAACAAGTTTTTGGCGCCGTTCAGGGATAAAAAATGTTGTTAACAAGTTTTTGGCGTTGTTGTCGGGGATCAAAAATGTTGTTAACAAGTTTTTGTGTCGTTTGTTTTTGTTTTTGTGCTAACAGTGTTTTCTAGGGTTTTGTGTCTAATACTTGCACGATGCAATTCGGACAAGGTTAACTATATGGACACTCAATTCCACCAAGGTAATTTCAACCACTGGTGGAAACCACACCTAAACATGGGTCAAAGTCAATTTGGGCAAGCTGCCCAACAATTTGATAGGCTGCCACAACAACAATGACAGCAACAACCCTTTCTTTCAGAACAAATGGCTAAGATGGATGACACACTTCAACAGTTAATGCAAATGTCTGATTCTGATCATGAAAGCACTCAAGCAGCATTCAAAAGGATAGAGATGTAGCTTGGTCACATACTTCAGAAGCTGGATGATTTTGGGGGCAATATGGAAGTTAACCCTAGGGAGGAATGTCAAGCTATTATCACTAGAAGTGACAAAGTTTTAGATGAGAGAAAAATAGAAAGAAAAGAAGAAAGCTTGAGTGAAAAAGAGAAAGATGTAAAGGAAGAGGAAGAAAGAGAAGAGAGAAAAAGTGAGGTTGAGAGAAAAGAAAAGGGGAAGAATGTGGAAGAAAGGAGAAAAGAAACAGAAGAGGTTGAGAGAGAAAAGAAAAAAATTAAGAAAAATCTTCTATACCTAAGGAGTGTTCCAAGGAGAAAAAAGAGAGGGAAGAAAAGAAAAAGAGAGAGAATGCGGATGAGAGAAAAAAAAGAAAGAATTATATGAAAAACCTCTTCCTCACCCAAAGAAGTATCATAGGAAGGAGAAGGAAAAACAGTTTGAGCATTTTATGGAAATCTTTAAGAAATTGGAGATTAAAATTCCTAGGATTGGGACATTGCAACAGGTTCCTGGTTATAATAAATTCCTGAAAAAATTTAACAAAAAGAAAAAAAATCCATAAAAGGGCACAATTGAGGAATAGGGCAATTGTAGTGGGTCAAGCTAGTGACGTTAAAGAAGCACTTGCTGATAGGCAACCCAATTTCTGATTTTGTTTTTTTTAAGGATTTTGTTTTGCAGTAATCACAACATCTGTTGATGGATACTGGACAACATCTACTAAGAGGATTCAGATAACATCATCTACTGATGGATGCTGCTATGATGAATGATAGCCCATTTTTCTGAACTTTTCTTTTTAGTTGATTTAATTGTGTGGTTTTGATTTTTTTTTCTTCGTGTATTTGAGTTTTTTTTAGTTTAAATGCTACTTTTGATGGTAGTAATGATAGCATCTACTGATGGATGCTTCTATAACATCTACTGATGGATGCTTCTATAACATCTACTGATGGATGTTGCTATGATGAGGATGATGAATGACACCATCTACTAATGGATGTTGTTATGGAAGAGGTGATAACAGTTGAAAAACTGTTATTTTCATGCTTGAAATTGATACTACAAGCAACCTTTAACACTTAGAAACTAGCTTGAAATCATGCTTTTATTCATATTTTCATAAATAAGAGAGCTGGACAAGTTTATGCTTGATTTCAGTGTTTTTGTGCAGGTTTTAAGGTGAATTTAATGAAAGAAGTGAAGAAGGAGAGAGATGAAATCAGAAAAGACATCAAAAAGTGCAAAAGGAGAAGCCGAAGTCACCGCCCAGCGGCAGTTTACCGCTGAGCGGCACTCAGGAAGTCACGGGAGGTCCGCTGAGGGGCAAAATGGCCGCTGAGGGGAAGAAACGTCTCACGCACTTACCGCTGAGCGGTACTTTACCGCTGAGCGGCACTTTTATGGGCTTGGACCTAATTTTCTGTAATTTACGAATAATATAGAAGCTTTAGGGTTTCCTAGGGTTAGGTATCTCTGGCTGGAACGAAGCAAACACTCTCTCTTCCACCCCTTTGAAGGAGGATCTTGGATGCTGAGGCTTCCTCTTCACCTTTTGAGGGTTTTATCTTTCATTCTTTCATTGTTATCCATCTAGGTTCACCATGAATATGGTGAACTAAACTCTGTATGTTTCTTGGGGAATCAATGTAATCTTTTGAAGCTCTCATATATGGAATTTGTTTTTACATCTTTTATTTAAGATCTATGTGTTCTTTCATTATTAGTTAGGGTTTTTCCTCTTTGCGTAATGCTTGCATTGTTTAACTCATTCGATGCATGATTATTGGTTTTGTCGATACGGGCGCGTACGGGGAAGTCTAGATCCGGGGAATTTCTCCCAATATCATATTGGTTGTCGTTAAGCTTCTGCACTTATGAACTAATCATTAGGAATGCTAGGAATTGTATGAACTCGTGATTAGTGAGAAGCCTTCTTGAAAGGTACTTTAGAGAGTGGCATTAACAATGATGATTTGAATGTTGAATTCCTAAAATATATGAGAGTGGATAAGATGAAATTGACCCCCAACAACATATTCATACAAATATTTCATTGAAAGTGTTTATCTTTTGTTTTTGCCATTGATCAAAACTTCATGCATACATATTTAATTTTCGTCTTCTGCATATAAAATCCAAATATTTCGTCTTTAAGTCTTAGCTAATCAATAAACCACACAACTAAACTAGGCCGTGAGTCCTTTGGGAAGAACGATACTTGGTCTTACCAAGTTTATTACTTGAACGATTCGGTCATACTTGCCGATTGAAAAACAAGTTTGTGACATCATATTTTGGTGTTCATATATTTGTCCATCAGGTTATTGAATGAATAAAGTGTGGCAACATAACCAAGGTGAGAGGAGTTAAAAAAACATGATCAAGGAGAGGATACATTTTCTTTATATTGATTAAAGGTAGTGTTAAAGAAATCTGACATGGTGGTTCAAAAACAAAGATATACTCTACATGTTGACCACGAGCTCTATAATGGGCTCAATTTAATGTACACTTTCATGGGTCTCTATCCACAAATATTCAAGATAAAGAACAAAAAAGATATAGAAATCTCATTCGTCAAGATTTAATGGAGATAAAATTACTACAAGTGATGAAAATCCATACCTTTGCATGTACACGTCTTTCTTCTGCAAACTCATGTAATTAACTGTCATCTGTTACAATTTTGGACAGTATAATCAAAGTGTCCATGTCTTGGTGAATAATACATACAAATGATAAAATAAACATGAAACAAATATTTTAGTTACTCCAACATAAAAGTATTTATGCTCTAAAAGAATTCCATCTAACAAATAAATAACAAATTAATATCTTCTAAATGACAATTATATCTTCTACAATGATATTAAGGCATCGATTACTAGGTTCAAGACCTGTAACACAAAGTGTATAAGAAGTTGAAATTGGACTTGGGATTTTAAACCATACACGCTTTATTATAACTTTATCCATTTCACTAGAATTGGCTTTAGTAATATATCAGGAAGAAATGAAGCTTAGTCGTGACTTAAAGATGTTCATAAATAGGAACATGGGGTGGTATAGAACATCTTTAGACAACAATAAATGTCCAAAATCAGAACCACATTATATATAGCAATTAGTCACGGGAAATGAAAGAGGAAAAATTGGATTCAAACACAGATTAAATAATTCCAACTGCCTCAACTATGAAACCAACATTGATGAAGTTGTAGAGTTTCTTGTTAATTGGGATAGTTGCAATATATACCATAAAAAGTTGTTAAGATTAATCTTATCTCATTCAATTTTAACTAATTAGATGGATTTTATTTGACTAGCTTACCTTTTGTGAAATGAAGGATGACTATCCTTAAGAATCTCTATCGGGATGTTATCCCTAACTTTAGTAAGTATACCCTCGACACCGCAATTCCTCCTTCATAAATTTTGAATATATCTTCAAAACTGTCAAACTCATTAGGGTGCTGTTAAATAAAGATTCCAACTCCGAGTTAGTAATAGAGTGTATTAGAGGAGAACAACTCAACACCAAATCGAATCATTACCTTGAGATAATGGAGAAGCTAAGCCTCTTCGAGAAAGGCTCCTACCATATCTTTGCCATCGTCGATGTGCTCCTCGCAGTAAGTGTCCAGATTTGGAGCCCTATGCAGCGGTTTTCGTGATACCCCTCGTGAAATTAGTTAGGGTTTTCACGATACCCATCTAATGAGAGCTTTGTCACGTAGCGGCAACAGTACGAACTTTCACGAGCAACCTACATCGAGTTCGTCAATGAGCGGACCAAACTAGAGGAGGCTGATGGACAAATTTGTAAGCACCAAAATATGATGTCACAAACTTGTTTCACAATCGGCAAGTATGACCGAATCGTTTCAAGTAATAAACTTGGTAAGACCAAGTATCGTTCTCCCAAAGGACTCACGGCCTAGTTTAGTTATGTGAATTGTTGATTAGCTAAGACTTAAGAACACAATAATTGAAGTTTAATATGCAAAGACGAAAATTAAATATGTATGCATGAATTGATCAATGGCAAAGACAAAAGATAAACACTTTCAATGGAATATATGAATGAATATGTTGTTGGGGGTCAATTTCATCTCATCCACTCTCATATATTTTAGGAATTCAACATTCAAATCATCATTGTTAATGCCACTCTCTAATGTACCATTCTAGATGGCTTCTCCCTAATCAAATAGTTCATACAATTCCTAGCATTCCTAATGATTAGTTCATGAGTGCAGGAGCTTAAAGGCAACCAATATAATATTGTCAGTATAATATTGGGAGAAATTCCCCGGATCTAGATTTCCCCGTACGTGTCCGTATCAACAAAACCAATAATCATGCATTAGAATGAGTTAAACAATGCAAGCATTGAGCAAAGAGGAAAAACCCTAACTAATGATGAAAGAAAGCATATGTCTTAATTCAAAGATGTACTCAACAAATCCATATATGAGAGCTTCAAGAGATTACATTGATTCCCCAACAAACATACAAGGTTTAGTTCACCATAGTCATGGTGAATCTAGATGAATAACAATGAAAGAATGAAAGAATAAACCCTAAAAAGGTGAAGAGGAAGCCTCAGCATCCAAGATCCTCCTTCAAAGGGGTGGAAGAGAGAGTGTTTGCCTTGTTTCTGCCAAAGATCCCTAACTAAAGGACGTGCAAGCCCTTATATACTAATCTAGAGTTACAAAAGATTACAAAAGCCCAAGCCCAAAAAGTGCCGCTCAGCGCCATTTACCGCTCAGCAGTGGTTACGCGTCTTCTTTCTTCCCCTCAGCGGCCATTTGCCCCTCAGCGGTTCCAACGCCACCTCTTGAGTGCCGCTCAGCGGTAGTTTGCCGCTGAGCGGTGCCTTCGACTTCTCCTTTTTGCACTCTTTCTTGTCTTTTCTAATGTCCTCTCTCTTATTCTTCACTTCTTTCACCAAATTCACCTCAAAACCTGCACAAAAACACTTAAATCAAGCATAAACCTGTCCAGCTCTCTTATTTCTGAAAATATAAACAAAATGCATGATTTCAAGCTAGTTTCTAAGTCTAAAGGTTGCTTTTAGTATCACTTTTAAGCATGAAAATAACAGTTTTTCAACTGTTATCACAACCCCAAACTTAGAACTTTGCTTGTCCTCAAGCAAACAAAATGTAACTCCATCTCCAACCAATTCATATGATGGTTCACTCATTCAAAATCCTCTTTTCAAGATAAGTAATAACTTCACTCAAACTTATGACCAAGAGTTAATTCAAGATGTGCACATGCTTTAGTGTTCACAAAGTCATTTAAGTTCCAACAAATGCTATTTTTCATGAATGATCAATCAATTAAGCATGGATGTTCATGTGCTTATGGAATCTTTCCTCACTAGGTAAAGTGTTTCACTCAACACACAAGTGTATAAGAGGTAAAGTGTTTCACTCATTCACTCCACTATCACAATGTCACATGAATCAACTTTGCCTTTCATTTAACCACAATCAAATACATTCACAAGCATGCATCATCACAAGGACTTTTCAATGGCTTATAATGTGGCTGGGCTAACAAGAAAATTGGTTTTTCTGGATCACAAAATCCTTGAGTTAAGAGAATCATAACAACACAATCTTCTTATTCATTCCCAACTTTCTTTTGCCTTTGCTTTTGCATTTGCATTGAGCTTTGCTTCTTTTTCTTTTCTTTTCTTTGCATATTCTTACTTTTTAGCTCTTAGCTCAATGTTTTTTCCTTTTTCATGTTTCCCCAATAACCCCAAACTTGAACATTTAACAATACCACACAAGATCTTCTACTTAACTCAAGGTAAAGATTTTCAATCAAGGGTGTTCAGTGTATATTTAAGGCTAAGGGTTCAACGGATAGAACACAACGTGTTCTCTTTTAGAAGGCTAACTTTATGAATTTGGCCAATAAAAAGGGTTTCAAAAACACGACCTTTGATCATATGATGCAAAACAAGCAATTGATTCAATCATAGAAAACCTGGGCAAAGTCATTCATGCTTTCAAAGTAATAGCATTCAACAATAACAACTCTGGAGCTCAAAACCTCACATATAAGCTCATTCACATTTGACATGCACATCCTGCTTAATTTCACAATCACAATCATGATATTATGCATTTGTTCACAAAGCTTGTGAATCACCTGTATAAGCATTTTAATGTGCACATCATCTCAACATCAATCAATCAATAAGCATCATCAAGCATTACTTATCACACAATCACAGTTAATAGCAAACCATCATAAGGAACCAGGTGTTCAATAGCAATCCCTGCATCAAACCCTAATCTAAAAACAAAAACAAATAAGTTCAGAAAACTTAAACCAAACAAAGCATAAGTCCTGCTCTAGTTATGATAGCATTCATCAGTAAATGCTATCTCAACTCTTCCTCAATCTGAGCTGTCCTCTGTATCCTCCTTCTTCTTGGATCTTATAGTCTTGATTCTTTTTGCCCGATGAGGAGGCCATCCCTGCATCAAACATAATTCACAAAACCAAAAGATACATTGTTAAGCATTAGTAAACCATAATGAAGAAATCAGCCCCTTCAATGGAAAACTAGTGAGCAAGTGAGTGGAAGAGAAATTTTCTTAAGAGGGAAGAGTAAAAAGATGTGGAAAACCTAAGAGAAGGTATGTGGGAGTGTTTGTGCAGAGAAGAGCTTGAAAGACTGAGAAATTACGCAGCTTAGGGTTTAAAAATACCCTAATGGGCTCGGGTTCCGCTAAGGGGAACTAAAGCCCATCTGCGAGAGTACCGCTCAGCGGTAATTGCCGCTCAGCGGCACTTTCGTGATGTGCCCTTCTCCTTCTTTTCATTACCTGCGTGCCTTCCCTACATGTGCCTCATAGGTTCCCTGCAATTCATTGTTAAAGATGCTTATGCAAATCCTAACTAAAAATAAACAAACAGAAACAATCAATCAACTGGGTTGCCTCCCAGGTAGCGCTTGTTTAACGTCACGAGCCTGACCCAAATTCCACCAACACCCATCAGTAGGTGTTTCAAACTTACCAGCACCCATCAGTAGGTGCAAAATCTTCTCACCAACACCCATCAGTAGGTTTTACAAACTTAGTATCCTTCAGTAGATACTTAACCACCTAGCATCCTTCAGTAGATGCTAAATCCAACAAAAAAAAAATAATTACAGAATAATATTCACAAATTATAAATTACAAAACCAAATCAAAAGTTTGTAAATCCACTGGGTTGCCTCCCAGCAAGCGCTTCTTTAACGTCACTAGCTTGACCCTGTTAAAGCTCACATTCCATCTTCTTTATAATTGATGTAGTCCTTCCACCAACCTTTCAACTGCTTCCTTTGGACTGTTTTGAACTCTCTAGAATATGGAGACTCTATCTCTATCATCTCCTTCTCTTTAAAGCCTTTAATAACCCACAACTTGTTCTTGAGTCTTACAGGTGTGCCAAGTTGGAGTCTTAATTTTTTCCAGTCTCTAGGAACTTCTTCTCCTTTTCCAATCTCTTCTACCTTGGGTGCCTGAAAATACAAACAATGGTTATCAAAAACCTTAAGATTTTTATTTTTACCTCTCGTTATGGGTGCATCTCGAAATGCAGCTTTATAACTGGCTTCTTCCTCCTTTGCTTGTATCTCATCTTTGAACACATCCACCACCACTCTCTCCTCTCTGTCTTGGAGAACCACTATACCTTCATTCACATCAATGATAGCCCTGGCCGTTTTCATAAACGGTCTTCCAAGTATGATAGGTATCTTCTCGGTCTCCATCTTCATCACCACAAAGTCTGCCAAGAACTGAAGTTTGCCAACACAAACTATAATGTCCTCTACAATTCCACTTGACTCCTTTGAAGATCCATCGGCCATTACTATTCTAACCTTTGCAGGTTTCATTTTAACCTTGCCAATTTGCTCCAGTAAAGAATAAGGCATCAAGTTAACACTTGAACCTAAATCAAGGAGAGCTTTCTTTACCTTTTTCTTCCCTATAGAACAAGGGATAGAAAAGCTGCCTGGATCAGATGCTTTAGGAGGGAATGGCTCTTTTTTAACAGCTATACACTTCTTTGCTTCCTCATCTCTACGTCTTTTCTTTGTAGAGATGTTCTCATCAGATTTTGTGTAAACTGTGATTTTCTGTAGAATCTGCTCCCAAGGTGCTTCATTATCCAACATATTAAATAATTCTGTGAAATCCATTTGTTTCTCCTGATTTATTAGAAAAGGAAAATTATTTTCACTCTCTATTTCTCTTCTTTCTTCTGTTTCTTCTTCTTCTTCCAACTCAATGATCTCTTCATTTACACTCTTGACCACTTTGCACTCTTCTCTGGGGTTAACCTCAGTATTAGCCCCAAAGTTTCTGTTGGGTCTTTCTTCCAATTGCTTGGTGATCTGACCCATCTGAATCTCCAGATTCTTTATAGCAGCTTCAGTGCTCTTTTGAGAAGATTCAGTTTTTTGGATGAATTGCTGAAGAGTTTCTTCCAACTTTGTTGATCTGTCATTAAGCATAGATAATTGTTGCCACAAAGTTGGTTGCTGCTGCTGCTTATTAAACTGATTAGCCTGCCCAGTTTGTCCTTGGCCAATGCTTGGATGTGGTTTCCAACCCTGATTATAATTCCCTTGACGGTATGGAAACTGATTAGCCATGAAGTTAACATCCTCCAAAGCCTCTACTGGAAAAGCACACTGGCCATTGATGTGATCACCTCCACATAGTTCGCACAACTGGGTTTGTACCTGTGCAGCAGATTTTAACTCTTTAGGTAGTGAAGCAAGAGTTTTGGTCAGAGTTTCCAGCTGTTGAGTTAGAATCTTATTCTGTGCTAGCAGAGCATCATGGGTTTGTAATTGAAGAACCCCTTTCTGTTGCATAGGGGCGCCTCTTTCATTGTGAAGCTCATTATCACTTGTAGCCATATTCTCAATAATTTCAGTTGCTTCCTCTGGAGTTTTCCATTTGATATTGCCTCCAGCTGAGGCATCCAACATCATCTTGGTTTGTGAACCAAGCCCTCCAAGGAAAGTTAGGACTACTTCTTGATCTTCAAAGCCATGCGTAGGAGTTTTACGTAACAAGCTTTTATACCTGTCCCATGCATGTCCCAGTGATTCCTCCATGCCCTGCTTGAATGAAGATATCTCTTGCTTTCCTTTAGTCACTTTAGATTGTGGGAAGTATTTGCTTAAAAACTTTGTAACCACTGCTTCCCACTCCGTGAAACTTTCTTCTGGAAAAGAGTTCAACCAAAGCTTAGCATTGCCTCCCAATGAGAAAGGAAACAAGCTAAGTTTGATAGCTTCGTCTGGCACCCCATTGATCTTGACCGTGTTGCAGATCTCATTAAATGTTGTAAGGTGCTCATATGGGCTTTCATGTGATAACCCAGTATATTGATTACTCTTTACCAGTTGAATTAATGCTGGTTTGACCTCCATGTTGGCTGCATTGACTCTAGGTCGAGCTATGCTATTGAAGTGCTGAGGTCCAGCAAGATTAGTGTAATCTGCAAGAGTTCTTCTAGCATTATTATTGTTCTCCATACTCCCTGTGCTGTGAACAGAACCTTGTGGTGATGATTGTAGGAGAGTTTCAGGAGAAGGGAAAAGTTCTCTGGACGTTCTGATTCTTCTCCTCCTTCTACTCTCGTCTAGTCCTTCAAGTAGTGGTTCTGTTGTTTTCTTACTTCTAGTTCGAATTGCCTTCTGCATGCACAAGAAAACAAAACCCTAGAAAAGATTTGTTAGCACAAAAAGATATAGAAGAAAATAAAGATTGAAAAGATATAAGAAGATAAAAGATTTAGAAGATAGAATCAAATAAAATATAATAAAACCTAATCTAAAAAATAAAATCTAATCTAAAAGATAAAATAAAATAAAATCTAACCTAACCTAAAAGATAGAATAAGAATAAAATAAAATCTAACCTAACCTAAAAGATAAAAATAAAATCTAATAAAATCTAACCTAAAAATAAAAAACAGAAAACAGAAAAACAGAAAACAGAAAAATAAAATAAAAATTCGAAAATAAAATAAAATCTAATCTAAAAAGATAAAAATCAAATCTAACCTAAAAGATAAAAATCAAATCTAAAAAAAAAAAATAAAAAAAAAAAAATAAAATCTAATAAAAACAGAAAAAATAAAAACAGAAATTCAAAATCAAAGTCAAAGGTAATCAATAATCACACAAATTAACCAGTTAAACCACGAGTCCCCGGCAACGGCGCCAAAAACTTGATGGACAAATTTGTAAGCACCAAAATATGATGTCACAAACTTGTTTCACAATCGGCAAGTATGACCGAATCGTTTCAAGTAATAAACTTGGTAAGACCAAGTATCGTTCTCCCAAAGGACTCACGGCCTAGTTTAGTTATGTGAATTGTTGATTAGCTAAGACTTAAGAACACAATAATTGAAGTTTAATATGCAAAGACGAAAATTAAATATGTATGCATGAATTGATCAATGGCAAAGACAAAAGATAAACACTTTCAATGGAATATATGAATGAATATGTTGTTGGGGGTCAATTTCATCTCATCCACTCTCATATATTTTAGGAATTCAACATTCAAATCATCATTGTTAATGCCACTCTCTAATGTACCATTCTAGATGGCTTCTCCCTAATCAAATAGTTCATACAATTCCTAGCATTCCTAATGATTAGTTCATGAGTGCAGGAGCTTAAAGGCAACCAATATAATATTGTCAGTATAATATTGGGAGAAATTCCCCGGATCTAGATTTCCCCGTACGTGTCCGTATCAACAAAACCAATAATCATGCATTAGAATGAGTTAAACAATGCAAGCATTGAGCAAAGAGGAAAAACCCTAACTAATGATGAAAGAAAGCATATGTCTTAATTCAAAGATGTACTCAACAAATCCATATATGAGAGCTTCAAGAGATTACATTGATTCCCCAACAAACATACAAGGTTTAGTTCACCATAGTCATGGTGAATCTAGATGAATAACAATGAAAGAATGAAAGAATAAACCCTAAAAAGGTGAAGAGGAAGCCTCAGCATCCAAGATCCTCCTTCAAAGGGGTGGAAGAGAGAGTGTTTGCCTTGTTTCTGCCAAAGATCCCTAACTAAAGGACGTGCAAGCCCTTATATACTAATCTAGAGTTACAAAAGATTACAAAAGCCCAAGCCCAAAAAGTGCCGCTCAGCGCCATTTACCGCTCAGCGGTGGTTACGCGTCTTCTTTCTTCCCCTCAGCGGCCATTTGCCCCTCAGCGGTTCCAACGCCACCTCTTGAGTGCCGCTCAGCGGTAGTTTGCCGCTGAGCGGTGCCTTCGACTTCTCCTTTTTGCACTCTTTCTTGTCTTTTCTAATGTCCTCTCTCTTATTCTTCACTTCTTTCACCAAATTCACCTCAAAACCTGCACAAAAACACTTAAATCAAGCATAAACCTGTCCAGCTCTCTTATTTCTGAAAATATAAACAAAATGCATGATTTCAAGCTAGTTTCTAAGTCTAAAGGTTGCTTTTAGTATCACTTTTAAGCATGAAAATAACAGTTTTTCAACTGTTATCAGAGGCGCGAGCAGTTAAGGTATTAATCTTCTCAAATTCCCTAAATTCATGAATCCCACTTTACTAAAGTTCTTATTAAGAAATCATAAGATAAAAAATAGAGAGAATGAACTGAGGTTGGTCGAATAATCAGCGTTTTCTTACAAAAAGCGCTCTCTAAGTGATGTATATTTGTGTTATAAAAGATAGCGTTTTTCTAAAAACGTGCTATCTGTTCATTTATTTTAAATTATAAATTAAAAAAATAATATTAATTATTTATAGACAGCGTTTTTCAAAAAAAGCAATATCTATTGTCAGAGGTATAGATAGCGTTTTTTTAAATAAGCGCTATCTATCATTTCGCATATTCATAGATAGCGCTTATTTAAAAAAACGCTATCTATTAAGCGCTATCTATCATCAATTTTGTAGTAGTTGCACAGAATACATGATGGCAATTGATTTAAAAGAAAAATTAATAATGGAAGAGTGCACAATAATTGGAAAAGGAGTAAAGAATTGGAAACCTTCCCTTTTAGGTTCCATGAGTTTTAGCAGAGTTGAATTTGCCATCCGTAGCAATTTCCCTTTTTCTCTAGTTTCCTCTGCTTTTTTCTTTTCTACTTCTCTTCTACTTCTCTTCTTTTGTCTTTCTTGTCTCTCTTCTTCCTTTCTCTCTTTTCTCTTCTTCTTCTCTTCTCTCTTCTTCTTCTCTTCTCTCTTCTTCTTTTCTCCCCCTTTCTTCTCTCTCTTCTCTTCGTCTTGTCTTATTTCCTCTTGTTGTCTCTCAACATCTCTTTGTAGTCTCTTAACCTTCAACTCTAGTTTCTTAGCTTTTAACTCCTTAAGCCTAATTTCAAATTCTAGTTCTCTAAGAAGGAACCCATTGTCCTTTAAGCTTTCAAGAAATGTTTTTCCTTCTTCAAAGTAATCTCTCAAGAATTTGAGGTTTTTCTTAATATGTGAAGGCACAAACTCCTTTCTCATGCAATAATAAAATGGTAAGACCAAGTATCGTTTCCCAAAGGACTCACTACCTAGACAGTTATGTGATTTGTTGATTAACTTAAACTTGTAAACGAAAATATTGTTGTTGAATTATGATAAATAAACATGAATGCAAAGTTTTGATCAATGGACTTGAATTGATCAAACTGCATTCATATTTAATTTTTTGTTTTTGCATTTGAAACCAATGATCTCGTTTTATTTAAAATTCATGGAAGCATGATTGATTTTGCCTAAATCTTTCTATTGAATCATTTGCTTACTTGTTACACATGATCAAGGCCATTTGTTCTTTTCCCATATAAGCCAATACTAAAATGTGAACCCAATAATGAACAATTTGTGTTCTATCCTTTTAACCTTGAGCCTAAATATGAAAAAATCGTTTTGAAATCCTTGCCTTGAGTTGAGTAGAGTATGGTAATGGAGAATGGTTCAAGTTTGGGATTGTGAGAAACCGGAAAGAATTTTGTGAAAATCTTTAAAGAGCATTGAGCAAAAGAAAAACAAAAGAGAAAAAAGAACGAAAAGAAAAGGTTAAGCTCAATGAAAGAAAAGTTGGGAATGAGTTGAAGATTGATTTCTCACATAAAAGGAGAAAGAGAGATTATTGCTAATGTAAATAATGAATTATGCACTCTCTTAACTCAAGGAATTTTGTTGTCTAGAAAAACCAATTTTCTTCTTAGCCTGAAAATGTTACAAGCCTAGAAAAAGTCCTTGTGATGATAACTTGCTTGTGAATGTGTTTGATGTGTTTAAATGAAAGAAAAAGTTGATTTATGTGACATTGTGATGGTAGAGTTTAAGAGTGTCACCTCACTATACACCTTTGAGTGAAACACTTTTGAGTTTTGAGTGAAACAGTCTTTGGTGAGGAATAGTTCCATATACATAGGGTAAAATTTTGTCTGCTTGTTGATCATTCATAAGATTGTGGCATCTATTGTGTATTTTTTGTTATGTGAGCACCGTAAATGAAACTTGATTGGCTATGACATCATCTATCTTGATCGATCTTACTATTATGGGCAGACATGAGTTATAAGACCCGGATAAAATAAAAATATATTATTTTTATTTTTATAATTTTTAATATTAAATATTTTATTATGGGAGGTTAGTGAATAATAATATTGTTTAGGAATTGTATGAAAATTTCTTGATATTGGTTTTTATTTTAATTTTAAAAATAAGTTGAAGAAAGAGTTGAATAAATAATGCGTGCACTAATATTTTCGAATGATGATGATGTTCTAATGATTAGTGTGCTTGTTATCTTCCTTGACAAGGGTTTGATCCTCTCTTGCTAGTCTCGCAGATTTTAAGCTTTGTTTTATTTGTTTTAATGGTAGAAGGGTGGGGTCGTGCTGGCCAACCTTTATGCGTGCAGGAGAGGAAAGAACGTTTTGTTTCTTATTTTCCTTATCATTTTCCCTTACGTCGACAAGGTTTTGGAGGGAGAGTATATTACTTTTGCATGGCACACTGAAAGCAGGGTTTGAGGGGTTTTTTTACTAAGCTCTTGCCACTTTCGTTCCAATCAGGAAAGTTTGAGTGATCAAACCCTTAGCTGTCTAAGAGCTCGCTTAGAAAACTTTTTGGGTGGAGTTAAAGATACCAAATTTTGTATTTAATAGCGGAGATCCTTGTAGAAAAGTATTGGAGGTTATGAAAGGAAACTTGGGGCAGGTTTTTAGTACCAAATCGGGGGAGGTTAATAACGGAGCTTTGGTTGGGCTTTTAGGGTAAGAAAAAGTGAGAATATATATATATATATATATATATATATATATATATATATATATATATATATATATATATATATATATATATATATATATATATATATATATATATATATTTATGTGTAGTACTAGGGTTGGAGGGGAGCGGCGGTGAGAAATAGAGAGAGAGAGTCCTTTCTAAACCTAGTTTCCATCTTGGAGAGATGAGTGAGTGTGAGAGATCGAAGGCTTAGATTCTTGCATAACCAAGGTAGCACAGTGGAGTTGCAGCCGCTGTCTCGAAGGAGTAAGACGTGTAGGAGGAATCCAGGTAAGGGGAGTAACCTAGAATTATTGTTGTGTGCAACAAATTGATATATGTGTGTGTGTCTGTGTGTGTCTGTGTGTGTCTGTGTGTGTGTGTCTGTGTGTGTCTGTGTCTGTGTGTGTGTGTCTGTGTGTCTGCGTGTGTGTGTGTCTGTGTGTCTGTGTGTGTGTCTGTGTGTGTGTATGTGTGTCTGTGTGTCTGTTTGCTTCGTTGGTTATTGGGTGGAATAGGTTTTATATTTGCCTGGGGTTTGGGTTCGAAGGGATGAACTTGGTTGCATGTGGATAACAAGAGATGTATTGGATGTGGTCTTAGAGTGTCGGAATGTGAGGTTCTGCAAAATATGTTGTGTGTAAGTGTGTAGGTAAAATGAACGAGAATGAGAAGAGAGTGGTTGAGTGTGTGGGAGGAAGATAGTAAAAGTATTTAGAATGGTGGTTTGGGTTGGTGCTGGGGCGTAAGAAAGAATGGAGCCAGTGAGGTTTAAATAAAAATGAAGCGGAAAAGGGGTTGAAATGTGAGCGTTGGGAGATTTAGGGAGAAAATAGGGGTTACTCGGTGAAAGATCAGTGAAGTTAGTGGACGTTGGAGTTGAAGGGAGAAGTAGATGTGTGGATAGTACCGGTGAGAGAGTAAAAGAAGGTTTGTGCTTGGGTGTACGTGTGGGTGATGCTGTTTTGGGTACGTGAGAAGTGAGGTTTTAGGTTGATGGCTATAAGTGATGTGGGTCCCAATTGGTCGGAAAGGAAGATGAAAGAATGTTTTAATTAGTCTTTGGAGTAGATGAGAGAATGAGGGATTTTGATAAAAGGGAAGGGGGCTTTGTTGGTGTTGCCTGGGAGTTACGTTGTGAAGCTTAAGTGAAGAGAAGGAGAAAAGCTTAAGTGAAGAGAAGGAGAAGTTAATTTAGAAGTTTAGGTGATCGAGTGGAGTTCTCTGCATGGGTTTTCTACGATGTATTGTGGATGAGTGTGAGAGAGAGTTTCACGTGATTGGAGGGCACAAGAGGAACTAATGGGAGAGGGCATTCTTGTGGTTAGAGAGGAAGGGATGTGGTACACTACAAGAAATTCAGGCATTACCGAAGGGTTTTTACAGACGGCCTTTTGCCCTTCGGTAAAATTGCGTTTCCGACGGTCACAAAGATGATTACCGAAGGCCATGGTGAAATGCATTCATTACCGAAGGTTTTTTTTCCGAAGGTCTTTGAGCCCTCGGTATTGGCTTTAGTGAATTAACTTACCGAAGGATATATGACCCTCGGTAAGGTGCTCGTGTAATTAACCCCAGCGGACTTGGTTTCCCTCTGCAAACTTTCATTTTTCGAGCCAAAATATTGCGTTTCTTTCTTCGAACCCTAACCAGCATTCCCCCTTTTTCGGAGACATCAAACCCTCACCAGCTTTCTCGTTTCTTCCAGCCATTATACCGTCACCAACATTGCCCAAATTTGGGAGGTTTTGTTGTCGGAGGTCGTCTCAGTCACCAACATTCCCCAACGTTCCGTGGTTGCAGGGGCTGCGTCACAAATTTGTTGTGGGTGCGTCAGGAGGGCTTCGTGGAGGAGGGCACAACGTGGAGGAGGGGCTTCGTGGTGCGTGGAAGAGGCAACAATCGAAGAAAACCCAGCTGCTGGACTTGTCTGGCGTCGATATGTAAGTCTCTTTACTCCTCATTTTTGCTATTTTTCATATTGTTTTCACTGTTATGCTTAAATTTTTAGCTTTGTCAATTTGTTTTGAACTTGTTCTAAACCATTTAACCATGGAAAATATTAGTTGGATGTCATATTTTAAAATTTTACTGTTCTTCCTATTTTTAGCTTTAATTATGCTCATATGTTGTCTGTAAATGGTAGACATTGAAATAGTAATTATGGTCATATGTTGTGTGTAAAACAAACACTTGAAATAGTAATTTCATTCCGCTAATAGGACCCTTGCACCCTAGCATACCTAAGTTGTTTCCTTGTTAGGTTCTTTGCTTTGACATCCATAAAGATACATTACCCTATTATACCAATTGGAAGATGAATTCACCTTCCATATTCGGATTTGAAGACGTTGTCTTTAGTGTAGTGTGTGCTTTCTTGCTGCCAAAGAGTGAAAGTGTTCTTCATATAATAGTAGGGTTGGGCACCCTGGACTTAAAAAGGGACCTAAAGTTCAAAAATGAAGTCAATTAACAAGGGAGAGGGAGAGGATTGAGGAGCAAGTTCTAGGGGTGGTGTGTGAGCTTTGTTAGCAAAGGGTAACAATGTTCTTTGACTTGGTCTGAACTGTTTTTTTATGGAGATGAAGGTTGTTGAGAGTAATTAGCTGATTAAATACAGAGACATAAATTATAATTAAGGTTATTTCTTTTTGTTTTCTCTATGAATGAAGTTATATAACATTAAAAAAAATCAGCAAAACATGAAAATAGCTACTTTCATATCAGCAAAGCATGAATTGACCAATGAGATTAAGTGGATGTTATATGCCTTGTCAATGTTTAAAAAACATCAGTGTTCCAGCCATCTTTGGTTCATTCTGTTGTATACTGCAAGTTTTACTTTAAATTCGTATAGCTTATGCTTGAGATCAATGGAGTAGGGAGTTGCTTCCATCCAATTTATGTTGTTTCCATCCATAAATAGGTTTCATTTTGAAAAAATACAAAGATTTGTTTGCTGGAGCGTGTAGGTTAAAAATTATGAATTCTTTCATCTAGAAATCCTGCATCAGTCTCTGCATCAAATCTTCTTTTTCTTTTCATCATTCCCATGTGCTCTGATGTCATCATTATATCCCTGTATTTTTCATTCAATGTGACTTAAAATAAAAAAATTACTACTGTCAATCATCTCTTTGTTGAATATATATTGTATTTCACAGTGCAAGCCTTAGTTTGTCATTTACCACTTCATATAAGCTTCCCCTGTGATCCAAAGCTACAAACTAAAATAGAGTCATCTGTGATACTTTTTTAATTACCATTTTCTTGTCCTTCTTCATTTTCACTTGGTCAAAGGCAAGAAGTTAAATTGAGACAGAGGGTTTCACACTCAGCTGCCAAAATTGATGGCTTTACTCTTTGAACTCTCATTGATGCCTTTACCCTTTCACACTCAGTGCATACATTCATTGATCCCTTTACTCTTTCAACCTTGTCTTTTACAAGTTATTTGAATGTGTATGATCCTAGCACCTTCGTATTACTCAACCATAGTTCAAGGTAACCTCAATAATCTTTAGCTGTCAATTAAGGCCAACTTGTATAGATCTCAAGCATTTTTGGTATTTTAATTGATTGAATGTTGATTATAGCATTTTGCTGTGAATATTTTCAGTAACATCCATCAAACATAAAAAATTTTCCAATTCTATTGATGCCACTAATTATTTAGAATTATATATATATATATATATATATATATATATATATATATATATATATATATATATATATATTTAAAAAAGCAGCTTTTTGAATACATGCCTGCAAGTGTTTTATTACCTTCCAATTTGATAAGAAGATGAACAAGTGGACTCATACTCCAGATTTCCATTTGTTGAAATGATTCTTATAACCAGATTTTCAAGTACTTAAAAGTAAATCAAATATATGATCATTATTTTCAGAAGCTCAGAAGTTGTTGGACTGTTACCCCAAGAGCAGTGACAAGATAACATTGAAGAGGTGGTTCTTTATTGATAAAAGAGTAGGGGAAGTAGACATGTGATAGAAACTCTTGTTTGATCCTTGTTAATACTTGTTTAAGTTTTCACTTTGTTACATTTTGTATTGCCTTAACTGTTTATTGGTTTAGTGTTAACATTTGGATTGATGTTTATATTGTTGGTTTGTGCTGACCTTAAGTGCTGTGGTGTAGTTTCCAACTTAGAGACCTTACTCATTTGAGGTAGCATCTTTAGGAAGAGGAGCTGAAACAGAATATTGGTTGAATAGGGAAGTTTGAGGCAGCTGTAAGTGGTAGCTTCAGTTAAAAAATCTACAACCTGTAAGTTTTATTTGTAATTGATGTCATCCATAATGAATTTCCTACCATTCCAGCTCTGCATTATTGAACTTGATCATGAGGTTGAAATTTAATTATTTGTTACCATTGGTGTTTTTGGTTCTGTTGTGAATTGTGTGAATATGTTCCAGCTTCTTATTTTCATTTTGAATCTGTCCTTAGGTGGTTGTGTAGTAAGATATTAACTTATAAGGAAATGATACCATGTCTAGCCTTGGTGATATGAACTAAAAATGCCAAAACTTGAATTTTATTGCACGAAATCTGCAGAAAAAGTAAAACTGGACCCTATCACATGTTCTAAAATATTTAAACCTTGGAAAATTGGTTCAAACATTCCTGTAAACAAGGTATAACAACAACCCAACCTTTTAACATTTAAGTATAGGCAATTTCATTACACCAATTCATGATGTAACTATAAGGATGAAGTAGAGTACAAGGACAAACCAACATGCATATATGTTGGTTATATACTATCATGAATCCCCCAAGTTACGAAAGTAGAAGGAGGAACCAAAGTTATAGTTGTTTTATAGTTTATATATTAACTAAAAAACTGAAAATTCCTTACTAAGGCTAAAGTAGACCATCTCTTAGGTTAAACTTTATTAACTTTACTCCACCTGGTAGTGGTTAAGGCCACTCCAGTGATTAATTTGGCCTTCAACATGTTCAAAGATACGTGTCTTAAAGTTGAACATATGATTTTGGACTTCAATTGTGAAGTCTCAAAATTGAAGGTGCAGTGGAAACATAAAAAGTGTTCTAAAAATAGTTGACAATTTTGATATTCACCTAATATAAGCAAAGAAAGTATACTGTTGTTATCCTAACAACTTTAAAGTACTTAAATGAAGCTAATAGACATGTCAAATTGGATGAAGTAGCAAAATCTAAAAATTTGACTACCTAAAAGTCTACTAAAAGGGTGAGAAAGAGGCAATTCAGCTAAAGTAGACTAATAATAACTAATGTTAATATCCTAACAAGTCTAAAGTAGTGAAATGAGACTAGGAAACTACTCAAAAGCAAACATTGACCTAAAACTCAGATTTTTGAGTTCTTAGAACCTAAAAAAGTTTACTAAAAAGGAGACAAATGGGTTTAAATCGTCTTTGTACTTGTTGTGCTTGTACTTCCAGTGTTCCTTAGTGTTACTTCATCATCTTAATCAGTGAATTTGGTTTGGCTGAGTTGAATTCCACCTTACATATTCATTTCCTAGTTTTGTCTAAAGTCATGTGCCTAAAATTGGAAGTGAACTAGTGATTTTCTGCTGCAGTGTGTTTGTTGGCTGTTTCAGTGTTTAAACACATCCAAATTGATGATACAAAGTTGCTCAAAACTGCAAATTATGTGTCCAAACGTGTTTGTGCAAAATCACCCTTTAAACCACCAAATTTTGCTTAAAATTAGAAGTAGACCACTGATTTTTTGGTGTAGTCTTTATCTTTATTGTTTAAGTGGTTGCACACCTTCAAATTGATCATATAAACTTGCTTCAAGCATCACTTTTGCTATTGAAACACTTCCAAGCATTTTTGGCCTTAAAACCACCATTTTGAAAGTCATTTTCTGGTGCAGTGGGCATTTCATGTGGTTTTTTAAAATTACCAAACATTATTCTTTAGATGTAGTGTATTATGACCTTCTTGAGTCATTGATTCTACTGTCCAGTTTTGATTCCATTGATTTCTACATTGTGGTCCAAATTTTGTGTAAAAAGTGTTGCATATTTGGCTACAAAAGGGGTGTTTTTTTTAATCTGTCCATTTCAGTGCAGTTTAAACATTTTTCCAAGTGTATTTCACCTTTTCAAACATGTATGCACTGTTCATTTGGCCAAATTTGAGTTCATATGCAAAATCACTTCCTAAACCATCATATTTGCCTTAATTTGGAAGTGAACTAGTCAATTTTGAGTGCAATGTGTTTCTTTGGTAGGTCAGTGTCTAAACACCTTCAAATTGATGATAAAAAGTTGCTAAAAACATCAATTTATATTTCCAAACGTGTTTATGAAGATTCACCCATTTAAGCACCAAATTTGGCCTAAAATTGGAAGTGGACCACTGATTTTCTGGTGTAATCTGTTTCTTGGCTATTTAACTGTTTGCACACATCCAATTTGATGATATAAACTTGCTTGAAGTCTCAATTGAGCCTTAGAGACACTGCCATTCATTTTGACCACTGTAGTCCACTTTTTTATAGCCTGCATACTGGTGGGTCGATCACCATTCATGAGCATGCCATTCGTATGGTATAATCTCATTACATAACTTTTTCTTTCATACACAAGTTATGTATATTGTATTTCATATGTACGCTTGTAATTCTTAATTATGTTACAGGCACAGGCTCTAGGACGGGCGGTCCATGTTGATGAGGTCTTTGCACAGACTCATGTTCGGAAGGGAACTAATCAATTTGTTGATGAAAGATCTCGGAAGACTCATGTAAGCAAATAACACTATTACTAATTTTTTATTTCTGTTATACTGTCGTTCTCTGACATTGCTTTTAATGTTTCAACAGGAAGACTTTTCTACGAGACTTTCACAGGTTAGATCTGAACATGAGTCAGCTCCTACACCGGATGATGCCAGTAATGCAGATGATGACATCCGTAGGACGCAGTGCTGGATCGACACCGTTGGTGGGAAGAAAAAGGGACGAGTGTATGGTGCGGGACAGCTTGCTGCAAACTATACAGCATCCAGAGGAGGTACTCTGAAGCACCAGCCTTCTTCTTCCACCAGTACTCCTGACGAGGTTCTTCAACTCAGGCAGGAACTCCATCAACGTGACCAGGAGCTCACTGATCTCAGAGCAGAGTTTTCAAATTTTAAGGCCCTGGTCATGACTGTCTTGCCTCAAACCTCACAGGACGTACAAAATATCCCTCCCACCCAATCACGACTGTCCTCATCACCTGCTGCCACTCAGCAGCCCACTTCAGTCCAACCCTCATCAGTCCAACCCTCATCAGTCCAACCCACACCAGTCCAGCCATCAATAGAGGAGCAGGATGATGAAAATCATTCTGATGATAGTTATGTACATTATTAGGTTTCATTTTCTCATTACTTGTTAGACAAACTTTTGGATATTAGAACATTTTGAGTTGATATCATTTCAATGTTAGATGTACTTACAGACTTTGGATGTTACAACATCCTTGTGTTACATTGTTTTATGTTTGAACTATAAATACATTATTTTTACATTAATGGATGTCCTGTGGATTATTTGATGTGCCTTGGATATTGATCATTGATTGGATCTTTGAGATGCACATTATGCATGTTTGTATGTGTTTGGCAATTTATGCAGGTCTGTTTGTAAATTAAATTTGTTATACAGGTCTGGGTTGCAGAGGGAAAACCATTTCTCTAAAACCTGCTCTGCATTTTACCGAAGGCTTTTGCCCTTCGGTAAATGCCCTCGTCTGGCCATTACCGAAGGCTTCCGCCCTTCGGTAAATACCCTCGAATGCTCATTACCGAGGGCTTCTGCCCTTCGGAAATTACCGAAGGCTTTCGCCCTTCGGTAATTACCGAAGGCTTCCGCCCTTCGGTAATTACCGAGGGCTTTCGCCCTTCGGTAATTACCGAAGGCTTCTGACCCTCGGTAATTACCGAAGGTCAGAAGCCCTCGGTAATGGTTAGCGACAAGGGATTTACCGAAGGATTTTTGGCCGTCGATAGGCCTTCGGTAAACGTCCATTATCGACGGCTTTTGGCATTTTCCGAGGGTTTCTGGCCTTCGGTAATGCCCTACTTTTTTGTAGTGGTAGCAGCGCATGCAGAAGGGAGTAAACCTTCTCAGTTTGGCTGGGAAGATAATAAATGATGGTTAAAATGGGTTGAGTGAATAAGAGAAGGATTGTGTAGAAGAAGTTTTGGGTGAAGATGTGTGATGGTGCAGGTTCAATAAGACGGAAAAGAAAAGGTGAGAGTGTTAGTGTTGTAAGAATTATTTACGAGAGCATAAATAAATGGAGTGGTGAGAGAAATTCTAATGTAGTGAAAGTAGAGAAGGGATGGTGTAACATCCCAAAATACAGTAAAACCATATAATAGAATTAATTACACTTAATGATAAACCAATTCAGTTTTATAATAAATAAGAGCAAGGTTTTGGCCGAACGGCCTTACATGGCTTAACAAAAGTAAGCTGTACAGAATACAAGGTAAAACATGACCGAACGGCTTACAAAAGCTGAATTACCGAACGGTCAAATAACAAAAAGGAAAAGGAAGTGACCAAACGGTCACTTCATACAAAATTCTAACTACAACCGAACGTACTACTGTTCGGCCTTCACTTCCACATCTACTAAGTTCGCGTCCTCCAAAACTTCTTCTTCCAGCGTCTCTTCAAGTAACGCACTCCCATCTGCTCACATCCACACGGATGATCATTGCAAAACAAGACGGACATACAACAGGACAACACAAGGAAACACAGGGTAAGCTTATGTAATTTAATTCAAGAAATAACATACGATTCATACATCAATACACATATAAAAATAACAATACAATTAAAGCAAAGCCTACTACTAGACAGACCGTCCGGACTGTATGAATCTGTGTAGCTACGACGTTCGTGCACCCGGGTGGTGTAGTAACTGGAATTCTCATCAGCTGCCACCCGAGGTTAGTCCTATCTGTCCAAAGTACCCCTAAGGACTAGGACCTCCTGCCGTTCCCACACATGACATACCCCCTCTACGTGAAGACGAGTATTCACGGAACATCAGGATGAATCGACAGCTTAGCATTGCCACAGTCATACTTTACCAAATTTCAATATTCATCCAAGAGTCGTTCCTCCCCGGAACGCTCGTTCAAATCAAAATCTCATATTCACATTAAAAATTCTTCTTCAATTTTAACCTTTCACTTAGGTGCCATTTTCATCATTCTCTCAAAATATATAAAATAACGAACGTTCTGTTTTCTTGAGAACGAACGAGGGAAACGAGACCGATAACACCCCTCGTTGTAGAATGGAATACGACCAGGAGAATTACTTTTAGATTTGAGAATATCTCGAGTACATAATATACCAATTATAACGAACGTGATTTATGAAGGGAATCGGTTAAATGAACTGACTCTCGTGAATTCAATTCCATACTCACACAACAAGTGAAGTACAGGGTTTAAGGCCGAGTCAAATAAAGGTAAACTCGTAAGAATATTAAATAACCATAGGCCGGATACGAATGAATATAGACACATCAAGACGTTAAAGAATCATATTTATAATAATTCAATTACAGAAACTGAATGCCGGTTAATGACCGAACGCTGTAAAGAAAATGTTATTGAACTTGGACGAACGCTATTTCGTCAATATAGATTAGGTAAGAATCGAATACGAGCGCTTGGTGTAAGACCGAGCACTACTGGTACGAGCGCTAGGTGTAAGACCGAGCACTACGAACGACTAAGTTATATCAATATATATATATATATATATATATATATATATATATATATATATATATATATATATACTACTTTATCAAGGGATATTCGGAAACAACTATGTTTGGTCGAACGCTCAAACATGGTATTACCCCACGATGGCGCTCGTCCTATACTAGGATTCTCTCCAAATGAAAGAATCCCGTTTGACTAGGTTTACTAGAAAAACCGAACGGTAAATGACCATTCGATGACGAACGTACTTTATCATAGAAAAATCTCATATACCGAATCTTTTACATTCAAACTCATTTTTCTTAACTTATAACTTCATAACTTCAGAACTTTATAAAATTCCTATCATAATAAATTTTCATATCTCATACATCACATATCATATAAGTCTCATATAGTTCATACATTAAAACCTAATCCTTTCATATTTCATTTCATCTCATCCAATAAACGAACGTTCATTCCACACAGTCATATCAACCATCATGCATTAAACTCATTCAATCAACTAAACGCACATTCATACAGTTCAACAGCAACCAAATCAAATTAAATTAAATAAGCTTCCCTTACCTCTAGTGTAGACGGACGTCCTACTGACTGAAGTTGGTTTGCCAAAGAACTAAGGTTTCGTTCTACCCTTAACAGCTTAACTACTCTACGAACCAAATCAAATAACAGATCAACAATGATTCAGAATTAAACTAAGGACTCATGAAACCAGAACTTGGTTTGCATGCTAGCCAGAACGAACGGTTAAGAAGTAGAAGACTTACTAGTATCAGAACGTTGAAGTGATCGGTTCAAAACGAAGCTTAAGACACCGGGAACGGTTCTACGATTTCTGAAACATGATTGGAGGAAAGAAAAATGAGTTACAGTAGAGAGAAGGGGGTTTTCTAGAGAGAAGGAGGAGAATTCGAAAGATCAGGGTTTTTGGAGAAGATGAGTGCATGCAGAGAGTGACGCGGATTTCAGAAAAAATCAGTTTTGTTTAAAAACAAACGTCCGTTCTCCTGCTGACACCTGCATCCCACTAACTGATTTTCGAAACTTCCATTCTCGACACCTGGCGTTAGCTGATGGACAAATTTGTAAGCACCAAAATATGATGTCACAAACTTGTTTCACAATCGGCAAGTATGACCGAATCGTTTCAAGTAATAAACTTGGTAAGACCAAGTATCGTTCTCCCAAAGGACTCACGGCCTAGTTTAGTTATGTGATTTGTTGATTAGCTAAGACTTAAGAACACAATAATTGAAGTTTAATATGCAAAGACGAAAATTAAATATGTATGCATGAATTGATCAATGACAAAGACAAAAGATAAACACTTTCAAGGAAATATATGAATGAATATGTTGTTGGGGGTCAATTTCATCTCATCCACTCTCATATATTTTAGGAATTCAACATTCAAATCATCATTGTTAATGCCACTCTCTAATGTACCATTCTAGATGGCTTCTCCCTAATCAAATAGTTCATACAATTCCTAGCATTCCTAATGATTAGTTCATGAGTGCAGGAGCTTAAAGGCAACCAATATAATATTGTCAGTATAATATTGGGAGAAATTCCCCGGATCTAGATTTCCCCGTACGTGTCCGTATCAACAAAACCAATAATCATGCATTAGAATGAGTTAAACAATGCAAGCATTGAGCAAAGAGGAAAAACCCTAACTAATGATGAAAGAAAGCATATGTCTTAATTCAAAGATGTACTCAACAAATCCATATATGAGAGCTTCAAGAGATTACTTTGACTCCCCAACAAACATACAAGGTTTAGTTCACCATATTCATGGTGAACCTAGATGAATTACAATGAAAGTATGAAAGAATAAACCCAATAAAGGTGAAGAGGTAGCCTGAGCATCCAAGATCCTCCTTCAAAAGGGTGAAAGAGAGAGTGTTTGCCTCGTTTCTGCCAAAGATGCCTAACTATAGGACGTGCAAGCCCAAAAGTCCAAGCCCAAAAAGTGCCGCTCAGCGGTATTTACCGCTCAGCGGTGATTGCGCGTCTTCTTTCTTCCCCTCAGCGGCCATTTTGCCCCTCAGCGGTTCCAACGTCACCTCTTGAGTGCCGCTCAGCGGTAGTTTGCCGCTGAGCGGTGCCTTCGACTTCTCCTTTTTGCACTCTTTCTTGTCGTTTCTAATGTCCTCTCTCTTATTCTTCACTTCTTTCACCAAATTCACCTCAAAACCTGCACAAGAACACTTAAATCAAGCATAAACCTGTCCAGCTCTCTTATTTCTGAAAATATAAACAAAAGGCATGATTTCAAGCTAGTTTCTAAGTCTAAAGGTTGCTTTTAGTATCAACTTTAAGCATGAAAATAACAGTTTTTCAACTGTTATCACAACCCCAAACTTAGAACTTTGCTTGTCCTCAAGCAAATAAAATGTAACTCCATCTCCAACCAATTCATATGATGGTTCACTCATTCAAAATCCTCTTTTCAAGATAAGTAATAACTTCACTCAAACTTAAGACCAAGAGTTCAATCAAGATGTGCACATGCTTTAGTGTTCACAAAGTCATTTAAATTCCAACAAATGCTATTTTTCATGAATGATCAATCAATTAAACATGGATGTTCATGTGCTTATGGAATATTTCCTCACTAGGTAAAGTGTTTCACTCAACACACAAGTGTATAAGAGGTAAAGTGTTTCACTCATTCACTCCACTATCACAATGTCACATGAATCAACTTTGCCTTTCATTTAACCATAATCAAATACATTCACAAGCATGCATCATCACAAGGACTTTTCAATGGCTTATAATGTGGCTGGGCTAACAAGAAAATTGGTTTTTCTGGATCACAAAATCCTTGAGTTAAGAGAATCATAACAACACAATCTTCTTATTCATTCCCAACTTTCTTTTGCCTTTGCTTTTGCATTTGCATTGAGCTTTGCTTCTTTTTCTTTTCTTTTCTTTGCATATTCTTACTTTTTAGCTGTTAGCTCAATGCTTTTTCCTTTTTCATGTTTCCCCAATAACCCCAAACTTGAACATTTAACAATACCACACAAGATCTTCTACTTAACTCAAGGTAAAGATTTTCAATCAAGGGTGTTCAGTGTATATTTAAGGCTAAGGGTTCAAAGGATATAACACAACGTGTTCTCTTTTAGAAGGCTAACTTTATGAATTTGGCCAATAAAAAGGGTTTCAAAAACACGGCCTTTGATCATATGATGCAAAACAAGCAATTGATTCAATCATAGAAAACCTGGGCAAAGTCATTCATGCTTTCAAAGTAATAGCATTCAACAATAACAACTCTGGAGCTCAAAACCTCACATATAAGCTCATTCACATTTGACATACACATCCTGCTTAATTTCACAATCACAATCATGATACCCTGCATTTGTTCACAAAGCTTGTGAATCACCTGTATAAGCATTTTAATGTGCACATCATCTCAACATTAATCAATCAATAAGCATCATTCAATCATTACTTATCACACAATCACAGTTAATAGCAAACCATCATAAGGAACCAGGTTTTCAATAGAGTACATCAAACCCTAATCTAAAAACAAAAACAAATAAGTTCAGAAAACTTAAACCACAAAAGCATAATCATATGATAGCAATCATCAGTAAATGTTATCTCAGCTCCTCATCAGTCCGAGCTCTATGTATCTTCCTCTTCCTCTTCATCATCATCTTCATCAAATGCATCCTCCTCCTCAGCTTCATCTTCATCCATGTCTCGGGCTGAAGCTTCAGCTGCTTCAGCTCCTCCATGCCATGGTTCTTCTGGCCAAGCTACCACATTATGGAATTCATCCATAGTCCACCTGTGTGCTGGAGGGGTATCATACATCCCCACTATCATCTCAGCCGTGGCCACCTGCCCTCTGTGGATGGACTGCAACTGAGCACCTATAAGAGACATATACATGTCCCTCATCTGGATTGGTTCTGCCTCATGAGTATCAGCAGAAGTCCTGCTCTGTGCTGGCCTTCTCTCTCTACGAGCCTGGCGTGGTGGCACTGGCTGGGCTGCCTCCTCACCTCCACAGTACTGTCTGTAATAGGCCTCATCTATAGCTTTTCTTGGCCTCTCAAATGGTGGAACAGAAGTGTCCACCCCAGCTAGCTTGCAAAGGTGAGTGATCAAAGAAGGATGTCCCAGTGGTGCTTTGTTGTTTGAGGTTTTAGCACACACACTAATCTCATCAGCTATCACCTGCCCAATATTAACATTCAAGTTTCTGATAGCACAGTAGATGAAGAGTGCCCTGCTGAGAGTAATATCTGACACATGTGAACATGGCTGAATGTTGGCATGAGAAAATGCCATCCAATACTTTGCAAGAGGAGTCAAATCTGTCCTCCTAATATTAACCACTGAGCCAGATCTATTCCTTTGGAAGTGTCCTCCAGGTATGCACAATACTCTCTCAACATCCTCAAAGTCAGCACCTTCCTCCATGCTAAGAGCAAACTGGCATTGCTCACCAGCCCACACAGTATCCAGAAAGTTATTGATGGAGTCAGGATCATACCTGATAGCATGGCCTCTAACATAGCTCAAATAATTCTCAGCTGGATAATCACCAATCTTCTTTGCATTGGTGTAGAATTCTTTCACCACATCTATGTTGGCAGGTGATGGATAAGTGGCTAGCTTCCCCCAATCATTCCCTAACACTTGCTCTCCAAATTGAGGAGCAAAGTTAGGTATCATTCCAACCTTTCTCTCCATTAGAAGTCTCCTGTCCTGAACCACCCTAAAGTGCTTCTCATGTTTCCTAGAGAGGAACCTGCCATTATGGGGCTGCTCTGGTTCCTTTTCCTTTCTCTTTTTCAATCTCTTTCCTGAAGAGGATGCCATTCCTGCCTTCAAACATAAATCCAAAACCACAGAACATGATGTTAATCATTAGTAAACACAAAACAAAACTCCTTTTGAAGCTAAACCACCGCTGAGGGCCAGAATTTCCCCTCAGCGCCACCAGTGCCACATTCAAACACGCAACAAACCAGAAAAAGCAAATCTGGCAAAGTGCCGCTCAGCGGTAAATGCCGCTCAGCGGTGATCTGCAGATTTTTGCAAATCTCGTTTTTAAACTGTCCTAACTCCACCCAAATGCAATTTTCAGTTTTCCAGTTCATAATCAAGCAGTTTAATCGGTTCAAACATCAAATATATCATCAAATCATGCATAGAAATCAAAACCCCTAAATATTCATGCTTTGACAATCACAGTCAATTTCAAGAACCCTAGAATGAACAAAATGCATTTTACTTACTTGGGTGGAGATGCTAGATGATATGAGAATGCTTCCAAACTAAAATGCTGTCTTCCAACCCCAAACTTTGATAGCACACTAGTGTAAAAGTGAGTGGAAGAGAAATTTTCTAAAGAGGGAAGAGTAAAAAGATGTGGGAAACCTAAGAGGAGATATGTGGGAGTCTTAGTGCAGAGAAGAGCTTGAAAGAATATAAAAACGCGCAGCTTAGGGTTTAAAAATACCCCAATGGGCTCGGGTTCCGCTAAGGGGAACTTAAGCCCATCTGCGATAGTACCGCTCAGCGGTAATTGCCGCTCAGCGGTACTTTCGTGATGTACCCTTCTCCTTCTTTTCTTGACCTACGTGCCTTCCTAGCATACCCCTCATAGGTTCCCTGCAATTCAATGTTAAAAATGCTTATGCAAATCCTAAAAATAAACAAACAGAAAACAATCAATCAACT
The DNA here is from genome assembly GCF_029865625.1 of Vigna umbellata. Taxonomy (NCBI): domain Eukaryota; kingdom Viridiplantae; phylum Streptophyta; class Magnoliopsida; order Fabales; family Fabaceae; genus Vigna; species Vigna umbellata. The sequence continues at coordinate 37,265,931 of NC_142165.1, read as the reverse complement.
GGGTTGCCTCCCAGGTAGCGCTTGTTTAACGTCACGAGCCTGACCCAAAATCCACCAACACCCATCAGTAGGTGTTTCAAACTTACCAGCACCCATCAGTAGGTGCAAAATCTTCTCACCAACACCCATCAGTAGGTGTTACAAACTTAGTATCCTTCAGTAGATACTTAACCACCTAGCATCCTTCAGTAGATGCTAAATCCAACAAAATAATGTCCAGAATAATGTTCACAAATTACAAATTATAAAACAAAATCAAAAGTTTGTAAATCTACTGGGTTGCCTCCCAGCAAGCGCTCTTTTAACGTCATTAGCTTGACCCAGTAAAGTTCAAGTTCCTTCTTCTTTTTCTTCTTTCTACTGAACTTCTTCAAAAATTTGATCAAACCAGGAACCTGTTGCAGTGTCACAATCATAGGAACTTTAATCTCCAATTTCTTGAAGATTTCCATAAAGCACTTGAATTTCTTTTCCTTCCTATGATTCTTCTTTAGATAAGGATGTGATTTTTCATATGATTTCTTCTTCTTTCCTCTCATCTTCTTTTTCTTCCTTTTTCTCTCCCTAAATTTTCTCTTTTTCTTTTCTTTTATTTTTTTCTTCCCTTTTCTTTTTCTTTTCAACTTCTTTATTTTCACACAAATTTTCTTTCTCTCTTCTCTCTCAACCACTTCTTTTTCTTTTTCTTCATCTTTATCTTTCTCACTCAACTCTTCTTTCTCTTTTCTCTCTACCCTTTCCTCATCTTCCTCTAATTTTTCTTCATCAAGAATCTTGTCACTTTCAGTGATAATGACTTGCCCTTCCTCTTTAAGGTTAACTTCAATATTAACATCATCATTTAATCTCTGACTAATGTGACGAAGTTGTATCTCCATTCTTTTACATGATTCTTCAATGCTTTTCTGAGTAGAGTCGGAATTTTTCAAAAATCGTTGAAGGGTGTCCTCCAACCTATCCAAACTTCTTGATAGAAAGGGTTGTTGCTGCCATTGCTGTTGTGGTTGGTTCTCAAATTGTCCAGCAGCTTGCCAAAATTGGCTTTGATCCATGCTTGAGTGAGGTTCCCACCAGTGGTTGAGATTACTTTGGTGGAATTGAGTGCCCATATAGTTAAATTCTTGACCAAATTGCATTCTGCAGACATTAGGCACAAAACCCTAAAAACAATTGTTAGCACAAAAAGATAGAGAAAAAAAAATCAAAGGATATAATTGAAAAGATAAGAAGATAGGAAATAAAAACAAAAAAATAAAATAAAATAAAATAAAAACAGAAAAATAAAATAACATAAAATAAAATAAAAACAGAAAATAAAATAAAATAAAATAAAATCTAATCTAAAAAGATGAAAAGATAAAATCTAATAAAATAAAATAAAATCTAACCTAAAAAGATAAAAAGATAAAATACAATAAAAAAAGAAAAATAAAAACAAAAATTCAAATTAAAGTCAAAGATAATCAATAATCACACAAATTAACCAGTTAAACCATGAATCCCCGGCAGCGGCGCCAAAAACTTGATGGACAAATTTGTAAGCACCAAAATATGATGTCACAAACTTGTTTCACAATCGGCAAGTATGACTGAATCGTTTCAAGTAATAAACTTGGTAAGACCAAGTATCGTTCTCCCAAAGGACTCACGGCCTAGTTTAGTTATGTGATTTGTTGATTAGCTAAGACTTAAGAACACAATAATTGAAGTTTAATATGCAAAGACGAAAATTAAATATGTATGCATGAATTGATCAATGACAAAGACAAAAGATAAACACTTTCAAGGAAATATATGAATGAATATGTTGTTGGGGGTCAATTTCATCTCATCCACTCTCATATATTTTAGGAATTCAACATTCAAATCATCATTGTTAATGCCACTCTCTAATGTACCATTCTAGATGGCTTCTCCCTAATCAAATAGTTCATACAATTCCTAGCATTCCTAATGATTAGTTCATGAGTGCAGGAGCTTAAAGGCAACCAATATAATATTGTCAGTATAATATTGGGAGAAATTCCCCGGATCTAGATTTCCCCGTACGTGTCCGTATCAACAAAACCAATAATCATGCATTAGAATGAGTTAAACAATGCAAGCATTGAGCAAAGAGGAAAAACCCTAACTAATGATGAAAGAAAGCATATGTCTTAATTCAAAGATGTACTCAACAAATCCATATATGAGAGCTTCAAGAGATTACTTTGACTCCCCAACAAACATACAAGGTTTAGTTCACCATATTCATGGTGAACCTAGATGAATTACAATGAAAGTATGAAAGAATAAACCCAATAAAGGTGAAGAGGTAGCCTGAGCATCCAAGATCCTCCTTCAAAAGGGTGAAAGAGAGAGTGTTTGCCTCGTTTCTGCCAAAGATGCCTAACTATAGGACGTGCAAGCCCAAAAGTCCAAGCCCAAAAAGTGCCGCTCAGCGGTATTTACCGCTCAGCGGTGATTGCGCGTCTTCTTTCTTCCCCTCAGCGGCCATTTTGCCCCTCAGCGGTTCCAACGTCACCTCTTGAGTGCCGCTCAGCGGTAGTTTGCCGCTGAGCGGTGCCTTCGACTTCTCCTTTTTGCACTCTTTCTTGTCGTTTCTAATGTCCTCTCTCTTATTCTTCACTTCTTTCACCAAATTCACCTCAAAACCTGCACAAGAACACTTAAATCAAGCATAAACCTGTCCAGCTCTCTTATTTCTGAAAATATAAACAAAAGGCATGATTTCAAGCTAGTTTCTAAGTCTAAAGGTTGCTTTTAGTATCAACTTTAAGCATGAAAATAACAGTTTTTCAACTGTTATCATTAGCGTAGAGGGGTTTGGGTGCGTTTTAATTACTCTGACAGAGGGTTTTGGGTTTCAAACTATCGAGGTCTGACAGATGGGTAGTCTTGATGTAAGCTTAGAAGGGAGGAAGAATAAATATGTGAGAGAGAAGTTAGAGGAGGCTTTATGTGATGGTCATAGGAAAGATAAGGGAACACAGAGATGATATGTGAATATTGGGGATGAATTGGAGATGAGTGGGTGTTGGTGGTGGTTACGTGAATTGGAGTGTTTCCTTCTTTATGTGAGAGAGTTAGGTGGTTGGAATGAGTTGAAGTGCGTAAGGGAGTGGTGTGAATAAGAATGACTTATTGGAGGGTTTTGGGAAGAAGGGTTATGGACTAATGAGTACGGCGACGAATAAGGGATAAAGTAGTATACTTGATTTTTATATAGGAAAAGAAAGCAAAGTAAGATTGGAAGTGGTAAGCAGATGTAAGCGTGAGTCTTAAATTGGTGAAGGGAGAAGTATTGAATGGTTGTGAGGGTTTACGTCAAGAGTTGTGAAGGTTTTTTTATGGGAATGAATTCACGTCCAGGGGTTGTTGTGATGAGTTGCTCCAGAAGAGGTGTGGGTTGAAGGCAGTGGAATGATGAATTGGATCGTGAGCAGTGTCGAAGTTGGCGCACGAGAAGCAACTAGCAGCGGAATGAATTGGATGCAGCAGGTGATATCAATTGTGGTTTGGCAGCAGCGGAAGAATGAATTCAGTGGATGCAGAGATGGAGGAAGAGCTCTAGGTGAGTGAGTAAACTAGCTCAGACGGCCTTCACTGGAAGGAAGCTAGGTGGAGGAAAGAAAGCTCAATCTATGGTGACTTTTGGTAGAGTCTCGGTTGCTGGAAAATGCATCAGCAGAATCAAAACTCATTAATCATCAAAAGTGTTTTTACAAAGGTAGCTGCCATGATTTTATAGGCCAATCATGGAGCTGCAGCGTGGAAGTAATGTACACATAAAGATGGATCAGCTGCCATGTGGTGACCCATGTGCAAAATATGAAGGCCTTCTAGAAAGGCTTATTAAAAATGTGTTAAAAACCAAATCAGCACGTGGTCTATGGGTGTTGATGTTGCTATGGTGTGCTTAGCAAAGAGTGGTGGTGCAGCTAGCAACTTGGACATTCATATGGACATATTTGCCCCTTCTCTTGGTATCTCCAAATCCCACTTAAAATGAAGGAAAAGAACTAGCCCTTTTTTATCCATATCTTCAAGCTCTTCTTGGATTCTTCTAGCCATACTTCTAGTAATGGGTCCCTACCTTAAGTCATCATCTCCTTCCCCTTGAAGAGGATTTGTCCTCAAATCTGTTGGTTTGTGTTGAGAGGGTCGCACCTCACACAAAAGTTGATTGCAAAATTAATGCAGTATAGTACTAGGAAGTGACTCCTAGGTCGTCTCTCAAGGACCAAATGTGGTTCGGGAATCAGGTCAAACACGTAGTGGGGGGGTGTTTAAGAGTTTTTATGATAATAAATGAACTAAATTAAAATGGAAATTAAACACAATCGAACATAATTGAAAACAAAGTGAATATTAAAATTTAAATAAAGAGAAAAAAAAAGAAAAAAAATAAAAATAAAAATAAGTCACTAAAAAAAACTTAGAAGCATTTAATAAAACATGCATATGCGTAAGGAAAATTGGAATGAAAACATAAGTTGGTGAATAAAAAAAAAAAACTATTAAACGGTGATAAATCAAAAGTGCAATTTTGCTTTAGCCATGAAGGCACCGTGCAGCATGAAACAAGACTTTTTAATTCCATCATGTGAATTAATTAAAGTGCAATAATCCAAAGCTAATAAAAAAAATAAATCTAAAGTGCAATAATCCAAAGCTAATTAAAAAAAGGTATCATTAATCAGCGCATGTGTATCCTAAAATTTTCTCCCAAACCGTAACACCTGCTGCACCATTTTTCATTCAATAAAAAAAAACTAAAAAAAACAAAACGTTCTTACATAGGGTCCGTGAGCTCCCGTTGATGAAAATTTCCAAACATTCAAAACAAAAGCCCCCCAAGGTGGCGGCTGGACCATCCATGATTTAAAGCAACATAAAATCACTGCTGGAATCAAATCACCGCACGGAATCAAAATTAAAGCATTGTCCATATTGTCTAAAGAAAGAAACAATAATTTTTCTGCTGGAATAAAAACTGAGCTGCTGGAACCGAGAAAGAACCGAGAGCTGCAGGAATAAAATCTCTAGTGCTCTCCAAAATAAATCACCACTCTATCTTGCTCCTCACTGTCCTTGCTACCTTCCAGCTCAATTCAAACGTAGAGAAGAATTCAACCGTAACCCTCCATGCTTTCTTTCTCCAACTCTCCCCTACTAGGTCACCTTTTCTTTTCTCCAGCTCTCCCCTCTTTTTTTTTGTGGCCGCTGGACCGAGTGAAGGATTGCTGGACCGTCTCAAGCTGCTGGATCAAGGTGAAGATAGCTGGGCTTGCTAACTGGATGCGCTGCTTCTGCTGGACCGTGATGGACGCTGCTTTCAAGCTTGCTGGATGCTTCCTCCACCAGGCCCTTGCGCGTGCTGCTTGAAGGCTGTGTTGGTGCTGTCTCGCTGGACGTGTTGAAGGCCTGCTTCTTGGACGCGTGCACCCCTCCAATAGCAAGCCAACATTCTCTTTAATTTGCTGGGTGCACCCCTTCATTAAATGAAAGTGAAGTTTCTTTTCTCGGTGGCAGCTGCACTTCATTTCTTCAATCTTCTGGATGTGCAGTTTTGTTCAACTCAAAACAATTTGGACCTCCTTGCAACCAATTAAGAGTCTAGAACCACATTTAATTTCTTTTTGTGGCCATGAGATGCATTGTCCAATGATAAATTCCAGCCACCACAAGTACCCAACAGCAAGCAAATGCAAACAAATTAGAAATCACTCAAACAGTAAGCATTGGACTGACATAGGGGAGTAAAAAAAATACTGGGAACAGCACAGAACGAATTTGAACAAAATAAAAACTATACGTGAAAATAGACATCCATACGAAACTATGAAAAAAAATTGCATAGAAAACGGATAAGAATTGAACTCAAACGAGGTCACACAAGTTGACACAACATTCACGCGGCAGCCAGCGAAAATAAAAATGGCTAAGATGCATTGGCTCAATTGCCATTTCTCATTTAGCTTTCAAATGTCCCAAAAAGTTATCCAAAATTTTCCCGTAATTAATAATGCAAAATAATAAGCTCAGATAATTCAAATTAGTTAAAATAAGAATTTCCGATCAAATTAAGCACAATTAGGAAAAACAGGAAAATACCGGACGTTTAAGCATAATTCCCCGACTAATTCTAGCACATTAAACTAAGTGAAGTGAGAAAAATATTGGTTCATCAAAATAGACCACACTTAGTCTTTTGCACTCCTGGGCAAAATCAAGACACAAATTAGGGAATAGTTCAAAGGACTTTTAAGAAGGTGACACAACGTCGACACACAGAAAATAAAGACTCACAAGGAAACAAACAGAATTACACATTCCTCAAGAAATCTGGACAAAGAAAAGAAGTAGACAATATCCAACACAAAATCAAAGAAAGTAGATACTCATGAAACTATCCAAGCACTTCCAAGCATGACAAAATAATCAATCAGTTCAAGAGGTGAATCAAAAGTAACAGAGCCTCACAGATGCACACAATCAGTGTTTCTCTCATGTGTTCAAGGTAAATCAATGTCACTCAATGCACTCAAGAAAGCAATCACAAATAGACTTGGCAAGCCTCTAATATCAACACTCAAGCACATACGCATGTTCAAATCAAAAGGTCTTTTCATGGTTGAAATGGGGCCAAGGACAAGGGAGGATAAATATGGATGAGAGCTACAAACCAAAAAGAATAGAGGAGCAATGGGGAACAAGTGTAAACACAATCAAACACACCCACAACCTCTACTTCCATCCTCTTCTTGACTCCATTATTCACAATTATTCACAATTTTTTTTCATTTTTTTACTGTTTTTCTGCTCTCTCTTTTTTTTTTTTTTTTCAAAACAAAACTGTAAAAGACAAGATACACGTATATTTACAAAAACAAAACAAGAAGAGGAACCAACTAGCCAACTCATAAGAATCCCCAAGGAGACCACACTTGTTCCCAAAACACTTCCAAAGCTCCAAAATTCCCTAAGGTTAAGGTAATCATGGTTTTTCACTTAGGGGTAGTGTATGAGCTTCAAAACAAAGAAATGAGGAAAGTATAGGCTCAAAAGGGGTTATCAAAGGTTTAGAACACGGTAGGCTTATTTGGCTAGAAAGGCTCAAGAACAAAACTGCCTTTATCACTTCCAAACATGCATATCAATCAAGTATTATCAACAAGAGTCAAGCCAAGGCATATGTGCAAGCAATCAAGAGACATATCACACACAAGAAAGAACATAAAGTGGCTTAAATCTCACACAAGGTAATTTATGTCACAATCAAATCAACCTCTCAAACATCATAATCATCTTCTCAAGCAGAGAAAAGCAAGGATTTCAAACAAATCAGAGTATCAATGAAGTGAAAGACACATCTACAACCTAATCAAAGTCCAGAAATCAAGAGAAACATGTAAAACTATACACAAGACACGACAAAAATAACCTAGAAAAGAAAAAATTTAACCAAGAAAACAAAAACTAACAAAGAAAAATCAGAATCTCCCCCAATAGACCACACTTAAACTACACAGTGTCCTCAATGTGTCATAAGCATAAGATCAGAAATCATAACAGTCAACAGATCATGGACAAGTGCAATAAAAGTAGGGAAAGGGGGAGAAGAGAGAAAGAAAACTCCCCTGATCATGGTGGCAGTTGCCAATTTTGGACTTGCAGGGGGATGTCTTCCGCCATTGGATCCAGCCAGGAAGTTTTGAGGAAGAATTGCTTCATCCTCCAGATTTGATCTAGCAGGGAGATATCATCCACAGCTGGATCTAAGAAGCAGTGATTGTTGATGAGCGGGTTCAACAGGTGCTTATTGATCTTGAAGCTTTTGTCATTGTGAGCACCTTTGTTGTCCACTGTGGGTGTTTGTTGATCAAATTCATTTGTACCTCCTGCAATAGGGTTAGTGCAATGTGGCTCTACAAAAATTTCATGCAGGGGTATAACACCCAATCCCAGTGTAACAGGCTGAACCTCAGATACATCCTCAAAACATGAATCAATTTTGAAATTAAAAGTAATATCAATAACAGACTCAGATTCATGTTCAGTGCATTGAGAATAAACATCTGGATGTGATATCAAAAAGTGGTTCTCATCATGCACAGAGGGAGAATTAAAAACATGCTCAGCAGTAATATGATCATCAACATACCTCTCAACAGCATAATCATGAACAACATAATCATCACTGACATAATCATACTGAGGTATGCTTACCTCCACTTCCTTGAAGATTGGAAGAGTGGTGGAAGCTGATGATGGTCTACCTTTCTCAAAAATGTTGCTCATATATGCCTGGTCCTCAAAATCTTTCTCGGTCTCCTCAGGTGCAAGAGTGGGACCATCTGAAGGTGGGAAAGTATGTGGCGCAGTAGTAAGCTCATGACTCTTCTCCCCATCTTCTATGTTGATGCCACTATCATCATCATCTGGAATCTGAACAGTCTGAAATGGGAACTCTGAATCTTGAGACTGTTCCTCAGTGAGTTGAGTGGCCATCTGTCCTATCTGATCAGTCATACTCTGAATGGCAGCTCCTATTTCTTGCTGGAACTGCATGTTCTCTTGCTGAAACTGAAGGTTTTGCATGGTCATCTGCTCCAACAACTCCTGCAATGTAGGCTCAGAAGTAGAAGGCTGAGGAGCTATTTGGGCAGGCGCATCATATTGCTGACTTTGGTATTGCTGGACTGGTGGAGGCATACAAGTACTCTGGAATGGTGGTTCTTGATAATGATGCTGTAGAGCATTATACCATTCCAAGGTAGGGTCATTCCATCCAAGACCGTTGCTGTAAACATATTGCACAAGGGAAAATTTGCTCAGAAACTGATGCTCAAGATATCCCCAATCGGTAACGGATCTCAGAGGAAGAGAGTCTTTCCAATCCTTAGCTGCTCCTTGTAATGAATGCGGAAATGCGCTCAAGAAAATGTAATCAAGAGGGACATCTGGAGGCTTCATTGAAGAGCACATGATGTGGAGCTCCTCCAAATGTCTGTGTGGGCATTCTCCTGCAAAACCATGAAACTTAGGCAGCAAATGTATCAGTCCAGGGGTGAGATCGCAATGAAGATCATCCTCCTTAAGTGAAACCGGCTCACAAAGAGCACTCTCAGAAGTTAGAGGATGAGTCATATTGTTCTCAACATAGAAATCAGCAGGATATGAATTACAATCAGAGTAACATGCAGAGGGAGAATCATAATCAGAGGCACTAGCAAAACAAGCAGTATTCACGAAATCAGAATAGGTAGACATGGAAAAAGAAAGGGAAAGGTAGAAAGGGAATGCTAAAAATTACGAAACAAACAAAACACAACACAATTGAACATGCGACACGTACACACAAAACAAAACATCACATCACAAGACAAGACAAAACACAACACACACTAACACAACAAAAGACCTAAGACCGAACCGTTGGTCCCCGGCAACGGCGCCATTTTGTTGAGAGGGTCGCACCTCACACAAAAGTTGATTGCAAAATTAATGCAGTATAGTACTAGGAAGTGACTCCTAGGTCGTCTCTCAAGGACCAAATGTGGTTCGGGAATCAGGTCAAACACGTAGTGGGGGGGTGTTTAAGAGTTTTTATGATAATAAATGAACTAAATTAAAATGGAAATTAAACACAATCGAACATAATTGAAAACAAAGTGAATATTAAAATTTAAATAAAGAGAAAAAAAAAGAAAAAAAATAAAAATAAAAATAAGTCACTAAAAAAAACTTAGAAGCATTTAATAAAACATGCATATGCGTAAGGAAAATTGGAATGAAAACATAAGTTGGTGAATAAAAAAAAAAAACTATTAAACGGTGATAAATCAAAAGTGCAATTTTGCTTTAGCCATGAAGGTACCGTGCAGCATGAAACAAGACTTTTTAATTCCATCATGTGAATTAATTAAAGTGCAATAATCCAAAGCTAATAAAAAAAATAAATCTAAAGTGCAATAATCCAAAGCTAATTAAAAAAAGGCATCATTAATCAGCGCATGTGTATCCTAAAATTCTCTCCCAAATCGTAACACCTGCTGCACCATTTTTCATTCAATAAAAAAAAACTAAAAAAAACAAAACGTTCTTACATAGGGTCCGTGAGCTCCCGTTGATGAAAATTTCCAAACATTCAAAACAAAAGCCCCCCAAGGTGGCGGCTGGACCATCCATGATTTAAAGCAACATAAAATCACTGCTGGAATCAAATCACCGCACGGAATCAAAATTAAAGCATTGTCCATATTGTCTAAAGAAAGAAACAATCATTTTTCTGCTGGAATAAAAACTGAGCTGCTGGAACCGAGAAAGAACCGAGAGCTGCAGGAATAAAATCTCTAGTGCTCTCCAAAATAAATCACCACTCTATCTTGCTCCTCACTGTCCTTGCTACCTTCCAGCTCAATTCAAATGTAGAGAAGAATTCAACCGTAACCCTCCATGCTTTCTTTCTCCAACTCTCCCCTACTAGGTCACCTTTTCTTTTCTCCAGCTCTCCCCTCTTTTTTTTTGTGGCCGCTGGACCGAGTGAAGGATTGCTGGACCGTCTCAAGCTGCTGGATCAAGGTGAAGATAGCTGGGCTTGCTAACTGGATGCGCTGCTTCTGCTGGACCGTGATGGACGCTGCTTTCAAGCTTGCTGGATGCTTCCTCCACCAGGCCCTTGCGCGTGCTGCTTGAAGGCTGTGTTGGTGCTGTCTCGCTGGACGTGTTGAAGGCCTGCTTCTTGGACGCGTGCACCCCTCCAATAGCAAGCCAACATTCTCTTTAATTTGCTGGGTGCACCCCTTCATTAAATGAAAGTGAAGTTTCTTTTCTCGGTGGCAGCTGCACTTCATTTCTTCAATCTTCTGGATGTGCAGTTTTGTTCAACTCAAAACAATTTGGACCTCCTTGCAACCAATTAAGAGTCTAGAACCACATTTAATTTCTTTTTGTGGCCATGAGATGCATTGTCCAATGATAAATTCCAGCCACCACAAGTACCCAACAGCAAGCAAATGCAAACAAATTAGAAATCACTCAAACAGTAAGCATTGGACTGACATAGGGGAGTAAAAAAAATACTGGGAACAGCACAGAACGAATTTGAACAAAATAAAAACTATACGTGAAAATAGACATCCATACGAAACTATGAAAAAAAATTGCATAGAAAACGGATAAGAATTGAACTCAAACGAGGTCACACAAGTTGACACAACATTCACGCGGCAGCCAGCGAAAATAAAAATGGCTAAGATGCATTGGCTCAATTGCCATTTCTCATTTAGCTTTCAAATGTCCCAAAAAGTTATCCAAAATTTTCCCGTAATTAATAATGCAAAATAATAAGCTCAGATAATTCAAATTAGTTAAAATAAGAATTTCCGATCAAATTAAGCACAATTAGGAAAAACAGGAAAATACCGGACGTTTAAGCATAATTCCCCGACTAATTCTAGCACATTAAACTAAGTGAAGTGAGAAAAATATTGGTTCATCAGTTTGTCTTTGTGAGGACTTATTTTTGTAGGATCCATCAAAGTTCCTCCCGGATCAAATATGAATCTACCATAATCATCAAACATAGCTCGAATTAGATTTATTTGACCCACTAAGATACATAAAAATATATGTTTAGAAGAAGGTTTCCTAGTTTTGAAAATTTCAATTTTGATACAATAAGGAAACCTTACTTCTTTTGAAATTTTATTTTTGTTTTGAGTTAGTTGTAACCACAAAGGTAACAATAACTCAAGTGAATTGCCACATTTTCAAGTTGTAACATTGTTAAAGATGAAGTGGTAAATTCGTGGAAAGAAAAGTAGCATTTTTAAAAGTGAAGGATAGATGAAAGAAAATTAAAGGATAGAAAACCTCCCCTTAAGAGTCTTGGTTCTATGAAGAGTGTGGACAAAGGTTCTATTCTCTCTTCTTTCCTTCTTTTCTCTTCTCTTTGCTCTTGCTCTCTTTTCTCGTAATGTCTTTTCTCTTCTTCTCTTTCCTTTTGCTCTCTTCTTTCTTGTTCTCTTTTCTCTTCTTCTTGTCTTTCCTCTTGCTCTCTTTTTCTTCTCTCTATTTCTTCTTTTTCTTGCTCCTTGTTGAGCTTCATTTGTGTTTGATCTTTGGCCACCTGGGTAGGTGACAGAGGATGAAGCACAAATTTCTTATCATTTTTGTGCACAGTTATGGTGTTGGTGAGACCATGATGTATAGTGTCATTATCAAATTGCCATGGTCTTCCTAATAGGACATGGAAAGCTACCATAGGAACTACATCACAAATAACATCATCTTTGAAGTTTCCTATGGAAATTGCCAATTTAACTTGATTCTTGACTGTTATATCCCCATCTTGATTTAGCCAATGAAGTTTGTAAGGTTTTGGATGGGTTATCACAGTAAGATTCAGTTTTTCAACCAGTCTTATGCTATAATAGTTACAGCAAGATCCACTATCAATAATGAGAGAACAATATTTTTCTGCAATTTGACATCTTGTGTGAAAGATGTTTGATGAGTCGTTATTTCTTGAACTATATTTATTTTATTGCACTTAAATAAACCAGGGAATTGTGTTTAATTGTCTGTTATTTCCCCGTTTTCCGAATTCTGCTTAATTTGGTCAGAAATTTGTAATTGTGCTAATTTGGGTTTTCTAAGCTGATTAAGTGCATTTCTGGTTGCAGGGAAGTTGTGGAAACATCATCTGGAGCATCGGGATGTGGAGTGACACACTCAAAGGCTCAACATTTAGTCATTTAGATTCTAGTTAAAGTTGTAATTTCGTTTTCTAGAAGCCCTTAATTAGAATTAGGTGTTTTGGACCCTTTTAGGGGCAATTTTGTAAAAAAATATCATTTGTAGGACATGTGCCTTTTAGGTTAGGGTTTTTAATTTTTTGTGTGGACCCTACCCTTATTAAAAAGGTGACACACGGCCTTTATGGGACCAGCCGCCACTTGCCACATTGATGGGTTTTTCTTTTACCTTGTACGTTGTTTTGAATGGGGAGAATGAAAAGGCACGTTTGCTGTCTCGGAGAATGAAGCTCTGATTAAATTTTATTTTTAGCTTTGTCTTGTGCACGTTGTTACAAAAATTTATTCACATTCATGCTGGTTTTATCTTGAACGCTGATTTCATTAAGAAGTGGCACACACGGGATGCTGGAATCTCTGCTGGCACGAAGTGAAGCATGGAGTTGAAAGGAAGCAAACAGACTTTTTGATTTTGCTGGAATGAGTTGAGATGATATGATGGCTTGCTTGGGAGATTGGTAGCTGGAAGCAAAGAGGGAGTGGAGAGAACGCAGTCACGTCCAGGGGCAGCACATTGGTGTGCACGCTATTCAGCAAGTAGCCCCATTCTTGGAGCATTAGCATTGTCGCATCTTGGGAGATAGGAGAGTGGTGTGCACGGCCTGGAAGAAATCCTCCACGCTGGCAACTGTTATTTTTTTTTTTTAACGCAGATTTCATTTTTTTTTCTTTCTTTAGAAGCATTAAGTGACTTGTGAGGGGCTGGGGGTTGTTCCAGCAACACGCTGGATGTGTCACGTCCTGTGATGAATTTAATTTTAGGGAAGCACTTTCATTTTATTATGTTGAGCAGCTGACACGTCCTCGCTGGAGGAGAAGAAGATATCCAAAATTATTAGGTGAATTCTTGTGGAGGCTTACGTCCAGCTGCAAGCATTGAAGAAACGTGCATTTCATTAGGTGGAGGTGTCACGGCTGGAATGGTGAGCACATTGCTGCAGCCAATTGTTTGAGAATGAAGAGGTGATTAGATGGGGGTAGGTGTACTTGTACGGTGGTTAAGTTGAGAGGAGAAGTTTAATTCATTGCTTGGGAAAGCACCGTCTTTGTTGCTGGAAGAAAGAGAATGTCTCCCTTTAATTCTTATTCCATTTGAGCATGCACATGTGACACCTTGAAGGAGGCACGAATTCCATTGTAGAAGAAATTCCACTTTACCTTTGGCTTGAAAAGAGTACATGGGTCACGTGAAATGGTAGAAAAATTTATATTTTCTTAGTTCTTTTGTTTTAGAATATTTTACATTATATGTTCAATTGCTTGTCATCTTTTTAATTGAGTGTTGCATTTTAATAGTCAAAATTGTGTTGGGGTATTTATTTATTGTAGTGTTCGGTTTAATATTTTCTTTTACTTTAATGTTGTCTATTATGTTCAGTTGTGGTAGTTAAGTTGTGATGTTAGCTTAAGTGACCAACTCTTTTAATCATGTGTTTACATTCGTGTTGTGATGAGGAAGTTCCATTTGTTCTCAAGACTGGACTGATCCATTTGTTGCCCAATTTCATGGTCTTACAGGTGAGAGTCCACATAAGCATTTGAAGGAATTCCACATCGTCTGTTCCAGTATGAAACCACATGATGTTCCTGAAGAGCACATCTTCTTGAAAGCATTCCCTCATTCATTGGAAAATGTTGCTAAGGACTGGTTGTATGGTTTGGCGCCTAGATCCGTCACTAGCTGGGATGATCTGAAGAGGCTGTTCTTGGATAAATTTTTCCCAGCATCCCGGACCACTGCTATCAGAAAAGACATAACTGGGATTAGGCAGCTTGGTGGAGAGAACCTGTATGAGTATTGGGAGAGATTCAAGACACTTTGTGCTAGCTGTCCCCACCATCAGATACCTGAACAACTCCTTATCCAGTATTTCTATGAGGGTTTGAACAACATGGATCGGGGTATGATTGATGCTGCCAGTGGTGGAGCTCTTGGAGACACCACACCTGCTGAGGCCAGGCAATTGATTGAGAAGATGGCCTCCAACTCCCAGCAGTTTAGCACCAGGAATGATGCCATTGTGGTGAGGGGCGTACATGATGTTGTTGCCCAGTCTTTATCAGCTGTTGAAAGCAAGCTGGAAGGCAAGATTGACTCTCTTGCAAAGTTGGTGACACAGTTGACTACCAACCAGAGATCTGCAGCTCCATCTGCATCTGTTGCATGACTCTGTGCTATTTGTCTTTCCAGTGACCACTATACAGATGCATGTCCTTCTTTGCAGCACCCTGCTACCTCAGATGCGCCTCAAGCTTATGCTACGAACATCTACAACAACAAGCAGTCACAACCGCAAAATCATGACTTGTCCAGCAACAGGTACAACCCAGGGTGGAGGAATCACCCCAATCTTAGATGGAACAATGCGCCACAGCATCAGCAGCAGGCGCCACCTTTCCAGAATGCTGGAGCACCTAACAGATATGTGCCTCCACCTATGGAACAACACCAGAGGCAACAACAACAGCAGCAGCAAGAGGCAACTGCCCAACCAGCTGCCCAACCTTCCACTTCGTGTGAACCTTCATTGGAAGAGTTAGTAAGACAGATGACTATGCAAAACCTGCAGTTTCAGAAAGATAACATGCAATTTCAGCAGGAGTCTCACTAACCAGATGGGTCAGATGTCTACTCAGATAAACCAGGCTCAGTCTTAGAATTCTGATAAGTTACCATCCCAGACTGTGCAGAATCCAAGGAATGTGAGTGTCATAACCCTTAGATTAGGTAAGCAGATTGTTGTGCCTTCAGAGCCCGCTTCTACACCTACACCCGTGCCTGTCACTTGTCCTAGAGAGGACGACCATGACGGTCCACGCAGGGCATTTGAGGTGGGTGGATCTTCTTCTCCAGCCGATGGTTCTTCTTCAGGTGGATCTTCTCCCTTTACCACCACCACCGCTGCCGCACCTTCTCCATTGGTTGACCGACCTATCCCTCTTCCATTCCCTTCACGGGAACTTCCTAGCAAAAAGATGGAAGAGGTGGATAGGGAAATTCTGGAGACCTTCAGGAAGGTAGAGGTGAACATACCTCTACTCGATGCCATCAAGCAGATACCGAAGTATGCCAAGTTCTTGAAGGAGCTGTGCACACACAAGAGGTAGTTGGAAGCAAAGAGGGAGTGGAGAGAACGCATTCACGTCCAGGGGCAGCACATTGGTGTGCACGCTATTCAACAAGCAGCCCCATTCTTGGAGCATTAGCATTGTCAAATCTTGGGAGAGAGGAGAGTGGTGTGCACGGCCTGGAAGAAATCATCCACGCAGGCAGCTGTTATTTTTTTCTTTTTGAACGCAGATTTCATTTTTTTTTCTTTCTTTAGAAGCATTCGGTGACTTGTGAGGGGCTGGGGGTTGTTCCAGCAACACGCTGGATGTGTCACGTCCTGTGATGAATTTAAGTTTAGGGAAGCACTTTCATTTTATTACGTTGAGCAGCTGACACGTCCTCGCTGGAGGAGAAGAAGATATCCAGAATTATTAGGTGAATTCTTGTGGAGGCTTACGTCCAGTGATAACAGTTGAAAAACTGTTATTTTCATGCTTAAATTGATACTAAAAGCAACCTTTAACACTTAGAAACTAGCTTGAAATCATGCTTTTATCCATATTTTCATAAATAAGAGAGCTGGACAGGTTTATGCTTGATTTCAGTGTTTTTGTGCAGGTTTTAAGGTGAATTTGGTGAAAGAAGTGAAGAAGGAGAGAGATGAAATCAGAAAAGACACCAAAAAGTGCAAAAGGAGAAGCCGCAAGTACCGCTCAGCGGCAGTTTACCGCTGAGCGACACTCAGGAGTTCACGGGAGGACCGCTGAGGGGCAAAATGGCCGCTGAGGGGAAGAAACGACTCACGCACTTACCCCTGAGCGGTAGTTTACCGCTGAGCGGCACTATTTTTGGGCTTGGGACTAATTTTCTGTAATTTACGAATAGTATATAAGCTTTAGGGTTTCCTAGGGTTTGTATCTTCGGCAGAAACGAAGCAAACACTCTCTCTTCCACCCCTTTGAAGGAGGATCTTGGATGCTCAGGCTACCTCTTCACCTTTCTAGGGTTTTATCTTTCATTCTTTCATTATTGTTCATCTAGGTTCACCATGAATATGGTGAACTAAACCTTGTATGTTTGTTGGGGAATCAATGTAATCTTTTGAAACTCTCATATATGGAATTTATGCTTGCATCTTAATCTAAGACTTATGCTTTCTTTCATCATTAGTTAGGGTTTTTCCTCTTTGCTCAAGGCTTGCTTTGTTTAACTCATTCAATGCATGATTATTGATTTTGTCGATACGGGAACGTACGGGGAAGTCTAGATCCGAGGAATTTCTCCCAATAGTATATTGGTTGCCTTAAGCTCCTGCGCTAAATAAACTAATTATTAGGAATGCTAGGAATCGTATGAACTCGTAATTAGGGAGAAGCCTTCTTGAAAGGTAATTTAGAGAGTGGCATTAACAATGATGACTTGAATGTTGAATTCCTAAAATATATGAGAGTGGATAAGATGAAATTGACCCCCAACAACATATTCATCAATATATTTCATTGAAAGTGACTGTCTTTTGTTTTAGCCATTGATCAACCTCATGCATACATGTTTATTTTCGTCTTTTGCATAGTAAAATCCAATTATTTCGTTCTTAAGTCTTAGCTAATCAACAAATCACATAACTAAACTAGGCCGTGAGTCCTTTGGGAGAACGATACTTGGTCTTACCGAGTTTATTACTTGAAACGATTCGGTCATACTTGCCGATTGTTAAACAAGTTTGTGACATCATATTTTGGTGATCATAAATTTGTGCATCATCCAGCTGCAAGCATTGAAGGAACATGCATTTCATTAGGTGGAGGTGTCACGGCTGGAATGGTGAGCACATTGCTGCAGCCAATTGTTTGAGAATGAAGAGGTGATTAGATGGGGGTAGGTGTACTTGTACGGTGGTTAAGTTGAGAGGAGAAGTTTAATTCATTGCTTGGGAAAGCACCGTCTTGGTTGTTGGAAGAAAGAGAATGTCTCCCTTTAATTCTTATTCCATTTGAGCATGCACATGTGACACCTTGAAGGAGGCACGGATTCCATTGTAGAAGAAATTACACTTTACCTTTGGCTTGAAAAGAGTACATGGGTCACGTGAAATGGTAGAAAAATTTATATTTTCTTAGTTCTTTTGTTTTAGAATATTTTACATTATATGTTCAATTGCTTGTCATCTTTTTAATTGAGTGTTGCATTTTAATAGTCAAAATTGTGTTGGGGTATTTATTTATTGCAGTGTTCGGTTTAATATTTTCTTTTACTTTAATGTTGTCTATTATGTTCAGTTGTGGTAATTAAGTTGTGATGTTAGCTTAAGTGACCAACTCTTTTAATCATGTGTTTACATCCGTGTTTATGTCCCCGTTTTAATTTAGTTCATCTGCATTCACAAAAACACTTTCAAAACCCCCCCACTATGTGTTATGTGTTGATTTGAGACTGAACCCAAATTGGTCCTTGAGAGACGACCTAGGAGTCACTTCCTAGTTTATACTGCATTAATTTTGCAATCAACTTTTGTGTGAGGTGCGACCCTCTCAACAATGTTCTCTCTTTGTGATAAGTGTTCTGGACTTGGTTGACTATTAAGCACCCTTCTCACCATGAGAAGTTGACCCTCACAAGGATATACTTTCTCTTCATTACCTCTTTCTTGCTCATTCTCGCTTTCACTAGGGGTTTCACTTTCACTGCTATATGTGTCACTACCTCTTAAAATGATTGTTCTTTTGGTAGGACATTGAGCAGCTATGTGATCCCTACCCAAACATTTAAAACACTTGATCTCACTAGTGCGATTGTGTAAAGAGGATTCCTGTTTGGGTTTTTCAACTATATTGGCTAGAGGTTTGAGGGGTTTTTTTTTTCTTTTACAATCTTCTGTTCAAAGGGGGATTGAAATCTTTTAATAGAAGCTTTTCTCAAATTTTGTTGTTCTACCTTTATACACATTTGAACAAGATCATTCAAATCTCTATAAGGTAGGAGTTCAACCCTATCCCTGATATCAAGATTCAACCCACTAAAAAATCTGGCCAAGGTAGTTTCCTCGCCCTCTGTTATTCCTGCCCTCATCATGTATAGCTCCATCTTTTGTCTGTATTCTTCAACAGACATAGATTGTTGTTGCAATCTTTGGAGCTTATCCATGAGTTCTCTTTTGTAGTAGGAGGGTATGTGCCTTTTCCGAAGGGCATTTGTAAGCTCATTCCAATATTTTATTGGAGGAAGTCGCTGTCTTAGTCTCTCTTGGACTGTAGCAGTCCACCAGTACATTGCATACCCTTGAAAACTTAGGGTAGCAAGAGAGAATTTTCTTTCTTCTCCTACTTGATGGCAAGCAAAAATTTGCTCTACCTTCATTTCCCAATCTAGGTAAGCCTCAACATTATCTTTTCCATGAAAATGAGGCAATACCACATTAACTTCCTTAGGAGAAGGAGGATTTTCAAATTCCCTCCTGTGTCTTCTTGATGAAGAGGGTTGATGATAATATTCTCCTACTCTTAAGGCCTCTTGTTCATATTGGGACTCTCCACTATAACTTCTCTCCCTATTTTGGATTTGTTCCCCTCTCAAAAGTTTCAACTCATTTTCAACCATGGCACTATGTAGCTCTCTTTGGACTTTTTCTTGACTTATTTTTCTCTCAATCTCATTGAGTTGATTGACTAGAGTTTGGAATGAAAATTGATCTTTGCGAGGATCACTAATTCTAGGGGATTGTCTTCTAGACATTTTGATGAACTTAAAAGTTTTCTTGAAGTAAAGACTAGAAGTTTTTCACTTGAGGACAATATTCCAGGTAAGAGAGGTGAACCGTATAGGTTGCTTAAATACCAAATCTTGCCTTGCCAAATATATCCCTAGTTACTTACTAAAAGTCTTTAAATCAAAATTACCTCTAGATTCATTAAATGTTTAAAAACACACTCAAACTCAAAGAAAACTAGACCCTAAATGCGGACTTCTAAGACTTGGCCTATGCGCTTGCAAAAATTGAAAGAAGTGAGATCTCCTAAGTGAGGCTTGGAACTTTGTATCCAAGACACACTCACTGTCTACCAATTTTATATGACAATTAAAAGCAAAGTTTGCAAGTGATGGAAGAACACTTGTGAATTCTTCCAAATCACTTACTTAATGGCCAATTACAAGTATTTTGCAAAACAATAGAGATGAAACAACAAGAGAATAGTAAGTAAAGTGGTATGCAGCTCTGGCTTCTCTCAAAGGACGTGAATTTGGTTGATTCACACTAATCTCACAGCTGCAGAGTGGAATATGCTGCTGTTACAACAACTAGATTTTCTGCAGACCAATGAAAACGTGATTCTGCTGCACCAAAAATCAGCCCCAATGTTGATCTTTTCTTGCTCCAATCCACTCCCTAAGATGCTACCAGTGTTGTAGGACCACCTGAGATAATTTTGCACCCAACAAAGAGCTCATACAAACCACCATCAAGTGATTAAATCATAAGAAAGTCAGTCCTGCTGCTGCCAGAAATTGCTAAACCAGAATGCACCACTGGACTTTTATCAAATAGTTTAGGTGCAGGAATTTCAAATAATTTAAATCAAGCAAATAAACGGTTTGCAGAGAAGGGTGGCACACAAAATGATCTTAGGAAAGGTTCTAGAGTGGATTTAAAAAGCAAGAAACAAGTATAAGTTGCATATATATAAGATTCAAGCTCAATGAAAATTTGACGAATTTGTTTGACAAAATGCCTCAAAGAGATTCTGTGAATGGTGCATCAGAATTTAAAATTTTTCTTGGCACTGGTTCACACAACTTTTTAAAATGCAGTATATTGTTAGTTTTCAATGTTGCACTTCTTTATAATCACTTGAACCAAGCTTTTGCTACCAAATTGAAACTAACTTTGATGTAGTAATCACGACAAGCTTTCAAATTAAAAAATCTGCAACTATACCAGAAAAAAAAATGCTTAAAAATTGGTGGTTTGAATGGTCATTTTGCACAAACGAATTTGGACTCTTAATTTTATGATTTGAGCAAATTTGTTTTACCAAATATGACTTGTGCAAACTGCCAGCAGAGGCTAAATGCTTTTAAATCAAAATTTTACTATTGTAGTTGCTCTTTCACACCAAATTTGGCCAATTCACCATCCAATTTTTAGCAAAGGAATCAAACTGATATGTAATCAATTAAAATGACTCTAGGACAGCAAATCAAACTTAAACAAGACTCTAGGAATGACTTGAAGGAAATCCAGCAGGGAGTTCTAAACTGGATAGATTTTAAATCAGGAAAAGACTCAATCAAAGTGTGTGCAGCTCGGTCCAACTACTCTAGCAATGACTTATGGATTCTGCTGACTGGTGAAACCAGTTTTTATTGTCTTAGACAATGTACTGTTCATATGGTTTGCACATCTTGCAATTTCAGCACATCAACACAACCAAGGATAATGTTTCCATACGATGCAATTTCAGAGAAAAACAAATGAAAAACCAAATTTAAAACAGATTTGGATAGGCATCCATTGGCACTGCACTCTGATGGAATTCAAGATGCACTGAGCTCTTTAATCATTGCTCATCTCATGTGCTTCTATTGAAAATCCAATCAAACACAGCAGATTTATCCCAAACCAGTTTCAACTCAGAAATTTGACAAAATAAACCAAAACACATTACTGGACATGACAGCATTAGATTTCCAAATTAAAAGACTCAAAGAAAACAAGTGACCGATTCAAAATGATGAACAATAAAGCAATTAAAAGCTGGAAACATAGAATTTCTCCATTGAAATCTATTGGAACTGTGAAAACAATGTAATAGTGCAACAAAATAAAGAAAACAAGAATGGAAATGTTGACAAAATAGAGCGAACGAAAACAGATACTCAACTGGAGCGTGATGCAGAACCTAGGCTCTGAATACCACTTGATGAGTTGCTCCAGAAGAGGTGTGGGTTGAAGGCAGTGGAATGATGAATTGGATCGTGAGCAGTGTCGAAGTTGGCGCACGAGAAGCAACTGGCAGCGGAATGAATTGGATGCAGCAGGTGATATCAATTGTGGTTTGGCAGCAGCGGAAGAATGAATTCAGTGGATGCAGAGATGGAGGAAGAGCTCTAGGTGAGTGAGTAAACTAGCTCAGACGGCCTTCACTAGAAGGAAGCTAGGTGGAGGAAAGAAAGCTCAATCTATGGTGACTTTTGGTAGAGTCTCGGTTGCTGGAAAATGCATCAGCAGAATCAAAACTCATTAATCATCAAAAGTGGTTTTACAAAGGTAGCTGCCATGATTTTATAGGCCAATCATGGAGCTGCAGCGTGGAAGTAATGTATAGAGAAAGATGGATCAACTGCCATGTGGTGACCCATGTGCAAAATATGAAGGCCTTCTAGAAAGGCTTATTAAAAATGTGTTAAAAACCAAATCAGCACGTGGTCTATGGGTGTTGATGTTGCTATGGTGTGCTTAGCAAAGAGTGGTGGTGCAGCTAGCAACTTGGACATTCATATGGACATATTTGCCCCTTCTCTTGGTATGTCCAAATCCCACTTAAAATGAAGGAAAAGAACTTGCCCTTTTGTATCCATATCTTCAAGCTCTTCTTGGATTCTTCTAGCCATACTTCTAGTAATGGGTCCCTACCTTAAGTCATCATGTTGTGAGAGGGAAAAGTGAATTGCTTTGAGTGGATATCCACTACAAAAAAAAACATTTCTTACCGACGATAAATATTCATTGGAAACGTCAAAAATTCGTCGATAATAGCATTTTTCTGACGGATTACTGACGGGCCTAACTCCGTCGGTAATAACGTTGTCAGTAACCTTTACCGACGGTTTTTTATGGCCGTCGATAATTACCGAAGGACAAATCCGTCGGTAATTGTTAAAAAAATTTGTCGGTAATTACCGAAAGAAAAAGCCGTTGGTAAGTCTGTCGGTTGATGGACAAATTTATGTACACCAAATTATGATGTCACAAACTTGTTTTCAATCGGCAAGTATGACCGAATCGTTCAAGTAATAAAACTTGGTAAGACCAAGTATCATTCTTCCCAAAGGACTCACGGCCTAGTTTAGTTATGTGGTTTCTTGATTAACTAAGACTTACAAACGAAATATTCGGGGTTTAAAATGCAAGACAGAAAATAAACATGTATGCATGAATTTTGATCAATGGCAAAAATCAAAGGATAAACACTTTCAATGAAATATAGATATGAATATGTTGTTGGGGTTCAATTTCATCTTATCCACTCTCATATATTTTAAGGAATTCAACAATCAAATCATCATTGTTAATGCCACTCTCTAATGTACCTTTCCAGAAGGCTTCTCCCTAATCACGAGTTCATACAATTCCGAGCATTCCTAATGATCAGTTCATAAGTACAGGAGCTTAACGACAACCAATATAAAATTGGGAGAAATTCCCCGGATCTAGACTTCCCCGTACGTGCCCGTATCGACAAAACCAATTATCATGCATCGAATGAGTTAAACAATGCAAGCATTAAGCAAAGAGGAAAAACCCTAACTAATGATGAAAGAAAGCATAAGTCTTAATTAAAAGATGTAAAAACAGATTCCATATATGAGAGTTTCACAAGACTACATTGATTCCCCAACAAACATACAGAGTTTAGTTCACCATATTTATGGTGAACCTAAGTGAATTACAATGAAAGAATGAAAGAATAAACCCTAAAAAGGTGAAGAGGAAGCCTCAGCATCCAAGATCCTCCTTCAAAGGGGTGGAAGAGAGAGTGCTTTCTTCGTTCCAGCCAGAGATACCTAACCCTAGGAAACCCTAAAGCTTATGTATCATTCGTAAATTACAAAAAGTCAAGTCCAAGCCCATTAAAGTGCCGCTCAGCGGTGAGTGCGTGACTTGTTTTCTCCCCTCAGCGGCCATTTTGCCCCTCAGCGGACCTTACGTGACTTCCAGAGTGCCGCTCAGCGGTAAACTACCGCTCAGCGGTGAGTGCGTGACTTGTTTTCTCCCCTCAGCGGCCATTTTGCCCCTCAGCGGACCTCCCGCAAGCTCCTGAGTGCCGCTCAGCGGTAAACTGCCGCTGAGCGGTGACTTCGGCTTCTCCTTTTGTACTTTTTATTGTCTTTTCTGATTTCATCTCTCTCCTTCTTCACTTCTTTCACCAAATTCACCTTAAAACCTGCACAAAAACACTGAAATCAAGCATAAACCTGTCCAGCTCTCTTATTTCCAAAAATATAAAGAAAAGCATGATTTCAAGCTAGTTTCTAAGTGTAAAGGTTGCTTTTAGTGTCAATTTTAATCATGAAAATAACAGTTTTTCAACTGTTATCATCGGTAAATATCTCGATCTGGTTCATCTTCTTCCTCTTTTCCCTTCGTCTGTTTCCTCTAATTTTAATTTTTTTGATCAAACTTTCTTCATTCCTAAACCAAAACAACAATCAAATTCATTCCAAAACCAAAATTTAAGACTAAACTTAGGTTGTCCAATTGTTTTAGAAACCCTAAAATTACGAAAAATCCTCAATTAGTTTTTGAGCATCCATGGCAGCAGTGGCGTTCTCCTGGTGGCGCTCTCCCATGGCAGCGGTGACTCTCTCCAACAACAGTAGTGGCGCTCTCCAAAGGCAACGGTGGCGCTCTCCAACGACAGCGGTGGCGTTCCGTGTGGTTCTCCCACGACAGTGGTGGAGTTCTCCTATGGCAGTGGTGACGCTCCAACGACAGCGGTGGCGCTCTCCAATGGCAACGGTGGCGCTCTCCAACGGCAGCGGTGGCAGTATGAGAAGATGGTTGTACAAGAGTGAAAAATGGTTGTAGAGAAGGAGAGAAATGCTCTTGAAAGAAGAAATGACGATTTGTGAGAGATGAAAATGTAGTCTTCTTCGCGCAGTGAGAGAGGAAAAATGGGCGGGAATTTTGCCGCTCTTTTTACCGACAGATTTATCGACGGATTTTGTTCGTTGATAATTAGTGAAGGCTTTACCGACGGATTTGGTGCGCCGGTAATTACCGAAGGCTTTACCTACGGATTTACCGACAAATTTTTTTTGTCGGTAATTATCGAAGGATTTATCGCCGGATTATCTGTCGGTAATCAGTTTTTTTACATCCGTCGATAAAATCTGTCGGTAATGAATCCTTTACCGACGGATATGATTCCGTTGATAAAATTCTGTCGGTAATTCCATGTATTTTTGTAGTGGATAAATGGAGCGGGTCCTGTAACATCCCAAAAATACAACAATATACTATATGATAGAATAATTACAATTAATAATATTTCAGTTCTGTCTTACACTAAGAGAACGTACGTGCATGGCCGAACGACCTTACAGAAAGAGTTACCATTTTAAGCTATACATAGAGGAATTCTCATGAATAAACCGAGCGTGTATGAGGACTTAGATTATTTAGATTTAGTATTAAGTAATACGAATGTGAGTTAAAGACTAAACACTATAGGGAGTCAACCTTAGTGGTTTGAACGAACGCTAGTAATAGAAAATTTGGTTTAATGTCTCGATAGGTCCCTATTTTTGTTCAGAATTTGAAATAGGTCCCTTTATTTTTTGGCGTCTCAATTGGGTCCTTATTTTTGTTAATTTGATGCAAATAAATCCTTTCCGTCAATTTCATCAAACGGCGTTAATGAATGTGTGACGTGGCCTTACACGTGTCAATACTGTCCTCAGGCCACGTCGTTGATGAAATTGACGGAGATAAAAAGAGTGCCCAGTGTAAGACCAAACACTCTATTAGGACAAACACTTGGTATAAGACCAGGTGTTACTAACTTATATAAAAGGGGCTTGATAATTATGCTAAGATACTATTGAGGTTGTATTTAAGAATAACTAAAATATACAATTTTATATATATATATATATATATATATATATATATATATATACACTTAAATTTATACCAGGATATCAAAACATAACTATGCTTGGCCGAACGCTCAAGCACAGTATTTCGAAGTGTAGACGCTCGTCCTCGACTAGGATTCTTCCCAAATGAAAGAATCCACTACAAATCCAAATTCACTAGAAAACCGATCGGTCAAAGACCGTTCAGTAACGTACGTACACTTTCTTAGGGGAATTTCTTACCAGAATCATTATTATTCAAATTCAGTTCTTAACATATACTTTCACACCTTTATACATTCATACAATAATCAATTTTTCATATCTCATACCATCCAAACATAGAAATTTCATACATTTCATGCATCATAACCTAGCACAATCATTTTTCATATCCAATCAAATCAACGAACGTTCATGCAACACATAATCATATAAATTAAATTAATAAGCTTCCCTTACCTTGGAGCGTGAACGAACGTCTTAAAGACAAAATATGTTTCGCCTGACTGGATTTCCTTCTACCCTTACGTTCCACAACTCTTTAAACTAACCAAACAGCCAAAACAACCAAAAGTGGTTCAGACAAGATAACAACATGCAACTGGTACTTGATTTGCATGTACCAGAAAACAAACGGCTAAGGATAAGGAACTTACCAGTTTCAGAACTCGAAACTGTTCGGTTCAATTTGAAGTTTGGGACGCCGGGAGTGCTCCTACGGTGCCTAAACGGTGATCGGAGAAGAGAAAGGGTGAGTTTTGGTAGAGAGAAGGGAGAGCTTCTAGAGAGAAGGAGGAGAAAAATGAGAATTTCAGAGTTTGGGAAGAAGGGTGCATGCAGAAGAGAGTGGGACGGAAGTTTTAGAAAATCAGTTTTCTTCCCACGTCAAAACGAGCGTTCGCTCATCTACCGACACCTGCCTTCCACTATCTGATTTCTGATCCTCGTTGCTTGACACTTGGCCTTCGCGCAGAGGGGTTTTTGGGTGCGTTTTAATGAGGTCTGACATTCCCTCCAACTACAAAAATTTTCGTCCTCGAAAATTAAAACTTACCCGCAAACAGATGGGGATACAAGTCCCTCATGGCATCCTCCACTTCCCATGTAGAGCCGCCAGTCTTCTCGTCCCAGACCACTTTCACCAATCGGATGGCTTTCCTCTTGTAGTACTTGGTGCGGCTGTCTTCAACACGAACTGGTTGCATTTCTAGCGTTCGGTCTTGACGAAGACGAACGTCCTCTAACTCCAGTATATGAGAAGGGTCAGCTACGTACTTCCGGAGTTGAGAAACGTGGAAGACTGGATGAAGATTGGACAGTTGGGGAGGCAAGGACAACTCGTACGCAACTGGTCTAATTCTCCTTAAAATTTTATAAGGCCCAACGAACTTGGGAGACAACTTCTTGGGACGAACGGCTCTGCCCACTCCAGTGGTTGGATTTAGTCTAAGGAAGACGTGTTCTCCTGTAGTGAATTCCAAGGGCCTTCTCCTCTTGTCTGCATACGACTTCTGTCGGCTCCTTGACGTCTTCAACCTCTCTTGGATCAACTTCACCTTCTCGATCGTCTGCTGAATGAGCTCAGGTCCAATCAATACCTTCTCTCCTTCCTGGAACCAACATAGTGGCGTTCGGCACTTCCTCCCGTAAAGAGCTTCAAATGGAGCCATTCCGATGCTGGATTGGAAGCTGTTGTTGTAGGTGAACTCCACTACTGGTAAGACTTCATCCCATACGCCCACGTGATCTAGGACGCACGTCCTCAGTAAGTCTTCAAGCGTCTGGATGGTTCTCTCAGATTGACCGTCCGTTTGAGGATGATAAGCTGAACTCATCTGCAGTTTGCTACCCAATTCACTTTACAGGGACTGCCAAAACTGAGACGTAAATCTTGTGTCTCGATCAGAGATGATACTGGACGGAACTCCATGCAACCGAATGATCTCGTTGATGTGAGTTGTGCAAGCTTCGTCATGGACATCTTCAAGTTGACCACTAAGAAGTGAGCGCTCTTAGATAGAATCGTGATTCTTGACCGTACGAGGTAAGTGGGTTACGAAGTCCATGGAAATGCTATCCCACTTCCATTCAGGAATCTCCAACTGCTATAGCAGGCCGCCCGGTCTCTGATGCTCTACCTTAGCCCGTTGACAAGTTAAACATGATGCCACAAAACGAGCGACATCACTCTTCATTCTCGGCCACCAGAAAGACTTCCTGAGGTCTTGATACATCTTAGTCATGCCAAGATGCATGCTAAGACAACTATGATGTCCTTCCTCAAGAATGATCCGCTTTAGCTCGCCATCGTTAGGAACACACGTTCTATCTCTGTAGCGTAAGAGACTGTCCGTTCCAATGTTGAAGAATTTGGCTTGATCTGTACTGAGCGCGCTCAAAATTTTCACCAAGTCTTCATTCGTTGACTGCTTCTCTCTGATTTGGTCAAAGACGCTACTGGATATTCTTAGGTTGAAGCATCTGATACTGTTCGGTTATAAGTCGAACTGCACCTTAGATCTCTAAAACTCTCCACCAACCGTAATTCTTTGACCATCATGGATGAGACATGAACTACCTTTCTGCTCAAAGCGTCCGCTACAATGTTCCCTTTCCCTGGATGGTAGAGTAGTTCGAAGTCATAATCCTTCAAGAACTCAAGCCACCTCCTTTGCCTCATATTCAACTCTTTCTAATCAAAGAGGTACTTGAGACTCTTGTGATCACTGAAGACTTGGAAGGTTGATCCATAATAGTAGTGCCTGATGACAAATTTATGAACACCGAAAAACGGCACCACAAACTTGTTGAACAATCGGCAAGTGTGACCGAATCGTATCAAGTAATAAACTCGGTAAGACCAAGTATCGTTCTCCCAAAGGACTCACGGCCTAGTTTAGTTATGTGATTTGTTGATTATTTAAGACTTAAGAACGAAATAAGTGAAGTTTAATATGCAAAACAGAAAAAAACATGTATGCATGAATGTGATCAATGGCTAAAACAAAATACAAACACTTCAATGGATTATATGGATGAGTATGTTGTTGGGGTTATCAATTTCATCTTATCCACTCTCATATACTTTAGGAATTCAACATTCTTTTCATCATTGTTAATGTCACTCTCTAAATTACCTTGCAAGAAGGCCTATCCCTAATTACGAGTTCATACAATTCCTAGCATTCCTAATAATTAGTTCTTTTAGTGCAGGAGCTTAACGGCAACCAATATACTATTGGGAGAAATTCCCCGGATCTAGACTTCCCCGTACGTTCCCGTATCGACAAAATCAATAATCATGCATTGAATGAGTTAAACAAAGCAAGCATTGAGCAAAGAGGAAAAACCCTAACTAATGATGAAAAAAGCATAGGTCTTAAATATAAGATGTAAAAACAAATTCCATATATGAGAGTTTCACAAGACTACATTGATTCCCCAACAACAATACAAGGTTTAGTTCACCATATTCATGGTGAAACTAGATGAATAATAATGAAAGAATGAAAGATAAAACCCTAGAAAGGTGAAGAGGTAGCCTGAGCATCCAAGATCCTCCTTCAAAGGGGGTGGAAGAGAGAGTGTTTGATTCGTTTCTGCCAAAGATACAAACCCTAGGACGTCCTAAAGCTTATATACTATTCTAAAATTACAGAAAATTTAGGCCCAAGCCCATAAGTGTGCCGCTCAGCGGTAAAGTACCGCTCAGCGGTAAGTGGGTGAGTTGGTTTCTTCCCCTCAGCGGCCATTTTGCCCCTCAGCGGATCCCCCGTGAGCGGCAGTTGCGGCTTCTCCTTTTGCACTTTTTGATGTCTTTTCTGATTTCATATCTCTCCTTCTTCACTTCTTTCACCAAATTCACCTTAAAACCTGCACAAAAACACTGAAATCAAGCATACACCTGTCCAGCTCTCTTATTTCTGAAAATATGAATAAAAGCATGATTTCAAGCTAGTTTCTAAGTGTTAAAGGTTGCTTTTAGTATCACTTTCAAGCATGAAAATAACAGTTTTTCAACTGTTATCACAACCCCAAACTTAGAACTTTGCTTGTCCTCAAGCAAACAAGATGTAACTCAATCTTCTACCAATTCATATGATGGTTCACTCATTCAAAAATTTCTTTTCAAGATAAGCAAAGACTTCAATCAAACTTTTGACCAAGATTTCAATCAAGATGTGCACATGCTTTAGTGTTCACAAAGTCAGTTAATATCAAACAAATGCTATTTTTCATGAATAATCAATCAATTAAGCATGGATGTTCATGTGCTCATGGAATACTTCCTCACCAGGTAAAGTGTTTCACTCACACACAAGTGTATAAGAGGTAATCACTCATTCACTCCACTACCACAATGTCACATGAATCAACTTTGCCTTTCATTTAACCACAATCAAAACATTTACAAGCATGCATCATCACAAGGACTTTTCAATGGCTTATAACGTGGCTGGGCTAATCAAGAAAATTGGTTTTTCTGGATCACAAAATCCTTGAGTTAAGAGAATCATAACAACACAATTATTCTTATTTTTCCCAACTTGTCTTTACATTGAGCTTTTCTTTTTCTTTTCTTTTCTTTCTCTTTTTCTTTTCTTTTCACATTCTTATTCTTAACTTTTAGCTCAATGCTTTTCCTTTTTCTTTTTCATGCTTTCCCAACAACCCCAAACTTGAACATTTAACAATACCACAAAAGATTTTCTACTTAACTCAAGGTAAAGCTTTTCAACAAGGGTTTTCAATTTATGTTCAAGGCTAAGGGTTCAAAGGATAGAACACAAAGTGTTCTCTTTTAGTGGGCTAACTTCATGAATTTGGCCAATAAAAAGGGTTCCAACAAACGGCCTTGATCATATGATGCAAAACAAGCAATTGATTCAATCATAGAAAACCTGGGCAAAATCATTCATGCTTTCAAAGTAATAGCATTGAATCAATAAAAACTCTGGAGCTCAAAACCTCACAAATAGGCTCATTCACATTTGACATACACATCCTGCTTAATCTCACAATCACAATCATAATATCCTGCATTTGTTCACAAAGCTTGTGAATCACCTGTATAAGCATTTAATGTGCACATCTATCTCAACATCAATCAATCAATAATCATCATCAAGCATTACTTATTACACAATCACAGTCAATAGCAAACCATCATAACAAACCAGGTTTCTAATAGAGTACATCAACCCTAGTCTAAAAGAAAAATAAATACGTACAAAACACTGGGTTGCCTCCCAGTAAGCGCTTGTTTAACGTCACGAGCCTGACCCAAACTTTCAAGGATCAACCAACAGCATCATTGTGGACAATTGTTGTACCTCTCCCCCTAAATAGGGCTTGAGACGTTGCCCATTCACCACCCAACTTTTCTGTGGATCATCAGCAGCTGGATTAAATATTTCAATTGCTCCATGCGGTGGCACTTCTTTTATCACAAATGGTACTGACCATTTTGACTTCAGCTTCCCAGGAAATATCTTCAATCTTGAATTGAACAATAGTACCTGTTGTCCTGGATTGAAAACTTTATTCACCAACTTCCTATCGTGATAAAATTTGATCTTGTCTTTGGAAGCCTTGGATGAATCATATGCATGTAATCGCATTTCTTCAAGCTCCAAAATCTGCCTTCTACGTGTGCATTGAGTTTCATAAGGATCAAAATTCAAGAATTTCAAAGCCCATAACGCTCTATGCTCCAATTCTACTGGCAAATGACATGCTTTCCCATAGACTAATTGAAATGGTGATAATCCCATAGACGTCTTCATTGCCGTCCTATAAGCCCAAAGAGCATCATCCAATTTGAGAGACCAATCCTTTCTTTATGAAGTCACTGTTTTTTCCAGGATCCTTTTTATCTCCCTGTTAGACACCTCAGCTTGTCCATTGGTTTGTGGATGATAAGGTGCAACTACATTATGTTTCACTCCATAGTGTTTGAGTACTTTTTCTAGCTGATAATTGCAAAAATGAGATCCTCCATCACTAATCAACACTCTTGGAGTGCCAAAACGTGAGAATATCTGCTTCTTCAAGAATTTAATTATCGTGCTAGCATCATTTTTAGGACAAGCTAATGCTTCCACCCATTTACTCACATAATCCACTGCTACCAGAATATATTCATTGTTGAAAGATGGAGGAAAGGGTCCAACAAAGTCAATACCCCAGCAATCAAAAACCTCAACCTCTAAAATGCCTTGTAATGGCATCTCATGACGTTCAGTGATCGTCCCTGCTCTTTGACATTTATCACAATTTCTGGCATGATTATGGGCATCTCTAAATAAAGTTGGCCAATAAAATCCTGATTGAAGGACTTTTGCTGCTGTTCTTTCTCCATTAAAATGTCCTCTATAAGGTGAATCATGACAATGCCAGAGAATTCCTTATGCTTCTTCATTTGTCACACATCTCCTCAGAAGATTATCTGCTCCAATCTTGAACAAATAAGGATCATCCCAAACAAACTGCTTGGCATCATGCAAAAAAAATTTTCTTTGTTGCCAAGTTAAGTCTTCTGGCATGACCCTTGCAACTTTGAAATTAGCCATATCAGCAAACCAGGGCCTCTGCTGAATATACATGAGTGTTTCATCTGAAAAAGATTCCCAGATTTCAGATTCCTTGCTAGTGACCTCATTGTTAACTAACCGTGACAAATGATCAGCAATCAAGTTCTCACTTCCTTTCTTATCACGAATTTCTACATCAAATTCTTGCAACAGTAGTACCCATCTAATCAGACGTGGCTTAGAATCTGGCTTTGTCAACAAATATTTGATAGCTGCATGATCTGTATAGACAGTCACCTTAGATCCAATAAGATAAGGTCGAAATTTCTCTAAAGCATACACAATAGCCAGGAATTCTTTTTCTGTGGTAGCATAATTCAGTTGAGCATCATTCAGAACCTTGCTAGCATAATAAATTGGATGAAACTTTTGTTCTTTTCGCTGGCCAAGAACAACTCCTATTGCATAATCACTTGCATCACACATTAATTCAAAATTTTGATTCCAATCTGGCGCTACAATTACTGGAGCTGACACTAATTTATTCTTCAATGTGTCAAAAGCTTTCAAACAGTCTTCATTCATCACAAAAGGAGCATCCTTCATCAAAAGATTACTCAATGGTTTAGCAATTTTTGAGAAATCTTTGATGAATCTTCTATAAAACCCAGCATGACCGAGAAAACTCCTAATCCCCCTTACATTTGTTGGTGGAGGCAGTTTCTCAATGACTTCTGCTTTAGCTTTATCTACCTCAATTCCTTTAGCAGAGATTTTATGCC
The DNA here is from genome assembly GCF_029865625.1 of Vigna umbellata. Taxonomy (NCBI): domain Eukaryota; kingdom Viridiplantae; phylum Streptophyta; class Magnoliopsida; order Fabales; family Fabaceae; genus Vigna; species Vigna umbellata. Next base: position 37,232,879 of record NC_142165.1, on the reverse strand, counting down.
CCAGCACAATTCCTTCAGTTACCATGAAATGACATTTCTCCCAATTAAGAACAAGATTTGTCTGAACACATCTTTTGAGAACAGTGTTCAAATTAGCCAAACATCTTTGGAAAGAATTTCCAAAAACTGAGAAATCATCCATGAACACTTCAATACATTTTTCTAAGAGATCTGCAAAAATTGCCTGCATACACCTTTGAAATGTGGCTGGAGCATTACATAATCCAAATGGCATCTTTCTATATGCAAAGATACCAAAAGGACAAGTAAAAGCCGTCTTCTCTTGGTCTTTTGGATCTACCACAATTTAATTGTATCCAGAATATCCATCTAGAAAACAATAGAAAGATTGACCTGATAATCTTTCTAACATCTGGTCCATGAAAGGAAGAGGAAAATGATCCTTTCTAGTAGCTTTATTCAGCTTCCTGTAATCAATGCACATACGCCAGCCAGTAACTGTACGAGTAGGAATAAGTTCATTTTTATCATTATGAATTATTGTCATCCCACCATTCACCTTTCTTTGATACCAGCTTCTAGTAGTTTCAACACTTCTTTTCTAACCACTTCCTTCATAACAGGATTTAACCTTCTCTGTGGTTGAGCACTTGGTTTATAATATTCTTCCATAAAAATCTTGTGCATGCAATAAGTTCGGCTAATACCTTTAAGATCTGATATTGACCACTGATAACAGTTGAAAAACTGTTATTTTCATGCTTAAATTGATACTAAAAGCAACCTTTAACACTTAGAAACTAGCTTGAAATCATGCTTTTATTCATATTTTCATAAATAAGAGAGCTGGACAGGTTTATGCTTGATTTCAGTGTTTTTGTGCAGGTTTTAAGGTGAATTTGGTGAAAGAAGTGAAGAAGGAGAGAGATGGAATCAGAAAAGACATCAAAAAGTGCAAAAGGAGAAGCCGCAACTGCCGCTCAGCGGCAGTTTACCGCTGAGCGACACTCAGGAGTTCATGTTGGAACCGCTGAGGGGCAAAATGGCCGCTGAGGGGAAGAAACTACTCACGCACTTACCGCTGAGCGGCACTTTACCGCTGAGCGGCACACTTATGGGCTTGGGCCTAGATTTTCTGTAATTTTAGAATAGTATATAAGCTTTAGGACGTCCTAGGGTTTGTATCTTTGGCAGAAATGAAGCAAACACTCTCTCTTCCACCCCTTTGAAGGAGGATCTTGGATGCTCAGGCTACCTCTTCACCTTTCTAGGGTTTTATCCTTCATTCTTTCATTATTGTTCATCTAGGTTCACCATGAATATGGTGAACTAAACCTTGTATGTTTGTTGGGGAATCAATGTAATCTTTTGAAGCTCTCATATATGGAATTTGTGCTTGCATCTTAATCTAAGACTTATGCTTTCTTTCATCATTAGTTAGGGTTTTTCCTCTTTGCTCAATGCTTGCTTTGTTTAACTCATTCAATGCATGATTATTGATTTTGTCGATATGGGAACGTACGGTGAAGTCTAGATTCGGGGAATTTCTCCCAATAGTATATTGGTTGCCTTAAGCTCCTGTGCTAAAAAAACTAATTATTAGGAATGCTAGGAATCGTATGAACTCGTAATTAGGGAGAAGCCTTCTTGAAAGGTAATTTAGAGAGTGGCATTAACAATGATGACTTGAATGTTGAATTCCTAAAACATATGAGAGTGGATAAGATGAAATTGACCCCCAACAACATATTCATCAATATATTTCATTGAAAGTGCTTGTCTTTTGTTTTAGCCATTGATCAATGATAACTTTTTGGCAAGTATACCAAATCGTTCCAAGTAATACAGTGAATAAGTAAAAGTATCGTTCTCCCAAGGGACTTGTGCAACACATGACAATTCTTCCTTTTATAACTCAATTAGACATCAAAGTGTACAGAAAAACACAAGAAACTCTTTTTGGTATTTTTATCAAACAGTTAGTGTGCAAGGAATTATATTTAAAAGAAACTTCGTTGGAATTGGGTTTCATGAATCATATGAATATAAAACTCTGTTCAATATTTCATTACTTCATTCAAACATTCACATCAAGGCATACTAGTCCTAATCCCTTAGCAACTAGTTCTAAATTAATATATTAAAATGCTAATCCCTTAGTCAATTTAATATACAATTTGCATTAAGTCCAATGTTAGGAATGATCAAGTTATTGAGTCTATTCCTAGATCCCAAATCACTTAAGTGCTCTATCTACGTCCATGTTCAAAGTTACTTTCCAGTAATCAGAAACATTCAAATAACATTATATTTCCATACAATGATAGTAAATTCAAGAAAGAGCATATGAACGAAGAACAATATATTGAACAGGAAAATTACATCAGAGTAAGTTCATTACATCCAATTCCAACGAAAGAAAAACTACTCCTAGTCATCTAAACGTACACATTTGAAGCAATCCCTTGCAAAAAATGGTGTCTTGATGCCTTGAAGTAGTCTCCGGAAGTTCCTGAGATGTTTTCGTTTCTTCCTTTTGTCTGGAACTTCTTTTTTTGAAGAAGAGAATGTTTCTGTCGCTCTGTCACGTCTTTTAAAGCCACTTAAATTCATTAATTCGCTTAGCGCACATGTATTGGTGCGCTATGCGAATTTTGTGTAACCGCTGCCTCTCAACTGATGTTATTCGCACAGCGCACAAGTAATGGTGCGCTATGCGAATTTTCATTTCCTGGCAGTGTGAAAATTTTGGCTTTCGCTTTGCGAAAATTGGCTGACAGAATCTAAATAATACACCATTCCCTGTACAATATTTTACATAACAATCTACTACCTATTACAACTTTTCAATGAGGAACAACATGAATAATTACAAGATTGAGTTCATTTATAAGTATAAAAACAACTCTTTTTCACACTTATCAATCAACCTCATGCATACATGTTTATTTTCGTCTTTTGAATATTAAACTCCACTTATTTTGTTCTTAAGTCTTAGCTAATCAACAAATCACATAACTAAACTAGGCCGTGAGTCCTTTGGGAGAACGATACTTGGTCTTACCGAGTTTATTACTTGAAATCATTCGGTCATACTTGCCGATTGTTAAACAAGTTTGTGACATCATATTTTGGTGATCATAAATTTGTGCATCAAGTTTTTGGGGCCGTTGCCGGGGACTCTGGTTTAACTAGGTAATTTGTGTGATTATTGATTATCTTTGACTTTAATTTTGAATTTCTGTTTTTATTTTTTCTGTTTATATTTTATTTTATTTTATTTTATTTTATTTTATTTTATTTTCTGTTTTTATTTTTATTTTTCTGTTTTCTGTTTTTATCTTCTCATCTCAGATCTTATATCTTCTCCTATATCTTTTTGTGCTAACCAAATATTCTAGGGTTTTGTGTTCTTGTGTATGCAGGAGGCAATTCGAACTAGGAGCAAGATAATTGCAGAACCTCTTCTTGAAGGTTTAGACGAGAGTAGACGGAGGAGAAGAATCCGAACATCTAGAGAACTTTTCCCTCCTCCGGAAACTCTGTTGCAACCATCACCACAAGGTTCTGACTATAGCACAGAAAATATGGAGAACAACAATGTCAGAAGAACTCTTGCTGATTACACCAATATAGCTGGACCTCATCACTTTAACAGTATAGCTAGACCTAGAGTCAAGGCAGCTAATATGGAGGTCAAACCAGCACTGATCCAACTGGTGAAAAGCAACCAATTCAATGGGTTATCTCATGAAAGCCCATATGAGCACCTAACTACATTCAATGAGATTTGCAATACAGTGAAGATTAATGGGGTGCCAGATGAAGCGATCAAACTTAGCTTGTTTCCTTTCTCATTGGGAGGCAATGCTAAACTTTGGTTGAATTCTTTCCCAGAAGGAAGTTTCACAGAGTGGGAAGCAGTGGTAACAAAGTTTTTAAACAAGTACTTCCCACAATCAAAGGTGACAAAAGGGCAAGCAAGAGATTTCTTCATTTAGGCAAGGCATGGAAGAATCACTGGGGCATGCATGGGATAGATACAAAATTTGCTAAGAAAAACACCCACGCATGGCTTTGAAGAACAGGAAGTAGTCTTAACTTTCCATGGAGGGCTTGGTTCACAAACCAAGATGATGCTTGATGCCTCAACAAGAGGCAATATTAAATGGAAAACTCCAGAGGAAGCCACAGAAATTATAGAAAACATGGCTACTAGTGATAATGAGCTGCATAGTGTGAGAGGAGCTCCTATGCAACAAAAAGGAGTTCTCCAATTACAGACACATGATGCCTTGCTAGCTCAAAACAAAATTCTAACTCAACAGCTGGAGACTCTTACTAAAACTCTTGCACAATTACCCAAAGAGTTGAAGACTGCTGCACAGGTACAATCCCAGTTGTGCGAATTGTGTGGAGGTGACCATATTAATGGTCAATGTGCCTTTCCAATAGAAGCCGTAGAGGATGTAAACTACATGACCAATCAATACCGTTAAGGGAACTATAATCAAGGGTGGAAACCACACCCAAGCATTGGTCAAGGACAAACTGGGCAAGCTGGTCAATTTAATAAGCAGCAGCAGCAACCCACCTTATGGCAGCAGATATCTATGCTTAAGGAAAGGTCCATGAGGATGGAGGAAACTCTTAACAATTTCATACAGAAAACTGAGTCTACCCAAAAGAGCACTGAAGCTGCTATAAAAAATTTGGAAACTCAGATGGGGCAGATCACCAAGCAGGTGGAAGAAAGGCCAAATAGAAATTTTGGGGCTAATACTGAGGTTAACCCCAGAGAAGAGTGCAAGGTGGTAGAGAGTGTTGATGATGAGAAAGTTGAGTTAGATACAGAAGAGAGAAGAGAAATAGAGAGCAAAAGCACTTTTCCTTTTCCAATACATCAAGGGAAACAACTGGATTTCACTGAATTATTCAAAATGGTGGATAATGATGCACCTTGGGAACAGATTCTACAACAAATCACAGTTTACATGAAATCTGATGAAAACATCTCTACAAAGAAAAGACGTAGAGATGATGAGGTAAAGGAGTGTATAACTGTTAAAAAAGAGCCATTCCCTCCTAAAGCAACAGATCCAGGAAGTTTTTCTATCCCTTGTACCATAGGGAAGAAAAGGGTTAAGAAAGCTCTTCTTGATTTAGGTTCAAGTGTTAACTTGATACCTTACTCTTTACTGGAACAAATCGGCAATGTTAATGTGAAACCTGTAAAGGTTAATCTAGTAATGGCCGATGGATCTTCAAAGGAGCCATGTGGGATTGCAGAGGACATTATAGTTTGTGTTGGCAAACTTCAGTTCTTGGCAGACTTTGTGGTGATGAAGATGGAGACAGAGAAGATACCTATCATACTTGGAAGACCGTTTATGAAAACGGCCAGAGCTATCATTGATGTAAATCAAGGTATAGTGGTGCTCCAAAACCGAGAGGAGAGAGTGGTTGTAGACGTCTTTAAAGATGAGACGCAAACACAGGAGGAAGAAGCTAGTTATAAAGCTGCATTTCAAGATGCACACATGACTAGCCATAAAGATGAAAATCCCAAGGTTGCAGGTAACCATTTTTGTTGTTTCAGGTGAAAAAGGAAGAAAAGATTGGAAGAGGAGGAGAAATTCCTGATGACTGGGAGAAAAGAAGACCCCAACTTGGTACACCTGTGAGAATCAAAAACAAGTTGTGGGTTGTGAAAGGCTTTAAAGAGAAGGAGATGATAGAGATAGAATCTCCACATCTTAGAATAATCAAAACAGTTCACAAGAAACAGCTGAGGAGTTGGTGGGATAACAACATCAACTATGAAGAAGGAACTTGAGCTTTACTGGGTCAAGCTAATGACATTAAAAGAGCGCTTGCTGGGAGGCAACCCAGTTGAATCTATAACTTTTAAATTTTATTTTGGTTTGTAATTTGTAAATCTGTTGAACATTATTGTGTAAACATTTTGCTGGATATAGCATCTACTGAAGGATGCTAAGTTGTAACACCTACTGATGGGTGTTAGTGAGAAAATTTTGCACCTACTAATGGGTGCTGGTAAATTTGAAACACCTATTGATGGGTGCTGGTAAGTTTGTAACACCTACTGAAGGGTGTTGGTGGATTTTGGGTCAGGCTCGTGACGTTAAACAAGCGCTCCCTGGGAGGCAACCCAGTTGATTAATTGTTTTTGTTTGTTTCATTTTAGTTGCATAATAGGGTTTTGCATAAGTATTTTAAGAATTGAATTGTAGGGAACCAGTGAGGGGCACGAGTAGAAGGCACCTAGGGTAAGCTAGGAAGAAGAAAAGCACAACACGAAAGTGCCGCTGAGCGGTGGTATCATAAAAGGGGCTTAGGTTGCCCCTTAGCGGAACCCGAGCCCATTGGGGTATTTTTATACCCTAAGTCACGCTTTGGCCTCTATTTTTAGATTCTTCTCTGCACACACACTCCTAAACATTTTTCCAAAGGTTCTCTACATTTTTCCTTTCATTCCTCTTTAGAAAATCTCCCTTCCACTCACTTTCTCACTAGTTTTCCATCTAAGTTTGGGGTTGGGAGAGAGCATCATTGATGGGTCTGAGTTTTTCAAAGCACTAGAGTAGGATTTGTTTTATCAATCATTTTTGTTTTTAGAATAGGATTTGATGTACTCTATTGGACACCTGGTTTGTTATGATGGTTTGCTATTAACTGTGATTGTTTGATAAGTAATGCTTGATGATGCTTATTGATTGATTGATGTTGAGATGATGTGCACATTAAATGCTTATACAGGAGATTCACAAGCTTTGTGAACAAATGCAGGATATTATGATTGTGATTGTGAAATTAAGCAGGATGTGTATGTCAAATGTGAATGAGCTTATATGTGAGGTTTTGAGCTGCAGAGTTGTTATTGTTAAATGCTATTACTTTGAAAGCATGAATGACTTTGCCCAGGTTTTCTATGATTGAATCAATTGCTTGTTTTGCATCATATGATCAAGGCCGTTTGTTGGAACCCTTTTTATTGGCCAAATTCATAAAGTTAGCCCACTAAAAGAGAATACTTTGTGTTCTATCCTTTGAACCCTTAGCCTTGAACATAAATTGAAAACCCTTGATTGAAAATCTTTACCTTGAGTTAAGTAGAAGATATTGTGTGGTATTGTTAAATGTTCAAGTTTCGGGTTGTTGGGAAAACATGAAAAAGGAAAAGCATTGAGCTAAGAGCTAAAAAGTAAGAATATGCAAAGAAAAAGAAAAGAAAAGAAAAAAAAAAAGAAGCAAAGCTCAATGCAAATGCAAAAGGCAAGTTGGGAAAAATAAGAATAATTGTGTTGATTATGATTCTCTTAACTCAAAGATTTTGTGATCCAGAAAAACCAATTTTCTTGTTAGCCCAGCCACATTATAAGCCATTGAAAAGTCCTTGTGATGATGCATGCTTGTGAATGTTTTTGATTGTGGTAAAATGAAAGGCAAAGTTGATTCATGTGACATTGTGATAGTAGAGTGAATGAGTGATTACCTCTTATACACTTGTGTGTGAGTGAAACACTTTACCTAGTGAGGAAATATTCCATGAACACATGAACATCCATGCTTAATTGATTGATCATTCATGAAAAATAGCATTTATTGGAATTTAAATGACTTTGTGAACACTAAAGCATGTGCACATCTTGATTGAACTCTTGGTCATAAGTTTGATTGAAGTTTTTACTTATCTTGAAAAAAAGGATCTTTGAATAAGTGAACCATCATATGAATTGGTTGAAGATTGAGTTACATCTTATTTGCTTGAGGACAAGCAAAGTTCTAAGTTTGGGTTTGTGATAACAGTTGAAAAGCTGTTATTTTCATGCTTAAATTGATACTAAAAGCAACCTTTAACACTTAGAAACTGGCTTGAAATCATGCTTTTATTCATATTTTCATAAATAAGAGAGCTGGACAGGTTTATGCTTGATTTCAGTGTTTTTGTGCAGGTTTTAAGGTGAATTTGGTGAAAGAAGTGAAGAAGGAGAGAGATGGAATCAGAAAAGACATCAAAAAGTGCAAAAGGAGAAGCCGCAACTGCCGCTCAGCGGCAGTTTACCGCTGAGCGGCACTCAGGAGTTCACGTTGGAATCGCTGAGGGGCAAAATGGCCGCTGAGGGGAAGAAACTACTCACGCACTTACCGCTGAGCGTCACTTTACCGCTGAGCGGCACACTTATGGGCTTGGGCCTAGATTTTCTGTAATTTTAGAATAGTATATAAGCTTTAGGACGTCTTAGGGTTTGTATCTTTGGCAGAAACGAAGCAAACACTCTCTCTTCCACCCCTTTGAAGGAGGATCTTGGATGCTCAGGCTACCTCTTCACCTTTCTAGGGTTTTATCCTTCATTCTTTCATTATTGTTCATCTAGGTTCACCACGAATATGGTGAACTAAACCTTGTATGTTTGTTGGGGAATCAATGTAATCTTTTGAAGCTCTCATATATGGAATTTGTGCTTGCATCTTAATCTAAGACTTATGCTTTCTTTCATCATTAGTTAGGGTTTTTCCTCTTTGTTCAATGCTTGCTTTGTTTAACTCATTCAATGCATGATTATTGATTTTGTCGATACGGGAACGTACGGGGAAGTCTAGATCCGGGGAATTTCTCCCAATAGTATATTGGTTGCCTTAAGCTCCTGTGCTAAAAAAACTAATTATTAGGAATGCTAGGAATCGTATGAACTCGTAATTAGGGAGAAGCCTTCTTGAAAGGTAATTTAGAGAGTGGCATTAACAATGATGACTTGAATGTTGAATTCCTAAAACATATGAGAGTGGATAAGATGAAATTGACCCCCAACAACATATTCATCAATATATTTCATTGAAAGTGCTTGTCTTTTGTTTTAGCCATTGATCAACCTCATGCATACATGTTTATTTTCGTCTTTTGAATATTAAACTCCACTTATTTTGTTCTTAAGTCTTAGCTAATCAACAAATCACATAACTAAACTAGGCCGTGAGTCCTTTGGGAGAACGATACTTGGTCTTACCGAGTTTATTACTTGAAACGATTCGGTCATACTTGCCGATTGTTAAACAAGTTTGTAACATCATATTTTGGTGATCGTAAATTTGTGCATCAACCACCCAATTGCTTCTTTGTTGGCTTTCAAAATTTCTATCAACTGCTCTTCTTCTTGTAGAGATAAAGAGTTATTGATGATGACTGACTTTGTTCCATCTTCTTCTAGAAAAACATATTTCAGATGTGATGGCAATCTTTTTAATTCTGGCGTCTTTGCTTTGACTTCTTCTTCCTTATCAATTATTTCAAAGATTGGATCTTCCACTAGACTCTTTTTCAATGTTTCCAAGTCCATAAGACATTCATCAATTAATTTCTCTTCTTCTTCATCTAAATCTTCACAAGCATCAATGAGAGTTTTCTCTAATGGAGAAATATTTTGCACCATCCTTTCTTGCACGATACAAACTTCATCAAGTTCATCAAATTGAAAACATGCTTTGTCATCATTTGGATATGTCATGGCCTTGGATACGTCAAAAGGGACTTCTTCATCATCAACTCTCAATTTAAGCTTACCATTTTCTACATCAATTAAAACTCTAGCTGTCTTCATAAAAGGTCTCCCAAGAATAAGAGGAACATCACTATTTCCTTCCATCTCCATCACAATAAAATCCACTGGGAATACAAATTTATCAACCTTCACTAGAACATCTTCAACCACTCCATATGGATATTTAAGAGACCTGTCCGCCAGTTGAAGAGCCATTCTGGTCGGTTTGATTTCCAAACCCTGAATTGTTCTGCACATGGATAGCGACATTAAATTAATGCTAGCTCCTAAATCAATTAATGCTCTTCCAACTTTCAAATCTCCTATGGTGCATGGAATAGTGAAGCTTCCTGGATCTTTAAGTTTAGGAGGTAGTTTCTGTATGATTGCACTGCAGTTACCCTGTACATTGATAGTTTCCTTTTCAATGTACTTGTTTTTCTTTGTAAGAAGTTCCTTCAAAAACTTTGCATATGCTGGCATCTGTTGCAATGCTTCAGAGAATGGTATAGTGATCTCCATCTTCTTAAACAACTCCATGAATCTTTCCAACTGCTTTTCTTTCTCCTTCCTTGAATAACTCTTTGGATAAGGAAGTGGCTTTTCACCCTCTTTTTCTTTTTGTCTCTCCTCTCTCTCTTCTCTCTCTTTTTTTTTCTCTCCTCTCATCTTCATTTTTTTTCTTTTTCTCTCTCTCAACCCTTTCTTTCCACTCACATGTTTCTTTTTCACTCTCACTCTCATTTTTTTTCTCCTCTTTTTCTTTTTTTCTCTCCTCTAACACTTTACCACTTCTGGTCACAACAGTTTTACACTCCTTTTTGAGATTATCATGTTTCATCTTGTCAACTATTCGCTAAACATAGATCTCCATATGTTTAAATGCAGCATCCACATTCTGACAATAAGATGCATTCGTCTTCAAGAATCGTTGGAAACTCTCGTCAAGTTTTGTTGTCTTCTCAGATGGAGTAGATTGCATTTGCCATTTTTGTTGTTGCCCTTGAACCATTGAGACCTGTTGTATTTCTTGTGGTATTTGAGAAAGCTTCATAATTACTTCTTCCAACTGTTGAGAGATAATTCTATTTTGAATAAGCAAAGCATCATTTGATTGTAACAACTCCTTCTGACTAAGATATCCTCTTTCAATATTAAGTTCGTTGTCACTAGTAGCCATATTTTCAATAATTTCTGTTGCTTCCTCTGGAGTTTTCCATTTAATGTTTCCTCCTACTGAGTGATGAGCGGGTCGCACCTCCCAACAAAAGTTGTGCATAAAAGAATGCAGTATAGACTAGGAAGTGACTCCTAGGTCGTCTCTCAAGGACCAATTTGTGGTTCAGTCTCAGATCAAACACGTAGTGGGGGCGTTTGTGAAAGGCTTGTGAATGCAATTTGAACTAAATTAAAACACGAACATAAACACAGATGTAAACACAAAATTAAGACATTTGGTCACTTAAGCTAACATTTCAACTAAATTAAAGAAAACTTGCATGACTCACTTCAATTGAAATTGCTAAATCAGAAATGCATCTTCCATTAATTAAAGGCAACGCGTAGAAGCGTAATGCAGCAAGAAAAATTAACTTATCAATTCCTTGTACAACTTGTACACAATGAAAAAAAAGAAAATGCATGTTGTGGCTGGAATAAAAAAAAACTACACTTGACCAAATTAAATACACCTAAATCTAATGAATCTACCACTCCATCACCGAAACGTGGAAAACCAAATTCATTCAGCTGAAAAAGGAAAAAAAAAATATGCATCCAATGCTATTAATTGAAACGCTGTAAGCTAAAGCAGAAATGCACATGGCTGGAATATAAATTCAAACCAAAAGCGTATGAACTAATTGGAGATGTAACTTCTAGCTAAAAGTTTAATTTCTACCGAGAAAATGGAGGCGGAAAGAGAAAAGCTAAATGCGTGAAGAACACTTAAATGCTTGAAGAAGTAAACGGAGGTGGCAGCTGCTGGAATAAAAACTAAAAGCTACTAGAACCGAAAAAAAACGAGAGCTGCAGGAATAAAAATAAGCGTGCACAGTAAAATGCTCCATTCATTGATAGACTGAAAACATCAATAAAAACGAAATGTTCGAGCCAAAAAAAATGAAAAGGGAAATGTGTGATCAGCAGCATAAAAATAAAATAAAGCTTCTTTTCTCCTCATAACAGCGTTGCTACCCTTCTATTAAAAATGAAACGTTAAGGGAGAGACCGAGTAAGGTTGGCGGCTCCCACTGTTCTCCAACATGTTAAAAGAAAAACATCCAAAATGAAGGTGCTGCTCCCAGCAAAAATCAAATGTGCATTCTCTCCTCAACCGTAGCCTTCCATATCTCAATCTCCGTTCTCCCTCCTGCGTGGCGGCTTGCCTACGCTCTCAATGCCTCCCTACTTGCCAATTCCAGGACCTATTTGAAGGTTGAATGACCCGTGGAGATCTTTCTTGCTGTCAGCGTGTCCAGCCCCCTCTCCAAGCTTCCTGGACCCTCCAGCCCATTGCTTGCGTGCTTCTGCTGTTGGACGTGAAGGCTTTCTTTTTTCCACTTCTTTGACGCGTGTTGAAGCTGCTTACTGGATGCACCAAGTGTGGGCCGTGTGTTGCTGTCCACGCTCCCCTTCTCATGCTACTGGGCCGCCTGCTGGACGTAGCTCTTCATTGATGTTGGACCGAGTGCACCCCTCAACGTGGCTGCTGTTGGGCGGAAGAAGGTGTGGGCCGTGACCGTGCTGGAGCATTATCATTCTTTTTTTCAATTGTGGGCCACGACATCCCTTTTTCTTCCAGCAATGAATCACTTTCTTTCTCCAAAATAAAACCTCCTCCTCCTAAGCAAATGAGTGCATCGTGTGCTGCTTCCTTTTATTCCCATCCAGCACCACTTCTTCATTTTAAAAGAAGCTTTTCCAATTAAGTCCATCTCCGTGTGCACCCCCAAAAAATGAAATCTGCACCTCCTTTCTCTTTTTATTTTAAAATATAATTGATGTGGCATTTCTTTTCACCTCCAAATGTCCCAAATATTATCCAACAATTTCCCTACAATTAATAATGCAAATAATTAGCTCAAATAATTCAAATTAATTAAAATAAGAATTTTTGGTCAAATTAAGCACAATTAGCAAAAACGGAAAAATACCGGACAATTAAGCACAATTCCCCGATTAAATTCGGTACAATAAGCTAAGTGAAATTGAGAAAATATTGACTCATCACTGAGACATCAAGCATCATCTTGATTTGTGAACCAACACCTCCAAGGAAGGTTAGGACTACTTCCTCTTCTTTGAATCCATGCATGGGTGTTTTTCGTAACAAGCTTTTGTATCTATCCCATGCATGACCCAGTGATTCTTCCATGCCCTGTGATGGAGGACCATCTAAGCTTCACATAGGACCTTTAACAAGAGCCATGTCCAAGAGAATCCAAGAGGAAGAGGGAGCACTCAATACCTTACTCTTATGGAGTATTACTTACTAAGTTCTCTTTCTCTTTGCTAAATACTTTTACATTGCTTTTGTAGAATATTAATAAAAGGGAGGAACCATGTCTATGCAACTTAAAAGGGCTGCCACGTAAGTAAAGCAAAAGAATCACAAATGGATGGTTGGTGCCCATGGCTTTGCATTACGTTCAACACCAAAGACAACAACTCAATCTTCTTCAATTGCTTTGCTGAGTTGGCACTTATAGCTTGCTGCCCAAGCTTCCTATATCTGTTTTACAGCATGTGCACATTTAAATAACTTGCACAATATGTTTTAGAAGCTCTCCTTCTTCTATAAATAGAGAGCTTCATCACTTGTAAAGGTAACTTGATTTGTAGTAAAGAAATGCTGCCAATTTTCAGCTTTCACTCTCAAGTTCAACCTTGTGCTTTGTTATCTTGCACCTCCTCTAGCTTCTTTCCCCTTTGGAAAGCTTGCTGAGCTAGAATTCTACCAAACACAACTACTCAAACACTTCCAGCATCTTATCAAACACCTTCCGTGCATCCAGAAACTCCACTGCATTCTCTCAATCCGCTGCCACTTCTCTGCGTCTTGAAGCATCCTTCTACACGTCATGGAGCTGCTTCCATCATTTGGCATCAAGAGCCAGGTTCTCCACGCAAGTCTCCAAGAGATAAGTCACTTTTTCAGTCATCTCTCACTTCTGTCATGTGCTGTTCCAGTATTTGCCACTGTCTGAATTTTTTTTTCTTTCTTTCTCACTTCTATTGTTTGATTTCGTGATTGTAGTGGATGTTTGTCCTCATTCACTGTTCCTTAGTGTTTGTTTTCCATTTTAATCGGTGCAACTTCTTTAATTTTCGTTTGAATCTAGCTTAATAATCATTTTCTGTTTTTGTCAGTCATGTGCAGAATTTACTGCAGTTTTAATTCTGTCTAGTATTTGCTACTGTTCCAGCATTATTTCTTTGTTGTTTAAGTGAATCCAGTGCACTTGCTAGCTATATGTTGATCTATAAAGCAATGACATAAAGTCAGCTTTGATCATTTGAGCTCACAAGCATGGTACACTGTTTTCCAGTCCACATTCTGCAGAAAAACTCATTTTCTGGTTTGCTTTACTATAATCTGTTTTTGTCCAGATTTTTGGATTCTAAAGCTTGAAACAAGTTTGTTTGTTGCTTTCACATATGTTTCAAGTGTTAACAATCCGTAATACACATTGCATTCCAAAATGAGTGGTTGAGTTCTTCATAATCTGTTTTCCAAATTCTGCACAATATTTCCAAATCTGGTGCATTGGCTATAAGCTGTTTCAGACCAGATTTTGGTTCTTAAGCTTTGAACAAGTTTCCTTGGTGTTGTTCAGCAGTGCTGGAAGTCTAACAACTCCTTTTAATCACAGAATTTCAAAAACAGTAGTTGAGTTGATCAAAATCTGGTTTCCAAAACTGTCACAGTATTCTCCACAAGTTTTTGCACCGTGCTTGAATCCTTGCCATGTCTTAGGTCATATAACATCTGCTAGCTCAAATTTTCAAGCTAGATCTAGTTGCTTAGGACTTTTCTTACATGTTTCTTGCTCCAGCCAGCTTTGATTTACAGGAATTTCCAAATCTGCTGCAGTTCTGGTTTATTTCTTCTACATTTTTAGCAACTGCAACTGTGTTTTGGTGAATCTGCATATTACAGTGCAATTTAAACATTTGTGCAAGTGTATTTCACCATTTGAAACTTGTGTAAACTGTTTCCTTGGTCCATTTTCCTTAAATCTGCAAAATCATAGTTTGACTTCCCATTTTTGCTTCCAATTTGGAACTCAACTAGTTATATTCTGCTTCAGTGGTTTTTGGCACATTTTGGTTGTCTATATACATACATTTGGTGCATCAAAGTTCATCTTTACTGTTCATTTGGTCACTTTTAAACCTTTGTGCCAAAACACTTTCTAAAACATCAAATTTGCCTAAATTGGGAAGTGCACTACTGATTAGCTGCTGTAGTGTGATTCTTTGCTGTCTAAGTGTTTGTCAACATCAAAATTGATGATATAAACTTGTTTGACATATCATTGGAGCCTTTGATACACTGCCATTTGTTTTGCACACTGCTGTTCCAATTTTCCAGCCACATTTTTGGTGCAGTATGCATTTCTTTGCTGTTTTCTATACTTTAAAAGTTTCAATTTGAAATTTGGATTGGCAAAAGCTAGGGGATTCTGTTCCAACCCTTTTTGAATAATTATACAAGTGAATTCAAAGCATCAAAAAGCAAATAACCCCTGCAATCCAGTGTTCATGAATCCAAAACCAGAAAACACCAAAATCTGCTGTTCTTTGTGGCATTTTGTCAAACAGTTTGGCATTTTCATCAAACACTTTCACTGCACTTGAATTTGCTCTTTGTTTCGAGTTTTTTCTTGCTTTTCTAATCTGTTCTAGACCCTATCTTAGGTTCCTTTTGTGTGCTAGCCTTTATTCCAGCCCCAAACTGTTTAGAAATCACCTTTTCTTTACTTCCATATCTGCTGTCATATTAATTCTGCATTTAAATTGGATGCACCTTGCTTTTCATCACTCACGGGTTTTGTGAATTTTGGTGTGCTGGAATATCATTTGGTGGTGGAGTTTTAACATCCAGCTAAGCCTTATCAAAGGGGTAGCATCTTAAGGAGTGGAGGTCTTGCTAACGTTGCTACAAGGGAACTTCAAGAGGAATTTACATTGGCTGTCCAACACTTCTTTGCAGCAGAAAAACACCATTTTAAAGTTCCATTTCAGCTCATTTACTTTGCTTTTGCAGCCACACTTGGCTTTGTTTAAATAGTTCTACATTTCATTGTATATTTGGCTTTCTATCACGGAACCTTTGTAGTATATTCTTCTTTGCTTTTGAAACTTGAGTTACTTGGGGAAAATGCTTATCAAGCAATTCCCAGTACTCCATTAAACATTGTAATAGTCTAGTTGCGCATCTTAGTGTGGAAGTGTGTCAAGTGGCTCCCAGTGTCATTTGCACTTTCACTTAGGGCCGTTTTTTTTCTTTTTTTCCATTCATTTCATACTTTCTTTCTTTTGCTTGTTGAATATTTGTGTTCTACGTCTCCGTGATAGCTAGGTGCGCTACCATATAGACAAACCTTCGTTTGGTTTATTAGGGGCATAACATCGTTACATTCCAAAAAGGTTTTGAAAGACTTCTATCTAGAAACTTGGGTAAGAAACGTCAGGAGACACTCTGGCTAAGGAAGGACAAGGTTTCTAAGCTTGTCCATTGTGACTCACCTCTCCTTCCTGGGAGCTATTCGGTTTCTTCACCTTTAGAATCTCTATAGAAGTCATTCACCAAAAACACCTCAAATTCTCTTTTCAAAAGTTTTGATTCATACTTGTGCAAGGTTTTCAAATCATTGTGAAAACAATTTCTCTACTTCACAAGCATGAGTCACTCTAGTGTTCAAGGTAATGTCACTCAAGATCAAGAGAACATAGAGTTGCGAGAAGAGCTCAATAGAACCAAGACTGAGTTGAATGAGCTAAGGCAAATAGTCGCCACTCTTACTATCAATCAAAGCAGGCACACACAGGGAAATCACTCTCATAGGCAAAATTATGATCAAGATGATCATTCCCACCATAGTGATCACCATACTTACCAACCTTATGATCACTATCAACACCCTCCTAGGCGACATCACAACCATAGAGAACATCATGTAGAACCTAAGCTTGACCTTCCTCCTTTCTATGGTAGAGATAATGTTGAAGAATACTTTGAGTGGGAGATGAAGGTTGAACAAATTTTTGAATGCTACAACATAGATGATAGGAGGAGAGTGACCCTAGCCACCTTAACCTTTCAAGGTGCAGCCCTTTATTGGTGGACATCCATCATAAGGGACCAAAGGATGAATGGCGACTACAAAATCCAATATTGGAATGAGTTGAAAGCAGCCTTACACAGGCGACATGTCCCAGCCTATTATGCTAGAGAAGTCATGGACAAGCTCCATAGACTTCAACAAAGAAACATGAGTGTTGAAGAATATAGGCAAAAATTAGAGTTACTCATGTTGAGAGCGGGAATCAAAGAGGAGGAGAGATTCACCATAGCTAGATTCCAGAGTGGATTGAACTATGAGATTAGAGATAAGGTAGAACTCTTACCTTACTTAGATCTCAATGACTTTGTCCAGCTATGTGTGAGAGTGGAAGAACAAAATAGAAGAAAAGCTTCCACAAAGAGACCTTATGCTACCTCCTCTTCATATAGGAAAGATTTTAAGAGGGAGGGTAGTTTTCCAAGATATGAAGAATCAAAAGAGAGAGAGCGTGAACGAGAGAAAGATAAGATCAAAAGCAAGGATAGAGTGCTAAGAAAAGAAAAAGAGAACTCTCAAGGAAAGGAACAACGGTCTCCAAGAGAGCAAACTAGAGATTCCAAGGGTAGGGAGACTAGATGTTTTAAATGTGGGGCTCGAGGACACTATTCAACTGAGTGTCACTTCAAAAAGTCAACCTATATCCTTGAGCATGAAAATCATAGTGAGGTATCAACCTCCAGTGCGTCTGAGTTGTCCTCATCTGAAGAGGAACATGAAGCTCCCCCTTGTGATGGAGATCTTCTTATGGTTAGGAGACTCCTTGAAGCAAAGCATGTGGAGTTAGAACAATCTCAACGCGAAAACCTATTCCACACACGCTGCAAAGTTTTTGATAAAACTTGTTCTATGATTGTGGATAGTGGTTCTTGTTGTAATTGTTGTAGCTTTAGAATGGTGGAAAAGCTAGGCTTAACTCCTACTCCTCATCCTAACCCTTACAAACTTCAATGGATAAAAGAGGATGAAGGAATAGTTGTTAAGGAACAAGTAAGTGTACCAATTTCCATAGGCAAGTATGAAGATCAAATCATTTGTGATATTGTTCCAATGGAAGCAGGTCACATCTTACTTGGGCGACCTTGGCAATATGACAAACAAGCTTTGCATGATGGGGTCACCAACAAGATCACCATCCAACACAAAGGCAAAAAGATTATCTTGAGCCCTCTTCCACCATCACAAGTACGAGAGGATCAAATAATACTTAAAAAAAAATTGGATGGTGAGAAAAAGCTCAAAAATAAAACAGTTTCAAAAGAGAAGAATTTGAGTTTGTTAGAAAGTGCCTCAATCAATGTAGTTGTCCCAACAAAACAATCTAAAAATCTTTTTCTTGGACAACCTCACTTTCTACTCTATTGCAAAGAGGCACTTGTTTCCATAAATCATCCACTTGATTCTCTTCCCAAAGGGTTACAAAAGCTTTTGAAAGAATTTGATGATTTATTTCCTAAAGAGGTTCCAAGTAGTTTACCACCTCTTAGAGGAATTGAACATCAGATTGATTTGATCCCTGGAGCTAGTCTTCCCAATAGACCAGCTTATAGGACTAACCCTACAGAAACCAAAGAGATAGAGAGGCAAGTCCATGATTTATTGGAAAAAGGGTGGATACAAAAAAGTCTTAGCCCTTGTGCCGTGCCAGTGTTGTTAGTCCCAAAGAAAGATGGTTCTTGGCGAATGTGTACAGATTGTAGGGCTATCAACAACATTACAGTCAAGTATAGGCACCCTATTCCTCGGTTGGACGATATGTTAGATGAGTTACATGGAGCAAACATGTTCACCAAGATTGATCTTAAAAGTGGATATCATCAAATAAGAATCAAAGACGGAGATGAATGGAAAACCGCTTTTAAGACCAAATTTGGCCTCTATGAATGGTTAGTCATGCCTTTTGGCTTAACCAATGCTCCTAGTACATTCATGCGACTAATGAATCATGTCCTTCAGGAATACATCGGCAGCTTTGTTGTAGTCTACTTTGATGACATTCTAATCTATAGCAAAGGTCTTAAAGAACATCTTCACCATGTGAGGAAAGTTTTGATTTTACTTAGACAACATCACTTATTTGCCAACTTTGACAAATGTACCTTTTGTCAAGAAAGTGTCATTTTTCTGGGATTCAAAGTTGGGAAAGAAGGTGTACATGTTGATCCTAGCAAAATCAATGCTATCCAAGAGTGGCCTGTCTTGAAAACAGTGGGAGAAGTAAGAAGTTTTCTAGGTCTAGCAGGTTTCTATAGACGATTTGTAGAAAATTTCTCTACTATTGCTGCTCCCCTCAATGAACTTTTAAAGAAAGATGTTTCATTCAAGTGGGATGAAAAGCAAAGTCTAGCCTTTGAGACATTGAAGCATAAGTTAACACATGCACCCATTCTACATTTACCTGATTTTTCTAAAGCTTTTCAAGTTGAATGTGATGCATCTGGGGTGGGAATAGGAGCTGTCCTTATACAAGAAGGTCACCCCATAGCTTATTTTAGTGAAAAACTCAGGGGACCTACATTGAATTATCCTACCTATGACAAAGAACTATATGCCCTTATTCGAGCATTGCAAACTTGGGAGCATTACTTGGTGTCTAGAGAATTTATTATCAATACTGACCATGAATCTCTCAAGTATATTAAAGGGCAAGGAAAGCTGAACAAAAGACATGCCAAGTGGATAGAATATCTCGAGCAGTTTCAATATGTCATCAAACACAAAAAGGGAAGTACTAATGTTGTTGCAGATGCTCTATCTAGACGTCATGCATTGTTAGTTACGTTAGGATCACAAATACTAGGTTTTGATGACATTAAGCAACTTTATGAAACTGATCCTACATTTGCATCCACATATGCATCTTGTCTTAAGAAGCCATTCGACGGATTCTATCTTTCTGAGGGGTATCTTTTTAATAAAGGAAAATTATGCATACCCCAAGGATCCATTCGAAAGCTTCTTATCAAGGAAAGTCATGGAGGAGGACTCATGGGCCATCATGGAGTTGATAAAACTCTTCATACTTTAAAAAGCAAATTTTATTGGCCACACATGAGAATAGATGTCCAAAAGCATTGTTCTAGTTGCATAGCTTGTTTACAAGCTAAATCTAAGGTCATGCCTCATGGACTCTATCTTCCTCTTCCAATAGCTAGCACCCCTTGGGAGGACATTAGTATGGATTTTGTCCTAGGTCTACCAAGAACTCAAAAGGGGTTTGATTCAATCTTTGTGGTGGTTGATAGATTTAGTAAAATGGCTCATTTCATACCTTGCCACAAAGTAGATGATGCTAGCTATATAGCAAAACTTTTCTTCAAAGAAGTAGTCAAATTACATGGTTTACCCAAAACTATAGTTTCTGATAGAGATGTTAAGTTCCTTAGCTACTTTTGGAAAACACTTTGGGCCAAGCTAGGAACTAAACTACTATTTTCTACTACATGTCACCCACAAACTGATGGGCAAACAGAAGTAGTAAATAGATCTCTATCAATTCTATTAAGGGTAATGTTAAAGGGCAATATTAAAAATTGGGATGATCATCTACCTCATATAGAGTTTGCTTATAATAGAGTAGTTCATAAGACTACTAAACTTTCTCCTTTTGAGGTTGTTTATGGTTTTAACCCTATCACACCGCTTGATTTACTTCCTTTTCCAGATTCATCTTTTTTTCTTCATAAAGAAGGTATTTCTAAAGCGGAGTTTATCAAAAAGTTACATGAAAAGGTTAAAACCCATATTTAAAAACAAACTCAAAAATATTCTGACTACAACAACAAAGGGAGAAAACAAGTAATCTTTAAAGAGGGAGACTTAGTTTGGCTTCACTTGAGAAAGGAAAGATTTCCTTCTCAACGTAAATCCAAATTAAGCCCAAGAGGTGATGGTCCTTTTAAAGTGGTCAAGAAAATAAATGATAATGCATTTCAATTAGACCTTCCTGAAAGTTATGGCGTCAGTCCTACTTTTAACATTTGTGATTTAATTCCTTTCACAGGAGATGCCCAACAGGATTCCCAAGATCTGAGGACAGATCTTTTTCAAGAGGGAGGGACTGATGGAGGACCATCTAAGCTTCACATAGGACCTTTAACAAGAGCCATGTCCAAGAGAATCCAAGAGGAAGAGGGAGCACTCAATACCTTACTCTTATGGAGTATTACTTACTAAGTTCTCTTTCTCTTTGCTAAATACTTTTACATTGCTTTTGTAGAATATTAATAAAAGGGAGGAACCATGTCTATGCAACTTAAAAGGGCTGCCACGTAAGTAAAGCAAAAGAAGCACAAATGGATGGTTGGTGCCCATGGCTTTGCATTACGTTCAACACCAAAGACAACAACTCAATCTTCTTCAATTGCTTTGCTGAGTTGGCACTTATAGCTTGCTGCCCAAGCTTCCTATATCTGTTTTACAACATGTGCACATTTAAATAACTTGCACAATATGTTTTAGAAGCTCTCCTTCTTCTATAAATAGAGAGCTTCATCAATTGTAAAGGTAACTTGATTTGTAGTAAAGAAATGCTGCCAATTTTCAGCTTTCACTCTCAAGTTCAACCTTGTGCTTTGTTATCTTGCACCTCCTCTAGCTTCTTTCC
This sequence comes from Vigna umbellata, assembly GCF_029865625.1. NCBI lineage: Eukaryota > Viridiplantae > Streptophyta > Magnoliopsida > Fabales > Fabaceae > Vigna > Vigna umbellata. The sequence continues at coordinate 37,211,403 of NC_142165.1, read as the reverse complement.
CCTTTGGAAAGCTTGCTGAGCTAGAATTCTACCAAACACAACTACTCAAACACTTCCAGCATCTTATCAAACACCTTCCGTGCATCCAGAAACTCCACTGCATTCTCTCAATCCGCTGCCACTTCTCTGCGTCTTGAAGCATCCTTCTACACGTCATGGAGCTGCTTCCATCACCCTGCCTGAATGAAGAAATCTCTTGCTTGCCTTTGTTCACCTTTGATTGTGGGAAGTATGTATTTAGAAACTTAGTTACCACTGCTTCCCACTCTGTGAAACTTCCCTCTGGAAAAGAATTTAACCAAAGCTTAGCATTGCCTCCTAATGAGAAAGGAAACAAGCTAAGTTTGATCGCTTCATCTGGCACCCCATTGATTTTCACTGTGTTGCAGATCTCATTAAATGTAGTGAGGTGCTCATATGGGCTTTCATGAGATAACCCATTGAATTGATTGCTCTTCACCAGTTGGATCAATGCTGGTTTGACCTCCATGTTAGCTGCATTGACTCTAGGTCTAGCTATACTGTTAAAGTGTTGAGGTCCAGCTGTATTGGTGTAATCAGCAAGAGTTCTTCTTATATTATTGTTCTCCATATTTTCTATGCTATGGTCAGAACCTTGTGGTGATGGTTGCAACAGAGTTTCCGGAGGAGGGAAAAGTTCTCTAGATGTTCGGATTCTTCTCCTCCGTCTACTCTCGTCTAAACCTTCAAGAAAATGTTCTGCAGTAATCTTCCTCCTAGTTCGAATTGCCTCCTGCATACACAAGAACACAAAACCCTAGAATATTTGGTTAGCACAAAAAGATATAGGAGAAGATATAAGATTCAGAGAATAAAATAAAATAAAATAAAATAAAACAAAACAAAAACAGAAAAAATAAAAACAGAAATTCAAAATTAAAGTCAAAGATAATCAATAATCACACAAATTAACCAGTTAAACCACGAGTCCCCAGCAACAGCGCCAAAAACTTGATGACAAATTTATGAACACCGAAAAACGGCGCCACAAACTTGTTGAACAATTGGCAAGTGTGACCGAATCGTATCAAGTAATAAACTCGGTAAGACCAAGTATCGTTCTCCCAAAGGACTCACGGCCTAGTTTAATTATGTGATTTGTTGATTATTTAAGACTTAAGAACGAAATAAGTGAAGTTTAATATGCAAAACAGAAAATAAACATGTATGCATGAATGTGATCAATGGCTAAAACAAAATATAAACACTTCAATGGATTATATGGATGAGTATGTTGTTGGGGTTATCAATTTCATCTTATCCACTCTCATATACTTTAGGAATTCAACATTCTTTTCATCATTGTTAATGCCACTCTCTAAATTACCTTGCAAGAAGGCCTATCCCTAATTACGAGTTCATACAATTCCTAGCATTCCTAATAATTAGTTATTTTAGTGCAGGAGCTTAACGGCAACCAATATACTATTGGGAGAAATTCCCCAGATCTAGACTTCCCCGTACGTTCCCGTATCGACAAAATCAATAATCATGCATTGAATGAGTTAAACAAAGCAAGCATTGAGCAAAGAGGAAAAACCCTAACTAATGATGAAAGAAAGCATAGGTCTTAAATATAAGATGTAAAAACAAATTCCATATATGAGAGTTTCACAAGACTACATTGATTCCCCAACAACAATACAAGGTTTAGTTCACCATATTCATGGTGAAACTAGATGAATAATAATGAAAGAATGAAAGATAAAACCCTAGAAAGGTGAAGAGGTAGCCTGAGCATCCAAGATCCTCCTTCAGAGGGGGTGGAAGAGAGAGTGTTTGCTTTCTGATAGGCGACACTCCGAGGAGAAACGTAACTTGAGAGATCTGGACTCCTCGAGGCCTCCTTGACATCGATGCGCAGCGGAAAGAAGCAGAGGAAGCAAATGAAACAGCGGAAACAGCAGAAGAACTAAGAACCCTAGGTTTAGAGGTTTAATCGGTGAAAACTCTAGGGTGGAAGGTAAGGGAGGATTTGATCGGTGGAGAAGAAGATCTAACCAATGGAACTGAAGGAAATCTAAGACATAGCCTAGAGGCGGAAGAAACCCTAGGCTCCTGATGATGTTCGGTGAAAAGGCTCGAATGGATGTAGTTCGAAGGTTGGATCGACGACAAACTGAAGCGAGGAACCTGATTGGCGATGAGAGTCACCACGGTGAAGGTCCAGCGATGATGAGGAGGAGATTTGTGGTTGAAGAGTTTTCGATAGAGAAAACGTAGGTGAAGACGCGAAATGAGGATATGGAAGCTATGCGGATGGAATCTCGTGAGAGACAAGGCACGCGTGGTAGTAGACCTGACGCAAGCCACGAGGACGCTAGTAATTGGTGAGAGTGGTGTGAGATGGATGCTACGGAGGAGAGAGAATCTGATGATGGAAAATGAGAGAATGATAGTGTGAAATGGAAGGTGGCTAGAGGAGATCCTTTGGGATTCTCTAGCCTTGTCTTTCAAGGGAACTAAATTCTGGAGTTCTCTCTACAGAAAGTTTAATTCATTATTCTCAAAAGTGTCCTACAAGAGGTGGTGACATGTCTATATATAGGACTAAAAGTCCCTCCTATCTAGCACATGTCTAACACCTTTTACACATGCTTTAATAAAAGTAAAAGAAATACTACACTAAACTAATTGGGCTTGGGCCCCGTCTATCATCCCCTCCCCCTTGGAAAGGATTTGTCCTCAAATCTGATGGTGCTTCTGAAGACTTATTTTTGTTGGCTTCACAAGGGTTCCTCCTGGGTCAAATATCCATCTGCAATAAGCATCAAACATATCTCTAATTAGTTTTCTTTGACCCAATAAGATATATAAAAGAATATGTGTAGAAGAAGGTTTCCTAATTTTGAAATTTTTAATTTTAATATAATAAAGAAACCTTTCTTCATTTGAAATTTTATTTGTATCTTGAGTTATTGGTAACCATAAAGGTAACCATAACCCAAGTTGTGACTTTGCATGTGTTGAAAGTGATAATATTTTTAAAGATTGAGTGGCAAATTCTTTGAAAGAAAAGTGAAATTTGGGAAATTCAAATATAAATGGAGAAAAGTGAGAGGATAGAAAACCTCCCCTTAAGATTCTAGCTTCTAGTGTAGGAGGATATGTTGCCCTTAGTTGCTCTCTTTTTTTCTTTTCTTCCATTTCTATCCTTTCAACTTCTTCCTTTTCTCTTCTTTGTGCTTCTTTTCTTTCTTTCTTTCTTCTTTTCTCTTCTTCTCTTCCTTCCTCGTCTCTTCTCTCTCTCTTCCTCTTTTCTTCTCTCTTTTTCTTCCTCTTTTCTTCTCTCATTTTCTTCCTCCTCTCTTCTCTCTTGCTCTTTTCTTTTCTCTTCTTCTCTTCTTTCTTTTTCTCTTCTCTCTATTTCTTCCTCTTTTCTTCTCTCTTGCTCTCTTCTTTTTAATCTCTCAATTCGATATTTGCTTGTCTCTTCGCATAGCCTCTTAAGTTTTTCTAGAAACTCACTTTCCCTACGAGCGAACCCACTTAAATTTTGAATGAATGACTCACCTTCTCTAATAAGTTCTCTCATAAGTTTTAAGTTTCTTTCAATTTCTCGAGGCACAAACTTTCTTCTCATACAAGCTTTCAATTCATTCCAATCATAGATGAGATATTTTCTACCTATCTTAACATGATATTGTCTATCATCCCACCACTCTCTTGCATGCTTTTCAAAACTAGAAGTGTAGAGACTAAGAATATAAGATTCATTATCTCTAGAATAGAAGGATTCAGATTTACTTTTTCTAACCATGAATGAATGCATGTTATCAATTTCCTTTTCCCAAGCTAGGTATGTTAATGCACCAATATCATCACCAAAGAATGGAATGTTTTCACTAGCTTGTTTATACAAATCATCTTCAATCCTATCAAATTCATAAGATGAACAAGACTTCCTTCTAGCTTTATCATGTTCTCTTTTGATGTCTTTGTAACTAAGTTGCTTATTAAAATTCCTAGAATACCTATATGAACTAGAATACGACATATTTGGTTCTTAAAAGTTCTTTTAATCAAAAGGGTTTATAGGTTTCACACTTGACAAATCCCAGGTAAGAGAGGTGAGCCTAAAGAGGCTACTTAAATACCAAGTCTTTGCCTTGCCAGAATTGCCTTATGCTACTGACTAAATACCCCTTAAAGTAAAATTACTTTTAGAAACAAAGTACACAGACTCACAAACAAACATAGAATTTCGGACTCTAAGGACACCTAAATGTAAGACGCCAAAAATTTAAACACAAGAAAAGTTTTGCCAAGATTTGAAAGAACACCAAGGACTCTTCCAAGACACTTGGACTTTGAATGGCCTTTTACAATGAAATTAAGAAAACTAACAATAGAGCCTATTACAAAACCAGATGAAGAAACAATTAAAAAAAACAAATAACAGCTATGCTTCAATCCTGGTCCTGATTCAAATCCGCATGAAGGATCTAGTGCTCCACTTTTTGGTTGCTTCTGGACAACGTTGGAGTCTCCTAGCTCTTGGGTTCAACTCTACAATCACAAATGTACAAAGCTGGATCAGAGAGCTATTAACGAACATATTGGAAGAGGGAAATTACACTTAAATGAGCCTTCCCTTTCTTGGGTTTGTACACTTGATGCAGAGAAAGGTTCCTATTGACTGTCCATTACAATTTGTTGCACAGAGAAAACCTGCACAGATATTCAGACCAACATCAACAATTCACACATTACAAGTAATTACAAATCATGACAAGAACAGTTCAATCAAAACATAAGCCATTTAAGGTAAAAGAAAACTCCCTTTAGTTCAAAGCTTCCACATGAAGTGCTTAGGTTGATGTTTTCTTAGTAAACTTCTGCTCAAACTAAACTCTCAAACATCAACTCTGCACACATAAATCTAAACAAAATCCAGCAAGTGCAAATGGACAGTGAACTAGATTTAGATTGGATGTAATTCACTGCAGAAACTAACCACCTAATTAATTCAATCACCAAGTCAGAACTGGAATTTAGGTGCTTTAATCACTTCTTAAAACTGGATGATACATTGGCAATTAAAAACAGATTGATGCACAACTGATTATGACAAGAGCAGCCTTTGCAGCAACTCAGTGAATTACACTGGGTAGAAACAATTGGACCACACTAGTCAAGAACAATGTCCTAACTAATTCAGAAATCAGTGGACCATGCTAATCAAATCAATGGACAGAGTAATGTGAGGCAAATCAGAAATTGGCAGTTTTAAAACAGTATTCTTGCAATTCCAGAAATGCTCATAAAACCATCAGCACATTATTTGCAATTCCTATGCATCTAACAAGTCAAAGAAATCTTACCAAATCAACATCAGCATTCAACATGCCTAATTAAACCATGAAATCAACATTTCACTGTCAAACAGTGAGTAGATCAATTAATTCAGCAGGCAATGTTTGACAATAAAGTGAGTGCAATGACAGTTTAAACATTCACAAGCACAATTAGCATCACTAGCAAATCAGCAATCACATTCAAGCATTTAATATCTCACTGACTTCATCAAACAGTTTATGAACTAAATTGATTTCAATAACTTCTTAAACAGTCACAACTCTCCACTCTGATCATCTCATTTTCGTTTCCTGCACAATGAACAATCAACAAATGGTTAAATGAAACTGAACTCTCTTGCAAATGCCAAGGAATTTTAGGCTAAATTAGCCTTACTAAGCTCACAGCACTGAGGTTTCTTTTTAAAAATTTAAACACTCAAATGAAAAGTTTAAAAGAGAAATTTTCAGTCTAGGCCAGAGAATCCTATGGATCACCACCACCTAATATGCTACCATTCACACTTACCTTCTTTCAAATCCCAAAAACCAGAATGGGATCAGATTTCTCAAATCAGAGGCAAAGTGATGGACAAACAGGACAACCACTCAAACAGCAGAGCAGACTCTAACCCAGGAAACTCTAGACCAGATGAAATAAGCAATTAAAAGCTTCAATTAAAGATTGGCAGAATAGATTTCACATGCATTGCAAACAAAACCAGATAACCAACAAAGACAAGCAAGAAACAAAGCTATCAAAAAAGGAAAGTACTCAAAAATGAACCTAAGAATTGCTCTAGAAGGGATTAAGAAAGCAAGAAAAACAAGCAAGTTAGGGCATAAACAGTTAAATGACTCCAGTACTAAATTTTACAAAAGCGTTTGATAAAATGCCCCAACAAAATTAGTTCATAACTGATAATGTTTTCAGTTTCTGATTTTGGAGCTTCACTTATTTGGATTGTACAAGGTCTGAATGCTTTTTAAACTTGTATAGATATTCTTTTTCACCTGTTTTGATTTCATTCAACAGACCCTAGCTCTTACTACAATCCAATTGAATCCTAAAGGCACAAATCAAAATTTCAGTACTGCACTATACTTGCTTCATAAAAAAATTGACTTAAAATGGTGGTTTCAAAGGTGAAAAACGCACAAAGGCTGATATAACTCGAATTAACTATCTCAACATGTTTAAAACATCAAAACAAACTTGTTTTGCATTAAAATTGGATGCAGAACATAGTAATTCGAAAATTGAACTTGCAATAGCCAATTATGCAATCAAACAGGTCAACCACACCACCAGTTTTAAGTTTCATTGAGTCAATTGACAAATTATTGATGAAAATGACTTTAAAACAGCAATCTGAAACTTGAACACGACACGAGGAAATTAATGTAAGATTTCCAGCAAGATCTATATGCTAGAACAGATTTTAAAACAAAAAACTAGACTCAAACAAGACAATGCAGATCTGTCAACTGCAACTTTGATACTATTGGAGTGTTCACAAGATGCCACCAAGCTATTTGCTTCAGCAATTCATGGCTTAAGTGGTGTGCACCTGATACTAACTCATTCAAGCATTTTATCACCAAAATAATATGTATTGGCCATGACAATAAACGCAAATCAAAATACACATCAACAGTACGTTAAATCTGAGATTACGGTCACTTTTGCATGCACCCGAGCTCACAATGAATGTATCATAGCTCATATGGTGTATAGCCACTGATCATATATTCCAGAATCTCAAAAAAAAACTCAACATAGCTTTGAACACAAAATTTATGACATTTTAAGCAATTAAACATGACTGTAAACATGACAGAATATGATTCATCAATGAAAATTTCTCAACAAAAATTTGGACCGATTAAGATGATGAAAGACACAACCAAAACAAGGTTAGCATACAAGAAATGACTCAAGCAGAAACCTAATGAACAGATCAATACCAAAAACACATGAATCAACACAAGACAGAGAAGGAATCATAATGAACAACACGAATATTGAAGAGATTCAACACGAATGAATAAGATCAAGACAGAATCGAAACAACTCGTGAATTTCATAACAACGCAAGAAACTTAACTCAGATCAGAGACGCGAATCAATGGAAAGATACTTAGCTTTCGAAGCGCGGAGAACCTGAGCTCTGATTACCACATGATAGGCGACACTCCGAGGAGAAACGTAACTTGAGAGATCTGGACTCCTCGAGGCCTCCTTGACATCGATGCGCAGCGGAAAGAAGCAGAGGAACCAAATGAAACAGCGGAAACAGCAGAAGACCTAAGAACCCTAGGTTTAGAGGTTTAATCGGTGAAAACTCTAGGGTGGAAGGTAAGGGAGGATTTGATCGGTGGAGAAGAAGATCTAACCAATGGAACTGAAGGAAATCTAAGACATAGCCTAGAGGCGGAAGAAACCCTAGGCTCCTGATGATGTTCGGTGAAAAGGCTCGAATGGATGTAGTTCGAAGGTTGGATCGACGACAAACTGAAGCGAGGAACCTGATTGGCGATGAGAGTCACCACGGTGAAGGTCCAGCGATGATGAGGAGGAGATTTGTGGTTGAAGAGTTTTCGATAGAGAAAACGTAGGTGAAGACGCGAAATGAGGATATGGAAGCTATGCGGATGGAATCTCGTGAGAGACAAGGCACGCGTGGTAGTAGACCTGACGCAAGCCACGAGGACGCTAGTAATTGGTGAGAGTGGTGTGAGATGGATGCTACGGAGGAGAGAGAATCTGATGATGGAAAATGAGAGAATGATAGTGTGAAATGGAAGGTGGCTAGAGGAGATCCTTTGGGATTCTCTAGCCTTGACTTTCAAGGGAACTAAATTCTGGAGTTCTCTCTACAGAAAGTTTAATTCATTATTCTCAAAAGTGTCCTCCTAGAGGTGGTGACATGTCTATATTTAGGACTAAAAGTCCCTCCTATCTAGCACATGTCTAACACCTTTTACACATGCTTTAATAAAAGTAAAAGAAATACGACACTAAACTAATTGGGCTTGGGCCCCGTCTATCAGTTTCTGCCAAAGATACAAACCCTAGGACGTCCTAAAGCTTATATAATATTCTAAAATTACAGAAAATTTAGGCCCAAGCCCATAAGTGTGCCGCTCAGCGGTAAGTGCGTGAGTTGGTTTCTTCCCCTCAGCGGCCATTTTACCCCTCAGCGGATCCCCCGTGAGCTTCTGAGTGCCGCTCAGCGGTAAACTGCCGCTGAGCGGCAGTTGCGGCTTCTCCTTTTGCACTTTTTTATGTCTTTTCTGATTTCATCTCTCTCCTTCTTCACTTCTTTTACCAAATTCACCTTAAAACCTGCACAAAAACATTGAAATCAAGCATAAACCTGTCCAGCTCTCTTATTTCTGAAAATATGAATAAAAGCATGATTTCAAGCTAGTTTCTAAGTGTTAAAGGTTGCTTTTAGTATCAATTTCAAGCATTAAAATAACAGTTTTTCAACTGTTATCAGTGCCTCCAAATCCTCAACGCGAAGACGATCGCCGCCAATTCCAGGTCGTGCGTCGGATAGTTCTTCTCGTGGATTTTCAACTGTCGAGAAGCGTACGCGACCGCCCTTCTTTCTTGCATAAGCACATAGCCCAAACCTTTATGAGATGCATCATAGTAGACTTCGAATGGTTTGGCCGTGTCAGGAATGACCAATACTGGAGCGCTCGTCAACTTCCTCTTCAGTTCTTGGAAACTAGATTCACACCGATCGGTCCAAGCGAATGGGTGATCTTTTCTGGTCAGCTGAGTTAGCGGAGCTACTATTTTGGAAAATCCTTCAATAAAGCGCCTATAGTAGCCCGCAAGCCCCACGAAACTTCTGACCTCAGTGACCGAACGCGAACTCTCCCAATCCAACACCGCTCACACCTTGGCCGGATCTACTGAGATGCCTTCAGCAGAAACTACGTGCCCCAAGAACTGTACGTCCTTGATGGACAAATTTATGAACACCAAATTATGATGTCACAAACTTGTTTTCAATCGGTAAGTATGACCGAATCGTTCAAGTAATAAAACTTGGTAAGACCAAGTATCGTTCTTCCCAAAGGACTCACGGCCTAGTTTAGTTATGTGGTTTCTTGATTAACTAAGACTTACAAACGAAATATTCAGGGTTTAAAATGCAAGACAGAAAATAAACATGTATGCATGAATTTTGATCAATGGCAAAAATCAAAGGATAAACACTTTCAATGAAATGTAGATATGAATATGTTGTTGGGGTTCAATTTCATCTTATCCACTCTCATATATTTTAAGGAATTCAACAATCAAATCATCATTGTTAATGCCACTCTCTAATGTACCTTTCCAGAAGGCTTCTCCCTAATCACGAGTTCATACAATTCCTAGCATTCCTAATGATCAGTTCATAAGTACAGGAGCTTAACGACAACCAATATAAAATTGGGAGAAATTCCCCGGATCTAGACTTCCCCGTACGTGCCCGTATCGACAAAACCAATGATCATGCATCGAATGAGTTAAACAATGCAAGCATTAAGCAAAGAGGAAAAACCCTAACTAATGATGAAAGAAACCATAAGTCTTAATTAAAAGATGTAAAAACAGATTCCATATATGAGAGTTTCACAAGACTACATTGATTCCCCAACAAACATACAGAGTTTAGTTCACCATATTCATGGTGAACCTAAGTGAATTACAATGAAAGAATGAAAGAATAAACCCTAAAAAGGTGAAGAGGAAGCCTCAGCATCCAAGATCCTCCTTCAAAGGGGTGGAACAAAGAGTGCTTTCTTCGTTCCAGCCAGAGATACAAACCCTAGGACATCCTAAAGCTTATATACTATTCCAAAAATACAGAAAAATTAGGCCCAAGCCCATAAAAGTGCCAAAAAACCAGTCCAAGCCCATTTAGAATGGCGCTCAGCGGTATTTTACCGCTGAGCGGTACTAGCGGTTGATCCATTTTGCCCCCCAGCTGCTGTTTTGCCCCTCAGCGGTGATTTCGGCACCTGAAAACTGCCGCTCAGCGCCAAATTTCCGCTCAGCGCCACTCGGTCAGACTTTTTCTGCGTTCTGGTTGGTTTTTCAGCATTCTGGTTGACTGGTTGACTTTTCTGGTTGACTGGTTGACTTTTCTGGTTTCTGGTTGACTTTTCAGCACTCCAATCATTCGGTATTTCAATTCTTCTTTCAAATCATTCAATTAGCCTACAAAATGAAGGGAATCTTGCACAAAACCATTAAATTCACTTTCAACTCTCTTATTCTCAAAACTAAAGCAAAAATATGAGTTCAAGCTAGTTTCTAAGTCTTAAAGGTTGCTTTTGGTATCAAATTTAAGCATAAAAATAACGGTTTTTCAACCGTTATCACAACCCCAAACTTAAAACTTTGCTTGTCCTCAAGCAAACAAGATGTAACTCAATCTTCCATCAATCCATATAATGGTTCACCACATTCAAAAATCCTTCTTTCAAGATAAGTAAGTGCTCAATTCAGCTCATTTCAAAGATTTCAATCAAGACATTGATGGACAAATTTGTAAGCACCAAAATATGATGTCACAAACTTGTTTCACAATCGGCAAGTATGACCGAATCGTTCAAGTAATAAAACTTGGTAAGACCAAGTATCGTTCTTCCCAAAGGACTCACGGCCTAGTTTAGTTATGTGATTTCTTGATTAGCTAAGACTTAAGAAAACAATGATTGAAATTTTAATATGCAAGACGAAAATAAACATGTATGCATGAATTGATCAATGGCAAAGACATAAGATAAACACTTTCAATGGATTAAATGAATGAATATGTTGTTGGGGGTCAATTTCATCTCATCCACTCTCATATATTTTAGGAATTCCTCTTTCAAATCATCATTGTTAATGCCACTCTCTAATGTACCATTCTAGATGGCTTCTCCCTAATCAAATAGTTCATACAATTCCTAGCATTCCTAATGATTAGTTCATGAGTGCAGGAGCTTAAGGCAACCAATATAATGTTGTCAGTAAAATATTGGGAGAAATTCCCCGGATCTAGATTTCCCCGTACGTGTCCGTATCAACAAAACCAATAATCATGCATTAGAATGAGTTAAACAATGCAAGCATTGAGCAAAGAGGAAAAACCCTAACTAATGATGAAAAGAAAGCATATGTCTTAATTCAAAGATGTATTCAACAAATCCATATATGAGAGCTTCAAGAGATTACATTGATTCCCCAACAAACATACAAGGTTTAGTTCACCATATTCATGGTGAACCTAGATGAATAACAATGAAAGTATGAAAGAATAAACCCAATAAAGGTGAAGAGGTAGCCTGAGCATCCAAGATCCTCCTTCAAAGGGGTGAAAGAGAGAGTGTTTGCCTCGTTTCTGCCAAAGATCTCTAACTAAAGGACGTGCAAGCCCTTATATACTAATCTAGAGTTACAAAAGATTACAAAAGCCCAAGCCCAAAAAGTGCCGCTCAGCGCCATTTACCGCTCAGCGGTGGTTACGCGTCTTCTTTCTTCCCCTCAGCGGCCATTTGCCCCTCAGCGGTTCCAACGCCACCTCTTGAGTGCCGCTCAGCGGTAGTTTGCCGCTGAGCGGTGCCTTCGACTTCTCTTTTTGCACTCTTTCTTGTCTTTTCTAATGTCCTCTCTCTCATTCTTCACTTCTTTCACCAAATTCACCTCAAAACCTGCACAAAAACACTCAAATCAAGCATAAACCTGTCCAGCTCTCTTATTTCTGAAAATATAAACAAAATGCATGATTTCAAGCTAGTTTCTAAGTCTAAAGGTTGCTTTTAGTATCACTTTTAAGCATGAAAATAACAGTTTTTCAACTGTTATCACAACCCCAAACTTAGAACTTTGCTTGTCCTCAAGCAAACAAAATGTAACTCCATCTCCAACCAATTCATATGATGGTTCACTCATTCAAAATCCTCTTTTCAAGATAAGTAATAACTTCACTCAAACTTATGACCAAGAGTTAATTCAAGATGTGCACATGCTTTAGTGTTCACAAAGTCATTTAAGTTCCAACAAATGCTATTTTTCATGAATGATCAATCAATTAAGCATGGATGTTCATGTGCTTATGGAATCTTTCCTCACTAGGTAAAGTGTTTCACTCAACACACAAGTGTATAAGAGGTAAATTGTTTCACTCATTCACTCCACTATCACAATGTCACATGAATCAGCTTTGCCTTTCATTTTACCACAATCAAATACATTCACAAGCATGCATCATCACAAGGACTTTTCAATGGCTTATAATGTGGCTGGGCTAACAAGAAAATTGGTTTTTCTGGATCACAAAATCCTTGAGTTAAGAGAGTCATGACAACACAATCTTCTTATTCATTCCCAACTTTCTTTTGCCTTTGCTTTTGCATTTGCATTGAGCTTTGCTTCTTTTTCTTTTCTTTTCTTTGCATATTCTTACTTTTTAGCTGTTAGCTCAATGCTTTTTCCTTTTTCATGTTTCCCCAATAACCCCAAACTTGAACATTTGACAATACCACACAAGATCTTCTACTTAACTCAAGGTAAAGATTTTCAATCTAGGGTGTTCAGTGTATATTTAAGGCTAAGGGTTCAAAGGATAGAACACAACGTGTTCTCTTTTAGAAGGCTAACTTTATGAATTTGGCCAATAAAAAGGGTTTCAAAAACACGGCCTTTGATCATATGATGCAAAACAAGCAATTTATTCAATCATAGAAAACCTGGGCAAAGTCATTCATGCTTTCAAAGTAATAGCATTCAACAATAACAACTCTGGAGCTCAAAACCTCACATATAAGCTCATTCACATTTGACATGCACATCCTGCTTAATTTCACAATCACAATCATGATATTATGCATTTGTTCACAAAGCTTGTGAATCACCTGTATAAGCATTTTAATGTGCACATCACCTCAACATCAATCAATCAATAATCATCATTCAATCATTACTTATCACACAATCACAGTTAATAGCAAACCATCATAAGGAACCAGGTGTTCAATAGAGTACATCAAACCTTAATCTAAAAACAAAAACAAATAAGTTCAGAAAACTTAAACCACAAAAGCATAATCATATGATAGCATTCATCAGTAAATGCTATCTCAGCTCCTCATCAGTCCGAGCTCTCTGTATCTTCCTCTTCCTCTTCTTGGATCTTATAGTCTTGATTCTTTTTGCCCGATGAGGAGGCCATCCCTGCATCAAACATAATTCACAAAACCAACAGATACATTGTTAAGCATTAGTAAACCACAATGAAGAAATCATCCCCTTCAATGATGCTCTCTCCCAACCCCAAACTTAGATGGAAAACTAGTGAGAAAGTGAGTGAAAGGGAGATTTTCTTAAGAGGGAATAGGGAAAAGATGTGGAGAACCTTGGAAAAGGTATGTGGGAGTGTGTGTGCATAGAAGGGCCTGAAAATAGAAGCTTATGCGCAGCTTAGGGTATAAAAATACCCTAATGGGCTCGGGTCCCGCTAAGGGGAACTAAAGCCCATTCTGCGAGAGTACCGCTCAGCGGTAAAATACCGCTCAGCGGCACTTGCGTGATGTGCTCTTCTCCTTCTTTTCTTTACCTACGTGCCTCCTAGACATACCCCTCACTGGTTCCCTGCAATTCAATGTTAAAAATGCTTATGCAAACCCTAACTAAAATAAACAAACAGAAAACAATCTATCAACTGGGTTGCCTCCCAGGTAGCGCTTGTTTAACGTCACGAGCCTGACCCAAAATCCACCAACACCCATCAGTAGGTGTTTCAAACTTACCAGCACCCATCAGTAGGTGCAAAATCTTCTTACCAACACCCATCAGTAGGTGTTACAAACTTAGTATCCTTCAGTAGATACTTAACCACCTAGCATCCTTCAGTAGATGCTAAATCCAACAAAATAATGTCCAGAATGATGTTCACAAATTACAAATTATAAAACCAAATCAAAAGTTTGTAAATCCACTGGGTTGCCTCCCAGCAAGCGCTTCTTTAACGTCACTAGCTTGACCCTGTTAAAGCTCACGTTCCATCTTCTTTATAATTGATGATGTCTTTCCACCAACTTCTCAACTGCTTCCTTTGGACTGTCTTAGATTCTCTAGAATATGGAGACTCTATCTCTATCATCTCCTTCTCTTTAAAGCCTTTAATAACCCACAACTTGTTCTTGAGTCTTACAGGTGTGCCAAGTTGGAGTCTTAATTTTTTCCAGTCTCTAGGAACTTCTTCTCCTTTTCCAATCTCTTCTACCTTGGGTGCCTGAAAATACAAACAATGGTTATCAGAAACCTTAAGATTTTTATTTTTACCTCTAGTTATGGGTGCATCTCGAAATGCAGCTTTATAACTGGCTTCTTCCTCCTTTGCTTGTATCTCATCTTTGAACACATCCACCACCACTCTCTCCTCTCTGTCTTGGAGAACCACTATACCTTCATTCACATCAATGATAGCCCTAGCCGTTTTCATAAACGGCCTTCCAAGTATGAAAGGTATTTTCTCAGTTTCCATCTTCATCACCACAAAGTCTGCCAAGAACTGAAGTTTGCCAACACAAACTACAATGTCTTCTGCAATCCCACATGGCTCCTTTGAAGATCCATCAGCCATTACAAGATTAACCTTTACAGGTTTTATTTCAACATGGCCAATTTGCTCCAATAGAGAATAAGGCATCAAGTTAACACTTGAGCCTAAATCAAGGAGAGCTTTCTTTACCTTTTTCTTCCCTATAATGCAAGGGATAGAAAAACTGCCTGGATCTGCTGCTTTTGGTGGGAATGATTCTTTCTTAACAGTTATACACTTTTCTTCCTCATCCTCTCTACGTCTTCTTTTTGTAGAGGTTCCTTCATCTGATTTGGTGTAAACTGCTATTTTCTGTAGAATTTGTTCCCAAGGAGCTTCATTATCAACCATTTTGAATAAATCTGTGAAATCCATTGGTTTCTCCTGATTTGTTAGAAAAGGAAAAGTGTCCTTTCTTTCTTCTTCTCTTCTCTCTTCTGTTTCATCTTCTTCCAACTCAATGATCTCTTCATTTACACTCTTGACCACTTTGCACTCTTCTCTGGGGTTAACCTCAGTATTAGCCCCAAAGTTTCTGTTGGGTCTTTCTTCCAATTGCTTGGTGATCTGACCCATCTGAATCTCCAGATTCTTTATAGCAGCTTCAGTGCTCTTTTGAGAAGATTCAGTTTTCTGGATGAATTGCTGAAGAGTTTCTTCCAACTTTGTTGATCTGTCATTAAGCATAGATAATTGTTGCCACAAGGTTGGTTGCTGCTGCTGCTTATTAAACTGATTAGCCTGCCCAGTTTGTCCTTGGCCAATGCTTGGATGTGGTTTCCAACCCTGATTATAATTCCCTTGACGGTATGGAAACTGATTAGCCATGAAGTTAACATCCTCCAAGGCCTCCACTGGAAAAGCACACTGGCCATTGATGTGATCACCTCCACATAGTTCGCACAACTGGGTTTGTACCTGTGCAGCAGATTTTAACTCTTTAGGTAGTGAAGCAAGAGTTTTGGTCAGAGTTTCCAGCTGTTGAGTTAGAATCTTATTCTGTGCTAGCAGAGCATCATGGGTTTGTAATTGAAGAACCCCTTTCTGTTGCATAGGGGCTCCTCTTTCATTGTGAAGCTCATTATCACTTGTAGCCATATTTTCAATAATTTCAGTTGCTTCCTCTGGAGTCTTCCATTTGATATTGCCTCCAGCTGAGGCATCCAACATCATCTTGGTTTGTGAACCAAGCCCTCCAAGGAAAGTTAGGACTATTTCTTGATCTTCAAAGCCATGCGTGGGAGTTTTACGTAACAAGCTTTTATACCTGTCCCATGCATGTCCCAGTGATTCCTCCATGCCCTGCTTGAATGAAGATATCTCTTGCTTTCCTTTAGTCACTTTAGATTGTGGGAAGTATTTGCTTAGAAACTTTGTAACCACTGCTTCCCACTCCGTGAAACTTTCTTCTGGAAAAGAGTTCAACCAAAGCTTAGCATTGCCCCCCAATGAGAAAGGAAACAAGCTAAGTTTGATAGCTTCGTCTGGCACCCCATTGATCTTGACCGTGTTACAAATCTCATTAAATGTTGTAAGGTGCTCATATGGGCTTTCATGTGATAACCCATTAAATTGATTACTCTTTACCAATTGAATTAATGCTGGTTTGACCTCCATGTTGGCTGCATTGACTCTAGGCCGAGCTATGCTATTGAAGTGCTGAGGTCCAACAAGATTAGTGTAATCTGCAAGAGTTCTTCTAGCATTATTATTGTTCTCCATACTCCCTGTGCTGTGAACAGAACCTTGTGGTGATGATTGTAGGAGAGTTTCAGGAGAAGGGAAAAGTTCTCTGGACGTTCTGATTCTTCTCCTCCTTCTACTCTCGTCTAGTCCTTCAAGTAGTGGTTCTGTTGTTTTCTTACTTCTAGTTCGAATTGCCTTCTACATGCACAAGAAAACAAAACCCTAGAAAAGATTTGTTAGCACAAAAAGATATAGAAGAAAATAAAGATTGAAAAGATATAAGAAGATAAAAGATTTAGAAGATAGAATCAAATAAAATATAATAAAACCTAATCTAAAAAAATAAAATCTAATCTAAAAGATAAAATAAAATAAAATCTAATCTAAAAAGATAAAAATAAAATCTAACCTAAAAGATAAAAATAAAATCTAATAAAATCTAACCTAAAAAAAAATAGAATCTAATAAAAACCGAAAAATAAAAAACAGAAAACAGAAAAACAGAAAACAGAAAAATAAAATAAAAATTCGAAATTAAAATAAAATCTAATCTAAAAAGATAAAAATAAAATCTAACCTAAAAGATAAAAATCAAATCTAAAAAAAATAAAATCTAATCAAAACAGAAAAAATAAAAACAGCAATTCAAAATTAAAGTCAAAGGTAATCAATAATCACACAAATTAACCAGTTAAACCACGAGTCCCCGGCAACGGCGCCAAAAACTTGATGGACAAATTTGTAAGCACCAAAATATGATGTCACAAACTTGTTTCACAATCGGCAAGTATGACCGAATCGTTCAAGTAATAAAACTTGGTAAGACCAAGTATCGTTCTTCCCAAAGGACTCACGGCCTAGTTTAGTTATGTGATTTCTTGATTAGCTAAGACTTAAGAAAACAATGATTGAAATTTTAATATGCAAGACGAAAATAAACATGTATGCATGAATTGATCAATGGCAAAGACATAAGATAAACACTTTCAATGGATTAAATGAATGAATATGTTGTTGGGGGTCAATTTCATCTCATCCACTCTCATATATTTTAGGAATTCCTCTTTCAAATCATCATTGTTAATGCCACTCTCTAATGTACCATTCTAGATGGCTTCTCCCTAATCAAATAGTTCATACAATTCCTAGCATTCCTAATGATTAGTTCATGAGTGCAGGAGCTTAAGGCAACCAATATAATGTTGTCAGTAAAATATTGGGAGAAATTCCCCGGATCTAGATTTCCCCGTACGTGTCCGTATCAACAAAACCAATAATCATGCATTAGAATGAGTTAAACAATGCAAGCATTGAGCAAAGAGGAAAAACCCTAACTAATGATGAAAAGAAAGCATATGTCTTAATTCAAAGATGTATTCAACAAATCCATATATGAGAGCTTCAAGAGATTACATTGATTCCCCAACAAACATACAAGGTTTAGTTCACCATATTCATGGTGAACCTAGATGAATAACAATGAAAGTATGAAAGAATAAACCCAATAAAGGTGAAGAGGTAGCCTGAGCATCCAAGATCCTCCTTCAAAGGGGTGAAAGAGAGAGTGTTTGCCTCGTTTCTGCCAAAGATCTCTAACTAAAGGACGTGCAAGCCCTTATATACTAATCTAGAGTTACAAAAGATTACAAAAGCCCAAGCCCAAAAAGTGCCGCTCAGCGCCATTTACCGCTCAGCGGTGGTTACGCGTCTTCTTTCTTCCCCTCAGCGGCCATTTGCCCCTCAGCGGTTCCAACGCCACCTCTTGAGTGCCGCTCAGCGGTAGTTTGCCGCTGAGCGGTGCCTTCGACTTCTCTTTTTGCACTCTTTCTTGTCTTTTCTAATGTCCTCTCTCTCATTCTTCACTTCTTTCACCAAATTCACCTCAAAACCTGCACAAAAACACTCAAATCAAGCATAAACCTGTCCAGCTCTCTTATTTCTGAAAATATAAACAAAATGCATGATTTCAAGCTAGTTTCTAAGTCTAAAGGTTGCTTTTAGTATCACTTTTAAGCATGAAAATAACAGTTTTTCAACTGTTATCAGACATGCACATGCTTTAATGTTCACACAATCACATACTATCCAACAAATGCTACCTTTCATGAATGATCAATCAACTAAGCAAAGATGTTCTTATATTTTCATGGAATCTTTCCTCACTAGATAAAGTGTTTCACTCAAACACACAAGTGTATAAGAGGTATTCACTCATTCACTCTACTATCACAATGTCACATGAATCAACTTTGCCTTTCATTTAACCATAATCAAAAACACTTAAAAGCAAGCATCATCACAAGGACTTTTCTATGGCTTATAATGTGGCTGGGCTAACAAGAAAATTGGTTTTTCTAGATCACAAAACCCTTGAGTTAAGAGAATCATATAAACACAAACCATTCTTACTTATTCCCAACTTTCTTTTGCATTGAGCTTTGTTTTTTCTTTTCTTTTCTTTCTCTTTTTCTTTTTCTTTTCACATACTTAATTATTAGCCCTTAGCTCAATGCTTTCAATTTCCCTTTCTATTTTCCAACAACCCCAAACTTGAACATTTGTCAATACCACAAAATATTTTCTACTTAACTCAAGGTAAAGCTTTTCAACAAGGGTTTTCAAATCATGTTCAAGGCTAGAGGTTCAAAGGATATAACACATAGTGTTCTCTTTTAGTGGGCTCAATTTATGAATTTGGCTAATAGAAGGGTTATCAACAAATGGCCTTGATCATATGATGCAAACAAGCAAGTAATTCAATCATAGAAAACCTGGGCAAAGTCATTCATGCTTTCACAGTAATAGTATTCAACAATAACAACTCTGGAGCTCAAAACCTCACATATAAGCTCATTCACATTCCACATATAACATCCTGCTTAGAATCATAATCACAATCATAACATCTTGCATTTGTTCACAATGCTTGTGAACCACTTATATAAGCATATAATGTGCACATTCTCAACATCAATCAATATCAAAGCAACATCAGGCATTACTTATCAAAAAACAATCATAAGCAAACCATCATAATAGACAAAATTTCCAATTGAGTACATCAAACCCTATTCTACAAACATAAGTGATTGATAAAAGAAATCCTGCTCTAGTGCTTTGAAAAACTCAGCCCCATCAATGATGCTCTCTCCCAACCCCAAACTTAGATGGAAAACTAGTGAGACAGTGAGTGGAAGGGAGATTTTCTAAAGAGGAATGAAAGGAAAAATGTAGAGAACCTTTGGAAAAATGTTTAGGAGTGTGTGTGCAGAGAAGAATCTAAAAATAGAGGCCAAAGCGTGACTTAGGGTATAAAAATACCCTAATGGGCTCGGGTTCCGCTAAGGGGAGCTAAAACCCTATTCTGCGAGAGTACCGCTCAGCGGTAAAGTACCGCTCAGCGGCACTTTCGTGAAGTGCTCTTCTCCTTCTTTTCTTAACCTACGTGCCTCCTAGACATGCCCCTCACTGGCTCCCTGCAATTCAATGTTCAAAATGCTTATGCAAACCCTAACTAAACAAACAAACAGAAATATTCAATCAACTGGGTTGCCTCCCAGGTAGCGCTTGTTTAACGTCACGAGCCTGACCCAAAATCCACCAACACCCATCAGTAGGTGTTACAACCATTGTATCCTTCAGTAGATACTTAACCACCTAGCATCCTTCAGTAGATGCTATATCCAACAAAATAATTACAAAAATAATGTTCACAAATTACAAATTACAAAACCAAATCAAAAGTTTTTAAATTCACTGGGTTGCCTCCCAGCAAGCGCTCTTTTAATGTCATTAGCTTGACCCAATAAAGTTCAAGTTCCATCTTCTTTGTAGTTGATGTTGTCTTTCCACCAACTCCTCAGCTGTTTCCTTTGAACTGTTTTGGTTCTTCTAGAATATGGAGACTCTATCTCTATCATCTCCTTCTCTTTAAAGCCCTTCACAACCCACAACTTGTTCTTGATTCTAACAGGTGTGCCAAGTTGGAGTCTTCTTTTCTTCCAGTCTCTAGGAATTTCTTCTCCTCTTCCAATCTCTTCTTCCTTGGGTACCTGAAACAACAAACAATGGTTACCTGAAACCTCAAGATTTTCATCTTTACGGCTAGTCATGGGTGCATCTCGAAATGCAGCTTTATAACTAGCTTCTTCCTCCTTTGCTTGCATCTCATCTTTGAAAACATCT
The DNA here is from genome assembly GCF_029865625.1 of Vigna umbellata. Taxonomy (NCBI): domain Eukaryota; kingdom Viridiplantae; phylum Streptophyta; class Magnoliopsida; order Fabales; family Fabaceae; genus Vigna; species Vigna umbellata. The sequence continues at coordinate 37,190,615 of NC_142165.1, read as the reverse complement.
ACCACCACTCTCTCCTCTCTATCCTGGAGCACCACTATACCTTCATTTACATCTATGATAGCCCTGGCCGTTTTCATAAACGGTCTTCCAAGTATGATAGGTATCTTCTCAGTCTCCATCTTCATCACCACAAAGTCTGCCAAGAACTGAAGTTTGCCAACACAAACTATAATGTCCTCTACAATCCCACATGGCTCTTTTGAAGATCCATCGGCCATTACTATTTTAATCTTTGCATGTTTCATTTTAACATTGCCGATTTGCTCCAGTAAAGAATAAGGTATCAAGTTAACGCTTGAACCTAAATCAAGGAGAGCTTTCTTTACCTTTTTCTTCCCTATAGTACAAGGGATAGAAAAACTGCCTAGATCTGACGCTTTAGGAGGGAATGACTCTTTCTTAACAGTTATACACTTTTTTGCCTCATCATCTCTACGTCTCTTCTTTGTAGAAATTTCTTCATCAGATTTTGTGTAAACTGCAATTTTCTGTAAAATCTGTTCCCAAGGTGCTTTATTATCCACCATTCTGAATAATTCTGTGAAATCCATTTGTTTCTCTTGATTTATTGGAAAAGGAAAATTGTTTTTGCTCTCTATTTCTCTTCTTTCTTCTGTTTCTTCTTCTTCTAACTCAATTATCTCTTCATTCACACTCTTTACCACTTTGCACTCTTCTCTAGGGTTAACCTCAGTATTAGCCCCAAAATTTCTATTTGGCCTTTCTTCCAATTGCTTGGTAATCTGACCCATTTGAATCTCCAAATTCTTTATAGCAGCTTCAGTGCTCTTTTGAGAAGATTCGGTTTTCTGTATGAATTGCTGAAGAGTTTCTTCCAACCTTGTTGATTTTTCATTAAGCATAGATAACTGTTGCCAAAAGATTGGTTGCTGCTGCTGCTTATTATATTGATTTGCTTGCCCAGTTTGTCCTTGACCAATGCTTGGATGTGGTTTCCACCCTTGATTGTAATTCCCTTGAAGGTATGGAAATTGATTAGCCATGAAGTTAACATCCTCCAAGGCCTCCACTGGAAAAGCACATTGACCATTGATATGATCACCTCCACATAGTTCGCACAACTGGGTTTGTACCTGTGCAGCAGTTTTCAACTCTTTAGGTAATTGTGCAAGAGTTTTAGTCAGAGTCTCCAGCTGTTGAGTTAGAATTTTATTTTGAGCTAGCAAGGCATCATGGGTCTGTAATTGGAGAACCCCTTTTTGTTGCATAGGAACTCCTCTTTCACTGTTGAGCTCATTATCACTAGTAGCCATGTTGTCAATGATTTCTATAGCTTCCTCTGGAGTTTTCCATTTAATATTGCCTCCTGCTGAGGCATCAAGCATCATCTTGGTTTGTGAACCAAGCCCCCCAAGGAAAGTTAAGACTACTTCCTGTTCTTCAAAGCCATGCGTGGGTGTTTTTCTTAGCAGACTTTTGTATCTATCCCATGCATGCCCCAGTGATTCTTCCATGCCCTGCTTAAATGAAGATATCTCTTGCTTGCCTTTTGTCACCTTTGATTGTGGAAAGTACTTGTTCAAAAACTTTGTTACCACTGCTTCCCACTCTGTGAAACTTCCTTCTGGAAAAGAGTTCAACCAAAGCTTAGCATTGCCTCCCAATGAGAAAGGAAACAAACTAAGTTTGATTGCTTCGTCTGGCACCCCATTGATTTTCACTGTGTTGCAAATTTCATTAAATGTAGTAAGGTGCTCATATGGGCTTTCATGAGATAACCCATTGAATTGATTACTCTTCACCAGTTGGATCAATGCTGGTTTGACCTCCATATTGGCTGCATTGACTCTAGGTCTAGCTATGCTGTTAAAATGTTGAGGTCCAGCTACATTGGTGTAATCAGCAAGAGTTCTTCTGATATTATTATTCTCCATATTTTCTATGCTATTGTCAGAACCTTGTGGTGATGGTTGCAACAGAGTTTCCGGAGGAGGGAAAAGTTCTCTAGATGTTCTGATTCTTCTCCTCCGTCTACTGTCTTCTAATCCTTCAAGCAGCGGTTCTGTTGTTTTCTTGCTCCTAGTTCGAATTGCCTCCTGCATACACAAGAACACAAAACCCTAGAAGATTTGGTTAGCACAAAAAGATATAAAAGAAAATATAATATTCAGAAAATAAAGACAGAAAACAGAAAAACAGAAAACAAAAAAAAAAATAAAATAAAATAAATTCGAAATTTAAAAATAAAATAAAAAAATAAGTCAAAGATAATCAATAATCACACAAATTAACCAGTTAAACCACGAGTCCCCGGCAACGGCGCCAAAAACTTGATGGACAAATTTATGAACACCAAATTATGATGTCACAAACTTGTTTTCAATCGGCAAGTATGACCGAATCGTTCAAGTAATAAAACTTGGTAAGACCAAGTATCGTTCTTCCCAAAGGACTCACGACCTAGTTTAGTTATGTGGTTTCTTGATTAACTAAGACTTACAAACGAAATATTCGGGGTTTAAAATGCAAGACAGAAAATAAACATGTATGCATGAATTTTGATCAATGGCAAAAATCAAAGGATAAACACTTTCAATGAAATGTAGATATGAATATGTTGTTGGGGTTCAATTTCATCTTATCCACTCTCATATATTTTAAGGAATTCAACAATCAAATCATCATTGTTAATGCCACTCTCTAATGTACCTTTCCAGAAGGCTTCTCCCTAATCACGAGTTCATACAATTCCTAGCATTCCTAATGATCAGTTCATAAGTACAGGAGCTTAACGACAACCAATATAAAATTGGGAGAAATTCCCCGGATCTAGACTTCCCCGTACGTGCCCGTATCGACAAAACCAATGATCATGCATCGAATGAGTTAAACAATGCAAGCATTAAGCAAAGAGGAAAAACCCTAACTAATGATGAAAGAAAGCATAAGTCTTAATTAAAAGATGTAAAAACAGATTCCATATATGAGAGTTTCACAAGACTACATTGATTCCCCAACAAACATACAGAGTTTAGTTCACCATATTCATGGTGAACCTAAGTGAATTACAATGAAAGAATGAAAGAATAAACCCTAAAAAGGTGAAGAGGAAGCCTCAGCATCCAAGATCCTCCTTCAAAGGGGTGGAACAGAGAGTGCTTTCTTCGTTCCAGCCAGAGATACAAACCCTAGGACGTCCTAAAGCTTATATACTATTCCAAAAATACAGAAAAATTAGGCCCAAGCCCATAAAAGTGCCAAAAAACCAGTCCAAGCCCATTTAGAATGGCGCTCAGCGGTATTTTACCGCTGAGCGGTACTAGCGGTTGATCCATTTTGCCCCCCAGCTGCTGTTTTGCCCCTCAGCGGTGATTTCGGCACCTGAAAACTGCCGCTCAGCGCCAAATTTCCGCTCAGCGCCACTCGGTCAGACTTTTTCTGCGTTCTGGTTGGTTTTTCAGCATTCTGGTTGACTGGTTGACTTTTCTGGTTGACTGGTTGACTTTTCTGGTTGACTGGTTGACTTTTCTGGTTTCTGGTTGACTTTTCAGCACTCCAATCATTCGGTATTTCAATTCTTCTTTCAAATCATTCAATTAGCCTACAAAATGAAGGGAATCTTGCAAAAAACCATTAAATTCACTTTCAACTCTCTTATTCTCAAAACTAAAGCAAAAATATGAGTTCAAGCTAGTTTCTAAGTCTTAAAGGTTGCTTTTGGTATCAAATTTAAGCATAAAAATAACGGTTTTTCAACCGTTATCAGTCCTTCATCCAAAACTCACACTTGGATAACTTGGCGTACAACTCTTTTTCTCTTAAAACGTCCAGCACTATCCTCAAGTGTTCTTCATGCTCTTCACAGTTCTTGGAGTAGATGAGGATATCGTCAATGAAGACGACCACAAACTTGTGCAAGTACGGCCTAAAGATACGATTCATGTAATCCATGAATAACGCTGGTGCGTTCGTTACACCGAATGGCATCACTACATACTCATAGTGTCCGTAACGAGACCTGAAAGCAGTCTTGTGGACGTCCTCTTCCTTAACCCGAATTTGGTGATAACCGGATCTCAAATCAATCTTCGAGAATACGGTAGCACCGTGTAGTTGGTCCAGCAGATCGTCAATCCGAGGCAGGAGATACTTGTTTTTGATGGTCAGCTTGTTTAACTGTCTGTAGTCAACACAAAGCCGAAAGCTGCCATCCTTCTTCTTCACTAAGAGAACAGGCGCTCCCCAAGGTGATGCGCTTGGTCTGATGAACTGCTTGTCCATCAACTCTTTAATCTGCTTCTTGAGTTCTATTAACTCTGCTGGTGACATTCGATATGGTGCAATAGAGATGGGCCCTGCTGTCGACACCAAGTCGATTGTAAATTCTACCTCGCGTGGAGGAGGTAGTCCAGGTACTTCATCCAGAAATACGTCTGGGAATTCATCTACGATCGATCGTCCTCCACTCAGTTTATTACTGGACGATCGTCCATGACTTGAGTCTTCAAACTCTTCATCTGAATGCGTCATGATCAGAAAACAACTAGCGCCCTCCATGATGTCTTCCTTTAGCTGACCGAGCGTCACAGGACACTCTTCTTCTTCTTCACTCGGAAACACTAACTTCTTCTCACCACAATCTATAAGAATGCGATTGACAGCCAACCAATCCATTCCTAGAATCACTTCCAAACCTTGAAGAGGTAAGCAAATGAGGTTCACCTTATATCTACGTCCCTCAACCTCAATAGGACATCTAACACAAACTGTAGACGTCCTAACCTCATCAGCCGCTGGGGTTGACACCACCAAGTCAAACTGCATCTCGCTCTCAGCTAACCCCAGTTCATCAACGCACGCCTTCGAGATGAAGGAGTGTGTTGCCCCCGAATCATACAACACACAACAAGATATTCCATACAACAAGCAAGTGCTGGTGATAAGGGTACCTGAGCTTGCTGCTTTCGCGCCCGTTATAGCATAAACTCGCCCAACTGCTTGTGCTCGACCACCTCTCCCTTGTTGAACTCTTCCAACATTTGGTGGTCTCATGACCGCTCGTCCTCCCATGTTACACTCACTCTCCAGATGACCATTCCTTCTACAGCGAGTGCCATATTTTCCTCCCGCCAACTGAGAACACGATGAACGGTAGTGGGGTCCTTCACACTGAAAGCAAGTCACGGTCCCTTGTTGTCCAGACCTACTGGCAGCCACTAACGATTGAGACTGAGACCCACCAGAAGTAGATGGTAAGGCTAGACGAGCATAAGGTGCCCTTCTCGAATTCACATTGTTTCTGGAAGATATTGGCCCTCTAGATGCCTGTTGCAGCTGTTTCTTCTGTTGTTCCACCTCTGCCACGTTCTTCTCCAATACTTTAGCTCTCTGAACCATGGCAGGAAAAGACTTTATGCACAAGCTGGAAATCAACAACTTCAAATCACTTATCAGCCCATTCTCAAACTTCCTGCACTGCCACTCCTCGCTCGTAGCCATGGTGTTGAAACGAACCAAGTGTTTGAACTTGCTCGTATACTCTGATACGAACATCCCGCCTTGCACCAACTGGAGAAATTCCACTTCCTTAGCAAAACGGACGCTATCAGGGAAATACTCCTCATAGAACTTGCTCCCAAAGACTTCCCACATCATGGGACTCTGAGCGTCCGCTAAGATCATTTTCATACTAGTCCACCAATGACTAGCCTCTCCGGTTAGTAGATACTCCGTGAATGCCAATCGATTGTCGTCCGGACACCTCTTGGCATTGTAGATCCGCTCCATATCACGAAGCCACGGATCTGCCTCATCAGGAAGGCACTTCCCATTGAATTTGGCTGGGTGATGTTGTAGAAAATTCTCCAAACACCATTCGATCTGATGATTTCCAGAAGAAGTGGACGTTCCCGCTGTTCCTAGTGGTTGCTATAATCTCCATCAATTGCCTTTGAGTCGCTTCAGAGTTGGCACGTGCGACTTCCAGACTCAGCAAAGCGGTAGTGTTCTGCTGCACCACGGCAGCGTTCTGTTGTTGGAGTGCTTCTATCACTGATTCCAACAGTCTTGTGTTGTCGGACACATCACGGTCGATAGGTTGAGGAGGAGGTCTGGGTGTCATTAGTTCTCTGAGAAGCAGAGAAAGCAATCATTAGTTAAGTTCAAAGAGTTTAAAATACTCATCAAACGAACGTTAAGCACACAACAAAAACATGGTGTACTCATAACCTACAGTGTTCCTTAAGGAACAAAACTGCTCTGATACCACTAATGTAACATCCCAAAAATACAGCAATATACTATATTATAGAATAATTACAATTAATAATATTTCAGTTCAGTCTTACACTAAGAGAACGTACGCGCATGGTCGAACGGCCTTACAGAAAGAGTTACCATTTGAAACTATACAGCAGTACAAGTTTGACCGAACGGTTTACAAAAGGATCTACCGAACGGTCAAATATAAACAAAAGGGAAAGTGATCGAACGACCACCTTACTACGAAAACTAAACTACTGACCGAACGTCCTATTGTTCGGTCTTTACTTCTACTTCTACCAAATTTTCTTCTTCCAGCGTATCTTCCAACAGTGCTTCTCCTTCTGCTCACATCCACACGGATGATCATTGCAACGACAAGACGAACGTACAAGACGAGACAACACAAGAAAAACACAGGGTAAGCTTATGTAATTTAATTCATACGTACACATACATTTCAAACAATCCAACACACGAGATAAATTTCATCATACGAATCATACAAAGCCTATTACTAGACTGACTGTCCGGACTGTATGAAATTTGTGTAGCTACAGGCGTTCGTGCACCCGTGTGATGTAGTAACTAGGATGCACTCAACAGCTGCCACCCGAGGTTAGCCCTATCTATCCAAAGTACCCCTAAGGACTAGGACCTCCTACCGTTCCCACACATGACCTACCCTCCTCTACGTGAAGACGAGTACCCACGGAACATCAGGATGAACAGCCAACTTAGCATGCCCACAGTCATACTTTACCAATTTCAATATTCAAGCATGAGTCGTTCCTCCCCGGAACGCTCGTCCAAAAACCACAACCTTTCCATATCTCATTATCTTCATTTTTCTTTAATAATCATCTTACTTAACCATTTCACAACAAGACCCGTTCGGAGACCATTTACCGAATGTTCAACTCTGACTCAGAACGAGACTGAACAATTTGGAGCGAGACCGAGGGCATCCAATTCCAGAATGAATTTAGACCAAGAGGTTTACTATCGGTTTGAGAAAGAAACAAAGTACAATCTAATATCACTACCAATGAATGGAACGAACGTAACTTGCAAAATGAGTCAATTAGATGAATTGACTCTTAAGAACCTTAACCGAGCATCTAAAAAGAAAACCATACTCAGCACCAAAGCTCCAGGCCGAAGCCAATAGACACAGACACTCTAAGAGATTCAAAGAATAATACATAGAGGAATTCTGATGAATAAACCGAGCGTTTATGAGGACTTAGATCATTTAGATTTAGTATTAAGTAATACGAATGTTAGTTAAAGACTGAACACTATAGGGAGTGAACCTTAGTGGTTTGAACGAACGCTAGTATTAGAAAATTTTGTTTAAGGGGATAGAAAGAGTGCCCGGTGTAAGACCAAACACTTTATTAGGACGAACACTTGGTATAAGACCAGGTGTTACTAACTTATATAAAAGAGGCTTGATAATTATGCTAAGATACTATTGGGGTTGTATTTAAGCATAACTAAAATATATAATTTTATATATATATATATATATATATATATATATATATATATATATATATATATATATATATACTTAAATTTATACCAGGATATCAAAACATAACTATGCTTGGCCGAACGCTCAAGCACAGTATTTCGAAGTGTAGACGCTCGTCCTCGACTAGGATTCTTCCCAAATAAAAGAATCCACTACAAATCCAAATTCACTAGAAAACCGATCGGTCAAGGACCGTTCAGTAACGTACGTACACTTTCTTAGGGGAATTTCTTACCAGAATCATTATTATTCAAATTCAGTTCTTAACATATACTTTCACACCTTTATACATTCATACAATAATCAATTTTTCATATCTCATACCATCCAAACATAGAAATTTCATACATTTCATGCATCATAACCTAGCACAATCATTTTTCATATCCAATAAAATCAACGGCGTTCATGCAACACATAATCATATAAATTAAATTAATAAGCTTCCCTTACCTTGGAGCGTGAACAAACGTCCTAAAGACAAAATACGTTTCGCCTGACTGGATTTCCTTCTACCCTTACGTTCCACAACTCTTTAAACTAACCAAACAGCCAAAAAAACCAAAAGTGGTTCAGACAAGATAACAGCATGCAACCGATACTTGATTTGCGTGTACCAGTGAACGAACGACTAAGGATAAGGAACTTACCAGTTTCAGAACTCGAAACTGTTCGGTTCAATTTGAAGTTTGGGATGCCGGGAGTGCTCCTACGGTGCCTGAACGGTGATCGGAGAAGACAAAGGGTGAGTTTTGGTAGAGAGAAGGGAGAGCTTCTAGAGAGAAGGAGGAGAAAAATGAGAATTTCAGAGTTTGGGAAGAAGGGTGCATGCAGAAGAGAGTGGGACGGAAGTTTCAAAAAATCAGTTTTCTTCCCACGTCAAAACGAGCGTCCGCTCATCTGCCGACACCTGCCTTCCACTATCTGATTTCTGATCCTCGTTGCTTGACACCTGGCGTCCGCGTAGAGGGGTTTTTGGGTGCGTTTTAATGAGGTCTGACAGGTCCCGCGTGAGTTGAGTGAATATGTTATTTATAAGATGCAGGGGGTGGAATAAAGAAAAGGGGTTTTCGGTTGAGTAGGGGTACGGGGTAAGTAATATTAGGCTTTCAATAAAAAGGAGCATGGGGGAGAGTAAGGGGGTAGGATGTGAAATCTTGGGTTGCAGGAGATAAATGTGTTTTAAATTTCTATGGAGAAGAAGAAAAAATAAATGGAAGAAGGGTATGATGCCTAGTATTTAAGTGAATAAAGAAATGAAAAAGGGGAAGTAGCGAGGATGGGGTTGCATGACCGTGAGGGAGAGAGAAGGGGGAATAGGTTAAATTCATGAGCATTGAATACTGTGGGTCCTACAATGGTTGGTTAGGGGTGGTTGTTAACACTCGACAAGCGTATCGAATCGTATCAAGTAATAATGGTAAGACCAAGTATCGTTTTCCAAAGGACTCACGGCCTAGACAATTATGTGATTTCTTGATTAAATTAGACTTGTAAACAAAATCATTGTGTTTGAGTTGCGAAAAATAAACATGAATGCAAGTTTTTGATCAATTGGATTGAAAGAAGCAAAAGAGATTGATGTAAAATATGGAATGATGATGTTGTTGGGGTTTCCGATTTATCCTATCCACTCTCACTAGTGCAGAATTGATCTTTAACGTCACCCCATAGACGTCCGTCCACCAAAACTCCAACGTAAATAATTGACCGGTGGCATAAAGGTAAATAATTGACTGTGGAAACGTCTATCCTGGAGGGCGCCGGACGTCTATAATATAGTAGACGTCCGGCCCCTCTAACGGACGTTCAAAAGGCTGACAGGAGAGTTGAAGATTCAGCCTTTTGAACGTCCGTCCTGGAGGGGGACGGACGTCTATATATAGTACACGTCCGTCCCCCTCAAGGACGGACGTTCAATAGGCTGACAGGGTTTTGGACGTTTGTTTGTGCACTGCAACACGTCTGAAGAGCAGATTCGAAATGAAAATGGAGGGAGATAGAGGAGTAAACGACCTAAAACGTAGGCCAAAAAACGCCGCCCAAGAACACGCAACAAACTGCACCAAAATGCACCGAAAACGATTTTTAATCGGTTTAAATGAAAGATATTTCATCACTGAACAATTTAATCGGAATAAAAGTAAGATTAAATGATCCAAAACAGATAAAAACAAACCTGGAAATGCAAGGCGCAGAGAGAACTCTCACGGGTTCGCATACCTCCTCGCGGGTTCGCGTTTCGGTGTGTATGTCCTTATTTTAAACGTCTTTTGAACCTCCGTTGTGGCGAGGGCCGGATGTCTATAATATAGTAGACGTCCCGCCCCCTCCAGGACGGACGTTCAAGAGGCTGACAGGGTAGTTGAACCCGTCAGCCTCTTGAACGTCCGTCCTGGAGGGGGACGGACGTGTACTATATATAGACGTCCGTCCCCCTCCAGGACGGACGTTCACAAGGCTGACTGGTGGAGTTAAAGAGTTGATTGCTTCAGCCTTTTGAACGTCCGTCCTGGAGGGGGACGGACGTCTATATACAGTGTACGTCCGTCCCCCTCCAGGACAGACGTTCAAGAGGCTGACAGGGTATGTTGAAGTCGTCAGCCTCTTGAACGTCCGTCCTAGAGGGGGACGGACGTGTACTATATATAGACGTCTGTCCCCCTCCAGGACGGACGTTCAAAAGTCTGAAGCAATCAACTCTTCAACTCCACCATTCAGCCTTTTGAACGTCTGTCCTGGAGGGGGACGGACGTCTATATACAGTACACGTCCGTCCCCCTCCAAGATGGACGTTCAAGAGGCTGACGGGTTCAACTACCCTGTCAGCCTCTTGAACGTCCGTCCTGGAGGGGGCGGGACGTCTACTATATTATAGACATCCGGCCCTCGCCACAACGGACGTTCAAAAGACGTTTAAAATAAGGACATACACACCGAAACGCGAACCCGCGAGGAGGTATGCGAACCCGTGAGAGTTCTCTCTGCGCCTTGCATTTCCAGGTTTGTTTTTATCTGTTTTGGATCATTTAATCTTACTTTTATTCCGATTAAATTGTTCAGTGATGAAATATCTTTCATTTAAACCGATTAAAAATCGTTTTCGGTGCATTTTGGTGCAGTTTGTTGCGTGTTCTTGGGCGGCGTTTTTTGGCCTACGTTTTAGGTCGTTTACTCCTCTATCTCCCTCCATTTTCATTTCGAATCTGCTCTTCAGACGTGTTGCAGTGCACAAACAAACGTCCAAAACCCGTAATCCTAAATAACCCGTCTAATAAAGCCCTTTCTGCAGTAGTGTATAGACGTCCGAGAGGTTCACAGCGGACGTCTATATAGACGTTCGGCCTGACACAACGGACGTCTATATAGACGTCCGGCCTGACACAACGGACGTCTACATAGACGTCACCCGCATAAACGTCCGTTGGAGGTCGGACGTGAAAAAGCCCAAAGAACGGACGTCTAAAGCCCTTTCTGCACTAGTGTCTCATGTATTCACGAATTCATCTTTCTTCATTAATGTTAATGTCATTTTCTAATTTACCTTAACCCCGATGTCTCGGTGAAGAAAGTCTACTCCTAATCACTAGTTTACAATGTCTTGTCTCCCTAGCAATTATTCATGCATTACATTCTCACAGAAGCTTAAAGACAACCGATCCTCCTATTCCTATGTCTAGGTAATATTGCTTCGGGGAGAATTTCCCCAGTTCTAGATTTACCTATATGTGTCGATATAGATAACATCAATCATCATGCAATTGAATGACTCACTAGTGCAGTCAGGGGAAATGACAGCGGTTATTATTGCCAATAGGCAGCGGTTCCCGAACCGAGGCATATCCAAGCGAGGAAAAAAGTCTACCTTTTGCCTCGGGTGCGAACCGAGACATAAAAGGGGAGGATTTGGCCTCAGTTCAGCATTAACCGAAGCAGTAGATGTTTTGGTTTTTTTTTCGTAGGACTTTATGCCTCGGTTCCTTCTGAACCGAGGCAGTAGGTCCCCCTCTATTGCCTGTTAAACCCTCAGCAAGTGTAACCGAATCGTATCAAATAATAAAACTGGTAAGACCAATTATCATTCTCCCAAAGGACTCACGACCTAGATAGTTATGTGATTTGTTGATTATCAAAGGATTATACTGATTCCCCAACAACAATAAAGGTTTAGTTCACCATATTCATGGTGAAACTACATGAAATACAATGAAAGAGTGAAAGATAAAACCCTAGAAAGGTGAGAAAGGAGCTGTAGCATCCAAAATCCTCCTCCAAGGGGTGAAAGAGTGTGTTTCTGCTTCGTTCCAGCCAAAGATGACTGACCTAGATTCACTAAAACCTTATATAGTATTCTCAAAATTAAAGAAAAGTAAGCCCAAGCCCATAAGAATGCCGCTCAACAGTAAATACCGTTCAGCAGTAAGTGCGTGACTTCTATTGTGCCCCTCAGCTGTAGTTTTGGCCCTCAACGGTGACTGCGGGTCTTCATAGTGTTGCTCAGCGGTAAATGGTGCTGAGCGGTACTTGCGGCTTCTTCCTTTTATGCACTTTTTCTTCCTTTTTTGAATCCAACTCCTAGCTCCTTCACTTCTTTCACTCAATTCATCTCAAAAACCTGCAAAAACAAGGAAATCAAGCATAAAATCTGTCCAACTCTCTTACTTCCAAAACTTCAACAAAAACATGATTCCAAGCTAGTTTCTAAGTCATAAAGGTTGTCTTTAAGGTCAAATTTAAGTATAAAAGTAACAATTTTTCAAATGTTATCATTGCCTCGGTTGAAACCCTAACCGAGGCAGTAAAGCCCATATTTTTTTTTCATCCGCCAGCCTTTCTGCATCGGGTGTGACCTTAACCGAGGCCATATGGGGCTTTTCTACCTCGGTTATGACCTCAACCGAGGCATATTCCCTTGTTTTTTTTTTAAATGAGGTTTGTTTCTGCTACATTCCCAACTACAGAAACAAACCTACATATATATTTACAGCTAGAACAGTCCAGAATAATCCAGAAACGTATATTTTGAATGAAAATTATATTAAAACATAAATACATTCAATGGAATCATAAACCAACTTCTTAGAAGCATAAATCAATCCAATGTAATCATAAATCAAGTTTGAAGCATAAATCAATGCAATGTACAAAGTTAAACTAATAATAATGTAGAGAAGCATAAAACAACTTAGAAACATAAACTTAGAACTTACTATATCCTAATATCTACTAGATACTATTATATAACTAAATTACATATTTAGCCAATGCTTTCCTCACGAGTTGAAGTGACTTCTCTGGAATTGGAGCAATCCTATTGAATCTCTACATAAAACACAATGATTTCAATTAGTGTAATGAAATCTAAACTATAGACAAAATAAAATTCAAACCTAAATATTACCGTTTCCCATCCACTAGTGTAATGTGCAAGAATAATGGTCATCATCCAAAACATGATGTAGTAACCACATTCATATGACCTCGTTTGTCTATTACACTACAATATATCATCATAATTATAAAATGTTAAGTAACATCATTTGAATGGAACCAAATGTAACAAAGTATGGACTAAAATACCAAACCTTAAGGGCAACCCATGCAAGATTTTTAGTTGTAGCAGTAGATCTCTCAGATAACATCATATGTATTGCAAGGGAACTATTAAAAAAAATTACTTTAGAATACATTTATACAAAACACAACTGCAAGATTTCATGAAATTTAAGACATGTATATTAAAATTGATATGTTATAATAAACTATGAAAAAGTTATTACTCTTCTTAAACTGTCCAACTGGACAATTGAAGATTCAATACTTGTAAATTATTATTACCATCTCCTCTATTTTCATTTGTAAAAAGTAAGTTTGTTCAAAAAATCTGGAGATAGTAAATAACTTTTGTATTGAATCTCAAACGGGAAACTAAGGCTAATTCACAACAACAATATATATTCAAGCAAATAAATAATTACATATGCAACATGCAACATATCCAAGCAAACAATTTTAAGAATATGAACCTGGGAGCGTGAAAGTCGGTCAAGTATTAAGAATAATATCTCACCAAATGTCCGCGTATAATATCTCATCACAAAAATATAATATCTACACAAAAAAGCAAAGAACACATTAGTTAGTTTAATGATTTCTAACCATAAAATTTATTTCATCACCAATTCAATCCTAAAATTCAATTTAATTATAACAATATTAATTTTGTTTATTTAATTATAACAATTTTATTATAATAATTCAACCCCAGCAATACTACTGTATGTCATTATTTTTGGAAGTTGATTTATTTATATTAGTATATGATTAAATTATTCATTTTAAAAAAAATGAGAATTTCATTGAGTTATTTTATGGCAAACTATACCATTCACGAGAAATAAAGTTTTTATTTTTATATGTAGCATGATCTCATTCAAAATTAAACATGTTCAAACATTAAAATATCTTAATAAGGCGTAGATTTTTTTGTTATTTGAGTGGATTTGGAGGTAAATGAGAGTAAATTTGAAAGTAAATTTCTTTAATCTGTCACATCAATCAAATCCTGTACTAATTCTCACAAACTTTACTTCCAAATCCATTCTCATTTACCTCCAAATCCACTCAAATAAACAACAACAAAATTTACCTTCAAATTCTCTCAAATCTCCTCAATAACTCTCCCCCAAATCCATTCAAGTGAACCAAGAGCCTTAGTAAGTTTCTCAGCATTAGTAACAGGTCCACCCATTCTATTAACAACAACATCCGCGAGCTTCTGAAGCAAGCCATTCAAAATCAACCCCAGTTCAGAAACACAACACTCCTCAACCAAACTACACGCCTTCCTCTCAAGCTGATGAAGCTCAAGATCTACAACATGGTTCACCAAAATCACCTCACAATCGACATCTCCGGAGACAGGAGCCGTCTGTAGATCCACCAACAATGGAATCTTCCCTCGGTCAACCAAATTCGAGGTAACCCTAAACACATCATAAAACCCATCCATCACTTTCTCATCATAACCAATCACATTGTAGTTCTGCCATAGTAACAACACCACAACAAACTCTCAAAAACCACACTTCCAAAAATATTGCATCCAACAGTTTCATTTTATTTTTCCTTTAACACTTATCAATAACTTCAAAATGTCTATCTATAAATAGCAACAACAAAACAAACTTACTCCAATTATACAAAACAAATACCTTCTTCTTCTACCTTTCATCTTCTTCCACCTTCTTCTCCTGTTTTCTCTTACCCTTCCCTTCCCCTCCCAAGCTTCCAATGCCTAATGGCAAATACTCCAAAAATCCATAGGCATCGTCGCTATCCACAAATATAAAGAATCTTCCTGTCATGCTACAATTTATCTCTCATTCCTAATCTAAAACTAAAAATAATTCTTTCTCACCCAACACAGTCATAAAGAACATGGCGGTAATGGAACTTCAAAGGAAGCAGTTTTAAGAAAACTTACCAAGAAGAACAGAGAACGTCGTGGCAGCGATGTAGCGGTGGCGGTGGCGGCGCGGTCTAGCGGTGCAGTGGTTGCGGTGGCGGTGACTGAAGAAGAAAGACAAGTTTTGCGGGGAGAAGAAAGAGGAACAACAGTAGAGTAAAAGTGTTTTTACGCGTCTTGAGGTAAGATAAAGCACCTCTACTACCTTGGTTAACCTAAAAACGGGGCAGTAAATCACTATATGCATCAGTTCTCCCAATAACCGATGCCAATATGCCCCTAAAAACAAGTTATAAGCCTCAATTTACCAATCACCCGAGGCATAAAGATCTATTTCATGCCCACGTTCAGATGTGTCAATGACGGACATCACCTCTCGCCTCAGGTCCCCAGCTGACCGAGGTAGTAGAGCAACTTTATACACCAGGTCTTAGTTAACCGATGCCGTATGGTGTGCACAGATGTTCATATGTGTCAGATGCTCAGATGTTTCAGTGATGGATGATAACGATTGAAAAACCGTTATTTTTATACTTAATTTTGATAATCAATCAATCCTTTTTTACTTAGAAGCTTGCTTGAACTCATGTTTTTGCTTTAGTTTTGTGAATAAGAGAGTTGAAGGTGAATTTAATGGTTTTCTGATAGATTCCCTTGATTTTGTAGGCTAATTGAATGATTTGAATGAAGAGTTAAAGTACCGACTGGTTGGAATGTAGAAAAGTCAACCAGAAACCAGAAAAGCCAACCAGTCAACCAGTCAACCAGAAAACTCAACAAGTCAACCAAAAAACTCAACCAGTCAACCAGATGCAGAAAAGTCAACTAGAGTCCAGAAAAAGTTGCACTGAGCGGTAATTACCGTTCGACGCTAGTTTTGAAGTGCCGAAATCATTGCTGTGGGGCAAAACTGCAGCTGAGCGTCAATTTGAAGTACCGCACTTACTGTTGAGCGATAATTACCGCTGAGCGGCATTTTAATGGGCCTTGGGCCACTTTTCTGTGATTTTTAGAAATCTATATAAGGTTTTAGTCGACCTAGGTTAGACTTCTTTGGCTGGAACGAAGCAGAAACACACTTTTTCACCCCTTGGAGGAGGATTTTGGATGCTCAAGCTCCACTCTTCGAATTCTAGGGTTCTATCTTTCATTCTTTCATTGTTTTCATCTAGTTTCACCACGAATATGGTGAACTAAACTTTTATTGTTGTTGGGGAATCAATGTAATCCTTTGAAACTCTCATGTACTGAATTGGTTCTTTATAATATATGCTTTCTTTCATTAATTGTTAGGGTTTTTCCTCTTTGCTGAGTGCATGCTTTATTTAACTCATTTTATTGCATGATTACTGATTTTGTCGATATGGACACAAACGGGGAAATCTAGATTTGGGGAATCTCTCTCAATAGTAGTATAAACCTAGACATAGGAATATGATGGTTGGTTGCCTTTAAGCGTTTGTGCTATATAATGCCTGAATAATTGCTAGGGAAACAAGACATTGTAAACTAGTGATTAAGATTAGGCTTTCTTCGCCGAGACATCGGGTTTAAGGTAAATTAGAAAGTGCATTAACATTAATGAAGAAAGGTGAATTCTTGAATACATGAGAGTGGATAGGATGAAATTGATAAACCCCAACAACATAATCATTCATTTAATTCAAATCATGTGGTTTGCTTCTTCTTTTCCATTGATCAGTACATGCATTCATATTTACTTTTTAGTAATTTGGATTTAAAATCTCAAAGAATTGGTTTTACAAGTCTTAGATAATCAACAAATCACATAACTGTCTAGGTCGTGAGTCCTTTAGGAAAACGATACTTGGTCTTACCGGTTTTATTACTTGATACGATTCGGTTACACTTGGCGATGGTTAACAAGTTTTTGGCGCTGTTGCCGGGGATTAAAAATTTGTTTATCAAGCTTTAGGGTTTCCTAGGGTTAGGTATCTGATGGACAAATTTATGAACACCAAATTATGATGTCACAAACTTGTTTTCAATCGGCAAGTATGACCGAATCGTTCAAGTAATAAAACTTGGTAAGACCAAGTATCGTTCTTCCCAAAGGACTCACGGCCTAGTTTAGTTATGTGATTTCTTAATTAACTAAGACTTACAAACGAATTAATTGGGGTTTAAAATGCAAGACAGAAAATAAACATGTATGCATGAATTGTGATCAATGGCAAAACAAGAGATAAACACTTTCAATGAAATTTATGTATGGATATGTTGTTGGGGTTCAATTTCATCTTATCCACTCTCATATATTTTAGGAATTCAACGATCAAATCACCATTGTTAATGCCACTCTCTAATGTACCTTTCCAGAAGGCTTCTCCCTAATCACGAGTTCATACAATTCCTAGCATTCCTAATGATTAGTTCATAAGTTCAGGAGCTTAACGACAACCAATATAAAATTGGGAGAAATTCCCCGGATCTAGACTTCCCCGTACGTTCCCGTATCGACAAAACCAATAATCATGCATCGAATGAGTTAAACCATGCAAGCATTAAACAAAGAGGAAAAACCCTAACTAATGATGAAAGAAAGCATAAGTCTTAATTAAAAGATGTAAACACAGATTCCATATATGAGAGTTTCACAAGACTACATTGATTCCCCAACAAACATAAAGAGGTTAGTTCACCATATTCATGGTGAACCTAACTGAATTACAATGAAAGAATGAAAGAATAAACCCTAAAAAGGTGAAGCGGAAGCCTCAGCATCCAAGATCCTCCTTCAAAGGGGTGGTAGAGAGAGTGTTTGCCTCGTTCCAGCCAGAGATACCTAACCCTAGGAAACCCTAAAGCTTATGTATCATTCGTAAATTACAAAAAGTCAAGTCCAAGCCCATTAAAGTGCCGCTCAGCGGTAAACTACCGCTCAGCGGTGATTGCGTGACTTGTTTTCTCCCCTCAGCGGCCATTTTGCCCCTCAGCGGATCTCCCGTGACCTCCAGAGTACCGCTCAGCGGTAAAATACCGCTCAGCGGTAAAATACCGCTCAGCGGTGAGTGCGTGACTTGTTTTCTCCCCTCAGCGGCCAATTTGCCCCTCAGCGGACCTCCCGCAAACTCCTGAGTGCCGCTCAGCGGTAAACTGCCGCTGAGCGGTGACTTCGGCTTCTCCTTTTGCACTTTTTGTTGTCTTTTCTGATTTCATCTCTCTCCTTCTTCACTTCTTTTACCAAATTCACCTTAAAACCTGCACAAAAACACTGAAATCAAGCATAAACCTGTCCAACTCTCTTATTTCTAAAAATATACAGAAAAACATGATTTCAAGCTAATTTCTAAGTGTGAAGGTTGCTTTTAGTGTCAATTTTAATCATGAAAATAACAGTTTTTCAACTGTTATCACAACCCCAAACTTAAAACTTTGCTTGTCCTCAAGCAAATAAGATGTAACTCTATCTTCAACCAATTCATATGATGATTCACTTCATTCAAAAATCTTCTTTTCAAGATAAGCAAAAACTTCACTCAAACTTATGACCAAGAGTTCAATCAAGATGTGCACATGCTTTAGTGTTCACAAAGTCATTTAAATTCCAACAAATGCTATTTTCATGAATGATCAATCAATTAAACATGGATGTTCATGTGTTCATGTGATATTTCCTCACTAAGTCAAGTGTTTCACTCACACTCAAGTGTATAAGAGATGATCACTCATTCACTCTACTATCACAATGTTACATGAATCAACTTTGCCTTTCATTTTACCACAATCAAAAACATTCACAAGCATGCACCATCACAAGGACTTTTCAATGGCTTATAATGTGGCTGGGCTAACAAGAAAATTGGTTTTTCTGGATCACAAAATCCTTGAGTTAATAAAATCATAACAACACAATCATCTTATTCATTCCCAACTTTCTTTTGCCTTTGCATTGAGCTTTGCTTCTTTTTCTTTTCTTTTCTTTTTCTTTGCATATTTTTTTTTTTTTTTTTTTTTAACTCTTAGCTCAATGCTTTTCATGTTTTCCCAACAACCCCAAACTTGAACATTTAAAAAATACCACACAAGATCTTCTACTTAACTCAAGGTAAAGATTTTCAACTAAGGGTTTTCAGTGTATATTCAAGGCTAAGGGTTCAAAGGATAGAACACAAAGTGTTCTCTTTTAGTGGGCTAATTTTTTACAAATTTGGCCAATAAAAAGGTTTTCAACAAATGGCCTTGATCATGTGATGCAAAACAAGCAATTGATTCAATCATAGAAAACCTGGGCAAAATCATTCATGCTTTCAAAGTAATAGCATTCAACAATAACAACTCTGGAGCTCAAAATCTCACACATAAGCTCATTCACATTTAACATACATATCCTGCTTAATTTCACAATCACAATCATGATATCATGCATTTGTTCACAAAGCTTGTGAATCACCTGTATAAGCATTTTAATGTGCACATCATCTCAACATCAGTTAATCATAAGCATCATTCAGAATTACTTATCACAACATCACAGTTAATAGCAAACCATCACAAGAAACCAGGTTTCAAAATAGAGTACATCAGCCCTAATCTAAAAACAGAAAATACTTACAAAACTCTGGGTTGCCTCCCAGTGAGCGCTTGTTTAACGTCACGAGCCTGACCAAAACTTTCAAGGATCAACCAACAACATCATTGTGGAAAATTGTTGCACCTCTCCCCCTAGATAAGGTTTGAGACGTTGACCATTCACCACCCAACTCTTTTGTGGATCAGCAGCAACTGGATTAAATATTTCAATTGCTCCATGCGGATGCACTTCTTTTATCACATATGGTCCTGACCATTTTGACTTCAGCTTCCCAGGAAATATCTTCAATCTTGAATTGAACAATAATACCTGTTGTCCTGGATTGAAAACTCTGTTCACCAACTTTCTGTCATGATAAAATTTAATTTTTTCTTTGTAAGCCTTGGATGAATCATATGCATGTAATCGCATTTCTTCAAGCTCCAAAATCTGCCGTCTGCGTGTGCATTTAGTTTCATAAGGATCGAAATTCAAGAATTTCAAAGCCCATAATGCTTTATGCTCCAATTCTACAGGCAAATGGCATGCTTTCCCATAGACTAATTGAAATGGTGATAATCCCATAGACGTCTTCATTGCTGTCCTATAAGCCCAAAGAGCATCATCCAATTTGAGAGACCAATCCTTTCTTGATGAAGTCACTGTTTTTTCCAGGATCCGTTTTATCTCCCTGTTAGATACCTCAGCTTGTCCATTGGTTTGTGGATGATAAGGTGCAGCTACTTTATGTTTTACTCCATAGTGTTTGAGTACTTTCTCTAGCTGATAATTGCAAAAATGAGATCCTCCATCACTGATCAACACTCTTGGAGTGCCAAAACGTGAGAATATCTGCCTCTTCAGGAATTTAATTACCGTGCTAGCATCATTTTTAGGACAAGCTAATGCTTCCACCCATTTACTCACATAATCCACTGCTACCAGAATATATTTATTGTTGAAAGATGGAGGGAAGGGTCCAACAAAGTCAATACCCCAACAATCAAAAACCTCAACCTCTAAAATACCTTGTAAAGGCATCTCATGACGTTTAGTGATTGTCCCCGCTCTTTGACATTTGTCACAATTTTTAGCATGATTATGAGCATCTTTAAACAAAGTTGGCCAATAAAATCCTGATTGAAGGACTTTTGCTGCTGTTCTTTCTCCATTAAAATGTCCTCCATAAGGTGAATCATGACAATAAAATGTCCTCCATAAGGTGAATCATGACAATGCCAGAGAATTCCTTCTGCTTCTTCATTTGTAACACATCTCCTCAAAAGATTATCTGCTCCAATTTTGAACAAATAAGGATCATCCCAAACAAACTGCTTGGCATCATGCAAAAATTTCTTTCTTTGTTGCCAAGTTAAGTCTTCCGGCATAACCCTTGCAGCTTTGAAATTAGCCATATCAGCAAACCAGGGTCTCTGCTGAATATACATAAGTGATTCATCTGAAAAAGATTCCCAGATTTCAGACTCCTTACTAGTGACTTCATTATTGACTAACCGTGACAAATGATCAGCAATTAAGTTTTCACTTCCTTTTTTATCACGGATGTCTACATCAAATTCTTGCAATAGTAAAACCCATCTAATCAGACGTGGCTTAGAATCTGGTTTTGTCAACAAATATTTGATAGCTGCATGATCTGTATAGACAGTTACCTTGGATCCAATAAGATAAGGTCTAAATTTCTCTAAAGCATACACAATAGCAAGAAATTCTTTCTCAGTTGTAGCATAATTCAATTGAGCATCATTCAGAACCTTGCTAGCATAATAGATTGGATGAAACTTTTGTTCTTTCCGCTGACCAAGGACAACTCCTATTGCATAATCACTTGCATCACACATTAATTCAAAGTTTTGATTCCAATCTGGTGCTACAATTACTGGAGCTGACACTAACTTCTTCTTCAATGTGTCAAAAGCTTTCAAGCAATCTTCATTCATCACAAAAGGTGCATCCTTCATCAAAAGATTACTCAATGGTTTAGCAATTTTTGAGAAGTCCTTGATGAATCTTCTATAGAACCCAGCATGACCAAGAAAACTTCTAATCCCTTTTACATTTGTTGGTGGAGGTAGTTTCTCAATGACTTCTACTTTAGCTTTGTCTACCTCAATTCCTTTAGCAGAGATTTTGTGCCCCAATACAATTCCTTCAGTTACCATGAAATGACATTTTTCCCAATTCAAAACAAGATTTGTCTGAACACATCTTTTGAGGACAGTGTTCAAATTAGCCAAACATCTTTGGAAAGAATTTCCAAAAACTGAGAAATCATCCATGAATACTTCAATGCATTTTTCTAAAAGATCCGCAAAAATTGCCTGCATACACCTCTGAAACGTAGCTGGAGCATTACATAATCCAAAAGGCATCTTTCTATACGCAAAGATACCAAAAGGACAAGTAAAAGCCGTCTTCTCCTGGTCTTTTGGATCCACCACAATTTGATTATATCCAGAATATCCATCTAGAAAACAATAAAAAGCCTGCCCTGATAACCTTTCTAGCATCTGATCCATGAAAGGAAGAGGAAAATGATCTTTCCTAGTAGCTTTATTCAGCTTCCTGTAATCAATGCACATACGCCAACCAGTAACTGTCCGAGTAGGAATAAGTTCATTCTTATCATTATAAATTACTGTCATACCACCTTTCTTTGGAACCACCTGTACTGGACTCACCCATTCACTATCAGAGATTGGATAGATGATACCAGCTTCTAACAGTTTCAACACTTCTTTTCTGACAACCTCCTTCATAACAGGATTTAATCTTCTCTGTGGTTGAGCACTTGGTTTATAATCTTCTTCCATAAAAATTTTGTGCATGCAGTAAGTTGGGCTAATACCTTTGAGATCTGATATTGACCACCCAATTGCTTCTTTGTTGGCTTTCAGAATTTCTATCAATTGCTCTTCTTCTTGTAGAGATAAAGAATTATTGATGATAACTGGCTTTGTTCCATCTTCTTCTAGAAACACATATTTCAGATGTGATGGCAATCTTTTTAATTCTGGTGTCTGTGTTTTGACTGTTTCTTCCTTATCAATTATTTCAAATCTTGGATCTTCCTCTGGACTCTTTTTCAATGTTTCCAAGTCCATCAGACATTCATCAATCAATTTCTCTTCTTCTTCATCTAAATCTTCACACGCATCAATGAGAGTTTTTTCCAATGGAGAAATATTTCGCACCATCCTTTCTTGCACCATACAAACTTCGTCAAGTTCATCAAATTGAAAACATGCTTTGTCATCATTTGGATATGTCATGGCCTTGGATACGTCAAAAGTGACTTCTTCATCGTCAACTCTCAATTTAAGCTTACCATTCTCTACATCAATCAAAACTCTAGCAGTCTTCATAAAAGGTCTCCCAAGAATAAGAGGAACATCACTAGTTCCTTCCATCTCCATCACAATAAAATCCACTGGGAATACAAATTTGTCAACCTTCACTAGAACATCTTCAACAACTCCATATGGATACTTAAGAGACCTGTCTGCCAATTGAAGAGCCATTCTGGTTGGTTTAATTTCCAGCCCCTGAATTGTTCTGCACATGGATAGCGGCATTAGATTAATGCTAGCTCCCAAATCAATCAATGCTCTTCCAACTTTCACATCTCCTATGGTGCATGGAATAGTGAAGCTTCCTGGATCTTTAAGTTTAGGAGGTAGTTTCTGTATGATTGCACTGCAGTTGCCCTGTATATTGATAGTTTCCTTCTCAATGTACTTGTGTTTCTTTGTGAGGAGTTCCTTCAAAAATTTCGCATATGCTGGCATCTGTTGCAATGCTTTAGAGAATGGTATAGTGATCTCCAACTTCTTAAACAATTCCATGAATCTTTCCAACTGCTTTTCTTTCTCCTTCCTCGAATAACTCTTTGGATAAGGAAGTGGCTTTTCATACTCTTTTTCTTTCTGTCTCTCTTCTCTCTCTTTTTTTTCTCTCCTCTCCTCTTCTTCTTTTTCCTTTTTCTCTCTCTCAACTCTTTCTTTCCACTCACATGTTTCTTTTTCACTCTCACTCTCATTTTCTTACCCTTCTCTTTCTTTTTGTTTCTCCTCTAACACTCTACCACTTCTAGTCACAATAGTTTTACACTCCTTTCCCAGATTATCATGTTTCATCTCGTCAACTATTCTCTCAACATAAACCTCCATTTTTTTAAATGGAACATCTACATTATGACAATAAGACGCATTCGTCTTCAAGAATCTTTGGAAAGTCTCTTCAAGCTTTGTTGTTTTCTCAACTGGAGTACATTGCATCTGCCATTTTGGTTGTTGCACTTGAACCATTGAGACCTGTTGTATTTCCTGTGGTATTTGAGAAAGTTTCATAGTTAATTCTTCAAGCTGTTGAGAAATCATTCTATTTTGAATAAGCAAAGCCTCATTTAATTGTAACAACTCCTTCTGACTAAAATCTCCTTTTTCAATATTGAGTTCATTGTCATTAGTAGCCATATTTTCAATAATTTCAGTTGCTTCCTCTGGAGTTTTCCATTTAATGTTTCCTCCTGCTGAAGCATGAAGCATCATCTTAGCTTGTGAACCAAGACCTCCAAGGAAAGTTAGGACTACTTCTTCTTCTTTGAAGCCATGCGTGGGTGTTTTTCTTAGCAGACTTTTGTATCTATCCCATGCATGCCCCAGTGACTCTTCCATGCCCTGCTTAAATGAAGATATCTCTTGCTTGCCTTTTGTCACTTTTGATTGTGGAAAGTACTTGTTCAAAAACTTTGTTACCACTGCTTCCCACTCTGTGAAACTTCCTTCTGGAAAAGAGTTCAACCAAAGCTTAGCATTGCCTCCCAATGAGAAAGGAAACAAACTAAGTTTGATTGCTTCGTCTGGCACCCCATTGATTTTCACTGTGTTGCAAATTTCATTAAATGTAGTCAGGTGCTCATATGGGCTTTCATGAGATAACCCATTGAATTGATTACTCTTCACCAGTTGGATCAATGCTGGTTTGACCTCCATATTGGCTGCATTGACCCTAGGTCTAGCTATGCTGTTAAAATGTTGAGGTCCAGCTACATTAGTGTAATCAGCAAGAGTTCTTCTGATATGATTATTCTCCATGTTTTCTGTGCTATTGTCAGAACCTTGTGGTGATGGTTGCAACAGAGTTTCCGGAGGAGGAAACAGTTGTCTAGATGTTCTGATTCTTCTCCTCCGTCTACTGTCTTCTAATCCTTAAAGCAACGGTTCTGTTGTCTTCTTGCTCCTAGTTCGAATTGCCTCCTGCATACACAAGAACACAAAACCTTAGAAGATTTGGTTAGCACAAAAAAATATAAAAGAATATAAGATTCAGAAAATAAAGACAGAAAACAGAAAAAATAAAATAAAATAAAAAATTCGAAATTTAAAAATAAAATAAAAAAAATAAGTCAAAGATAATTAATAATCACACAAATTAACCAGTTAAACCAGAGTCCCCGGCAGCGGCGCCAAAAACTTGATGGACAAATTTATGAACACCAAATTATGATGTCACAAACTTGTTTTCAATCGGCAAGTATGACCGAATCGTTCAAGTAATAAAACTTGGTAAGACCAAGTATCGTTCTTCCCAAAGGACTCACGGCCTAGTTTAGTTATGTGATTTCTTAATTAACTAAGACTTACAAACGAATTAATTGGGGTTTAAAATGCAAGACAGAAAATAAACATGTATGCATGAATTGTGATCAATGGCAAAACAAGAGATAAACACTTTCAATGAAATTTATGTATGGATATGTTGTTGGGGTTCAATTTCATCTTATCCACTCTCATATATTTTAGGAATTCAACGATCAAATCACCATTGTTAATGCCACTCTCTAATGTACCTTTCCAGAAGGCTTCTCCCTAATCACGAGTTCATACAATTCCTAGCATTCCTAATGATTAGTTCATAAGTTCAGGAGCTTAACGACAACCAATATAAAATTGGGAGAAATTCCCCGGATCTAGACTTCCCCGTACGTTCCCGTATCGACAAAACCAATAATCATGCATCGAATGAGTTAAACCATGCAAGCATTAAACAAAGAGGAAAAACCCTAACTAATGATGAAAGAAAGCATAAGTCTTAATTAAAAGATGTAAACACAGATTCCATATATGAGAGTTTCACAAGACTACATTGATTCCCCAACAAACATAAAGAGGTTAGTTCACCATATTCATGGTGAACCTAACTGAATTACAATGAAAGAATGAAAGAATAAACCCTAAAAAGGTGAAGCGGAAGCCTCAGCATCCAAGATCCTCCTTCAAAGGGGTGGTAGAGAGAGTGTTTGCCTCGTTCCAGCCAGAGATACCTAACCCTAGGAAACCCTAAAGCTTATGTATCATTCGTAAATTACAAAAAGTCAAGTCCAAGCCCATTAAAGTGCCGCTCAGCGGTAAACTACCGCTCAGCGGTGATTGCGTGACTTGTTTTCTCCCCTCAGCGGCCATTTTGCCCCTCAGCGGATCTCCCGTGACTTTCAGAGTACCGCTCAGCGGTAAAATACCGCTCAGCGGTGAGTGCGTGACTTGTTTTCTCCCCTCAGCGGCCAATTTGCCCCTCAGCGGACCTCCCGCAAACTCCTGACTGCCGCTCAGCGGTAAACTGCCGCTGAGCGGTGACTTCGGCTTCTCCTTTTGCACTTTTTGTTGTCTTTTCTGATTTCATCTCTCTCCTTCTTCACTTCTTTTACCAAATTCACCTTAAAACCTGCACAAAAACACTGAAATCAAGCATAAACCTGTCCAACTCTCTTATTTCTAAAAATATACAGAAAAACATGATTTCAAGCTAATTTCTAAGTGTGAAGGTTGCTTTTAGTGTCAATTTTAATCATGAAAATAACAGTTTTTCAACTGTTATCAGTATCCTTGGCAGAAACGAAGCAAACACTCTCTCT
Source organism: Vigna umbellata (assembly GCF_029865625.1). Classification (NCBI taxonomy): domain Eukaryota; kingdom Viridiplantae; phylum Streptophyta; class Magnoliopsida; order Fabales; family Fabaceae; genus Vigna; species Vigna umbellata. The sequence goes on along the minus strand of NC_142165.1, from coordinate 37,163,917 downwards.
TCCACCCCTTTGAAGGAGGATCTTGGATGCTCAGGCTTCCTCTTCACCTTTCTAGGGTTTTATCTTTCATTCTTTCATTGTTATTCATCTAGGTTCACCATGAATATGGTGAACTAAACTTTGTATGTTTGTTGGGGAATTAATGTAATCTTTTGAAGCTCTCATATATGGAATTTGTTTTTACATCTTTTATTTAAGACCTATGCTTTCTTTCATCATTAGTTAGGGTTTTTCCTCTTTGCTTAATGCTTGCGTTGTTTAACTCATTCGATGCATGATTATTGGTTTTGTCGATACGGGTACGTACGGGGAAGTCTAGATCCGGGGAATCTCTCCCAATATTATATTGGTTGTCGTTAAGCTCCTGCACTTGATGAACTAATTATTAGGAATGCTAGGAATTGTATGAACTCGTAATTAGGGAGAAGCCTTCTTGAAAGGTACTTTAGAGAGTGGCATTAACAATGATGATTTGAATGTTGAATTCCTAAAATATATGAGAGTGGATAAGATGAAATTGACCCCCAACAACATATTCATACATATATTTCATTGAAAGTGTTTATCTTTTGCTTTTGCCATTGATCAAAACCTCATGCATACATGTTTATTTTCGTCTTTTGCATATAAAAATCCAAATATTTCGTCCTTAAGTCTTAGCTAATCAACAAACCACACAACTAAACTAGGCCGTGAGTCCTTTGGGAAGAACGATACTTGGTCTTACCATGTTTATTACTTGAACGATTCGGTCATACTTGTCGATTGTAAAACAAGTTTGTGACATCATATTTTGGTGATCATAAATTTGTCCATCAGCTATCACCTCTAGAGTAGGATTTTTTATCTTTTGTTTTGTACTGTTGAATTTATTTGCTTCTGTTTTTAGAAAAGGGTTTGATGTACTTGGCTTAAAAATTTATCTATGTGCAATGGTTTGTTGATGCTATGATGTTTGTGATGAGTATTTCTTCATGATGATTAATTATATTGACTGATATTGAGATGATGCATGATGCTGATACACAGGTGGTTGCTTAAAATATTTTGAAACAGATCCATGATGAATTGTAATTGTGATTATGATACTGAGAAGGATGTTTATCTAAATGTTTGAATTTGAGTTAACCTATGTGAGGATTGAACTCTAGAGTTTTTGTGAGTGAGTGTTATTACTTTGAAAGCATGAATGACTTTGCCCAGGTTTTCTATGATGGAATCACTTGCCTGTATGTGTCATATGATCAAGGCCATTTGTTGTTAACCATTTTTAGCCAAAATGCATGATTTTAGCCCACTAAAAGAGAGAACTATATGTTCTATCCTTTGAACCTTTAGCCTTGAACATGATTTGAAAACCCTTTGTGAAAATTTTTACCTTGAGTTGAGTTGAGAATATTTTGTGGTATTGATAAAGGTTCAAGTTTGGGGTTGTTGGGAAGTCTAGAAAGGGAAAATAATAAGCATTGGGCTAAGAGCTAAGCACGTGAAAAGCAAAAGAAAAAGGAAAGAAAGGAAAGAAAAGAAAGAAAAGAAAAGCTCAATGCAAGGGAAAGTTGGGAATAAGTAAGAATGGTTGTGTTTAAATGAGGAAAGTATGAATGACTCTTTTAACTCAAGGATTTTGTGATCCAGAAAAACCAATTTTTCTTCTTAGCCCAGCCATATTACAAGCCATAGAAAAGCCCTTGTGATGATAATTGCTTGTGAGCATATTTAATTATGGTTAAATGAAAGACAAAGTTAATTCATGTGACATTGTGATAGTGGAGTGAATGAGTGACCTCTTATACACTTGTGTGTTTGAGTGAAACACTTTATCTGGTGAGGAAAGATTCCATGATTACATCTTTGCTTGGTTGATTAATCATTCATGAGCATAACATCTGTTGAATATTTTGTGATTATTTGAGCACCACAATGAGCTTAATTGAATCAAGGCATGTGTTCATCTTGACTGATATTCTGTATGATAAGCTGATTTGAGAAATTACTTCTCTTAAAAGAAAATGTTTTGAAATGTGTTGAATCATTGCATTGATTGGTTGAAAGCTAAGCTACATCTTGTTTGCTTGAGGACAAGCAAAGTTCTAAGTTTGGGGTTGTGATAATTGAAAAACCGTTATTTTTATACTTAATTTTGATAATCAATCAACCCTTTCTGACATAGAAGCTTTCTTGAACTCATGTTTTTGCTTTAGTTTTGTGAATAAGAGAGTTGAAGGTGAATTTAATTGTTTTGTGCTAGATTCCCTTGATTTTGTGGGCTAATTGAATGATTTGAAAGAAGAGTTAAAGTATCAATTGGTTGGAATGCAGAAAAGTCAACCAGTGAACCAGAAAAGTCAACCAGTCAACCAAAATGCAGAAAAGTCAACCAGAGTGCAGAAAAAGTTGCGCTGAGCGGTAATTACCGCTGAGCGCCAATTTTGAAGTGTTGAAATCACCGCTGATGCAGCTGAGCGTCAATTTGAAGTACCGCACTTACCACTGAGCGGTAATTACCGCTGAGCGGCATTTTAATGGGCCATGGGCCACTTTTCTGTAATTTTTAGAAAGCTATGTAAGGTTTTAGTTGACCTAGGTTAGACATCTTTTGGGGGAATGAAGCAGAAACACACTTTTTCACCCTTTGAAGGAGGATTTTGGATGCTCAAGCTCCACTCTTCGAATTCTAGGGTTCTATCTTTCATTGTTTTCATTTAGTTTCACCATGAATATGGTGAACTAAACTTTTATTGTTGTTGGGGAATCAATGTAATCCTTTGAAACTTTCATTAATTGTTAAACCTCTTTGCTCAATGCATGTTTTGTTTAACTCATTCTATTGCATGATTATTGATTTTGTCGATATGGACACATATGGGGAAATCTAGATCTGGGGAATCTCTCCCAATAATAGTATAAACCTAGACAGAGGAATATGATGGTTGGTTGCCTTTAAGCTTCTGTGCTATATAATGCATGAATAACTGCTAGGGAGACAAGAAATTGTAAACTAGTGATTAAGATTAGGCTTTCTTCGTCGAGACATCGAGTTTAAGGTAAATTAGAAAGTGGCATTAACATTAATGAAGAAAGGTGAATTCTTGAATACATGAGAGTGGATAGGATGAAATTGATAAACCCCAACAACATAATCATTCATATAATTCAAATCAAGTGTTTTGCTTCTTCTTTTCCATTGATCAATACATGCATTCATATTTACTTTTTAGTAATTTGCATTTAAAATCTCAAAGAATTGGTTTTACAAGTCTTAAATAATCAACAAATCACATAACTGTCTAGGCCGTAAGTCCTTTGGGAAAACGATACTTGGTCTTACCAGTTTTATTACTTGATACAATTCGGTTAAACTTGCCGAGGGTGAACAAGTTTTTGGCGCTGTTGCCGGGGATTAAAACTTTGTTTATGAATGGACAACAGCTATTGCTTCGGGTCCTCAGTTGACTGAGGCAGTAGAGCAAAATTCAAATTGTTGTCAGCCTTAACGTCAAAGGTGCAGGAAATTTCCAGGTCTTAGGCATCGGTTGACTTTGAACCGAGTCATAAAAGTTCACCTTATTTACAATTCTGCCATCGTGTTTTGATAGGCTTCGGCTCCGCTAAAAATGAGGCGTATTGTGCGATTTTAAATCCAGTTTGTTTACTAGTGAGATAAACAAAGCAAACATTGAGTAAAGAGGAAAAACCCTAACAATTAATGAAGCAAAGCATATAAAATATAGAACCAATTCAATACATGAGAGTTTCAAAGGATTACATCGATTCCCCAGCAACAATGGAGGTTTAGTTCACCATAGACATGGTGAAACTAGATGAAAATAATGAAAAGAATGAAAGATAGAACCCTAGAATTTGAGGAAAGGAGCTTCCGCATCCAAAATCCGCCTCCAAGGGGTGAAGAAAGTGTGATTCCTCCTCTTTCTATCCAAAGATGTCAACCCTAAGTCAACTAAAACCTTATATAGTTTATTAAAATTACAGAAAATTGGCCCAAGCCGAAATAACTAGCGCTCAGCAGCACTTTTGGCACTCAGCGAACTTTTGGCGCTCAGCGGTAAGTGCGTCTGTTCAAGATGACGCTCAGCTGCAGTTTTGGCCCTCAGCGGTGACTACGGTACTTCAGAATGCCGCTCAGCGGTAAAAGTTACGCTCAACGGTGATTGCGGCTCTTCTTTTGTGCACTTTTAATTCCTTTCCTGATTCCAGCTCCTTACTACTTCAACTTCTTTCATCTAATTCATCTTAATTCCTGTCATAACAAGGAAAACCAATGATGGAAGGCCATCTAAGACATACATTGGACCTCTTACTAGAGCCATGGCTAAGAGAGTTCAAGAGGAAGAAGGATCACTTAATATTTTGCTTCTATGGAAGGTGAATTATCTTAAACCTTCTTCTCTTAATTAAGCATGTTTACTTTGTTTTGTAGGATTAAATAAATTGGAGGGAGCAGCTACCAACATGGCATTTGGCACGTGAAAGGAAGAATGGTTGGATAAGCTTGCTGCCAAAGTCATATGCACCCAGCCAAAACCCCAAAATAGCCCAACGTTGGATGAGGAGATGCTTCAAACACGTGAGGAGCTAACCTGGAGCAAGGCATGGGATTTGCTGGAAGTTTTTAGTGTTGCTGTTAGGCTTCCCATTTGAAATTAGGCGGGAGTTCATTTTCAGAAAAGAGACCCATCTTCACTTATAAATAGGATGGTTTCTTCCTTGTATGGTACTTTAGAGCTATGCCCAAATGCTGAGAAATATATTCCAGTCTTGCATTCTGCTCTTGAGTCAAAATTGCTTGCAATTTCTTCATTTTCTCTCAAGCTTCCTTCCATTATATGAAGGCTTTCTGAGCTGAGAGGCTTCACTCATTTTACCTTGCTTCATTCAAACACCTCCATCAACATTTACTCCATCAAGTCCGCTGCACACCAACACACCTACACACCTCTGATCTGGGAGCTTCAGGCCACTGGATTCCTCTGGAATTTGGCTCCATCAACCAAGCTTAAAACCCATCCAACTCTCTTATTTCCAAAACTTAAGCAAAAACATGATTCCAAGCTAGTTTCTAAGTCATAAAGGTTGTTTTTAATATCAAAATTAAGTTTAAAAATAACGGTTTTTCAACCGTTATCCGTGGTCCTTCACTTTAGATGAAGAAAGTGATTATTTCCATTGTTGCATAGAAGGAACTTTTGTTCCTTTGGAGTTTGTAGTTTTATCCTTTTAGGATTTAGATGCACGAAGGAAATACGTTTAAGGCTCTTTTATTTGCATAAATATATAATGGATAAAGTTTCTTTAACAACCAAAATTTTCCAACCTTTTGACAATGCGATGTGGCAGATGACAATTGGTCCATTTCGAATGGTACTTTTCCAAAATGAAATGTACGTTGAGGGTATTTTGGGAAGGTAGAGAGAAACTACTTTTCTTCTTTTCACAGTTTCATCTCAGGAAGCAAACATTTATTTTCATTTGCGGTCTCACTCTCTCTCCCTTGTCCATCCTCTCCACCATTGGTCTCAATGGTCTCACTCCCTCTCCTTCGTCTCTCTCTCCACCATTGATCTCACTGTGTCTTCACCAGAATCTCACCGAATTGTTTCTCTGTCACGCTCTTCCTCTCCACCAAAGCATATTTCCCCTTTTCTTTGTCTCCCTCTTTTTTTTAAGGCCTTTTCTCGTTGTCCTCTCCACCGAAGCACATTTGGCCTCTTTCCTATTGTCCTGATGTCCATCAAGGAGTAAAGGTGTGTCCTTTCTTTAAGGTTTCGGCTTTTCGCAATGTCAAGATTGGTAGCACGAATGTAAGTAACACTACATTTGTTAAAAGACTTGATGAATGTGTTGATGGTTTCGGTGTTGTGATAATATCTTTAAGTTGATTGTGTTGATTTCAAGAGAAGTTTCTCGGATTTAAACAAAAATATGTAAGTGACTGGATTCTAGACAACGACAATGTGTGAAGAGAACAAGTGCTGTTAGACTTACAATTATTATAGGACGTTGAGTTGTTGTGTAGAGATTTTAATTGTCTGAGAGTTGTAAACCTTCTTAGTATAGAAAAATACATTAACAATGATGGATAATATGTACTTATTAAATATTATATCAGTAAAATTTCAATTTTGATTAATACAATTTCAATTTTGTTATAGTTTTTTTGTGTTCTTGGGCGAGGTTTTCCACTTTTTGTGATGGATAATTGAGTTTATTTATCATGGTTGGCGTTTACTTCACCAATTTACACTTGTTGAGAAAAAATGTGATTTAGGTGCTTTCATGTAAGTTAGATGACCTCCATAAGCATTTCTGGCCATTTTCTGCCCTGGTAGTCAATTACAGGGGTCTTTTAATCGATTACCAGAGATAAAATGGTCATTTGTACAGAAACTTCAACTATACTCCCCAGTTGGATGAACAACACTCCCCAACTCTGTTTTTCTGACCTTTGCTGCTTGTTTTGTTCTTAACTTTCTCTACCGAACTCCAAATGAATTGATTCTTGTTTTGTTGGAATCTAGATTCAAAGAGTTTTCAAATGACTACAAATTCATAATTTTTATACCATTGTACTAGGTGCAATTAATTTCCCAAAAACAACGTTTTTCTAAGCTTCCTAAATGAGTTTAATTTCAAGTTATTGTTTCATGTTTGTTATTTTAGATGGGTGAGTGAGTTTAATGGTCATGAGTGGTGTTTAGTGCACCAATGAACATGTTACAGTGCACAAATTTTAAAAGGAAATTTTAATAAGTAATAGATTTGTGAATAAGAGGAAAAGATATACGTATAAGATAACGTGTTGTCAACTTTGACCTTTGCTGACTATTTTAATCATAACTGTTTCCACAGACCTCTAAATGATGTGGTTATTTTTTTTATTAGAAACTAGACTGAAAAATCTTTCCAATGATTACTAATTTGTAATTTTTTGACATCTGAGTAGGTACAGTTAATTCCTTAAATTTAACGTTTTATATATTCGTGCCAAGTTTAACCTTTGTTGGTTGTTTTGCTGATAACTTTCTCCACCGAACTCCAAATGAGTTGATTCTTTTTTTGTTAGAATCTAGACTTAAAGATCTTTCAAATGACTATTAAATCATAATTTTTAGACCATTGTACTAGATGTAGTTAATTTCCCAAAAACACATTTTTTTCAGCTTCCTAAATGAGTTTACTTCCAAGTTATTGTTTCATGTTTCTTATTTTATTCTATTTTATTTTATTTCTTTATAAACTTGCAACCATCAACCATGACCAACATGAGTCATCCATTGAAAAAAATGGACAAAAATAGACTAAAGCACAGAAAAATCACCATGGGGGGTCACGGTCTCCCGATTGGGGTACCTGTTATGCCACTAGTAATCGGTTGTAGGAACCATGTAATCAATTACTGGAGCATCTTTTGGCTTCAAATGATGAGGCACCTGAACTACCTTGCTGAAACACCCACATGGGGTCTTTGCTCCATAATGAGTTGGGCAAAGTACAATTTTGATGGAGGTTGGAGAAAAGACCGAAATGAAGAGGGAGAGAGGAATGAAATCTGAGTTGAAAATGGAGGGTGCACAGAGGGGAAATTTTGGAATCTCAAAAAGATAAATTTTCCTCTCTTTTCACCACAGCTACTGCAAAAAAAATAAAAATCCTACGCTCCAATAAGAAGCTAACACGTGATCGTTGTTAAATTGTTGTCAAATTTTAGTTGTTAACATATCGCGATCCATATGTATTTATGTTGGATGTGGGTTTCACTTAGGAAGGATAAGAAAAGATAATATTCTTTTATTCGAACGGGATTTTCAAATTTGATATTGAGTGATGTTACGTGCTTTTGTTTCCAAAAGTGGGTATTGAGTAATAAATGTGACTTGTGAGTCCCACTTGATTAGAAGTAATTGTATTGTACTACTGGGGTAGGGCGTGGTCATCGTGTGTAGTGGACAAGACTTTCTTTTGTTAGTTTGGTTTTTCCCTTATATCAAAATGAGAGTGAAACATAATAGTATTATTCAATTTTGAGCTTGTTGGATAATACTTGTATTCTGAAAATGTACTGGAATTGTATTATAAGTTTTACGATTGATGAGTTAACATATATTGAAGTTGTGTTATAAGTCTTGTGATTGGTGAACAATGCATATTGTTAAAACTATGTATATTTTGAGAATGGTGAGATAAATCTTATGAATTGTGAAGGGATGCATGATAATGAGAATGTGTATGGGAGTGTGATGTGAATATGAAACTATGTTATTTCCTTGTACTGTGGTCGATCATGGATGAACTTTTCGTACTGCGGTACGATAATAATATGTTGGACTCTCGTTTAGAGATAGTGATTTGAGTATCACTTCCCTCTACTCGAGGAGGTGAATGTCTTGGCAAAAATGACTTCGGCTCGTGTGAGTATAGTGCTTGGTAGTTGTGCCTAACCGAAGTTTTTACTCGTAATTCCTTGAGAAGTCGAGGAGATAGGTCGGAAGTTGCGATGGAAGACGACTCGAATTGCCCTGTTTTGCGAAACAGGTTATGACGACACAGTAGAAGGAAACGACATTGGGTCATGAATGGATTGATTATGATGTTAATTATTGTGATATGTTGTATGGTGATATACTTTATAGTTAATATAATTATTGTATATTGTGTGTTATGATATTTCTAGTTGCTCACCCTTGCATGTTGTGGTTGTGGTTTCCACCTACGATGATCGTACTCGTACAAGAGTACATGGCTTTGCAGATAAGACTGGATCGAAGTAGCTGACGTAAGAGTTGGGATCTTTATTTCAGGGATGATCATTTATTCTATTTAAAAGTTTTCAGCCTTGGAATTTTATTGTAAAAGAGATTATTTGATATTGTCGTTTCAAACAAAAAACATTTATAATTATGTTTTGCTTCTGCTTTTTAATCAAATAAAGTTTGAAGACTTTAAACGTTTAGAAAATTTTTTACACCGTGACATCTTAAAAATCGGGATGTTACATGAGTGATTTACTTGTTCTAGATAAAAATGTTTTTTGGTGTGCTAGACCATTGTAGTTTGACTATGTTATTTAAGCCAGGTTTTGTTTTGCTTAAGGACAAGCAAAGTTTCAAGTTTGGGGTTGTGATAACGGTTGAAAATACCGTTATCTGTGATGTAATTTTGATACTAAATGCACCCTATTTGACTTAGAAACTTGCTTTATCTCATTTTTTACTTTACTTTTGTGAATAAGAGAGTTGAGGTTATACTTCACGATTTATCACTAAATTCCCTTGATTTTTTAGGCTATTGAAATTATTTGAAAGAAGAATTAAAGTACCAAAGAGTTGGAATGCATAAAAGTCAACCAGAATGCATAAAAGTCAACCAGAATGCAGAAAAATCAATCAGAGTGTAGAAAAGTCAACCAGAATGCAGAAAAGTCAACCAGAGTGCAACAAAGTCAAGCTGAGCGCAAAAAAGGGGCGTTGAGCGCCAGTTAGTACCGCAAGTGACGCCTGGGCGCCCCACTTAGGGCGCTGAGCGCCAGCGAAGTGGGCTTGAACCCGTTTTCTGTTATTTTTCTGGTCTATTTAAGGATTTGCACGTCCTAGGGATGGTATCTCTTGATGGCATAAGCACATAAACACACGTTTTGCTCCTCTGGAGGCAGATTTGGGGATGCGGGAGTCTCGTCTTCAGTTTCTAGGGTTTTTCTATCTCTTCCATTCCATTGCTCATCTAGTTTCTCCATGATAATGGGGAACTAAACTTTATTTGTTGTTGGGGAAGATGTAATCTCTAAACTCTCTTCTATTTGAATTGATTCTTGTTATTGATATATGCTTCTTTCATTAATTGTTAGGGATATTCTTCTTTTCTCAAATGCTTGTGATATTTTATTCATGTATAGCATAAATCTTATGATTTGTCTAAGTATAAGGAGATTTCATACTCCTAGGGTTGGACGATTTGGGGATGTGATAGCTCTCCTCTTCTCTCCCTAGGATTGTTATCGAGAGATATCTTACAAATCACGATCTGGGAAATTCTTCCAAAAGCAATATTACCTAGACATAGGGATAGGAGCATTAGTGCAAAAACAGAGTATAACGTCATGCGTTCAACGTCACGCGTTCAACGTCGTAGCACTAAATATGCAACATTAAAAATGACTGGTGGCATTTTCGTAAATAAATTGATTCTCTCCACGTCAAATAAGGCCAACATCGACGTAAAACAATGACCTTAGAATCACATAACGTCAACTTAAGAAACATCTGACGTTCAATTGAAAATAAAAAAATAAAGAAATAGTGGTTTGCTTCCAGCAGTAATATAGAACGTTGAAGAAGTTGGGGTTGGACATGATTGTCATAATCACATAACGTCATTAAGGAAGCCGTCGACGTCCAATACAAAATAAATAAATACTAAATATTGATTTAATTAGTATGACGTCTACCGTAACTAGAGAAGGACGTTGTATATTACAGCTAGCAGTTACTTGTTTATTTTTTATTTAAATCAACCCATAAAATGTCAGTTTTATACTGGCTTAGACGTTTTGTTATTTAGTTCCTTTTTTTATTATTTTTTCTTTTTCTTTTAAACTAACCATATAACGTCAAATTCTTCTTCGCGTTGACGTTGTATTTTCCAGAAATTATGTTTTTAATTTTTTCTTCTAAACCAAACGAAAAAACGTCATTGTACTCATGGATTTGACGTTTTATTAAGCGGTGGATGCCACATATCAAGCCACATAACGGAATAGACAATGTTAACAATAACCTCAGTCCCTCTTTTTTTCTGTTTTCTTTTAAACCAACCAAAGAATGTCGAACTCTTTCACCAATTCGACGTTTTTTTCCAGAAATAATTTGTTTTTCTTTTAAACCAACAAATAAAAAGGAAAAAGAAAAAATAGAGCGACCTTTGCCTTCGGATAACAAATAATACGTCATTTTCCTAAGGAATCTGACGTTTATTATTGGATTAAAAGAAAAAAGAATTAAACCAAAAAGACACTTTGGAAGTCTGAAGAAATTAGCGTCAACCTCTTCGTTTCTAGCAGCATACTGCATTTTCCCATATATCATTTAAGTAGATTGTCTTTTATTATTGAAGCCCATATCAGGCCCATATCAAGCCTTTCCCAACAGTAACTATTTATGTAGACATCAATTTATAAAATTTCTTTTAACAACTCCAAGGTTTCTTTGTGTTAACTTGTAACAACTCTAAGGCCTTTCAAAACGCTACAACATTCATAAAATTCATAAACTCCTTCAAAACATTTAAAAGAAAGACCCTAGAGAGGATGTCTATAAATACAGTCTCGGAGACTTAGATAACTTGTAGACATTCATTTATAAAATTTCTGCTATGAACTCCATTTGTTAATTCTTTTTCTGTGTTTTCTGTTATCTCCTTCAAGGACACAAAAAAGCTTGAAGGAGTATAGAAAACCAAAGGCAAAGGTTGATAGATTTGGATTTCGCATCCTTTCAAAACGCTACTCCTCCTTCACTAAACTACAGAACTTCCGTAAACAAATTCATGTTAACTTTTTCCATTGGTTTGTTATTAATTCCTCTACTAAATGAATAAATTTCTTTGTTAACGATGAAGGCATAGTAGTAAACCATAGGAAAATGTTAACACTTATGAATTTAAAACAGACTCTATTCAAAAAAATCCTGCTACATTTGGATTTGCACCCTTTTAAAATGCTACAACCCCCATTCACAAAAATCCTTCTACATTTTAACAATCCTGCGGATCGTTTCGTGGTTTGATTTTCATCTTTTTTTGTATGTTTAGTGTTATTATGTTTTTCCTTTATTCATTTACATTTATAACCTACGTAATAATGGATTTCTTTTAGAAATCCTTCAAATAATTTTACGTTGAATACTGAAGGAAAAATGACGTCCCTGTGTATTTCCCAAATAACGTGGATGTCAAGTGGTGTCAATATTGGACGTTTATCTCTTTGTTTTAACGTAGCATTTATTATGCCCTGCCAACAGTCTTTTCCCATATACCTGGATGTCTACTGGTGTTAGTATAGGACATGGATGTCTTCGTTTCTAACACAACATTTATCAAGTCCAACCAACTGAGTTTTCCCATATAAAGTTGGACGTTCTATTTGAATTTAGAAAGGTTAAATAAAAAAAGGGATCGACCTTTGGGTTTTGGTTAACGAATAATACGTCACATGCCCAAGAAATTGGACGTTTATTGTTGGTTTAAAGGAAAAAGAAATAAAAAGGGAGTAATGTGGCTGACAATAATACGTCAAAGTCTGAAGAATGACGTTAACCTCTTCGTTTCATAACTTTTCTATTAATATTACGTAGAGTAGCTTTACTAATCGACATACTATTGGTGTTCTAAAAGAATAAAAAAACAAAAAGAGTGCAATGGTATATTCAATGTAATGATGTAACATTAAAAATTTCAATAACAATCATACAAGTGATTTAATCAATTTAAACAATTCAATCACCATTCACTAATATTATTGCTAAAAGAGAATTTTATTAATATTTAAAAGATGATTGATTACAACCAGCAAAACAAAAGATGGCTTAACACACCACTGTTTACAAGATTAAATACAAACAATGAAAATCCATATTCTTCTGTTGCAAAATTATTATTGATCACTTTCTGGTTGTTCACATCACCTTCCTTTCTATTTTGTCGGTGATTTTTCAATCCTTAGAGTCTTTTGTCAATGACTGTGTCAACTTTCAATTTACTTGAGCCTAAGAATCTTTTTAGCGATGCAGACATACAAAAGATGATTACAACCAACAAAACAAAAGATGGCTTAAGAAGTCACTGATTACAAAATTAAAATCAAAGAACGAAAATCCATATTTTGTCGCAATCAGCTTTCAATTTACTTAAGCCCCAAGAATCTTTTTGAGCGATTCTGACATACAATCTATTTTCACCACATAACCATCTAGCCCACTTATCTTCTTCAGTTTTTGTCGAATCTGTTTTGTTTGCACTCCAAGAATCGGATATTGGATAGACTTGTTGATGATCATCATTTTTATCTTGGTGAATCCAATAAGTCCTTGATGACCAATCCAAATTTGAAAGAGAAAGCCTTCTTTGCTGATCGGTTGATAAACAACAATCCCAACCCAAACCTCTTTGATCAACTTCATATCAACCCCCTTGACTTTGTTACAAAATGTTTCATCACTCATCTTTAAGTTGGAGTAGAACATGCTCACCAGTTTCAGATATTTGTGAGAAACCACGGTTTTAATCTTCCTTAGACTAAAAAGCTTCCGTCGAATGTCTTCATCACTAATCCAACCTGTAGGATTAGCATTCCTTGTAATCCGGGCAACCTTCCATTTTCTTCTTGGTGATGATGAAGAAGCCATTTCTGATCAGATTCTGGAACGTCTTTCACATTTCTAGGGTTTGTAACTCTTCAGTTTAGAAAACAATGAGTGCGTTTTCAAATCTAGTATTTATAAAGTTGTGAATCAAATCTTATCGGTTTTAGGCCCAACTAAAATTTTAAATCTTGTATATCCTAATAAAATAATTTCAACAACGACGAATTTATAAAGGGTTCGACGTTTTATTATGCGGAACTCTGAGAATATAATTTTCAATCTTATTATATATCCCAGTAAAATAATTTCAGTAGAGACGAATTTCTACAGGGTTCGACGTTTTATCAATTATGCGGAACTCTGACAATATAATTTTCAATCTTATATATCCCAATAAAATAATTTCAGCAACGACGAATTTCTACAGGGTTCGACGTTTTATTCTCTGACAATGTAAGGATTAACTTGATGGGCACTGGAGTAGTTGGGCGCATTAGTGGCTCCCAACATTTTCTTTAAATACTGTTTCGGATCCTTTGGAACTACCCTTTGAAAACCTACACTTTAGAGCTTCCGTAACCAAATTCATGTTAACTTTTTCCTTAGGATCGTCATTAGTTCCTCTACTAAACGAAGACATTTCTTTGTTAACGATGAAGGCACGGTGGAAATCCTGAGGAAAATGTTAACACTTGTGAATTTCAAAAACATTCTCCATTGTTTTTCTTTTTGTTTTTATTTAATTCTTGTGTTTTTTAACAGTTATGTAGTTTATTTTAACAAGGAAATTAAAAGTTAATAAACTTCAAGGTTTCAAAATGAATACTTCTGCGGGCAAATAAATCGTCATATAGTTTGATTAAATCTATCATTTATCATCGTCAGAAAAAAAATTCTTAAACCCTTCCTGTAAATGTCTAAATCCTGTTCTCAGATGGCTTCTTCATCTTCACGGTGTGGAAAGAAGGCTGCACACCTTCTAAGAAATGCTAGTCCAAATGGGTGGATCAGTGATGACGAAGAAAGATACAAATTTGGATGTTATAGAAAACTCTTCAAGGTGGTCCCTCACAAGTTCTTGGATGTGGAATTATTCAGAAGGGAGGGGTTTATCCTTCAAGAATGGCTTGTAGATGTTGGTTTTCTAAAATTTGTAGAAATGACCGGTGATTGCTATCCTGACCTGGTACAAGTCTTCTACCACAATCTAAAGGTTGTCGATGGTGTTATATGCTCTCGGGTTAAAGGTGTCAAAATTAAAATTGATGACGAAATATGGCTATCTTTTACTGGTCTCAAAGCAGAAGGCTTCATGTCTCATGAAAGAAATTCTGAACTCAACCAATGGACCAACAAGAAAAAAATTTATAAGGAATATCTGAGAAGTCCAACAAGGCTAAAGGTATACAAGCCGTATCTACTTGATGGTTTGAAAATGGAAGAAAAAATGTGTGCTTTGGTACTTACTTGGGTAATAGTACCTGCAAGATATTTATGTGATCGTCTAACTACTGTAGATTTATTTTTGGTTCATGCCATAAAAACCCGGATACCAATTGATAACAGTTGAAAAACTGTTATTTTTATACTTAAAATTGATATAAAAAACAACCTTTATGACTAGAAACTAGCTTGGAATCATACTTTTGCTTATGTTCTTGGAAATAAGAGAGTTGGAGAGGTTTTATGCTTAATTTCCTTGTTTTTGCAGGTGTTTGAGATGAATTTGATGAAAGAAGTGAAGTGGGACAGAGATGGAATCAGAAAAGGACACAAAAAGTGCAAAAGAAGAGAAGCCGCAAGTACCGCTCAACGCCAATTATCGTTGAGCGGCACTTTAAAGGACCCGTTGGCACCGCTAAGGGGTAAAAATGCAGCTGAGGGGCAAAATAGAAGAAACGCATTTACTGCTGAGTGGTAATTACCGCTGAGCGCCACTTTATTGGGCTTTGAGCCAATTTTCTGTAATTTTTATGATTTGTTTTAAGCTTGGACCCGTTTTCTGTTTTTCTTATGGGCTTGGGCTTAATTTTTTGTAATATTTAGAAGTCTATATAAGGCTTTAGTGTTCCTAGGGTTAGTATCTTTTGATGGCTTAAGCACAAAAACACACTTTTCACCCCTCGGGGGTAGATTTGGGGATGGTGACAGCTCTCCTCTTCTCTTTCTCGGGTTTTTCTATCTCTTTCATTCTTTCATTCCATTATTCATCTAGTTCTTCCATGACGATGGAGGGCTAAACCTTATTGTTGTTGGGAAAGATGTAACCTTCTTAAACTCTCATGTATTGAATTTGTTCTTCAAGATCTATTATAAGATACATGCTTTCTTTCATTAATTGTTAGGGTTTTTCCTCTTTGCTCAAAGCATGCATTGTTTAACTCATTCGATGTCATGATTATTGATTTTGTCGATATGGACACATATGGGGAAATCTAGAACAGGGGAAATTCTCCTAAAAGTAGTATTGCCTAGACATAGGGATATAAGGGTTGGTTGCCTTTAAGCTTCTGTGCTTCAGAATTAATTATTAGGGATGCTAGGAATTGTATGAACTCATAATTAAGGATAGGCTTTCTTCACCAAGACATCGGGTTTAAGGTAATTTAGAGAGTGACATTAACATTAATGAAAACAAAGACGAATTCATAAATGAATGAGAGCAAATTAGGTTAAATCTAAACCCCAACAACAATATCAACAACTTCATCCATTCTTTCTTGTGTTTAACCTCAATTGATCAAATTGCATTCATGCATTCATGTTTATTTTATTGAATTTGCATTGAAAATCCATAAAATATGTTCTTTAGAGTCTTAATTAGTTGAGTAATCACATAACTGTTTAGTGTCCTGAGTCTCTTGGGAAAAATATACTTGGTCTTACCATGTTTTATTACTTGATACGATTCGGTTACACTTGCCGAGGGTTAACAAGTTTTTGACTCGGTTTTCGGGGATTGAAGATTTGTTCATCACCAACCAACTGGGTTGTTGTCATGAGTGAGCACATGATTGAAATTACAAGTAGCCATGGACATATTCTGCCATATGGTATTTTTATCAGCCGTGTATATAAGCATCATCAAGTTGATCTTACTAGTGAAAAAACAATTTGGTGCACCGAATCAAATGCAATAGGAAAAGCGGCATTGCAGGGTAGAAGACAAATCCAAGAAAATTTAGTGCATCCAATATTCGACTTCAACTTTATAGTTATAGCACCCATCTAATCAATCTTGGGTTAAAATCTGACTTGGTTAGCAAATACTTTATAGTTGCATGATCTGTGTAGATGATCACTATAGATGATCTGTGTAGATGATCACTATAGCCATATTGTCAATGATTTCTGTAGCTTCCTCTGGAGTTTTCCATTTGATATTTCCTCCTACAGAGGCGTCAAGCATCATCTTGGTTTGTGAACCAAGACCTCCAAGGAAGATTAGGACTACTTGCACATTGTTGAGAGGGTCGCACCTCACACAAAAGTTGATTGCAAAATTAATGCAGTATAAGCTAGGAAGTGACTCCTAGGTCGTCTTTCAAGGACCAAATGTGGTTCGAGTCTTAGGTCAAACACGTAGTGGGGGGTTTGTAAAAGGTTTATGAATGCAATTGAACTAAACCTGACAGAATTGGAAGCATTGAAGTAAATGACAAAACAGTAAGGCCGAACGACACGATCAGAGACCGAACGGTCTAAAAGCAGCAAAACCCGAAAATGCAGAATTCATCAGGATTTAAAAACAAAACGCAGGAACAGTAATCAGGAACCGTAACATCATCTTAATTGAAAGGTACTAAATGAACTTAAACATTAAATGCAATAGTAGAAGCATTAGTAAAGCAAACCGAGATTCAATCGACACTTGCAAACAAGATGAACAATAAAACTCAATGACAGAATGCAACAAGGAAGAAAATGATGAACAATAAAATGCAACAGATAATAAAAATAAAAACACTTAGCTAAAAATGAAATGCACATATCAACCAAATTAAATGCAATAAATAATTAAGAAAACTCACCCAATGGAAATGTAAGAAAGAAATCTAAAAAGCATCTCTGTGAATTAAAAGGGCAACACGTTAATCTATTAAACACATACAAGATGTAACTTGGAGATGAAATATTCAATGCAAAAGTGCTGAACCTATTTAAATGCAACAAGAAAAATAAAATGAACCAGATTTGCTAAATGTAATTCCGAATTTCATAACATTAAATTGAGTCTCAGTGCATGTAAAGGTATTAAAAAAATAAAAGCAAAAGAACAAGAGAACCCGTGCTGCACATTGCGTGAACCGTGAACAAGCAGCTCCTCTCATTCATCCCATGTAACAGTATTCTCAAAGAAAGGAAAAAATCAAAAGAAGATCAAGTCCGCACACCCTCAAAACAAGTGGCGGCTCCTCCTTGAATCACCGTTTCACCCTCTTACATTCTTCTCTGCTTAAAAATAAAAGCCCTCCCCTCTGTTATGTGCTGGACGCGTGGTCCCTCTCTAGGTTGCAGCTGGAGCTTCTCGTGATGTTCCTGGATGCTAGACAAAGGCGCAGCCCATCCAAGCTTCTTCCCCCTTTTTTTTTTCTCCCAGCACCTCCTAATTAATTCAAGTGCTGTTGCTTTGCTGTAATTGTTCATGGGCTGTGCTGGACTCTCCTCTCCGTGGTGCCAAGCTGGACCGCTTCTTCATGTTGCTGCCAAGCTGGATGGGAGCTTCCCCTGAAGCCCTTAGCTGGATGCTGGACTACCTTCTTCTTTTTGCCACATGTGCTTTGCTTCAGCCAGCAAAACCCGTGCCCAGGTCTCCAATTTTCTCATGGGCCCGCTATTGCCAACCTTCCTTGCTGCACCGTGGTGTTCTTTTAATGATGGATGAATTCTTTGCTTCACGTGCTACAGCCTAAAGCCCATCATACTCTCCTCAACGTGTGCATCCCACTCCGTGACACCACATTCTTCTCCAAGCACCTCCATCTTTTCAACGCAACCTCTGCTGCTGTCCATGTAGCTTCGTGTGAAGGCTGGATGTGAAGCCCATCCAGTGTTGCTGTCTGGACCGTGGAATGCTTCTGCTGGACGTATGCTTCTTTCTTGTGGGCCGTGTTGTTTCAGCTATGTGTGGTCCGCATATTTTCATTCAGCCCAAGTGATTTAGCTGTGTGCATTTTTTCCAAGACATAATTCAGCGTGTGCAGGCCTTGATGGCAGCAAATTGTTGGATGCCACCACCTTTCTTCTGCTGGAGGGGATTATGCTGCCACCAAGTGCTGGACCAATTTTAATTTGTCCATGGGCCCGCTCTTCTTTTCCAATAAATGAAGTCCCTATATGTGTGCATAGCAAAAAAAATGAAATCCACACCTCTCTCTGATCTTAGCTTAAAATAAAATTGATGTGGCATTTTCTTTTGACCTCCAAATGTTCCAAATTGTATTTCCAACATTTTCCCTGAAATTAATAATGCAAATAATGTGCTCAAATAATCCAAATTAATTAAAATTAGAATTGTTGGTCAAATTAAGCACAATTAGTAAAAATGGGAAAATACTGGACAATTAAGCACAATTCCCCGATTAATTCTAGCACAATAAACTAAGTGAAGTGAACAAAATATTGACTCATCAAAATAGACCACACTTAGTCTTTTGCACTCCTGGGCAAAATCAAGACGCAGATCAGGGAATAGTTCAAAGGACATCCAGGGTATGACACAAACTTAGCACACAGAAAACAAAGACTCGCAAGGAAACAAACAGAGTTTACACAGTCCTCAAGAAATCTGGACAAAGAAAAGAAGTAGACAATTCCAACACAGAATGAATCAGAGAAAGCAGATACTCATGAAATCATCCAAGCAATTCAAGACATGGCAAAATGATCAATCAGCTCAAGAGGTGAATCAAAAGTAACAAAACCTCACAGATGCACTATTAGTGTTTCTCCTAAATGTCTAAGGTAAGAAATGTCAACTCAATGCACTCAAGAAAACAAACACAAACAGACTTGGCAAGCCTCTAATATCAATGCTCAAAATATATGCATGTTCAAATCAAAAGGTCTTTTATGGATGTAATGGGGCCAAGGACAACGGAGGATAAATATGGATGAGAAGCTACAAACCAAAAGAAATAGAGGAGCAATGGGGAACAAGTGTAAACACAGTCAACTCACACCCAAAACCTCTAATTCAATCCTCTTCTTGACTCCATTATTCACAATTTTTTTTCATTTTTCTGTAATTTTTTTTTCTTTTTTTTCATCTTGTCTATTTTTCTTTTCTCTCTTTTCAGAACAAATCTGTAAAAGACAAGATACACATATATTTACAGCAACAAAACAAGAAGAGGAACTAACTAGCCAATTCATCAGAATCCCCAAGGAGACCACACTTGTTCCCAAAACACTTACAAAGCTCCAAAATTCCCTAAGGTTAAGGTGATCATGGTTTTTCACTTAGGGCTAGTGTATGAGCTTTAAAACAAAGAAATGAGGAAAGTGTAGGCTCAAAATGGGTTATCAACGGATTAGGACAAGGTAAGCTTATTTGGCTAGAGAGGCTCAAGAACAAAAATGCCTTTATCACTTCCAAACATGCATATCAATCAAGAATTATCAACAAGAGTCAAGGCAAGGCATATGTGCAAGCAATCAAGAGACATATCACACACAAGAAAGAACATAAAGTGGCTCAAATCTCACATAGGATAATTCTGTCACAATCAATTCAACCTCTCAAACATCTTAATCATCTTCCCAAGCAAAGAAAAGCAAGGGATTTCAAACCAATAAGTATCAATCAAGTGAAGTGAAAGACAAGTCTACAACTTAAACAAAGTCCAGAAATGAAGAGAATCATGCAAAACTGTATACAAGACACGACAAAAACAACCTAAAACAGAAAAAATTTAACAAAGAAAACAAAAACTAACAAAGAAAAAAAAAACAAAATCTCCCCCAATAGACCACACTTAAACTACACAGTGTCCTCAATGTGTCATAAGCATAAGATCAGAAATCAGAACAGTGAACAGATCATGGACAAGTGCAATAAAAGTAGGGAAAGGGGGAGAAGGGAAAAGAAAACTCCCTTGGTCATGGTGGCAGTTGTCAATTTTGGACTATCAGGGAGATGTCTTCCACCATAGGATTCAGCAAACAAGTTTTGAGGAGGAACAACTTCATCAGTACTGCCATATCATCCAAAACGAGATGTTTCTTCTTTCTTCTCCCAGCAAATTGTTCCATCAGTAGCTTTCCTTCCACTGGCAGTTGTTGAGTGTGTGACACCGGAATGGAGATCTCTGGCTCAGTCAAAGAAGTAGCAGTACACTCTCCTTCATTAATCATGATTTCCTTAATGTCAGCACCTGTATTCTCATTTAATTCTGCAGCATGGTCATCAAACTCACAATTAATAGCATCTGTTATACGCTTAGAATCTGTCTGTAACACATAATCAATTTCAATACAAATCGGGCAAGAACCAGATTCACAATCACATTCAAAGTTCTCAGAGAACTGTGTCAGATCAAAGTTCAGTCCTAACTCTATAGAGTTATCAGATTGCACAGTTTCTACCTCAAAATCAATATTGATATATGCATCATCAACAGAATCAAAGGTCAGTTCAAGGCTATTATCATTCAAAATTTCATCACGGCAATCATGTCCATTCAAAACAACCTTTAGACCAATGGGTTCAATGGCTGATACTGAATCAAAAATTTCAGAATGGTCAATCAAATCTGTATCAGTATCAGTCATGAATCCTATAGAATTAGTGTGCATCAAATCACAGGCATTTGAATGTATAAGCAAATCAGGTAAAGTGTTTGGAATCTCAAGTTCAGAATAAACCTATTTTTGCTCATTGAAAATTTTCTTACCAATCTCCAAGTCATCAGCTGCATCCTCAAGGCTATCATTTAAATCAAGATCAGTGCAAGGATAGTGAACATCAGGTATGTCAATGTGCTCTACAGGGAATAATGAATCCACAACATGAGTGTGCACATGTATATCAATATCAGAATCCAGAACAGGCTTAAATGGTTCAAGTTTTACCAATTCAAAAACATTAGAATTTACTTGAACCTCAGATACATGAGTAGGGCTTTCTAGTTTACAGTAAACCTGCTCAGGTTTTTCCTTTACTACCTCACTTGGATTTTGACCCGCCAGCTTGCAGAGCAACTTCTTTGCCTCTGTTGGAGTTCTGTCCATCAAAGATCCACCAGCAGCTACATCCACTAATATCCTTTCATTGTCCAGGAGCCCTTCATAAAAGTAAATCAAGAGCAAATGCTCTGAAATTTGGTGGTTTGGACAGGTTGTGCAGAGCCTGTTAAACCTCTCCCAATAATCTGCCAGGCTTTCTTCTTGAAATTGCTCAATGGCAGTGATCTTCCTCCTAATGCTGACTACCTTTGCTGCTGGAAAGAACTTGTTGAGGAATCTCTGTTGTGTTTCCTGCCAACTATCAAAAGGATACTGGTATAGGAACCAGTCTCTTGCTACACCTTGATGGGACATTGGAAACACTTTCATCAACACTGTCTCCTTTGAAACACCAGCAGGCCTCATCGACAAACACACCAAACAAAACTCCTTGAGGTGCCTGTATGGATCTTCATGTGCCAACCCATGGAATTTGGGAAGACTCTTCATCAGCTCATATATCCAGTCTTGAGAATCTGTCATCTCCTCTATTGTAGTGCAAAACCTGTCTCAGACCTGGACTTCCACTTCAAACAAAGATTAAACCAAAGATATAGAAACATAACATGGGGGAAAACCATTATTTACATAATTTGAAATTTCTAGAAACAACAACTAAATGCACAAAATACAAAAATGATAAAAATCTAAACACAAAAATTGATAAAAGAAGTAAACCCAAACAAGACTAACTAAACATCCTAAAACACATCACACAACACAACACAACACTAACACAACAAAAGACCTAACACTGAACCGTTGGTCCCCGGCAACGGCGCCATTTTGTTGAGAGGGTCGCACCTCACACAAAAGTTGATTGCAAAATTAATGCAGTATAAGCTAGGAAGTGACTCCTAGGTCGTCTCTTAAGGACCAAATGTGGTTCGAGTCGTAGGTCAAACACGTAGTGGGGGGTTTGTAAAAGGTTTATGAATGCAATTGAACTAAACCTGACAGAATTGGAAGCATTGAAGTAAATGACAAAACAGTAAGGCCGAACGACACGATCAGAGACCGAACGGTCTAAAAGCAGCAAAACCCGAAAATGCAGAATTCATCAGGATTTAAAAACAAAACGCAGGAACAGTAATCAGGAACCGTAACATCATCTTAATTGAAAGGTACTAAATGAACTTAAACATTAAATGCAATAGTAGAAGCATTAGTAAAGCAAACCGAGATTCAATCGACACTTGCAAACAAGATGAACAATAAAACTCAATGACAGAATGCAACAAGGAAGAAAATGATGAACAATAAAATGCAACAGATAATAAAAATAAAAACACTTAGCTAAAAATGAAATGCACATATCAACCAAATTAAATGCAATAAATAATTAAGAAAACTCACCCAATGGAAATGTAAGAAAGAAATCTAAAAAGCATCTCTGTGAATTAAAAGGGCAACACGTTAATCTATTAAACACATACAAGATGTAACTTGGAGATGAAATATTCAATGCAAAAGTGCTGAACCTATTTAAATGCAACAAGAAAAATAAAATGAACCAGATTTGCTAAATGTAATTCCGAATTTCATAACATTAAATTGAGTCTCAGTGCATGTAAAGGTATTAAAAAAATAAAAGCAAAAGAACAAGAGAACCCGTGCTGCACATTGCGTGAACCGTGAACAAGCAGCTCCTCTCATTCATCCCATGTAACAGTATTCTCAAAGAAAGGAAAAAAACAAAAGAAGATCAAGTCCGCACACCCTCAAAACAAGTGGCGGCTCCTCCTTGAATCACCGTTTCACCCTCTTACATTCTTCTCTGCTTAAAAATAAAAGCCCTCCCCTCTGTTATGTGCTGGACGCGTGGTCCCTCTCTAGGTTGCAGCTGGAGCTTCTCGTGATGTTCCTGGATGCTAGACAAAGGCGCAGCCCATCCAAGCTTCTTCCCCCTTTTTTTTTTCTCCCAGCACCTCCTAATTAATTCACGTGCTGTTGCTTTGCTGTAATTGTTCATGGGCTGTGCTGGACTCTCCTCTCCGTGGTGCCAAGCTGGACCGCTTCTTCATGTTGCTGCCAAGCTGGATGGGAGCTTCCCCTGAAGCCCTTAGCTGGATGTTGGACTATCTTCTTCTTTTTGCCACATGTGCTTTGCTTCAGCCAGCAAAACCCGTGCCCAAGTCTCCAATTTTCTCATGGGCCCGCTATTGCCAACCTTCCTTGCTGCACCGTGGTGTTCTTTTAATGATGGATGAATTCTTTGCTTCACGTGCTACAGCCTAAAGCCCATCATACTCTCCTCAACGTGTGCATCCCACTCCGTGACACCACATTCTTCTCCAAGCACCTCCATCTTTTCAACGCAACCTCTGCTGCTGTCCGTGTAGCTTCGTGTGAAGCCCATCCAGTGTTGCTGTCTGGACCGTGGAATGCTTCTGCTGGACGTATGCTTCTTTCTTGTGGGCCGTGTTGTTTCAGCTGTGTGTGGTCCGCATATTTTCATTCAGCCCAAGTGATTTAGCTGTGTGCATTTTTTCCAAGACATAATTCAGCGTGTGCAGGCCATGATGGCAGCAAATTGTTGGACGCCACCACCTTTCTTTTGCTGGACGGGATTATGCTGCCACCAAGTGTTGGACCAATTTTAATTTGTCCATGGGCCCGCTCTTCTTTTCCAATAAATGAAGTCCCTATATGTGTGCATAGCAAAAAAAATGAAATCCCCACCTCTCTCTGATCTTAGCTTAAAATAAAATTGATGTGGCATTTTCTTTTGACCTCCAAATGTTCCAAATTGTATTTCCAACATTTTCCCTGAAATTAATAATGCAAATAATTTGCTCAAATAATCCAACTTAATTAAAATTAGAATTTTTCGTCAAAGTAAGCACAATTAGTAAAAATGGGAAAATACTGGACAATTAAGCACAATTCCCCGATTAATTCTAGCACAATAAACTAAGTGAAGTGAACAAAATATTAACTCATCACACATCATCAAAGCCATGCGTGGGTGTCTTTCTTAATAAGCTTTTATACCTATCCCATGCATGCCCCAGTGATTCCTCCATGCCTTGCCTGAATGATGAAATATCTTGCTTCCCTTTATTTACTTTTGATTGTGGAAAGTATTTGTTTAGGAACTTGGTCACCACTGCTTCCCACTCTGTAAAGCTTTCTTCTGGAAAAGAATTTAACCAAAGCTTAGCATTTGCCTCCTAGTGAGAATGGAAACAAGCTAAGTTTGATTGCTTCATCCGGCACCCCATTTATTTTCACCGTGTTGCAAATCTCATTAAAAGTTGTGAGGTGCTCATATGGGCTTTCGTGAGACAACCCATTAAATTGATTACTCTTCACCAGTTGAATTAATGCTGGCTTAACCTCCATGTTGACTGCATTGACCCTCGGTCTTGCTATGCTGTTAAAGTGTTGAGGTCCAGCTATATTTGTGTAATCTGCAAGAGTTGAGGTCCAGATATCTTGCTTTCCTTTGTTGACCTTGGAAGAATTGAGTGCCCATATAGTCAAATTCTTGACCGAATTGCATCCTGCAAGCATTAGGCACAAAACTCTAGAAAATATTTGTTAGCACAAAAGATAGAGAAGATACAAAGAATAAATGATAAGAAGATAAAAGATAGCAAGATAGAAGATAAAATAGAAAAATAAAATAATAACCGAAAAATAAAAACAAAAAATAAAATAAAATCAAATCAAATAAAATAAAATAAAATAAAATCAAATCAAATCAAATCAAATCAAATCAAATAAAAATAAAAAAAATAAAAACAGAAAAAATAAAAACAGAAATTCAAAATTCAAAGTCAAAGATAATCAATAATCACACAAATTAACCAGTTAAACCACGAGTCCCCGACAACGGCGCCAAAAACTTGATGGACAAATTTATGATCACCAAAATATGATGTCACAAACTTGTTTTACAATCGGCAAGTATGACCGAATCGTTTCAAGTAATAAACTTGGTAAGACCAAGTATCGTTCTCCCAAAGGACTCACGGCCTAGTTTAAATGCAAGAGACAATAATTAAATATGTATGCATGATTTTGATCAATGGAGAAAAACAGAATACAAACACTTCAACGAATTAGATGGATGAGTATGTTGTTGGGGTTATCAATTTCATCTTATCCACTCTCATATATTTTTAGGAATTCATCATTCTTATCATCAATGCTAATGCCACTCTCTAAATCACCTTGCAAGAAGGCATATCCTTAATTACGAGTTCATACAATTCCTAGCATTCCTAGTAATTAGTTCTTAAAGTGCGGGAGCTTAAAGGCAACCAATATGCTATTGGGAGAAATTCCCCGAATCTAGACTTCCCCGTACGTTCCCGTATCGACAAAATCAATAATCCTGGCAATGAATGAGTTAAACAAAGCAAGCAATAAGCAAAGAGGAAAAACCCTAGCTAAAGATGAAAGAAAGCATATATCTTAATATAAGACGTTAAAACAAATTCCATATATGAGAGTTTCACAAGACTACATTGATTCCCCAACAGCAATACAAGGTTTAGTTCACCATATTCATGGTGAAACTAGATGAACAATAATGAAAGAATGAAAGATAGAACCCTAGAAAGAGGAGGAGGTAGCCTAAGCATCCAAGATCTTCCTTCAAGGGGTGGAAAAGTGAGTGTTTGCTTCCTCTCTGCCAAAGATACAAACCCTAGGACGTCCTAAAGCTTATATACTATTCTAAAAATACAGAAAATTAGGCCCAAGCCCAAAATAGTGCCGCTCAGCGGTAAACTACCGCTCAGCGGTAAGTGCGTGAGTTGTTTTTCTCCCCTCAGCGGCCTTTTCACCCCTCAGCGGAGCCAACGTGGGTTCCTGAGTGCCGCTCAGCGGTAAACTGCCGCTGAGCGGTAACTTCGACTTCTCCTTTTGCACTTTTTGATGTCTTTTCTG
Organism: Vigna umbellata; assembly: GCF_029865625.1. Taxonomy (NCBI): domain Eukaryota; kingdom Viridiplantae; phylum Streptophyta; class Magnoliopsida; order Fabales; family Fabaceae; genus Vigna; species Vigna umbellata. The sequence goes on along the minus strand of NC_142165.1, from coordinate 37,137,422 downwards.
ATTCCATTTCTATCCTTCTTCACTTCTTTCACTAAATTCACTTTAAAACCTGCACAAAACACTGAAATCAAGCATAAACCTGTCCAGGTCTCTTATTTATGAAAATATAACCAAAAGCATGATTTCAAGCTATTTTCTAAGTGTTAAAGGTTGCTTTTAGTATCAATTTTAAGCATGAAAATAACAATTTTTCAACTGTTATCACACGCCAGTTAAACTTTCTTGGAAGCAGTGAATCAAAAGTTTTCCATCATGGGCATAAGCTGCCATTTTTCTGCAGTACATGGTTACGTGGCTCTTTGGGCAAGTATTTCCCCGATATTTCTCAAACTCTGGCAACTTGAACTTTGGAGGTATCACCACATCAGGAACTAAACATAGTTTTTTAGCATCTCCAAATTCAAAACTTCCTTCGCCCTCTATGGGTCTCAACCTCTTCTCAAAGACTTCTAATTTACTCTTGTCGTCCTTAAAATCTGCTGGTGTAACAACATAAGATGAAGACTTCGTCTCGGGTTGTTTTTTCATTATCATGCTCTCAATACCTGGTTGGATCATCTTCCGAGGAATTGTGTAAGTGGTTGCCCCAAGCTCGCCTTCTACTTCAACTGCGTTACCTTCGGCCTTTTGAGTGTCAAGATGTCTCAAGTCCACTCCTGAGAGTGGAGTGTAATTCGGGGGAAGACCATAGGAAGGGAAAGTTTGTGCCTCTGGAACTCTTTGTTGTGGTCGTTGTGCGCTGATGGACAAATTTATGATCACCAAAATATGATGTCACAAACTTGTTTTACAATCGGCAAGTATGACCGAATCATTTCAAGTAATAAACTTGGTAAGACCAAGTATCGTTCTCCCAAAGGACTCACGGCCTAGTTTAGTTATGTGATTTGTTGATTAGCTAGGACTTAAGAACCAAATAATTGGATTTTAATATGCAAAAGACGAAATTAAACATGTATGCATGAGGTTGATCAATGGCAAAAGCAAAAGACACGCACTTTCAATGAAAGATATATATGAATATGTTGTTGGGGGTCAATTTCATCTTATCCACTCTCATATATTTTAGGAATTCAACATTCAAATCATCATTGTTAATGCCACTCTCTAAAGTACCTTTCAAGAAGGCTTCTCCCTAATTACGAGTTCATACAATTCCTAGCATTCCTAATAATTAGTTCATCAAGTGCAGGAGCTTAACGACAACCAATATAATATTGGGAGAGATTCCCCGGATCTAGACTTCCCCGTACGTTCCCGTATCGACAAAATCAATAATCATGCATTGAATGAGTTAAACAAAGCAAGCATTAAGCAAAAAGGAAAAACCCTAACTAATGATGAAAGAAAGTATAAATCTTAGATTAAGATGCAAGCACAAATTCCATATATGAGAGCTTCAAAAGATTACATTGATTCCCCAACAAACATACAAGGTTTAGTTCACCATATTCATGGTGAATCTAGATGAACAATAATGAAAGAATGAAAGATAAAACCCTAGAAAGGTGAAGAGGTAGCCTGAGCATCCAAGATCCTCCTTCAAAGGGGTGGAAGAGAGAGTGTTTGTTTCGTTTCTGCCAAAGATACAAACCCTAGGACGTCCTAAAGCTTATATACTATTCTAAAATTACAAAAAATCTAGGTCCAAGCCCATAAGTGTGCCGCTCAGCGGTAAAGTACCGCTCAGCGGTAAGTGCGTGAGTAGTTTCTTCCCCTCAGCGGCCATTTTGCCCCTCAGCGGTCCTCCCGTGAGCTCCTGAGTGCCGCTCAGCGGTAAACTGTCGTTGAGCGGTACTTGCGACTTCTCCTTTTGCACTTTTTGATGTCTTTTCTGATTCCATCTCTCTCCTTCTTCACTTCTTTCACTAAATTCACCTTAAAACCTGCACAAAAACACTGATATCAAGCATAAACCTGTCCAGCTCTCTTATTTCTGAAAATATGAAGAAAAGCTTGATTTCAAGCTAGTTTCTAAGTATAAAGGTTGCTTTTAATATCAATTTTAAGCATGAAAATAATAGTTTTTTAACTGTTATCACAACCCCAAACTTAGAACTTTGCTTGTGCTCAAGCAAACAAGATGTAGCTCAATCTTCAACCAATTCATATGATGGTTCACTCATTCAAAAATTCTCTTTTTCAAGATAAGTAACAACTTCACTCAAACTTATGACCAAGAGTTCAATCAAGATGCTTTGGTGTTCACAAAGTCATTTAAATTCCAACAAATGCTATTTTTCATGAATGATTAATCAATTAAGCATGGATGTTCATGTGCTTATGGAATATTTCCTCACTAGGTAAAGTGTTTCACTCAACACACAAGTGTATAAGAGGTAAAGTGTTTCACTCATTCACTCCACTATCACAATGTTACATGAATCAACTTTGCCTTTCATTTTACCACAATCAAAAACATTCACAAGCATGCATCATCACAAGGACTTTTCAATGGCTTATAATGTGGCTGGGCTAACAAGAAAATTGGTTTTTCTGGATCACAAAATCCTTGAGTTAAGAGAATCATAATCAACACAATTATTCTTATTTTTCCCAACTTGCCTTTTGCATTTGCATTGAGCTTTGCTTCTTTTTTTCTTTTCTTTTCTTTTTCTTTGCATATTCTTACTTTTTAGCTATTAGCTCAATGCTTTTCCTTTCTCATGTTTTCCCAATAACCATTTAACAATACCACACAAGATCTTCTACTTAACTCAAGGTAAAGATTTTCAATCAAGGGTTTTCAGTGTATGTTCAAGGCTAAGGGTTCAAAGGATAGAACACAAAGTGTTCTCTTTTAGTGGGCTAACTTTATGAATTTGGTCAATAAAAAAGGTTCCAACAAACGGCCTTGATCATATGATGCAAAACAAGCAATTGATTCAATCATAGAAAACCTGGGCAAAGTCATTCATGCTTTCAAAGTAATAGCATTTAACAATAACAACTCTGGAGCTCAAAACCTCACATATAAGCTCATTCACATTTGACATACACATCCTGATTAATTTCACAATCACAATCATAATATCATGCATTTGTTCACAAAGCTTGTGAATCACCTATATAAGCATTTTAATGTGCACATCATCTCAACATCAATCAATCAATAAGCATCATCAAGCATTACTTATCAAACAATTACAGTTAATAGCAAACCATCATAACAAACCAGGTGTTCAATAGAGTACATCAAACTCTAATCTAAAAACAAAAACAAATAAGTTCAGAAAACTTAAACCAACAAAAGTATAAGCATATGATAACATTCATCAGTAAATGCTATCTCAGCTCCTCATCAGTCTGAGCTGTCCTCTGTATCTTCCTCTTCCTCCTCATCTTCATCATCTTCAAATGCCTCATCATCATCAGCTTCATCTTCTTCCATCTCTCTAGCTGAAGCTTCAGCTGCTCCAGCTCCTCCTCCATGCACTGGTTCCTCTGGCCAAGCTACCACATTATGGAATTCATCCATAGTCCACCTGTGGGCTGGAGGTGTATCATACATCCCCACAATCATCTCAGCAGTAGCCACCTGCCCTCTGTGAATGGACTGCAACTGAGCACCTATAAGAGACATATACATGTCCCTCATCTGGAACGGTTCTGCTTCATGTGTCTCAGCAGATGTTTGGCTCTGTGCTGGCCCTCTCTCTCTACGAGCACGACGTGGTGGAACTGGCTGAGCTGCTTCTTCACCTCCACAGTACTGTCTATAATAAGCCTCATCAATAGCTTTTCTTGGCCTCTCAAATGATGGAGCAGAAGTGTCCACCCCAGCTATCTTGCAAAGGTGAGTAATCAAGGAGGGATGTCCTAGTGGTGCTTTGTTGTTTGAGGTATTGGCACACACACTAATCTCATCAGCTATCACCTGCCCAATATTAACATTTAAGTTTCTCATAGCACAGTAGATGAATAGTGCCCTACTGAGAGTAATATCTGACACATGTGAACATGGCTGAATGTTGGCATGAGAAAATGCCATCCAATACTTTGCAAGAGGAGTCAAATCCGTCCTCCTAATGTTAACCACTGAGCCAGATCTATTCCTTTGGAAGTGTCCTCCAGGTATGCATAGTACTCTCTCCACATCCTCATAATCAGCACCTTCCTCCATGCAAAGAGCAAACTGGCACTGCTCACCAGCCCACACAGTATCCAGGAAGTTATTGATAGAATCAGGATCATACCTGATAGCATGGCCTCTAACATAGCCCAAATAATTTTCAGCTGGATAATCACCAATCTTCTTTGCATTGGTGTAGAATTCCTTCACCACAGCTATGTTAGCAGGTGCATGATAGGTGGCTAGCTTTCCCTAGTCATTCCCTAACACTTGCTCTCCAAATTGAGGAGCAAAGTTAGGTATCATTCCAACTTTTCTTTCCATCAGAAGTCTCCTGTCCTGAACCACCCTAAAGTGCTTCTCATGTTTCCTAGAGAGGAACCTGCTAGAGTGGGGTTGCTCTGGTTCCTTTTCCTTTCTCTTGGTTGCCATGGTTTTCAATCTCTTTCCTGAAGAGGATGCCATTCCTGCATTCAAACACAAATACAAAACCACAGAACATGATGTTAATCATTAGTAAAACATAGAACACAACTCCTTGAAAAGCTAAACCACCGCTGGGGGCCAGAATTTCCCCTCAGCGCCACCAGTGCCATAGTCCAGATCACAAAAACCAGAAAAACCAAATCTGGCAGAGTGCCGCTCAGCGGCAGTTTACCCCTCAGCGGTAACTCTGCAGATTTTTGAAAATCTATTTTTAAAGCTGTCCTAACTCCACCCAAATGCAATTTTCAGTTTTCCAGTTCATAATCATGCAGTTTAATCGGTTCAAACATCAAATATATCATCAAATCATGCATAGAAAACAAAACCCCTAAATATTCATTCTTTGACAATCACATTCAAATTCAAGAACCCTAGAATGAACGAAATGCATTTTACTTACTTGGGTGGAGATACTAAATGCAATGAGAATGCTTCCAAGCTAGAATGCTCTCTTCCAACCCCAAACTTTGATAGCACACTAGTGAAAAAGTGAGTGGAAGAGAAATTTTCTTAAGAGGGAAGAGTGAAAAGATGTGGAAAACCTTAGAGAAGGTATGTGGGAGTGTTTGTGCAGAGAAGAGCCTGAAAGTATGAGAAATTGCGCAGCTTAGGGTTTAAAAATACCCTAATGGGCTCGGGTCTCGCTAAGGGGAACTAAAGCCCATCTGCGAGAGTACCGCTCAGCGGTAAATTACCGCTCAGCGGCACTTTCGTGATGTGCTCTTCTCCTTCTTTTCTTAACCTACGTGCCTCCCATACATGCCCCTCACTGGTTCCCTGCAATTCAATGTTTAAAATGCTTATGCAAAACCCTATTATGCAGCTAAAATGAAACAAACAGAAATATTCAATCAACTGGGTTGCCTCCCAGGTAGCGCTTGTTTATCGTCACGAGCCTGACCCAAAATCCACCAACACCCTTCAGTAGGTGTTACAAACTTACCAGCACCCATCAGTAGGTGCAAAATTTTCTCACCAACACCCCTCAGTAGGTGTTACTACTTAGCATCCTTCAGTAGATGCTATATCCACAAAATATTTACAAACTAATGTTCAACAGATTTAAAAATTACAAACCAAAGTAAAATTTAAAAGTTCTAAAATCACTGGGTTGCCTCCCAGCAAGCGCTCTTTTAACGTCATTAGCTTGACCCAGTAAAGTTCAAGTTCCTTCTTCTTTTTCTTCTTTCTACTGAACTTCTTCAGAAATTTGATCAAACCAGGAACCTGTTGCAGTGTCTCAATCATAGGAACTTTAATCTGCAATTTCTTGAAGATTTCCATAAAGCACTTAAATTTCTTTTCCTTCCTATGATTCTTCTTTAGATGAGGATGGGATTTTTCATATGATTCCTTCTTGTTTCCTCTCATCTTCTTTTTCTTATGCTTCCTTTCCCCAAATTTTCTCTTTTTCTTTTCTCTTATTTTTTTCTTCCCTTCTCTTTTTCTTCTCAACTTCTTTATTTCCACACAAATTTTCTCTTCTTCTTTTTCTTCTCTCTTTTTTATCTCTTCTCTCTCTTCTTTTTCTAACTCAACTTTTTCAACATTTACACTCACTAGCACTTCACATTCTTCCCTGGGGTTAACCTCAGTATTAGCCCCAAAATTTTTATCAGGCCTTTCTTCCAATTGCTTGGTAATCTGACCCATTTGAATCTCCAAGTTCTTAATAGCAGCTTCAGTGCTCTTTTGAGAAGATTCAGTTTTCTGTATGAATTGCTGAAGAATTTCTTCCAACCTTGTTGATCTTTCATTAAGTGTAGACATTTGTTGCCATAAGGTTGGTTGTTGCTGTTGTTGCTTGTGAAATGGCCCTGATTGTCCAGCTTGCCCACTTTGTCCTTGACCAATACTTGGGTGTGGTTTCCACCCTTGATTGAAGTTCCCTTGACAGTATGGAAATTGATTGGCCATGAAGTTAACATGCTCTAAAGCTTCCACTGGAAAGGCGCATTGACCATTTATATGGTCACCACCACATAATTCACACATTTGTGGTTGAACCTGTGCAACAGTCTTTAACTCTTTTGGCAGTTGTGCAAGTATCTTTGTGAGATTCTCTAATTGTTGAGTTAGTATCTTGTTCTGAGCTAGCAAGGCATCATTGGATTGCAACTGTAGAACTCCTTTTTGTTGAATAGGAGCTCTTGTTTCACTGTTCAGCTCATTATCACTAGTAGCCATATTATCAATGATTTCCGTAGCTTCCTCTGGAGTTTTCCATTTGATGTTTCCTCCTGCTGAGGCGTCAAGCATCATCTTGGTTTGTGGACCAAGACCTCCAAGGAAGGTTAGGACTACTTGCACATCATCAAAGCCATGCGTGGGTGTCTTTCTTAATAGGCTTTTGTATCTGTCCCATGCATGACCTAGTGATTCCTCCATTCCTTGCCTGAAAGATGAGATATCTTGCTTTCCTTTGTTGACCTTGGAAGAATTGAGTGCCCATATAGTCAAATTCATGACCGAATTGCATCCTGCAAGCATTAGGCACAAAACTCTAGAAAATATTTGTTAGCACAAAAGATAGAGAAGATACAAAGAATAAATGATAAGAAGATAAAAGATAGCAAGATAGAAGATAAAATAGAAAAATAAAATAATAACCGAAAAATAAAAACAAAAAATAAAATAAAATCAAATCAAATCAAATAAAATCAAATAAAATAAAATAAAATAAAATAAAATAAAATAAAATAAAATAAAATAAAAATAAAAAAAATAAAAACAGAAAAAATAAAAACAGAAATTCAAAATTCAAAGTCAAAGATAATCAATAATCACACAAATTAACTAGTTAAACCACGAGTCCCCGGCAACGGCGCCAAAAACTTGATGGACAAATTTATGATCACCAAAATATGATGTCACAAACTTGTTTTACAATCGGCAAGTATGACCGAATCGTTTCAAGTAATAAACTTGGTAAGACCAAGTATCGTTCTCCCAAAGGACTCACGGCCTAGTTTAAATGCAAGAGACAATAATTAAATATGTATGCATGATTTTGATCAATGGAGAAAAACAGAATACAAACACTTCAACGAATTAGATGGATGAGTATGTTGTTGGGGTTATCAATTTCATCTTATCCACTCTCATATATTTTTAGGAATTCATCATTCTTATCATCAATGCTAATGCCACTCTCTAAATCACCTTGCAAGAAGGCCTATCCTTAATTACGAGTTCATACAATTCCTAGCATTCCTAGTAATTAGTTCTTAAAGTGCAGGAGCTTAAAGGCAACCAATATGCTATTGGGAGAAATTCCCCGAATCTAGACTTCCCCGTACGTTCCCGTATTGGCAAAATCAATAATCCTGGCAATGAATGAGTTAAACAAAGCAAGCAATAAGCAAAGAGGAAAAACCCTAGCTAAAGATGAAAGAAAGCATATATCTTAATATAAGACGTTAAAACAAATTCCATATATGAGAGTTTCACACGACTACATTGATTCCCCAACAACAATACAAGGTTTAGTTCACCATATTCATGGTGAAACTAGATGAACAATAATGAAAGAATGAAAGATAGAACCCTAGAAAGAGGAGGAGGTAGCCTAAGCATCCAAGATCTTCCTTCAAGGGGTGGAAAAGTGAATGTTTGCTTCCTCTCTGCCAAAGATACAAACCCTAGGACGTCCTAAAGCTTATATATTATTCTAAAAATACAGAAAATTAGGCCCAAGCCCAAAATAGTGCCGCTCAGCGGTAAACTACCGCTCATCGGTAAGTGCGTCAGTTGTTTTTCTCCCCTCAGCGGCCTTTTCACCCCTCAGCGGAGCCAACGTGGGTTCCTGAGTGCCGCTTAGCGGTAAACTGCCGCTGAGCGGTAACTTTGACTTCTCCTTTTGCACTTTTTGATGTCTTTTCTGATTCCATTTCTATCCTTCTTCACTTCTTTCACTAAATTCACCTTAAAACCTGCACAAAACACTGAAATCAAGCATAAACCTGTCCAGCTCTCTTATTTATGAAAATATAACCAAAAGCATGATTTCAAGCTATTTTCTAAGTGTTAAAGGTTGCTTTTAGTATCAATTTTAAGCATGAAAATAACAGTTTTTCAACTGTTATCACACGCTAGTTAAACTTTCTTGGAAGCAGTGAATCAAAAGTTTTCCATCATGGGCATAAGCTGCCATTTTTCTGCAGTACATGGTTACGTGGCTCTTTGGGCAAGTATTTCCCCGATATTTCTCAAACTCTGGCAACTTGAACTTTGGAGGTATCACCACATCAGGAACTAAACATAGTTTTTTAGCATCTCCAAATTCAAAACTTCCTTCGCCCTCTATGGGTCTCAACCTCTTCTTAAAGACTTCTAATTTACTCTTGTCGTCCTTAAAATCTGCTGGTGTAACGACATAAGATGAAGACTTCGTCTCGGGTTGTTTTTTCATTATCATGCTCTCAATACCTGGTTGGATCATCTTCCGAGGAATTGTGTAAGTGGTTGCCCCAAGCTCGCCTTCTACTTCAACTGCGTTACCTTCGGCCTTTTGAGTGTCAAGATGTCTCAAGTCCACTCCTGAGAGTGGAGTGTAATTCGGGGGAAGACCATAGGAAGGGAAAGTTTGTGCCTCTGGAACTCTTTGTTGTGGTCGTTGTGCGCTGATGGACAAATTTATGATCACCAAAATATGATGTCACAAACTTGTTTTACAATCGGCAAGTATGACCGAATCGTTTCAAGTAATAAACTTGGTAAGACCAAGTATCATTCTCCCAAAGGACTCACGGCCTAGTTTAGTTATGTGATTTGTTGATTAGCTAGGACTTAAGAACGAAATAATTGGATTTTAATATGCAAAAGACGAAATTAAACATGTATGCATGAGGTTGATCAATGGCAAAAGCAAAACACACGCACTTTCAATGAAACATATATATGAATATGTTGTTGGGGGTCAATTTCATCTTATCCACTCTCATATATTTTAGGAATTCAACATTCAAATCATCATTGTTAATGCCACTCTCTAAAGTACCTTTCAAGAAGGCTTCTCCCTAATTACGAGTACATACAATTCCTAGCATTCCTAATAATTAGTTCATCAAGTGCAGGAGCTTAACGACAACTAATATAATATTGGGAGAGATTCCCCGGATCTAGACTTCCCCGTACGTTCCCGTATCGACAAAATCAATAATCATGCATTGAATGAGTTAAACAAAGCAAGCATTACGCAAAGAGGAAAAACCCTAACTAATGATGAAAGAAAGTATAAATCTTAGATTAAGATGCAAGCACAAATTCCATATATGAGAGCTTCAAAAGATTACATTGATTCCCCAACAAACATACAAGGTTTAGTTCACCATATTCATGGTGAACCTAGATGAACAATAATGAAAGAATGAAAGATAAAACCCTAGAAAGGTGAAGAGGTAGCCTGAGCATCCAAGATCCTCCTTCAAAGGGGTGGAAGAGAGAGTGTTTGTTTCGTTTCTGCCAAAGATACAAACCCTAGGACGTCCTAAAGCTTATATACTATTCTAAAATTACAAAAAATCTAGGTCCAAGCCCATAAGTGTGCCGCTCAGCGGTAAAGTACCGCTCAGCGGTAAGTGCGTGAGTAGTTTCTTCCCCTCAACGGCCATTTTGCCCCTCAGCGGTCCTCCCGTGAGCTCCTGAGTGCCGCTCAGCGGTAAACTGTCGTTGAGCGGTACTTGCGACTTCTCCTTTTGCACTTTTTGATGTCTTTTCTGATTCCATCTCTCTCCTTCTTCACTTCTTTCACTAAATTCACCTTAAAACCTGCACAAAAACACTGAAATCAAGCATAAACCTGTCCAGCTCTCTTATTTCTGAAAATATGAAGAAAAGCTTGATTTCAAGCTAGTTTCTAAGTATAAAGGTTTCTTTTAATATCAATTTTAAGCATGAAAATAACAGTTTTTTAACTGTTATCATGCGCACGAATCTCCAGGGCTTTGTAAGGCATTCAGGGCCTCTAAGATTTGACTCATTTGTCCCTTCAGCTGTTGGATATCGACTTTCATCCCCTCTTGAACTTCTCCTTGGTTCTCCATGATTTTTCCACTAGTTCGTGTCCCTTAGGGTGTTTTGGAGACTTAGCCGTATTATTATTTTTAAATCTGAATTTCATTAGATGAAATAAATTAAGAAAAAGAAAATAAAAATGAAAAGAAAAAGAGAAAAGACAAAGTAACGCAATTACTATAGTAAGAAATTATAAAGATGTGAAAACATTGCCAAATGTATAATCTGGAAATTAACATGAAACAAAGTCAATAGGACAGTTCATCCACAACATTTAAGTTCACCACATGTGAGGTATGCAAAATCACGATCAATTATCACGAGCCTCAGCCATCACATTCTTCATTTCTCTCATCAGTTTCTTGCAGTAATTGAGGAAAGTTTCGACCTTCTTAGGCGGATTAAAGATCGGCATTACAGATTCAGCATCAGCTAATCACTTAGGGACATCCTTAATGGCTTCATTAGAAAGGGAAGCTAGTTGTGAGAAACTTCTCTTCCAGTTTTCTATAACTCGCCCTTGTTCAACGGTATACTCCTTCATCTGATTCATCAACTCTTGATGTTTCTTCTCTGATTCAGCCCGATGCCAACGTTCCTTCTTTAGTTTTGTCACTGCTGCATTCGCCTGTTGTTCGGCGTCGTCCATTCTAATATGCATTTTGTGCAGCTCCTCTAGTGCTTTTTGCTTGTCCCTTTGGAATTGGTCACGCAATTGCTTCGTTACACGCTCTGATATCTCAATTATACCATATTCCCGGTCTTTCAAGGTTAGCTCAATGTTGACCGCTACCAGCTCTTGCTTTTGTCTTCTTAACAACTCCTTGTATGCTTTGCTGGTTTCCACACTATCTTGCTTAAGATTCACGTAATCATGCTGTAGGTTCTGAAGATTACTGGTCAACTTGATATTTTCTAGTTTCATTTGCTCGAGTTCTGCCTTCAGCAGTTTTACTTCCTCATTTTCAGCCTCATGCAACTGTTTTCCATAATTTAGGTTAGGAGAAATTAACTTGAAAGGCAACTTCACTGTCCTAACCCTCTCTGCAATCCAATGGCTGTAAGGAATTCCTTCATCGATAGTCCATGGTCTGGGGTCCCTTTCTGCACGAACAATGTTGCCCCAAGCATTCCTAACTTGATGAAGCACTTCAACAAAGGTTCCTTCCTCATAATAGATCTGCAATATGGCAAGAGATGCAGGTGTAGGTGATCCTCTCATAGGACGCCCAAATTGCCTTTGTGCTAACACAGGATTGTAATTAATACAACACCTGATTCCCTTGAGGGGTACATTAGGGTACCCCCGCAATGATATATGATTTGCGATCTACGCTGCCAAGGGACACACCATTTAATCTGCTCCTCATTTAAACTTGCACAAAGTTGCGCCCATTCATTTGCCCCTTTCCTTTCTGGTTTACATTGCAGTAGCTCCTCCATGGGACACGTGGTAGTCAAGGCGTCCTCACTCACACGGGAGATGAACCACGTATACAACACTGGTAGACAGCATAACATTTTTCCTCCCTTTAGCTCATAACAACGATTAAGGGTCCCATAAACTTCAGCCAGGATAGCAGTGACCGGATTCTCACAACGCTCTCTGTATCCCACAAATGCATTCATGGCGGCATAGTCGACGAAATTCTTGACATTAGGAAAAAGCATGACACCATAGAGGAGAAGAGCCAACACATCCATAAATGTTTCCCAGTTTTCCTCTTCAGCCAAACGATGCAAGTATCCCTTTAAGTATTCTTGAGAAAGGACCCTCACTTTGCCCTTCATTGTGAACTTGCTCTCCAACTTCATAGGGTGTACTTTTATGATCCTCGCTAGCTGCAAGACAGGGGTATACTGCCCAAGGTAGTTGTATGGAGCTTTTCCCTCGAGAGGTATGTTTAAGATTTGCTCGAATTCTTCCACTGTTGGCACCAACTGGAAATCCCGAAAAGTGAAACATCTCAGTGGTGGATCATAGTATTGGGCTAAAGTAGTAATTGCTGATGTTTGGACATCCACCTCTAACAGGCTCAACAAATTCCCATACTCCTTCTTGAATGCATCTTTTTGGGATGTCTTCATTTTTTTTACTAGTTCTCTCAGACAATCCATATTTCCTTCCTCGGCTTCAATGGCTATCCTTTCCTTTAAAACGTTTGAACTTGAAGGCCGGTCAACTTCAAATCTCATGTTAATTTCCATTTTACCTCAAGAGCTTAGTCACAAATTTATAACTTCCTACCTAGAACCAACAACAAGACCATAAAAATGCATGATAAAGACGCATAATGATATAGCGATATGTACAAAGTGTTGGATTTTATTAAGCAAAAATGAGGGTTATAAGGCTGCATACATCTCCCTTTGTGCCCTAGATAAGGTTCAACGCTAATGATTCAAGGTCAAGTATATGCAACCTCACAAGGATGGCTCCCTGAACCTAAAGGTCGATGGTCACTAGAGCTATGGCCCCCTTCATAGTATCTCCACAACAGTCGAGTAATCAACTAGATGCGGAGACACAAGTGAAGAAAACAAACTCTAGCTGGGGTTCTCACGATAGCCAAATAGGAAGTATGTCCCAAATGGCACCGCTACACAACCCCTCTATTTCTAAGCTACGCTCAGACCCGGGTATAGGGCCCCACTCATGATGTGTATAATGTGTGTGTGTGAAGGGAGAATGCAATTGTACACCCCAAACCCTCACCTGCAAAACAACCAGAAGATTCCCAGGCAGATATAACACATTTTCTACCCTAGGGTTCAATATCCAACAAGCAAATTCATTCACATGCGATTATTCAAATATCAAAGATAGATAAAGAAAAAGGAAAGAAAAACATAAAGAAAAACCACATTGAATTCGCGCATATAGTTAAATGGCTTCACTCTCTAAAAAAGGTCCCCAGTGGAGTCGCCATCTGTCGCAACCAAAATCGCGACGGGACGACGATCCAAAAAAAGAAACGAACGTTTTAGAAAAAGAGATTTGGAGTCGCCACCATAGTTTATTATGGAAAACTACAGAAAAACCATAAAATAATAAGACACGGTTCACGAAAACCATATTCTGGGTTCGGGAGTCGGTTACGCGTAGGGAAGGTGTTAGCACCCTACAACGCCTGCCCTAAGGCAGTACCTTTAACTAAATGCAGGAATATGATGTGGTTTTCAAAATGTTTAACTATCCCCTAAAATAAAATTCTAAATAAACAAAATATATTTTTTAGTTTTTTTGGGCCCGACAAGGATTGACCTTGCTCCTACGTATTCTCATTCAAAATGAGAAATCAGGGTTACGTAGTTCTTTTTGAAACTGTTTGAGAAGTTTGTTTGGAAATTGTTTGAAAATTTGTTTTGAAATGATTTTGGATTTTTGGGAAGTGAACCTGACAAGGGCTAACCTTCCTCCTACGTATCTCCACTTTTGATGGAGAATCAAGGATCACGTAGTTCTGGAGGAAAGACTGTTTGTTTGCTTGAAAGTGTTGATGTTTTTAGTTTTTGAAGATTTTATATTTTTTTTGACATTTTTTTGTAAAAAATAAGGTGAAAAGGTTTTTTGCACAAGGACAATGCGAGCGATCACACATGCGCTTAACCTTTTGTAACATATTTTTGTAATTTTTTATTTAAGGAAGAGAAAAGGTTTTTAGCACAAGGACGATGCGAGCGATCACACATGTGCCTAAACCTTTTAAAATATTTTATTATTATTTGAGAAAAGAAGAAGAAAAGGTTTTAGCACAAGGACGATGCGTGCGATCACACATGTGCCTAAACCTTTTAAAATATTTTTGTTATTATTTGAGAAAAGAAGAAGAAAAGGTTTTAGCACAAGGACGATGCGTGCGATCACACATGTGCCTAAACCTTTTAAAATATTTTTGTATTTGTATTTTTTTTAGAAGAGAAGAAGAAAAGGTTTTAGCACAAGGACGATGCGTGCGATCACACATGTGCCTAAACCTTTAAACTATTTTGTTATTATTTTGTTTTTAGAGAAGAAGAAGAAAAGGTTTTAGCACAAGGACGATGCGTGCGATCACACATGTGCCTAAACCTTTAAAATATTTTTGTAAATTTTGTATATATATATATATATAGATATTTTATTTTTTATGTATTATTAAATATGCATTTTAAAATAAATAGATATTTAGAATAAATAAATAAAATAAAATAAAAACAATAAAACCAATAACAACAATAAAAATAATAAAATAAAAAAAACAAATAGAATAAGATAAATAAGGGAACAAAATAAAATAAATAAAGAAAAGCAAATAAATAAATAAGTAATAAAAATAAAACAAATAGTAGGGGTGCCTAAATAAGAAACTGGGGTGTCTAAACTATTTTTTTCTTTTGTAGATGCACTCGGCCAAAACCCAAGCTAAAAGGGGGTGGGGAAGTGAGAAACAGGGGCTGCGGGAGAAAATTTTTCTTGGGCTTGGCCCAGCACTGGCCCGGGGTGTATGGGGGTGTGCGGGTGAAAAGCGGGAGGTGCATGAGTATTCGTTGGTCAGGCCCAGTTCTCCTTTTTTTGATTTTATTTGCATAAAGGCTTAAGCCCAATTGAAAGGGGTGCAAAGCACGAAACAAAGGTGTGCAGAAAACGTTTTTTGTTTTTTTTTTTTTTAGGGTTCAAAGCCCTTTCAAACCCAATCAGAATCCCTTAGGGGTCATCCCCTTCATTCCAACACTTCAACTTATTTCTTCAGAGACCCAAGGTCTCTTTTTTTCCCGAAGATTCGCTGCCGCTACCCTCTGAACTGGCCAGCGTGACAACGCCTTCTACCAACTCTGAAAACGCCGGCGACAACAGGTACACCCAAAACCACCGGCGGCCCCGGCGTGACTGCCTTCTCTTCTCCGCACGTGAGGCTAACGTTGCTTCTCCGATCCAAGCACCATGCCGCTGCTTCCTCGATCTCATCTCCCCTCTCCAACGCCGGCAACCCAGGGAGGGGTTCGCCTCCGCAAGCTTACGCACACGGGTCGCCGCCTCCATCGAAGCCGCCCCCTGCGAGTCGCCGTTCAAACCGTCGAGACCCTCTCCAACCGTCGTTCATCGCGCGCGGGAAGTTCTCTCTCTTCTCCGTCCATAGTCGTTGCCACCACAGAGGCGAAAACTGCCGTCACGGAGGTTGCCGCGATGGGCTCTCCTATCACCACCGGACCGAAGCATTCCTCCCTCTCTTTTTCTCGTTTTTTATTTATTTACTGATTAATTTGGCATTAATTGATTCGATGTTTTATTGGGATTAGGAATGATGGGTGCATGTTGTGTGCGTATGAGCGTGAGGGGTGAATGATCAATTTGTTCTGCTCTGTGTGTTGATTGGGTTATGCTTGTTGGAGGTGGTTACGGGTGTGAACACGATGACCAGAGGAGTAAAGGATCCAAGTGGTTGATGGAGGCTTGCGAGGGAGGGAGACAAAGGTTAGAGTCTCCATCGTCACAGCGGGCAGAAGCTAGGGAAATGCGTGAAGTAGAACAGGATGCTGGTTTTGCCGGTAGGCGAAATAGGAGAGAAGTAGGATAAGAAGGATGGGAATGGAGATATGATTGAGATGAAGATGGTGGAAGGATGTTGGTAGTAGCCGTGGGCGTGAGCTATTGAAGATGGCTGTGACAGTGGGTGAATATGGATGATGGGTTGGAGATGATGGAGTATGAAGGGATGAAGATTGATGTTCAGAGGAAAAGGATGAACGTATGCTATAAGATTCTAGAATGGGGAATGTGGCAGACTCACCGTAGCATAAGAAAAGGCAGTTATGCAGTAAGCATACATGACCACATAGGTGAGCAAGAGGCTTACCTCTCGGAGCTCTATGGCTGCTGCTAGCTGCGTGTATCCGGTGACCTCCCCTCCTTCCTCCTCTGGCCTTGTCTTTCTTTGCCGGTGCCAATGGTGGATGCCCTTCTGTGACTGGATGATGACCCGAGCTGAAGGTCCGAAGAAGCAGTGTCCAAATCCCCCTCCTTTCCTCTCCAAAATCAGAATAAGAAAGCTTTTTTTTCTGCCCTCTCTGTGTTTTTTTTGATTCCGTATCTCCCCCCAAATCGAATGTACCAGCCCCACGCTCCAAATTGTCTCTCCCAACCCCCACGGACTCTACAGAAACGGTTTTCTGCTCCCTCCCCTCCAACATACGCGTTGTCCTTCTCCCCACCGAACCTTTTCTCTTCTTTTTTTTTTACTAAAGACAAAAATGGGACCTTCCAAACCTTTTTTTCCTTTCTTTTTTCTTAATGCCCCCAAGGGGTGAAAAGTGTGTTTTTGTGCTCAAGCCATCAAAAGATACCATAACTAGGACGTGCAAGTCCTTAAATAGAACATAAAAATAACAGAAAACAGGTCCAAGCCCATAAAAATAACATAAAACAGGTCCAAGCCCATAAAAATGGCGCTCAGCGGCACTTTTGCCGCTTAGCGGTATGTGCGACTCTTCAGAATGAAGCTCAGTTGCTTTTTTAGCCCTCAACGGTGATTTCGGCACTTCAAAACTGCCGCTGAGCGGTAATTACCGCTTAGTGCAACTTTTTGTGCACTCTGATTGACTTTTCTGCGTTCTCGTTGACTTTTCTGCATTCCAACCATTCGGTACTTTAACTCTTCTTTCAAATCATTCCAATAGCCTACAAAATCAAGGGATTCTAGCACAAAACCATTAAATTCACCTTCAACTCGCTTATTCACAAAATTAAAGCAAAAACATGAGTTCAAGTAAGCTTCTAAGTCAAAAAGGGTGTTTTTAATACCAAAATTAAGTATAAAAATAACGGTTTTTCAACCATTATCACAACCCCAAACTTGAAACTTAGCTTGTCCTCAAGCAAAACAGAACTTGGCTTAAATAAAATAATGATACTACAATGGACTAGCACACTAAAAAGCATTTTTCTCTTAGGACAAGTAATTCACTCATGAATGCTCATCATAGAAAGATTAGTCAAGAAATAATGATGCTTTAGCCAATCAAGCTTCAACTATAGTACTCACGTAATCAAGACATACACAACAGATGCAAACCTCATGAATAATCAACCAACCAAGCAAGAATGTTATCATATAGTGCATGGAACAATTCCTCACCAAAGACAGTGTTTCACTCAAGCACTCAAAAGTGTTTCACTACAGCACTCTAAAGTGTTTCACTCAAACTCAAAGGTGTATAGTGAGGTGACACTCTTACACTCTACCATCACAATGTCACATGAATCAACTTTGCCTTGAATTTAACCACATATGAAACACACTCACAAGAAAGTTATCATCACAAGGACTTTTCAAGGCTTGTATTGAAGCTGGGCTAAGAAGAAAATTGGTTTTTCTAGACAACAAAATCCTTGAGTTAAGAGAGTGCTCAATTCATTTATTCTCATTAAATCTCAATTCTCTTTCTTCTTTTATGTGAGAAACCAATATTCAACTCATTCCCAAACTTTAATTGCATTGAGCTTAACCTTTTATTTTCTTTCTTTTCTTCTCCTTTGCTTTTTGCTTTCGCTTTGTGCTTTTGCCCAATGCTTTTTAATGAATTTCACAAAGTTCTTTCCGGTTTCTCACCACCCCAAACTTGAACCATTCTCCATTACCACAAAACATACTCTACTTAACTCAAGGTGAGGATTTCAAAAAGGGTTTTTCCACTTTTCAAATTTAGGCTCAAGGTGCAAAGGTTAGAGAAAACATTGATCCTTATTGGGTTCACCTATAAACATTGGCTTTAAGGAAGAAGAAAAAACATGGCCTTGATCATTTGTAACAAGCAAGCAAGTGGTCCAATCATAGAAAATTAGGCAAAATCAATCATGCTTCCAAAGCAATAACACTCAATCAATCAAAAACTCTAGAGCCCAATCTCTCATAGGTTAACTCAAGTTCCAACATTTAGATAAACATCCTGCTCAGTATCATAATCACAATCACAATTCATCATGCATCTGTTTCAGAATATTATGAGCAACCACCTGTGTTATTAGCATCATGCATCATCTCAACATCAATCAATATAATTAGCATCATAAAGCAACAATGGTCACAAACATAACATCATCATCAAACCATTGCATCACAGATTAAATTTTACCCCAAGTAAATCATAACCTATTCTAGAAACAGAAGCAAATTAAAGTTCACAAAAATAAAAAGACAACTTTAGAAAATTGGGGTGCCTCCCAGGTAGCGCTTGTTTAACGTCACGAGCCTGACCCAAAATCCTTCAGCATCCTTCAGTAGACACATATCTTTATCACCAACACCCATCAATAGGTGTATACAAACATAGTATCCTTCTGTAGATACTTCTCTACTAACATCCATCAGTATATGCAAATCCTTTTCATCAACACTCATAAGTAAGTGTTTGATAACATAGTATCCTTCAGTAGATACTCAATCACCTAACATCCATTAGTAAATGCAAATCGTTTTCATCAACACTCATCAGTACATGTCTGATAGCATAGTATCCTTTAGTAGATACTCAATCACCTAGCATCCATTAGTAGATGCTGTGCTTCTTCTCTTGATGATTTTGTGCTCCTAGTACAAATTTCGAATTTTTTCCTGCAAACACTAAAGAACACTGCACTAGAGCACCCAATTAGCACAAACAGATAAAAAAGAAAAAAAATAAAGAGATAGAAAGATAAAAAGATAGAAAGATAGAAAGAGAAAAAATAAAAAGGTCAAAAGATAAAAAGATAAAAAAATGAAAAAATAAAAATAAAAATAAAAAGATAGACAGATAAAAAGAAAAAGATAAAAAAACTAAAAAGATAAAAATATAAAAAGATAAAAAGATAAAAAGAGAAAAAAAATAAAAGAGATAAAGATAAAAAGATAAGAAGATAAAAAGAAAATAAAAAGATAAAAAGGAAAAATAAAAAGAGAAAAAGATAAAAAGATAATAGGATGAAAAAATAAAAAGAGAAAAAGATAAAAAGAGAAAAAGAGAAAAAAATAAAAGGATGAAAAGATAGAAAGATAAAAAGATAAAAATATAAAAGTATAAAAAAATTAAAGATAAAAAATAAAAAGATAAGAAGATAGAAAGATGAAAAGATAGAAAGATGAAAAGATAGAACGATATAAAGAAATAAAAAGATGAAAATTAAAGATAAAGTCTAATCGGTTAAGAATCACACAAATAGAATAGTTATACCACGAGTTCCAAGCAACGATGCCAAAAACTTGATAAACAAATTTTTAATCCCCGAAAACGGAGTCAAAAACTTGTTAAGACCTCGACAAGTGTACCGAATCGTATCAAGTAATAATAAATGGTAAGACCAAGTATCGTTTCCCAAGAGACTCACGGCACTAAACAGTTGTGTCATTAGTCAACTAACTAAGACTGTAAAGAACTAAGTTTGGGGTTTTTGGATGCAAATGCGATAAAAAAAACATGAATGCAATTTGATCAATTGAGGCTAAACACAAGAATGAATGGATGAAGTTGATGATATTGTTGTAGGGTCTAGATTTCACCTAATTTACTCTCATTCATATATGAATTCATCTTCTTCATTAATGTTAATGCAACTTTCTAATTTACCTTAAACCCGATGTCTCGGTGAAGAAAACCTACTCCTAATTACTAGTTCACAATGTCTTGTCTCCCTAGAAATTAATCATGCATTACATTCGCACAGAAGCTTATGTTGGTATCGGAGGGGGTATTTTTCGAAGACTATAGCGCAGCGGAATTAAAACTCAGAGAGCGGAAAGCGTGATCGATCACAATTAAAATTAATTTGGTCCTTTTAGTAAAAATAATTTTCTTTTAGAAAATTAATCAAACAGTTGATATACGTAAAATAATATGAGTGTAGGGAATAGAAAAATCACACAGATATTTTTATACTGGTTCGATTCAACAGAATCTACGTCTAGTCGTTAATCATTATAAATAGTGATTAACAGTTCCACTAAAAATGGTTTAACAGATTACAATCAAATGAACAGGAATAAAACAAAAAGAACCACTCTACCAACTTGAAGAGAACCGCTCCGGCAATCGACCAACGATTCGCAAGCTTCTCCTTTCACAAGACCAGGCAGAGTACCTTGCTAACTTGAAGAGAGTCTGCTCCGACTATCGACACACGATACGCGAGCCTCTCCTTTCACAAGACCAAGCAAGGGAACAATGAACAAAAAGCTCTCTAAGAACGTTCCTCTGACACACAGTGTTCTAAGCTTTCTCAGTTAAAAAAGAAACGTTCCCTTCTGATTTCTCCAAATCAAATTATATAGCCAAGTACACTGAATTCCAAAGGTCAGCTCCCAACTGCCATGAATAATCGATTATTGTAAGTGATAATCGATTATTCAAGTCCATTACAGAGTTTTCAAAAAAGTGATAATCGATTATATGAAGTGATAATCGATTATTCAAGTATGACTTGTGATAATCGATTATTGCTTAACCATAATCGATTATACTAGTAAAAATTACAATGTTTAACATTTTCCTACTACATTCAAAATCTACAAGTTTCTTTTTTTAAATATTTTCCTACTACATCCAAAATCTATAAGTTGCAGCATCATCAAAACACATCTTCAGGTTTTACCAATACTCCTTATTGGTAACAGCTTAAAGGCAACTGATCTTCCTATTCCTATGTCTAGGTAATATTGCTTCTCCCCAGTTCTAGATTTCCCCGTATGTGTCCATATCGACAAAATCAATGCAATTGAATGAGTTAAACAAAGCATGCAAAGAGCAAAGAGGAATAACTCTAACAATTAATGAAGTAAAGCATATATAATCAAGAATCAATTCAATACATTAGAGTTTAAGAGGTTACACCTTTCCCAACAACAAATATGGTTTAGCTCGCCATTATCATGGAGAAACTAGATGAACAATGGAATATAAGAATGGAAGAGATAGAAAAACCCTAGAAAGAGAAGAGGAGACTCTCGCATCCCCAAATCTGCCCCCAAGGGGTAAAAAGTGTGTTTCTGTCCTCAAGCCATCAAAAGATACCATCCCTAGCACGTGCAAGTCCTTAAATAGAACATAAAAATAACATAACATAGGTCAAGTCCATAAAAATAACAGAAAACAGGTCCAAGCCCATAAAAATGGCGCTTAGTGGCACTTTTACCGCTCAGCGATAAGTGCGGCTCTTCAGAATGAAGCTCAGCTGCATTTTTAGCCCTTAGTGGTGATTTCGGCACTTGAAAACTACCACTCAGCGGTAATTATCGCTCAGTGCAACTTTTTCTGCACTCTGGTTGACTTTTTTGCATTCTGGTTGACTTTTCTGCATTCCAACCATTCAGTACTTTAACTCTTCTTTCAAATCATTCCAATAGCCTACAAATTCAAGGGATTCTAGCACAAAACCATTAAATTCATCTTCAACTCTCTTATTCACAAAACTAAAGCAAAAATATGAGTTCAAGCAAGCTTCTAAATCAAAAAGGGTGTTTTTAATATCAAAATTAGGTATAAAAATAACGGTTTTTTAACCGTTATCAATCATGCAATTGAATGAGTTAAACAAAGCATGCATAGAGTATAAACAAAAACCTAACAATTAATGAAGAAAAGCATATAAAATATAGGACCAATTCAATACATGAGAGTTTCAAAGGATTACATCGGTTCCCCAACAACAATGGAGGTTTAGTTCACCAAAGACATGGTAAAACTAGATGAAAGACAATGAAAGAGTGAAATATAGAACCCTCGAATTTGAAGAAAGGAGCTTCCACATCCAAAATTCGCCTCCAAGGGGTGAAGAAAGTTTGATTTCGCCTCTTTCTCTCCAGAGATACCAACCCTAGGTCGACTAAACCCTTATATAGTTTATTAAAAATTACAAAAAATAGGCCCAAGCAGAATTAAATGGCACTCAGCGACACTTTTGGCGCTCAGCGATAATTGCGGCTCTTCAAGATGACGCTCAGCTGCAGTTTTGACCCTCCGCGGTGATTGTGGTGCTTCAGGACGCCGCTCAGCGGTAAAAGTTGCGTTGAACAGTGAATAGGACTCTTCTTTTGTGCACTTTTACTTCCTTTCCTGAGTCCAGCTCCTTACTACTTCAACTTCTTTCATCTAATTCATCTTAATTCCTGCCAAAACAAGGAAAACCAAGCATAAAACCCATCCAATTCTGTTATTTCCAAAACTTAAAAAAAAACATGATTTCAAGCTAGTTTTTAAGTCACAAAGGTTGTTTTTAATATCAAAATTAACTGTAAAAATAACAATTTTTCAACGGTTATCACAACCCTAAACTTAAAACTTTGCTTGTCCTTAAGCAAACAAGATGTAACCCAGTCTTCCACCAATGCATACAATGGTTCACCACATTCAAAAACTCTTTCTTTCCAAGATAAGTAATTACTCAAATCAGCTCATAAAAAAGAATTCAGTCAACATGCACACATGCTT
The DNA here is from genome assembly GCF_029865625.1 of Vigna umbellata. Taxonomy (NCBI): domain Eukaryota; kingdom Viridiplantae; phylum Streptophyta; class Magnoliopsida; order Fabales; family Fabaceae; genus Vigna; species Vigna umbellata. The sequence continues at coordinate 37,114,411 of NC_142165.1, read as the reverse complement.
TAATTCAATCAAACTCATTGTGGTGTTTACATAGCCACCTAGTATCCAACAAATGTTATTCTCATGAATGATCAATTAACTTAGCATAGATGTAATCATGTGCTCATGGAATTATTCCTCACTAGATAAAGTGCTTCACTTAATCACACAAGTGTATATAGAGGTCACTCATTCACTATACTACCGCAATGTCACATGAATCAACTTTGCCTTTCATTTAACCACAATTAAACACACTCATAAGCAAGCATCATCACAAGGACTTTTCTATTGCTTATAATGTGGCTGGGCTAACAAGAAGATTGGTTTTTCTGGATCACAAAATCCTTGAGTTAAGAGAATCATCATTTAAACACAACCATTCTTACTTCTTCCCAACTTTCCTTTGCATTGAGCTTTTCTTTTTCTTTCTTTTCTTTCCTTTTTATTTTGATTTTCACGTGCTTAGCTCAATGCTTTTCATATTGCCTTTTTAGACCTCCCAACAACCCCAAACATTTATAAATACCACAAGATATTTTCAACTCAACTCAAGGTAAAGATTTTCAAAAAGGGTTTTCTATCATGTTCAAGGCTAAGGGTTCAAAGGATAGAACACATTGTGCTCTCATTTACTGGGCTAAAATCATGCAATTGGCTCATACAAGCAAGTGATTCAATCAAAGAAACTTGGGCAAAGTCATTCATGCTTTCAATGTAATAGCACTCAATCACAAAAACTTTGGATTTCAAACCCTCACACATAAGCTCATCCAATCATTCCACATATACATCCTGCTTAGCATCATAATCACAATCACAACATCATGCATCTGTTCACATAGGTTGGGAACAACCACCTGTGTATCAGCATATAGTGCACAATCTCAACATCAATCAATATCCAAGCATCATCAAGCAATACTCATCATGCAAAAATCAAAAGCAAACCATCATAGCAGATTAAGTTTCACACTGAGTACATCACAACCTATTCTAATAACAGAAGCAAATAAGTTCAACAGTACAAAACAAAAGACAGAAAAAATCCTGCTCTAGAGGTGATAGCATCCATCAGTAGATGTTATCTCAGCTCCTCATCAACCCATGTTATCATTCGAATCTTTTTCCTCTCGTTCATCTTCAGCATCTTCAAATTCATCATCATCATCTTCATCATCATCCATAGTTGGAGCTTCAGCTACTCCAACTCCACTAGCTTGAGCTTGCTCCTCTGGCCATGCCACCACATTGTTGAATTCATCCATGGTCCACCGATGTCCTGGGGTGTATCATACTTCCCAATGATCATCTCTGTTGTGGCCACCTGCCCTCTATGGATAGACTGCATCCTAGCATCTATAAGATACATATACATATCTATCATCTGAAATGGCTCTGCACCATGAGGCTGTACAGGTGCCTGTGGTGGTACTAGCTGAGCTGCCTCATCTCCGCCATAATATTGTGTATAGTAGGCCTCATCAATCGCCTTCCTAGGCCTCTCAAAGGTGTGTGATCAGAGAAGGATGCCCCAAAGGTGCATTGTTGTTCATAGTATTTGCACACACCTGTATCTCATTGGCTATGAACTGGCCAATGTTAATGTTCATCCCTCTCAGCACACAGTAGAGAAGAAGAGCCCTATTGACAGTAATATCAGAGACATGCGATAAAGGCTGGATGTTCGCATGAGAGAATTCCATCCAGTACTTTGCTAAAGCAGTCAGATCAGCTCTCCTGATATTCACAACAACATCATTCCTATTTCTCTAAAAGTGTCATCCAGGCACACAAAGCATGCTCTCCACATCAACAAAGTCTGCTCCTTCTTCCATATTCAGAGCAAACTGACACTACGCACTAGCCCATTCTATATTTAAAAACCTGTTAATGGAATCAGGGTCATACCGAATGGTGTGTCCTCTAACCTAGCTCATATATTCCTCAGCGTGATAATCACCCAACCGCCTTGCATTAGTGTAGAACTATTTTACCACTACTATGTTAGCTGGTGCAGGATAAGTGGCTAGTCTCTCCCAATTCCTGTTCTCCAATTGCTCTCCAAACTGTGGAGCAAAATCAAGTATCAACCCAGCCTTCCTTTCCATCAGTAGCCTTCTATCTTGGACAATATTGAAATGGTGCTCATGCTTGCGGGAAAGGAACTTGTTGGAATAGGAGCGTTCTGGTTCCTTATCCTTCCTCTTGGATCCTATAGTCTTGATTCTTTTTCCCAATGAGGAGGCCATCCCTACATCAAACACAATTCACAAAACCACAAGACATATTGTTAAGCATTAGTAAACCACAAACAACTCCCTAAAACCATTCCTATCACCGCTGAGGGCAAACAGAACCCCTCACCGTAACCTATGCAAAGAACCAGTAAGTGTCAACACCCAATTTCGTCCGGTTAACTAAATAATATGGGTCTTTCTTTTTTATTGTATTTTATTTTATTTTATGTTTTTTTATGATTTTAATTCTGTTTTTATTATTATTTTATTTCGTATTTTTTTTATTATTATTTTATTTCGTGTTTTTTTTTTTATTTTTTTATTATTTCATTTGATTTTCAGTATTTTAAAAGAAAAAAAAAGAAGCAAGAGAGATCCCTTTTTGGCTCTCCACCACTCCTCTGCTCCTGGGACCCGTAACGACCCTAACCACATTTTCCCTTTCACTCCATCACGTTTTCTAACACCACCATCATTCACACACACCCGTAACCACCCCTCTGCTATACACACACCCGTAACCACCTCTCTGCTCTACACACACCCGTAACCACCCCAACCTTCATCCTCATTCCCTCACCCCATGACCATCATCATTCACCTATGGCCAAACACCCATCCTCCATACTCACACTCACAGCCCATATCCATCACATCATCCTTATTACCTCACGGATCATTTTTTTGATCTTTTTTCTCCTTCATTTATCATCACTCACGGCTGCTGGAAATTCCCCAACCATGGCCTAATTTCAAACTCCTCTCTACCCTTCCCCATACTCTGTCAACACCGAAAGAACCCCTTATCACCTCCAATCCCATTATCATCATCAGCCTTGACTTCTAATACCAAAATCCCCCAAATACCTTTTTCCTGCAAAGAAAAGAGAATCAATCCAAGCACTCAATCAATACACAGAGCAGAATGGACCCATATGCGCACAACACACAATAATTGTTCCCAATCCAGTAGACAAAATATCAAACAATACTGAACCAATCAATAATTGATAAAAAGGAGGGGAAGAAGGAATGATGCCGCGACGGCCTACGGTGGTTGACCTCACTGAGGGTGGCATCGAGGGGCGAGAGTCTCTCTCTCGCACGCGAAGAGGCGGAGAAGAGAAGGAGTTGGCGGAGCGGAACTTGGGCCGACACGGGTTCTGGCGGTGCGCGTGATTACTGGCGACGCCACGAAGGAGGTTCGCGGTGGTCTGATTGAAGGAGGCGACCCATGTGCATGCGCGACGAAGGCGAACCCCTCCCTGGGTCGTCGTTTTCGAAGAGGGACGAGAGAGAGGCAATGGCGCCGCGGTTGGAGACGTTCCGGTGGCGTTTGGGGTTGTCGCCGACGCCAAGACTGGAAGAGGTGGTGGCGCAGTGGCTGGTTTCGGTGGAAGCGTTGGTCGGCGATGAATGGGAGCGTTTTTCTCTCATGCGCGAAGAGAAGAAGAAGTGGAACCTGGTGTTGTGGCCGGCGATGGTTCCAGTGGCGGGTGTCGTCGTTGACGACACCGCGAACCGCGGCTAGCGGTGGCCGGTTTGTGTGGAGACTGAGTCATGGCCGTGGGTGGCAGAGATGAGCGTCTCTGTTTTCTGTCTTTCAGAGGAGAAGACCCTGGGTCTTGGTGCTGCTCTCACAAATGAGATGAAGTTGGAGGAACCCCTAATGGGTTTCTGATTAGGGTTAAGAGGCCTTGGGCCTGGTGTGGGTTGCTTCCTTTTACTCCCTGCCACACGCGCAACTCCATTCGCACCCCCCTGCCATATGGGCTGAAACCCATTCTGTTTCTGCAAGTAAAAAGAATTGGACCTGGACACTGGATACACCTCCATTTTCATCTTTACACCTTGGCAGATTCAAAGTTGGAGAAAAAGGACTTTGACCCAAACCAGAGGACCTCAACTTTACTCCGCACCTCTGGTTTTTGATCTCTACACCCCTAGTTTTGTTGGGCTGTTTCTCTTGCTTCATTTTTATGCTTTTGTTTTTATTAGTATTTGTTTGGTTATTAGTTTTTACTGTATGTAACCCCTTGTATGATAACCCCACTCCTAGATCTTGTCTTTTATTTTTATCAAATAAAAGTATTTTGAAAAGGTTTAAGCACACGTGCGACCGCTCGCGTAGGCCTTGTGCTGAAAATCTTTTCCTTTTCTTTTACAAAAGTTAAAAATCAAATAAAAATATTTTGAAAAGGTTTAAGCACACGTGCGACCGCTCGCGTAGGCCTTGTGCTGAAAATCTTTTCCTTTTCTTTTACAAAAAGTTAAAAATCAAATAAAAATATTTTGAAAAGGTTTAAGCACACGTGCGACCGCTCGCGTAGGCCTTGTGCTGAAAATCTTTTCCTTTTCTTTTACAAAAGTTAAAAATCAAATAAAAATATTTTGAAAAGGTTTAAGCACACGTGTGACCGCTCGCGTCGTCCTTGTGCTAAAAACCTTTTCTTTTTCTTAAATAAAAATTACAAAAATATGTTTTAAAGGTTGAACACTCGTGTGATCGCTCGCATCGTCCTAGTGTTCAATACCTTTCTCTCTTATTTACGTATTATTAAACGAGGGTATGAGTGCTCGTGCGATCGTCCGCATCAGCCTAGCACTCAATACTTTTAAGTCTTCCTAAATAAGTAGATAACGGTATGAGTGCTCGTGTGATTGTTCGCATCGTCCTAGTGCTTAATATCGTTATCTCTCTTTTCAAAAATAATTAAAAATATTTAAATATCATTTTAAAGGTATGAGTACTCGTGCGACCGTTCGCGTCGGCCTAGTACTCATTACCTTCTTTTTCTCGAAAATATTAAAAACATAAAAATCTCCAAAAATTAAAAACATCTGCTTTTTCAAACAAACAAACAGTCTTTCAGCTAGAACTACGTTACCCTTGATTCTTCATCAAAAATGGAGATACGTAGGAGCAAGGCCAGTCCTTGTCAGGTTCATTTCCCAAAAATACAAAATCAATTTCTCAAACAAATTTCTCAAACAAAATTTTCAAGCAGTTTCAGCTAGAACTACGTAACCCTGATTTCTCATTTTGAATGAGAATACGTAGGAGCAAGGTCAATCCTTGTCGGGCCCAAAAAACTAAAAAATATATTTTGTTTATTTTTATTTTCATTTTAGGGATAGTTAAACATTTTGAAACCACATCATATTCGCGCATTTAGTTAAAGGTACTGCCTTAGGGCAGGCGTTGTAGGGTGCTAACACCTTCCCTACACGTAACCGACTCCCGAACCCAGAATATGGTTTTCGTGGACCGTGCTTTATCATTTTGAGGTTTTTCCATAGTTTTCCATAATAAACTATGGTGGCGACTCCAAATCTCTTTTCAAAACCTGTTCCTTTTTTGGATCGTCGTCCCGTCGCGATTCCGGTTGCGACAGATGGCGACTTCACTGGGGATGTCTAGAGAGTCGAGCCATTTAATTAGATGCGCGAATTCAATGTGGTTTTTCTTTATGTTTTTCTTCCCTTTTTCTTTATCTATCTTTGATATTTGAATAATCGCATGTGAGTAAATTTGCCTGTTGGATATTGAACCCTAGGGTAGAAACCATGTTTATATCTGCCTGGGAATTTTTCTGGTTGTTTTGCAGGTGAGGGTTTGGGTATGCATTGCATTCTCCCTTCACACACGCACATTATGCATATCATGAGTGAGGCCCTATACCCGGGTCTGAGCGCAACTTAGAATTAGAGGGGTTGTGTAGCGGTGTCACTCTGGGATGTACTTCCTGTTTGGCTATCGTGAGAACCCCAGCTAGAGTCTGTTCTCTTCATTTGTGTCTTCACACCTAGTTGATTACTCTGACTGTTGTGGAGATACTATGAAGGGGGCCATAGCTCTAGTGACCGTCGACCTTTAAGTTTAGGGAACCATCCTGGTGAGATTGCATATGGTTGACCTCGAATCCGAAGCGTTGAACCTTATCTAGGGCACAAAGGGAGATGTGTGCAGCCTTATAATCCTCATTGTTTCTTAATAAAATCCAACACCTTGTATATATCTTTATACCGTTTTTATACACCTTTTTCTTTTCTTTCTTTCTTTTTCTCATGCATTTTTATGGTCTTGTCACTGGTTCTAGTCAGGAAATTATAAATTTGTGACTAAGCCTTTGAGATAAAATGGAAATTAACATGAGATCTGAAGTCAAGGGGGCTTCAAGTTCAGACATTTTAAGGGAAAGGATAGCCATTGAAGTAAAGGAGGGTAATATGGATGGCCTGAGAGAACCGCTGAAGAAAATGGAGACAACCCAAGAGGATACATTCAGGAAGGAGTATGGGAATTTGTTGAGCCTGTTAGAGGTGGAAGTTCAAACACCGGCCATTACTCTTTTAGCCCAGTCTTATGAACCACCATTGAGGTGCTTCACTTTCCAAGATTTCCAACTAGTGCCATCAGTGGAAGAATTCGAGCAAGTCTTAAATTTGAAAAAAAACTCCATACAACTACTTTGAGCAGTATATCCTTGTCTTGCAGTGAGCGAGGATCAGGAAAATACACCTAATGAAGTTGGAAAGCGAGTTCAATCAAGGGCAAAGTGAGGGGCCTTCCTCAAAGATACTTATAGGAATACCTACATCATTTGGCTTAAGAGGAAAATTGGGAAATGTTTACGAATGTATTAGCTCTTCTCCTCTATGGTGTCACGCTTTCTCCTAAATGTCAAGAACCTCGTCGACTATGCCGCTATGAATACATTCGTGGGATACGAAGAGCGCTGTGAGAATCCAGTCGCTACCATCCTGGCTGAAGTTCATGGGACCCTTAATCATTGTTATGAGTTGAAGGGAGGGAAAGTGTTATGTTGTGTTCATCTCCCGCGTGACTGAGGACGCCTTAAAGGCCACCTGTCCCATGTTTGAGCTATGGCAGTATAAACCAAATGTGAAAGGGGCAAATGAATGGGCGCAACTTTGTACAAGTTTAAACAAAGAACAATTTAAATGGTGTGTCCCTTGGCAGCATAGATCGCAAATTATATATCATTTGCAGGAGCTAAAAATGAGCTTGGAAGAGTCTCCAACAAAATTATAGAGATGAATCAACAAGGCACGCAGAAACGCTCGTCCTGAAGCAGAAGAGGACGCTCGTTTTGAAGGAGACGTTCGTCCAGATGACGTGAGAAGAGGATGTTCGTCCAGGACTCTTAGAGAGGACGATCGTCGAGGTAGAAATGGACGCTCGTCACATAGCGAGCGCACACAAGTATCGCGGACGCTCGTTGATAGAGAACGAACGGCAGAAGAAGCACAGGACGCTCGTCGCAAGAATGGCCGCTCGACCAGACCTCCCGCACAAGTGGACGCTCGTCCTAGACGCTCGTCCAGACATGTTAACGCTCGTTCAGAAAGGCAGCTCGTGCAGGACGCTCGTCACTTAGCGAGCGCACGCTCGTTTCATGGCGAACGGACGCTCGTTGACAATGAAAGTGGACGCTCGTGTAGCAGAAAACGTTCGATCAGATAGTGGACGCTCGTCCAGACATCCAACGCTCGCACATGGACGCTCGCCGAACACAACGCTCGTCCAGAAGAGGACGTTCGTCCACATTCGTCTGCACGTTCGTCCAGAAATGGGACGCTCGTCCAGGAACGCTCGTCCAGTCGGTGAAGAGGACGCTCGTTGCAGGCCGCTCGTCCAGAACGCTCGTACAAGTGGACGCTCGTCCAGAATCCAGTCGCTCGTTCAGAATTGAGACGTTCGTCCATTGGGACGCTCGTCCACGTTCGTCCAGCAGAAGCACGTTAGTCCAGCAAGTGGACGCTCGTCACCAAGAGAATGCTCGTCCAGCGCTCGTCCAACGCTCGTCCAAGGACGCTCGTCCAGAATTGGGTCGCTCGTCCAGAAAATTGGATGCTCGTCCAGAATTGTATCGCTCGTCCAGAAAATTGGACGCTCGTCCAGAATTGGGCCGCTTGTCCAGAATTTGGACGCTCGTCCAGAGATGACCCGTGACTCAATTCTTGTACCCTTCTTTATATCAGAATCCAGAGGCAGTTGAAAAGGGGGATCTAGAACGGGGAGGAGACCAGGGACGCTGCTGCAGCTGCTCCAAGGGGCTTCCATGGTGGAAAAAATCCAATTTCCACCACCCAATCCATCATTTCTCTCTTCTATGTTGTATATGTGTAGCTAAAACACCATTTCACTGGGGTTGAGAGGAGACACGAGATAATGGACTTTTAATAAAGATTCCCTTGGCCAATGAATCGTAGAGAGGGTTAGGACAATCAAGTTACCATTCAAGTCGATCCCTCCTTACCGAAGCAAAAAAAAAAAAAAAAAAAAAAAAAAAAAAAAAAAACTTCGTAGTGCTGAGCAGCGGATGGGATCAGCGGTTGAGAAGTTGGAAAAATGTAGCATCAAGTTAAAGAGGATACATCTGTAAATATTGATCTATAAGAGTATTTCGTGGAACAAGGACAACTTACAAAGAAGTGGAAGAGAAGTCTCTCATAGCTAGCTTCCCTTGCCGATGAAGTCATTGAAAACGTCCCTAAGTTCTTAGCTGATGCTGAGTCTGTAATGTCAATCATCAACCCGCCTAAGGGGATTGAAACATTCCTCAATTGCTGCAAGAAACTGATAAGAGAAATGAAGAATGTGATGGCTAAAGCCTGAGGTGGTTGACCAAGACTTCCTGTGTCTCACGTTTTGGGGACTTCTGAATGATGAACCGCCTTATGGACTCCGTTTCGTGTTAATTTCCAAATTATACCAAGGCAAAATTTTCACAGCTTTATAATTTCTGACTAGAGTATTTGAACTACATTGTCTCTTCTTTTTCTTTTCATTTTCATTTTCATTTTCTTAAATTGTTTCAAAAAAAAAAAAAAAAAAAAAAAAATATACCTAAACATCCAAGATACCCTAAAGGACTCGAACCAGTTAATAAATCTTGGAGAACCAAGGAGAAATTCAAGATGGGATGAAAGTCGATATCCAACAACTGAAGGGATAAATGAGCCAAATCCTAGAGGCTCTGAATGCCTTACAAAGCCCTGGAGATTCGTGCGTACCACGACTATAATAGAGAGTTCCAAAGGCACAAACTTTCCCTCCTTATGGTCTTCCCCTATATTACACTTCACCATTGGGAGTGGAATTGAGGCATGTTCACACTCAAAAGGCAGAACATAACGCAGTTGAAGGAAGAAACAAGCTTAGGGCAACCACTTTCATGGTCCCTGCAAAAATGATTCAGCCCAATGTAGTGAGCAAGACAATGACAAAGCAACCCGAGTTGAAATCTTCTCCTCATGTCGTTACGCCAATGGATGTTGAGGTTGACAAATGTAAATTGGAAATGCTGGAAAAGGGCAAGAGTCATAGAAGTTTGAGGAAGCCTTAACTTTGAAAATGTTGCAAGGCTATACTTAGTCTCAGAGGTGGTGATACCTCCCAAAGTTTAAATTACCTGGAGGGATCATTTGTCTTCAGAGCCATCTCATGATGTATGAAAAAAATTGTTCACACATGTGAAGTTGCTAATTCATTTCTTCTAAGGTAGATTGGCTGGCATGACACCAAACTGGGGCACTCACCTTGAACAGTCGTGCATCCGGTTTTGGGAGGATTTGGTGGATGCTTTCTTGAGGCAGTACAAATATATCAGGGATGGGGCACTTGATTGATTACAACTGCAGACCTTAATGAAGGAGTCTAAATTGTTCAAAGAATATGCCAAAGGTGGAAAGAGACTGTTGCTCAAATGAAGTTTCATCAGAGTGACAAGGAAATGGTTCCCATATTCCTCAATACTCTGTAATCACCCTTCTGTGAGACCGTGATGAGCAGTGTTTCCATAAGCTTTACAAACTTGGTGATAATCAAATAAAAAATTAAAATTTGTGTGAAGACTGAAGAGATCGCTCAAGGTCCTACCATGGCAGTAAATGTGAACAAGTCTGGTCTAAGCTTGGGATAAGGAGAGAAGAAAGAGCTCAATCACATCCCACCGCTCAAATACCGTTGGCCTACCCTTTGAAACTACTTTGAGACAAAAATGGACTCGACCCAAACTCAATTTCCCACCAAACTGTTAGGCAAACATGCTGATCAAGACAAAGGGCTTATGAGTTTCACTCCTAACCTTCTGACTTATGCAACATTTCTTCCAAGTCTTCTGCATAAAAAGCTTGGTCTTTACTTGTTACATGAAGCCTGTAAAGCCTCATTTCCACAAGACTCGTGATGCATCATATACAAAAGGTGATTATCATGAAGGGGCTATCGGTCATTCCACCAAAAGTGCTGGTGGTTCAAGCGCAAAGGCAAACTTTGATTCATTCAAGATGATTAAAGTATGAAGAAAGTCAACTAGACACTAAGGCAAGGCTTGTGAATGCCTCTACAAATGCCATGAAGAAATGAAGTGGGCTTTAAGACCACATAAGAAAGCATAAGTCATTGTACAAGTAAATTTGATGTTGTGAAGTGTCTTGCTACCAGGGAAGTATGCGTTTTGATATCGCACTGTCATCCATGACTTGCAATGCAAACACTCACTACAGGGTTTCTCCAAGTAGTGCTGGAAATCGAGTCCTGAAAGGGTATCGTGAAAAAAAAAAAAGAACAAAATTGAAAAGAAAATGAAATAAAGTCAATCTTGAGTCACTTATCTTTCTTGCAAATCGTCAAACTTTTGTTTTTCGAAAATAGAAAAGAGCAAAAAAAAAGAAAAATGATGAATAATCAAAAGGAAAATTGGGATGTCAAGTTTTTCTAAGGTCAAGTGTTTAATCAAAAATAACAATTTGACGCTTTCTCCCGAGACGTTTGTGCGCATTTTGCTTGAAAACCTTCACTCTTCACTGTTCCAAAATAAAGGATGTTCCCCAACAAACACTGTCACTGCCCTTAGTAATGATGTAAGCCTTTACACTGGGGCAGATTGGCCTGGCCAAAATTTTCCTTGCTTGCGCTAGTAGGGTTATCCCTGAACCCATTGAGACAAATAAAAGAATTTTCAAAAGGAGAATAAGTCCACTAGATTGAAAACCCAAAAGGGCGGTCTAGAAAGAAAAGGAAAGGGAAAAATCACTCATGTTGAGGTCATCTAGTCGTAGAATTAATCTTTTGAAAAGAAAGCAATCAGAATTTGAAATGATGTGTGGCCATTTTTTCTTTACCAAAAAAAAAAAACAAAATATATCCATTGTCACCCTGTTTTGAGCCAAAAATAAATCCTTTTTCAAAATTATTCCCAAGCAAGGATTGTCATAAGGCAGGAGTCAACTTAGGAAGCAGTTGAAGAGCACTCAATGATCAAACGGAGGAATCCTTCAAAATGGTAAACAAAAACGAAAAAAGAACAAAAAATCACAAAGTGATGAGGAAAAAATAAAAAAAATGGAGTTCAAGGAAAGCAAAGTGCTCAGAAGGTCAAATAGTTGACACAATGCCAGATGACAACCCTTGCTTCAAAAAAATGTATCCGACAAACATTTATTTGGGCCTTTATACCCCTTCCTTTCAATACCTTCTAGCCCTGGCCACATTACAAGCCTAATAAAGTCCACGCAGATTGAATAATGTTTGCTCAAATTTTCATAAAGCTTAATTTTGCGATAAGACAAAATGACTTACAATGAGTCCAAAAAAAAAAAAAAAAAAAAAAAAAAAAAAAAAAAAAAGAAGAAAAAAGTAATGTCTCAGGAAGAAGGGATCTCTTTGCCAACTAAGCAAAAGCATGCAAAAGAAAATCAGACCAATTGGGGTCATCCTTTTAACTTATCCTTTTCATGCCCACTACCTCTTCCAGGTAAGAACCCATACCCGAAAAACTGAGGCAGATTTGTGAATCTCACACGAATTCTTCGCCTTGCAACTCATTGACACATAATCCCAGACTGGGGCAGCTTTGCGGATCTTACTTGAATTTTTGACCCGAATTTTCAAAGATCCATACCCCATGCTCATTTCCCCAAACACCAAACTAGGGCAGCTTTTGGGTGTCTCGTTTCCTTTAAGCAATGTATAAGGAATGATGTGCTTATGTGGCTGTCCCAGACTTCTCCAAACCATTCTAAATAGCTCTCATTCTTCACTTGCCAGTAAATTCAAGCAGGTGTGCGTCGATGTCTCGAAAGGAAAAGTCAACATGAAATCATATCAAACATTAGACCTCGAATGTATGACATTCCTCAAATTCACAAAACATTGAAAATAAAGATCAGTTTGATGATGATTGCAAGTAAGATGAATGACTCAAGCAAAAAAGAGAGACAAAACACAAAATAAAGCAAATGTTTTCCATATGTGTGCATTCATCCATCAAAAGAAAATCTTTCAAATCGAAACCCTCTTCATTCATATGAATGGTTGTCGAATCCTTCTTCGAAAATACAAAAAGAATAACGTTATGGTTTTTTTCGTCAGGTCATGTTGTTTCATGGTGATCATGGTTTTTCTCTCATTTTGGGGTTTTGACATTCACATTCTTATACCCTATTCACCGCCTTTAAGTTAGTGTTTCAACATTCTACCATGGTCTTTACACTTTGTTTCTCCTATTCGCATATTAGGACCTTCTCTTTGGAAATGGTCACTAATGCCTTTTCAAAAATCAATTTTTTGTAAAAAAAAAAAAAAAAAAAAAACAAAAACAAAAAACAAAAAAAGAAAAAAGAAAAAAAGGCATTTCACAAAATTACAAATTTCAAAATTTGAAAGCCCAGTTTCCATACTGGCCCCCAAGCCCAGTTTCACCTGGCACCTTAAACTCAAGATTTTAGTTTTCTGTTATCGGCCCTCTGCATGGCAATGGTCGGATTTAAATTTCTGTTCTGTGAGTTTGGCCCTCTGCGAGGCAATGGTCAAATCCAGGTTTTAGTTTTTTGTTATCGACCCTCTGCTTGGCAATGGTCGATTTTAAATTTCTGTTCTGTGAGTTTGGCCCTCTGCGAGGCAATGGTCAAATCCAGGTTTTAGTTTTCTGTTATCGGCCCTCTGCATGGCAACGGTCGGTTTTAAATTTCTGTTCTGTGAGTTTGGCCCTCTGCGAGGCAATGGTCAAATCCAGGTTTTAGTTTTCTGTTATCGACCCTCTGCATGGCAATGGTCAGATTCTAAATTTCTGTTCTGTGAGTTTGGCCCTCTGCGAGGCAATGGTCAAATCCAGATTTTAGTTTTCTGTTATCGACCCTCTGCATGGCAATGGTCAGATTTTAAATTTCTGTTCTGTGAGTTTGGCCCTCTGCGAGGCAATGGTCAAATCCAGGTTTTAGTTTTCTGTTATCGACCCTCTGCATGGCAATGGTCGGATTTAAATTTCTGTTCTGTGAGTTTGGCCCTCTGCGAGGCAATGGTCAAATCCAGGTTTTAGTTTTCTGTTATTGACCCTCTGCATGGCAATGGTCAGATTTTAAATTTCTGTTCTGTGAGTTTGGCCCTCTGCGAGGCAATGGTCAAATCCAGGTTTTAATTTTTCTGTTATCGACCCTCTGCATGGCAATGGTCGGGTTTAAATTTTTGTTCTGTGAGTTTGGCCCTCTGCGAGGCAATGGTCAAATCCAGGTTTTAATTTTTTGTTATCGACCCTCTGCATGGCAATGGTCAGATTTAAATTTCTGTTCTGTGAGTTTGGCCCTCTGCGAGGCAATGGTCAAATCCAGGTTTTAATTTTCTGTTATCGGCCCTCTGCATGGCAATGGTCGGATTTAAATTTTTGTTCTGTGAGTTTGGCCCTCTGCGAGGCAATGGTCAAATCCAGGTTTTAGTTTTTTGTTATCGACCCTCTGCATGGCAATGGTCGGATTTAAATTTTTGTTCTGTGAGTTTGGCCCTCTGCGAGGCAATGGTCAAATCCAGGTTTTAGTTTTTTGTGATCGGCCCTCTGCATGGCAATGGTCGGATTTAAATTTCTGTTCTGTGAGTTTGGCCCTCTGCGAGGCAATGGTCAAACCCAGGTTTTAGTTTTCTGTTATTCGCCCTCTGCTACGCAATGGTCGCTTGTTTTTGTTGCAATCTCACCTTTTTCATTGTTTGGTTATCATGTATATTTGAATAAGTTTTTATTTTTCCTCTTTCTCTTTTGAAACCCAGACGAAATTAGTGTTTCTTTCTTTACTTAGCCTTTACTTAGATAATACGAAAATATCAAATTTTCATATTATCTAGTAAAATCTAAGTAAAGAGGGGCAGCTGTCAACACCCAATTTCGTCCGGTTAACTAAATAATATGGGTCTTTCTTTTTTATTGTATTTTATTTTATTTTATGTTTTTTTATGATTTTAATTCTGTTTTTATTATTATTTTATTTCGTATTTTTTTTATTATTATTTTATTTCGTGTTTTTTTTTTTATTTTTTTATTATTTCATTTGATTTTCAGTATTTTAAAAGAAAAAAAAAGAAGCAAGAGAGATCCCTTTTTGGCTCTCCACCACTCCTCTGCTCCTGGGACCCGTAACGACCCTAACCACATTTTCCCTTTCACTCCATCACGTTTTCTAACACCACCATCATTCACACACACCCGTAACCACCCCTCTGCTATACACACACCCGTAACCACCTCTCTGCTCTACACACACCCGTAACCACCCCAACCTTCATCCTCATTCCCTCACCCCATGACCATCATCATTCACCTATGGCCAAACACCCATCCTCCATACTCAGACTCACAGCCCATATCCATCACATCATCCTTATTACCTCACGGATCATTTTTTTGATCTTTTTTCTCCTTCATTTATCATCACTCACGGCTGCTGGAAATTCCCCAACCATGGCCTAATTTCAAACTCCTCTCTACCCTTCCCCATACTCTGTCAACACCGAAAGAACCCCTTATCACCTCCAATCCCATTATCATCATCAGCCTTGACTTCTAATACCAAAATCCCCCAAATACCTTTTTCGTGCAAAGAAAAGAGAATCAATCCAAGCACTCAATCAATACACAGAGCAGAATGGACCCATATGCGCACAACACACAATAATTGTTCCCAATCCAGTAGACAAAATATCAAACAATACTGAACCAATCAATAATTGATAAAAAGGAGGGGAAGAAGGAATGATGCCGCGACGGCCTGCGGTGGTTGACCTCACTGAGGGTGGCATCGAGGGGCGAGAGTCTCTCTCTCGCACGCGAAGAGGCGGAGAAGAGAAGGAGTTGGCGGAGCGGAACTTGGGCCGACACGGGTTCTGGCGGTGCGCGTGATTACTGGCGACGCCACGAAGGAGGTTCGCGGTGGTCTGATTGAAGGAGGCGACCCATGTGCATGCGCGACGAAGGCGAACCCCTCCCTGGTCGTCGTTTTCGAAGAGGGACGAGAGAGAGGCAATGGCGCCGCGGTTGGAGACGTTCCGGTGGCGTTTGGGGTTGTCGCCGACGCCAAGACTGGAAGAGGTGGTGGCGCAGTGGCTGGTTTCGGTGGAAGCGTTGGTCGGCGATGAATGGGAGCGTTTTTCTCTCATGCGCGAAGAGAAGAAGAAGTGGAACCTGGTGTTGTGGCCGGCGATGGTTCCAGTGGCGGGTGTCGTCGTTGACGACACCGCGAACCGCGGCTAGCGGTGGCCGGTTTGTGTGGAGGCTGAGTCATGGCCGTGGGTGGCAGAGATGAGCGTCTCTGTTTTCTGTCTTTCAGAGTGATGGAATCGTACTTGACGTAGTCCTCCTTTTGTATTTTTACTTTTTATAGTTTAGCTCTTAAGGAGCATGGGTTACTATAAATACCCAGCTCCTTTATTGTATTGTCACTTTTGAGATTAATGAGAATTAAGTTTTCTGAAATAGAAACAATTCTCTCTTGAAAGTCAGGCTAGAGAGTCCAAAGACTCCCTCTAGCCACCTTCCAAGCACACTCTCATTCTTTCATTTCTTCAAACTTCACGGTGCTTCTCTTTCATTTCCACGCTGATCCTCCACTGCCACATCTGGCACGCGTCAGCTGCCAGTACGTCTCCAGCTTCCTTGCATCAGCGCTCTTCAGCCACGCGTTCTCTGTCGAACGCATCACTTTCCATTTTCCCACTTTTGCATCCACATTTCTCTCATTTTCCATTTCGAAGAAACCTCATCTGCTAGGGTTTCTCCCTCTCAAACGCATCATCATCACAGTAAGCCTCTACTCCATTTCTATCTTCACAGATCCACGTCTCTTCCTCCGTAAGTTTCATTCCTCTTCATGAATATACATCTCCTTCCATATTTGCACCTCATCTTCACCATTTCTTTTGATTTCCACCGATTAAAACCTTGTTTCACCTTCGATCCAGACTTTTCACCGATTGTTTTCCTCCAATCTTATGTTTGAACCGATTAATCGGTTCATTTTGAGTTTTCCCTCTTTTCTAGGGTTCGTTCATGATTTTAGGGTTTTCTATTCGAGTTTAATCTTCTGTTTTTGTTCTTCTTCGAGTTTTTGTCCATTTCCGCTGCGTCTTCACTCGTCGGAGAAGCTTCGAGGAGTCCGAATCGAGCTCGCACAGCTTCGGTCGTCAGCTTCTCGGGCGTTCGTCCATCAAGTGGTATTCAGAGCAAGGTCGAACACGCTTCGAAGATAAGTATCACTTTCCTTGCGTCTTTTCGCTTTGTCTTGATTCTGAGTATTTTGTGTTGATTTGTTGTAATCTGTGTTTGTCTTTGTGTTCTGGTTTAACGCTGTGCGTTTAACTTCTTTCATTTTAGCGTTTATGTTTCGTTCATTGTTTCTGTTCTGAGTTTCCTTCAATTTCTGAGTTAAGTTTGTTTCGCCTCCCTATTTTATTCATTGTTTGTGTTGTTTCGATTTTGTTCTCACTGTTTCGCGTCTATGTTGAATTTTCTTCTTCTTCCGCGTTGTTCAACACATGCGTTTAACTGTCTTGCGTTGTTTCGGTATGTCTTATGTTGATTCATCTTGTTTTTGTCTTGTTTTGAGTTCTATATTGTGATTCGGTGCATCTGTGTGTTTAATCTGTGCTTGAGTCATTATTTTTTAGTCTTATTATCATTTTATTTCGGTGCAAGTATTGGTTTGAGTCTTTTCATTTGAAAATCACATTTCTGTCATGTTCTAGTCTTGTGCATTGTTTTTAATTGTCAGTTTAATTCGAGTTTAACTAGCTGATGCTTGTGTTTTGTGATTCATTTGTGTTGCTTGCACTGAGTAAGTTCTGTTCACCGTATATAAGCTATGACATTTAGATAAATGAGCTTGGTGGCAGATTTCAGTGGTAGAGATAATGAATCTCATGTTCTTGAATCTGTTTAATGATAGCTTTGCTTGGTTTCTGCCTAATCAATAACAAGTGCATACCAAGTGAGCAATGAAAGGCTCAGCCTAGCTCGGTTGCACATTGATTAATCAACAGATTTGTGATTTGGCCAGCTACACCGAACTGGTTTTTCTTTGAAGTCTGTGTTAATGTTTTGAGTGTGTGTTTGTTCTGCTTGGTATAAGTTCATTGCTAAGCTTATAGTTCAATCATATTCAAGAGTCATTTGTGTTTGCTGTTTTGTTATTCAAGTTCAATTTCTACAGTTTTGGTTAAAAGTGAAATTTGATGCTAGAGTCAAAAGTTATCAATGAAACCAATTATGTCTTTTCTTTTTATTAAGTTGAACCATTAATCTGATACAAGTCAAGTGCTGATTTGTAAGCTGCATTGATCTTAGTCTATTGTGGATTGTAGCAAGAGTTGTAAGTCAATAACATTTGAAGCAATTAAGGATTAATCCTACTGTTAAAAAAAAAAAAAAGAGTTGAAGGACTTAGTGCAATTCACAATAGCTGCCTCTAATTCGGAACATCAAATATGAGAAATAAAACAAGTTTCTCTGAGGCACAATGTCAAACAGTTTGGTATGCCAATTTATAAATCAAATCTGTTCAGTATTGGTTCAACTTAAGTCCCTTTTCTTGCTTTACTAATCTGTTCTAGTTCTATTCCTTAGGTTCTATTTGAGTGCTCACATTATTCAAAGCTTTGTTTCTTGCTTGTCTTGGTTGATAACTCTGGTTTTGTCTATCACATGTGCAATCTATTCTGCTGATCTTAATTTGAAGCTTTTACTTGCTTTATTCATCTGATCTAGAGTTGTCTTAAGCAATAGATCTGCTGTGCTGTCATTGTTTTGTGGCTGTCTTACTATGTTCTGCATATCACTTTGCATTGTCTAGCCTCTGCCTGTTTGAGAAGTTGTTACACTCTGGTTTCTGGAAATTGAAAGAAGGTTTGTGTGCTTGGTAGCATCTTAGGTGGTGGTGGTCTAAAAGACTCTCAAGTCTTGAACTGCCAAGGGAGAATCTCCCTTCCAAACCTTTCCATTTTGAGTGCTTTAAGCTTTTAAAAAGAAGCCTGAGTGTTGTGAGTTTTGTAAGGCTGATTTGGCCTAATTCCTTGGCACTTTGAAATAGAGAATTCATTGTTAATCTAACTGTTTTGTGATTATTCATTGTGCAGGAAAAGAAATTGGATCAATTAGATTGGAGCAGTTGTGATTTGCTTAAACTGACATTGCATTCATTTTGGATTATAAACTGCTTGCTGAAATCATTGAGATATTATATGTCTGAATGTGATTACTGATTTCATGGTTTGCTTACAATTGTTGAAATCTGTTGAATACTTATTAGCACCATCACTCTTTCTTTGTTGAGATCATTTTTCCCAAATGCATATAGAAAATATTTTCCTGGTATTAATCACATGCAGATTTCAGTTTTGTTCAGATTGATTGATTGCATACCCTTGCATGCCACCTAGTTAGTTGTTCATGGACTGATTTATGCATGAATTGATTTGCTTGGAGTAATTAGGCTTGTGCATGAACTTGTTTTAACTGCCAAAGCATCATTCCATTTGAAGAAGTGACTAAAGCACTTATTTTCCAATTCTGACGTTGTGGTTGAATTAAGCACATAATTCTTTTTACCCATTGGATTGATCAGAATTTAAATTAGAATTGAATGGTTGTTTAAATCAGTTTAGTTCAGCTTTGAATTACACCCATTGCATCTGGTTTAATATCCATGTCCTTGTGTATTTTGCTGGATTTGGTGCAATTTCTGTAAGCAGATCTGAACCGAATCAGTGCAGGGAGAAAGTGAAGAATGAATCTGCTGATTAGTTGAGCACAAGGAAGAACCTACAACAAAGTCCACTAAAGCCAACAACTAGAAATAGCATTAATTAGGGAAGTTGCTTAGCTATATTGCTTTTGTTTGTTTAAACTGTTTGTGTTATAGCTTGCAATTTGTTGGATGTTGTGATTTGCTGAATTGGGTGATTTTCTTGCAGTATAGCCTTGAAATCATAGTATCTCGTGAATGCAGATTTCAAGTTGAGAGCAAAAGGAATCTGCATCAACTGTACCGAGAGAAAGGGAAGTTTACTACCCTATATCTTTGTCTGCCATTTGTTTTAATTAAGTGAATCCTCACATCAGTTTCGGCATATGTGTTTGTAGAACTTGATCAATAGAAACCAAGAAGATTTGATAGCAGCAGTACTAAGTTGAGCACGTGGATCTTCATTTGAACAAGGTGTTTGGGTCAGATCGTGGCAGCAGCAACATCTCTAATTGGACAGGACTGAGATTGACACGAAGCAAAGTGGATTACGTGAATGTGGGTACCAAGAGCACCGTAGCATAGGATTTCAATTTTTGTTTGTATTTGTACTGGGTTTGTGTTTGCCCACTGTTAGTTTTAGTTTTTGTTTTGTAAAAGGGCCTTTTATAAAGTCCAAGTGTTTAGGAAGAGTCCTTGGTGCTCTTTCAAACTCTTGGCAACTTTATTTGCTTTTATTTTTTTAGCATAGCTAGACAGGTGAATGTGTCTTGTTAGCCAAAGCTACAAGCTTCACTATAGGAGTAGACTTTAATATTGATTTGAATTGTGTTTCTCGTAGGGGTCATTAGAGTCCGCTGGATTCTTAGTGTTTTGTTTATATTGATTTGTTTTGAGTTTTACGTTTAGGGGTGATTTAGGCTAAAAGGGATTAAACTCTAAGCCTTTTCACATTAGAGTCCGAGAGTCTAGTCTTTTATTTGTGCTTAATTGTTTGAGTTGTGTACTTTGTTTCTAAAGGTGATTTTAGTTTAAGGGGTAATTAGTTAGTAGCCTAAGACATTTCTGGCAAGGCAAGACTTGGTACTTAAGCAGCTCTTTAGCTCACCTCTCTTACCTGGGACTTGTCTAAGTGAAAGTTTTGAACCCTTTAGATTAAGAAAACTTTTAAAAACAAAGATGTTTTCTTATAGTTCATATAGGTCTTCTAGGTTAGATAAAGTTGATGAAATGTTTAAACAAGCTAGGAATCTTCCATCATTTGGTAAAGACATAGGTGCATTAACATACCTAGCTTGGGAAAAAGAAATTGATAAAATAAATCCTTGGTTTTGTGAAGAGAGTGAATATTATGTTCTTAGTATATATCTCTCTAAGTTAGAAGTGCATGCAAGTGAGTGGTGGGATGAAAGACAATATCATGTTAGGAAAGGTAGAAAGTCCTCCATACGTGATTGGCATGATTTAAAAGCTTGCATGAGAAGAAAGTTTGTGCCTTCAAGCATTAAAAGAAACCTAGAACTAATTAGGGATTGCATTAATAATGGAAAATTATTTCTTGAGAGTTTAAATGATCATGGGTTTCTTCGTAGAGAATTAGAATTTGGGGCAACACTTAAGGAGATCAAGGATAAGAAAAGAGAACGAGAGATTGAGAGAAAAGAAAAGAAAGAAAAGAAAGAAGAAGAGAAGAGAGAGAGAGAACAAATAGAGAAAAGAGAAGAGAGAAGAAGAGAGGAATTAAGAAGAGAAGAAGAGAGAAAAGAAGAAAAGAGAGAAAGGCAAGAAAAAGAGAAGAAAGAAAAGGAGAATTTGTTACTGATGACAAATCCTATTCTTTCAAAGACGGTGGAACCTAAAAGGGAAGGTTTCCAAATCTTTACTTCTTTTCCAATAATTGATCACTTTTCAATTTTTGACTTCTCTTTCAAACCAATTGTCATGAAAACATTTTCAAAAATTGACAATTCAAATCTTGAGTTATTCTTATTTTTAAGAAAACAATTAACTCAAGATAAAATTGAATTTGGACTTCTAAAAATTTCAAAGATTACTAATCAAAGTATTAGAAGTTCTTATTCTCTTGTTTTTAAAGAAAAATTCTTTCTTGGATTGATATTAACCGAAGATATATTTGATGTGTATTGCAGATTTGTGTTTGATCCAGGAGGAAGAAAACTAGATCTAAAAGAATAAGGCCACTCGAAGATGGCCATGCTCCCAAAGATTGTGTGGAGTTTCTTCATAAGGCGATTGTCAGATTTGAGGACAAATCTTTTTTTTAAGAGGGAGGGTATGATGGAATCGTACTTGACGTAGTCCTCCTTTTGTATTTTTACTTTTTATAGTTTAGCTCTTAAGGAGCATGGGTTACTATAAATACCCAGCTCCTTTATTGTATTGTCACTTTTGAGATTAATGAGAATTAAGTTTTCTGAAATAGAAACAATTCTCTCTTGAAAGTCAGGCTAGAGAGTCCAAAGACTCCCTCTAGCCACCTTCCAAGCACACTCTCATTCTTTCATTTCTTCAAACTTCACGGTGCTTCTCTTTCATTTCCACGCTGATCCTCCACTGCCACATCTGGCACGCGTCAGCTGCCAGTACGTCTCCAGCTTCCTTGCATCAGCGCTCTTCAGCCACGCGTTCTCTGTCGAACGCATCACTTTCCATTTTCCCACTTTTGCATCCACATTTCTCTCATTTTCCATTTCGAAGAAACCTCATCTGCTAGGGTTTCTCCCTCTCAAACGCATCATCATCACAGTAAGCCTCTACTCCATTTCTATCTTCACAGATCCACGTCTCTTCCTCCGTAAGTTTCATTCCTCTTCATGAATATACATCTCCTTCCATATTTGCACCTCATCTTCACCATTTCTTTTGATTTCCACCGATTAAAACCTTGTTTCACCTTCGATCCAGACTTTTCACCGATTGTTTTCCTCCAATCTTATGTTTGAACCGATTAATCGGTTCATTTTGAGTTTTCCCTCTTTTCTAGGGTTCGTTCATGATTTTAGGGTTTTCTATTCGAGTTTAATCTTCTGTTTTTGTTCTTCTTCGAGTTTTTGTCCATTTCCGCTGCGTCTTCACTCGTCGGAGAAGCTTCGAGGAGTCCGAATCGAGCTCGCACAGCTTCGGTCGTCAGCTTCTCGGGCGTTCGTCCATCACAGAGGAGAAGACCCTGGGTCTTGGTGCTGCTCTCACAAATGAGATGAAGTTGGAGGAACCCCTAATGGGTTTCTGATTAGGGTTAAGAGGCCTTGGGCCTGGTGTGGGTTGCTTCCTTTTACTCCCTGCCACACGCGCAACTCCATTCGCACCCCCCTGCCATATGGGCTGAAACCCATTCTGTTTCTGCAAGTAAAAAGAATTGGACCTGGACACTGGATACACCTCCATTTTCATCTTTACACCTTGGCAGATTCAAAGTTGGAGAAAAAGGACTTTGACCCAAACCAGAGGACCTCAACTTTACTCCGCACCTCTGGTTTTTGATCTCTACACCCCTAGTTTTGTTGGGCTGTTTCTCTTGCTTCATTTTTATGCTTTTGTTTTTATTAGTATTTGTTTGGTTATTAGTTTTTACTGTATGTAACCCCTTGTATGATAACCCCACTCCTAGATCTTGTCTTTTATTTTTATCAAATAAAAGTATTTTGAAAAGGTTTAAGCACACGTGCGACCGCTCGCGTAGGCCTTGTGCTGAAAATCTTTTCCTTTTCTTTTACAAAAGTTAAAAATCAAATAAAAATATTTTGAAAAGGTTTAAGCACACGTGCGACCGCTCGCGTAGGCCTTGTGCTGAAAATCTTTTCCTTTTCTTTTACAAAAAGTTAAAAATCAAATAAAAATATTTTGAAAAGGTTTAAGCACACGTGCGACCGCTCGCGTAGGCCTTGTGCTGAAAATCTTTTCCTTTTCTTTTACAAAAGTTAAAAATCAAATAAAAATATTTTGAAAAGGTTTAAGCACACGTGTGACCGCTCGCGTCGTCCTTGTGCTAAAAACCTTTTCTTTTTCTTAAATAAAAATTACAAAAATATGTTTTAAAGGTTGAACACTCGTGTGATCGCTCGCATCGTCCTAGTGTTCAATACCTTTCTCTCTTATTTACGTATTATTAAACGAGGGTATGAGTGCTCGTGCGATCGTCCACATCAGCCTAGCACTCAATACTCTCAGGTCTTATCTAAATAATTAAATAATGATATAAGTACTCGTGCGATCGTCCGCATCAGCCTAGTACTTAATCTCTTCAATCTAAAAAATTAAATAATGGTATGAGTGCTCGTGCGATCGTCCGCATCAGCCTAGCACTCAATACTTTTAAGTCTTCCTAAATAAGTAGATAACGGTATGAGTGCTCGTGTGATCGTTCGCATCGTCCTAGTGCTTAATATCGTTATCTCTCTTTTCAAAAATAATTAAAAATATTTAAATATCATTTTAAAGGTATGAGTACTCGTGCGACCGTTCGCGTCGGCCTAGTACTCATTACCTTCTTTTTCTCGAAAATATTAAAAACATAAAAATCTCCAAAAATTAAAAACATCTGCTTTTTCAAACAAACAAACAGTCTTTCAGCTAGAACTACGTTACCCTTGATTCTTCATCAAAAATGGAGATACGTAGGAGCAAGGCCAGTCCTTGTCAGGTTCATTTCCCAAAAATAGAAAATCAATTTCTCAAACAAATTTCTCAAACAAAATTTTCAAGCAGTTTCAGCTAGAACTACGTAACCCTGATTTCTCATTTTGAATGAGAATACGTAGGAGCAAGGTCAATCCTTGTCGGGCCCAAAAAACTAAAAAATATATTTTGTTTATTTTTATTTTCATTTTAGGGATAGTTAAACATTTTGAAACCACATCATATTCGCGCATTTAGTTAAAGGTACTGCCTTAGGGCAGGCGTTGTAGGGTGCTAACACCTTCCCTACACGTAACCGACTCCCGAACCCAGAATATGGTTTTCGTGGACCGTGCTTTATCATTTTGAGGTTTTTCCATAGTTTTCCATAATAAACTATGGTGGCGACTCCAAATCTCTTTTCAAAACCTGTTCCTTTTTTGGATCGTCGTCCCGTCGCGATTCCGGTTGCGACAGTAAGCAAAACAAGCTCAAACACCATTCTGCAGAAATCGCGCTCAAGGGAAATTTCTATTGAGCGGCGATTCTGTCGATTTTTAAAAATCACCCAAAAATGCTTCTAATCTCCACCCACATGCATTCTTCCTAGTTCCAAACCCAAATCAAGCAATTTAATCGGTCCAAACAGTGATTAGTTCATCTAATCATGCATAAAAATCAAAATCCCTCAAGAATCATGCTTAGACAACCATGTTCATACCAATTCATGCTTTCAAAAACCCTAGAATGTAAAATGCTTGTACTTACTTGGGTGGAGATGTTGAATATGTGTAGAATGCTTTAGGAATGTGCAAAAATCAGCCCCTAATAACAATGCTCTCACCAAACCCCAAACTTGGACAGAAACTTGATGCAAAAGTGGTTTAAAGAGAGATTTTATGACGGGGGAAGAAGGGAAAAGGTGTAGAGAACTCTTTGGAAAGTGTTTGAGAGTGTGTGGGAAGAGGGAAATCTGAAAGTTGCGGCCAAGATACACCCTAGGGTATAAAAGAGACCTAATGGGCCAAATCCCGCTGAGCCCAATTAAAACAAGCCCAGTCAGTAAAACTGCAGCAGTCACGCTCAACAGTAATTGCCGCTGAGCGGCATTCGCGACACCTAGTCTCCTTCTTCCTAGCTTGCCCTAGGTGTCCTTTACCAATGCCTCTCACTTACCCAATGCATTTAGTCTCTCACACCACTCAAACATTCCATCCCTATAATGCACCTAGAGCAGAATCAAAACAAACAAACAAAGATAAATTCAATCAAGTGGGTTGCTTCCAAGGTAGCGCTTGTTTAACGTCACGAGCCTGACCCAAAATCCTCCAACACCTATCAGTAGGTGCAAATCTTACCATCACCCTTCAATAGGTGTACCTTCTGAGTATCCTTCAGTAAATACTCACCAACCTAGCATCCATCAGTAGATGTTAAAGCCAAATATAACAATGTTCCAAAGTTTCAAATTACATCACCAAAATAAATAAATTCAAAGAAATTAATGTTCTCAAATCAACTGGGCTGCCTCCAAGCAAGCGCTCTTTTAACGTCACTAGCTTGAGCCAATAAAGCTCAAGTTCCTTCTTCAATGTTGGTGTTCCTCTTGCTTTCACCACACCAACTCATCAATTGCTTTCGGTCCACCTTTTTGACTCTCCTTGAATATGGAGCTTCAATCTCTATCGCTTCATTCTCTTTGAAGTCTTTCACAACCCATAACTTGTTCTTGAATATTACTGGTGTACCAAGTTTGAATATTGCATCCATCAAGTCAGCATGAATCGTCCTTCCTTTGTCATCTTTTCCTTCTTCCCTAACCTATGACAAGAAATAATTTTTACCTTTGATGACCGGCTTTGCAGCTTTAGAGCTAGTCATGGGTGCATCCTTACATGCAGCTTTATGCCTAGCCTCCTTCTCTTGAATCTGATGCTCAGCTTTGAAGACATTAAAGATCACCTTTTCATCTCGGTCTTGAAGCACTATCATCCCATCATTCATATTGATGATTACCTCTGTCGTTTTCATAAACGATCTTCCAAGAATAATTGGGATCTTCTCATCTTCCTCCATCTCTATCACCACAAAGTTCACCAGGAATTTAAATTTTTCTATGCAAACCACCACATCTTCCACCACACCATAGGGTTTCTTGGAAGATCCATCCGCCATGAGCAAAGTCACCTTGGTTGGATTGACTTCAAGATCACTAATCCTTTCAAGCATAGATAAGGGCATCAAATTAATGCTTAACCCTAAATCAATTAAGGCCTTCCTTATATTCTCCTTCCCAATGACGCAAGGAATAGTAAAACTTCCTGGATCTTTCACTTTTGGAGGAAATGGTTTCTCCAAAATAGCTCTACATTCTCCCTGTTTATCACTAGTTTCCTCCTCTAGATATCTCTTCTTTGCGAGGATTTGCTTCATGTGCTTTGAATAAGCAGGAATTTGTTGCAGTGTTTCAATCAAAGGTATCTTAATCTCCAATTGCTTGAAGATCTCTTTAAAACGCTTATATTGTGTCTCTTTATCAAATTTTTCAGTCCCCTTAGGATAAGGAAGAACTCTCTCACTTTTCTCACAATTTTTCACTCCCCTCTTCTTTTCTTTCTCTTTTTTCTCATCTTCACCTTTTCTCTCTTCTTTTTCGTCTCTCTTTTCTAACTCAACTCTCTCTTTTTCATTCACCCTCTCATCACATATACTCACAATAGCTTTACACTCTTCCTTAGGGTTAACCTCAGTATTAGCCCCAAAACTCCTGTCAGGCATATCCTCCAACTTAGCCATTTTGGGTGATTTTGAAAAATCTGCAGAATCGCCGCTCAGCGGAAATTTCCCCTGAGCGCGATTTTGCCAGACTAATGTTTATGTTCTTTTTGGCTTGTTGTACAGGTTGCGCTGAGGGGTGTTGTTTGCCCTCAACAGTGATAGGAATGGTTTTAGGGTGTTGGTTGTGGTTTACTAATGCTTAATGATGTTTCTTGTGGTTTTGTAAATTGTGTTTGATGTACGGATGGCCTCCTCATCGGGCAATAGAATCAAGACTATAGGATCCAAGAGGAAGGATAAGGAACCATAACGCTCCTATGCCAACAAGTTCCTTTCCCACAAGCATGAGCGCCACTTGAAAGTTGTCCAAGATAGGAGGCTATTAATGGAAAGGAAGGCTGGACTGATACCTAATTTTGCTCCATAGTTTGGAGAGAAATTAGAGAACATGAACTGGGGAAGTGATAATAGTTGAAAAACTGTTATTTTCATGCTTAAAATTGATACTAAAAGCAACCTTTATACTTAGAAACTAGCTTGAAATCATGTTTTTCTTCATATTTTCATAAATAAGAGAGCTGGACAGGTTTATGCTTGATTTCAGTGTTTTTGTGCAGGTTTTAAGGTGAATTTAGTGAAAGAAGTGAAGAAGGAGAGAGATGGAATCAGAAAAGACATCAAAAAGTGTAAAAGGAGAAGCCGCTGAGGGGAAGAAACGAGTTACGCACTTACCGCTGAGGGGAACTATTTTTGGGCTTGGGCCTAATTTTCTGTAATTTTAGAATAGTATATAAGCTTTAGGACGTCCTGGGGTTTGTATCTTTGGCAGAAACGAAGCAAACACTCTCTCTTCCACCCCTTTGAAGGAGGATCTTGGATGCTCAGGCTACCTCTTCACCTTTCTAGGGTTTTATCTTTCATTCTTTCATTATTGTTCATTTAGGTTCACCATGAATATGGTGAACTAAACCTTGTATGTTTGTTGGGGAATCAATGTAATCTTTTGAAGCTCTCA
The DNA here is from genome assembly GCF_029865625.1 of Vigna umbellata. Lineage (NCBI taxonomy): Eukaryota > Viridiplantae > Streptophyta > Magnoliopsida > Fabales > Fabaceae > Vigna > Vigna umbellata. The sequence goes on along the minus strand of NC_142165.1, from coordinate 37,086,736 downwards.
TATATGGAATTTGTGCTTGCATCTTAATCTAAGACTTACGCTTTCTTTCATCATTAGTTAGGGTTTTTCCTCTTTGCTCAAGGCTTGCTTTGTTTAACTCATTCAATGCATGATTATTGATTTTCTCGATACGGGAACGTACGGGGAAGTCTAGATCTGGGGAATTTCTCCCAATAGTATATTGGTTGCCTTAAGCTCCTGTGCTAAATAAACTAATTATTAGGAATGCTAGGAATCGTATGAACTTGTAATTAGGGAGAAGCCTTCTTGAAAGGTAATTTAGAGAGTGGCATTAACAATGATGACTTGAATGTTGAATTCCTAAAATATATGAGAGTGGATAAGATGAAATTGACCCCCAACAACATATTCATCAATATAATTCATTGAAAGTGCTTGTCTTTTGTTTTAGCCATTGATCAACCTCATGCATACATGTTTATTTTCATCTTTTGCATAGTAAAATCCAATTATTTTGTTCTTAAGTCTTAGCTAATCAACAAATCACATAACTAAACTAGGCCGTGAGTCCTTTGGGAGAACGATACTTGGTCTTACCGAGTTTATTACTTGAAACGATTCGGTCATACTTGCCGATTGTTAAACAAGTTTGTGACATCATATTTTGGTGATCATAAATTTGTGCATCAAGTTTTTGGCGCCGTTGCCGGGGAGTCGTGGTTTAACTGGTTAATTTGTGTGATTATTGATTATCTTTGACTTTGAATTTTGAATTTCTGTTTTTATTTTTTCTGTTTTTATTTTATTTGATTTGATTTGATTTTATTTTATTTTATTTGATTTGATTTGATTTGATTTGATTTTATTTTTTGTTTTTATTTTTCGGTTATTATTTTGTTTTTCTATTTTATCTTCTATCTTGCTATCTTTTATCTTCTTATCATTTATTTTTTTTATCTTCTCTATCTTTTGTGCTAACAAATATTTTCTAGAGTTTTGTGCCTAATGCTTGTAGGAGGCAATTCGGTCAAGAATTTGACTATATGGGCACTCAATTCTTCCAAGGTCAACAAAGGAAAGCAAGATATCTCATCTTTCAAGCAAGGAATGGAGGAATCATGATGGACAAATTTATGAACACCAAATTATGATGTCACAAACTTGTTTTCAATCGGCAAGTATGACCGAATCGTTCAAGTAATAAACTTGGTTAGACCAAGTATCGTTCTTCCCAAAGGACTCACGGCCTAGTTTAGTTATGTGGTTTCTTGATTAACTAAGACTTACAAACGAAATATTTGGGGTTTAAAATCCAAGACAGAAAATAAACATGTATGCATGAATTTTGATCAATGGCAAAAATCAAAAGATAAACACTTTCAATGAAATATAGATATGAATATGTTGTTGGGGGTCAATTTCATCTTATCCACTCTCATATATTTTAGGAATTCAACATTCAAATCATCATTGTTAATGCCACTCTCTAATGTACCTTTCCAGAAGGCTTCTCCCTAATCACGAGTTCATACAATTCCTAGCATTCCTAATGATCAGTTCATAAGTGCAGGAGCTTAACGACAACCAATATAAAATTGGGAGAAATTCCCCGGATCTAGACTTCCCCGTACGTGCCCGTATCGACAAAACCAATAATCATGCACCGAATGAGTTAAACAATGCAAGCATTAAGCAAAGAGGAAAAACCCTAACTAATGATGAAAGAAAGCATAAGTCTTAATTAAAAGATGTAAAAACAGATTCCATATATGAGAGTTTCACAAGACTACATTAATTCCCCAACAAACATACAGAGTTTAGTTCACCATATTCATGGTGAACTGATGAGTCAATATTTTATTCACTTCACTTAGTTTATTGTACTAGAATTAATTGGGGAATTGTGCTTAAATGTCTGGTATTTTCCCATTTTTCCTAATTGTGCTTAATTTGATCAGAAATTCTTATTTTAATTAATTTGAATGATTTGAGCTAATTATTTGCATTATTAATTGTAGGGAAAATTTTGGAAATACAATTTGGGACATTTAGAGAACTAAAAAGTGAGAGGTGTGGATTTACTTTTTGGAGGGCTGCCACATAATTAAGCTCTCCATTAAAGAAGTGTCTAGGACATTATGGTCATTTTAATCTTTGAAAGGGGTGCTTTATTATTGGAAAAAGGGCACACATCCACGCTCATTCTTCACGGTCAAGGGGTGCATCCAGCAACACTTAGAAGCACACATGAAAGTTGGTCCAGGAAGTAGCATCCGGAAGCACGTCCAGCAAGGAGAGCCACACGTGAAGGGGTGTCAAAAGCAAGCAGGTCCAACATGCTTTGAAGACGTGGTGCTTGGCTTTGGAGGGAGGTGCACACGGAGATTAGGAGTGTCGCGGCCTGCACCAGCAGCTTCAACAAGGTCTCCACGGGAATTGAAGCACACGGCCCACACTTAGGAGGTGGCATCCAGCAAGCAAGGGTGTGATGGGCAGCTTTCTTAGGTGGCAAAAGAAGTAAGAACACGTCCAATCCAGCAGCTCCTGCAATTCATTTTGGTGAGCACCTCACACGCGGAAGGCAATTGGCCCAGCAGCTGGAGAAAAGAAGCACAACATATCACACAAGCGGGTCCAGCAAGGGTAGAAAAAGGTAGTGTAGGGTAGGGAGTGAGAGACGTCCAGCCGCCACTTGCCACGACCATACTCTTTGGCTGAACTTTCTTGAACGTTTTAATGACATGGGATGAATAGGAGACAAGCACGTTGTTCTCGGCCAGCATATTTTTTTTCTCATTGGTTCTTCATTTTTCATTTTGATTCCAGTGTTGGTGTGCACATGTTTTATACAACTACTGTTACATTGATTTTAATTTTTCAATTCGAGACGATGCTTGGATTTCATTACCTTTGATGTTTCGTTTCTTTGACAATGCTGAGACGGATGATGTGTCACCGCCTAAAAGGAAGAAAGGGCTTCACGGAGGGAGAGCTGGGACGTGTTTAAGTTGCCAACGGAAGAGCTTTTATTTTTTTTGGTTTTAGGGAATGTAGATGCCACGCTGCGGGAGCTTTCTTGAATAGTTTTTTTTTTTTTTTTAAGTGCACAAGGAACCAGCCGCCACCCTCACCTAGTCTTGTTTTTGGCTGGATATATATTAGAATATTGCTTTATTGTGATGATATTCATTCAAAACTGCTGCAACGTGCATTTCAAGTTTTGTTAGCTAAGTTATGATTTTTCATTTCCAACCACCGTGAAATTTCAAGCTTTATTCCACTGTGCATTTAATTTTTTTTTTAGCTCATCATTGCATTTTAATAGTTTTGGATTCCGTTTTCTTGTCTCTCTAATGCATTTAAATTAGCTTTAACTTTAGGAATGTTTAATTTACTGTTATCATGTTGTCTGTTCTGTTCAGTTTATTTATCTTCGTGCATTTCCAATCTCCTCACTTATTTTAGAAACCGTTCGGTATTCACGCTTTGTTAATTCATTTCACTGTTTTCAATTATGTTTGGTTGTATCTAATTTCCAGTCTTAATTTACATCATTTTCGAATCACAAAAACACTTTCAAAATCCCCCCCACTATGTGTTTGATCCGAGACTGAACCCAAATTGGTCCTTGAGAGACGACCTAGGAGTCACTTCCTAGTCTATACTGCATTCTTTTATGCACAACTTTTGTGGGAGGTGCGACCCTCTCATCAAAATGGCGCCGCTGCCGGGGACCAATGGTTCGGTCTTAGGTTTTTGTTGTGTTTGTGTGTGTTGTGTTTTGTCTTGTGTTGTGATGTGATGTGATGTGATGTTCTGTTTTGTGTGTGCGTGTTGCATGTATAAATGTGTTGTGTTTTATTTGTTTCGTGATTTTTAGTATTCTTCTTTTTCCATGTCTACCTATTTTGATTTCGTGAACACTGCTTGTTTTGCTAGTGCCTCTCATTATGATTCTCCTTCTGCATGTTACTCTGATTGTAATTCATATTCTGCTGATTTCTATGTTGAGAACAATACGACTCATCCTCTAATTTCTGAGAGTGCTCTTTGTGAGCCGGTTTCACTTAAGGAGGATGATCTTCATTGCGATCTCACCCCTGGACTGATACATTTGCTGCCTAAGTTTCATGGTTTTGCAGGAGAATGCCCACACAGACATTTGGAGGAGCTCCACATCATGTGCTCTTCAATGAAGCCTCCAGATGTCCCTCTTGATTACATTTTCTTGAGCGCATTTCCGCATTCATTACAAGGAGCAGCTAAGGATTGGAAAGACTCTCTTCCTCTGAGATCCGTTACCGATTGGGGATATCTTGAGCATCAGTTTCTGAGCAAATTTTCCCTTGTGCAATATGCTTACAGCAACGGTCTTGGATGGAATGACCCTACTTTGGGATGGTATAATGCTCCACAGCATCAATATCAAGAACCACCATTCCAGAGTACTTTCATGCCTCCACCAGTCCAGCAATATCAGAGTCAGCAATATGATGCTCCTGCCCAAATAGCTCCTCAGCCTTCTACTTCTGAGCCTACGTTGCAGGAGTTGTTGGAGCAGATGACCATGCAGAACCTTCAGTTTCAGCAAGAGAACATGCAGTTCCAGCAAGAAATAGGAGCTGCCATTCAGAGTATGACTGATCAGATAGGGCAGATGGCCACTCAACTCACTGAGGAACAGTCTCAAGATTCAGAGTCATCATTTCAGACTGTTTGGATTCCAGATGATGATGGTGGCATCCACATAGGAGAAGGGGAGCAGAGTTATGAGCTTACCACTGTGCAACCTACTTTCCCACCTTCAGATGTCCTTACTCTTGCATCTGAGGAAACTGATAAAGATCTTAAGGAACAGGCAGAAATAAGCAGTAATTCTGAATCAGGTAGACAATTTTCATCTTCCACCACTTTTCCAATCTTTAGGGAAGTGGAGGAAAACATACCTAATTTTGACTATGCTGTCGATGATTATGCTGTTGATAGGTATGTTGGTGATTGTATTGTTGATGAGTCTGTTTTTAATTCTTCCTCTCTGCATGATGAGAATCAATTTTTGATATCAAATTCGTATGTTTATTCTCCATGCACTTAACATGAATCTGAATCTGTGGTTGATATTGTTTCTGAATTTGAAATTGATTATGTTCTGAGAGTTTATCTGTTGTTCAGCCTGTTACACTGGGATTGGGTGGTATACCCCTGCATGTCATTTCTTTGGAACCACATTGCACTAACCCTATTGCAGGAGGTACAAATGAATTTGATCAACAAACACCCACAGTGGACAACAAAGGTGCTGACACTGACAAAAGCTTCAAGATCAATAGGCACCTGCTGAACCCACTCATCAACAATCACTTCTTCTTAGATCCAGCTGTGGAAGACATTTCCCTGCTCGATCAAATATGGAGGATGAAGCAATTTTTCCTCAAAACTTCCTGGCTGGATCCTGTGGTGGAAGACATCTCCCTGATAGTCCAAAATTGGCAACTGCCACCATGACCAGGGGAGTTTTCTTTTTCTCTTCTCCTCCCTTCCCTACTTTTATTGCACTTGTCCATGATTTGTTCACTGTTCTGATTTCTAGTCTTATGATTATGACACGTTGAGGACACTGTGTAGTATAAGTGTGGTCTATTGGGGGAGATTCTGATTTTTCTTTGTTAGTTTTTGTTTTCCGTGTTAAATTTTTTTTTTCTTTTCTAGGTAGTTTTTGTTTTGTTTTTTGTACAGTTTTACATGTTTCTCTTGATTTCTGGACTTTGTTTGGGTTGTAAATACGTCTTTCACTTCATTGATACTCTGATTGGTTGGAAATCCTTGCTTTTCTCTGCCTGGAAGATGATTATGATTTTTGAGAGTTGAATTGATTGTGACAGAATTACCCTGTGTGAGATTTGAGCCACTTTACGTTCTTTCTTGTGTGTGATATATCTCTTGATTGCTTGCGCATATGCCTTGGCTTGACTCTTGTTGATAACTCTTGATTGATATGCATGTTTGGAAGTGATAAAGGCAGTTTTGTTGTTGAGCCTCTCTAGCCAAATAAGCTTACCTTGTTCTGATCCTTTGATAACCCCTTTTGAGCCTATACTTTCCTCATTTCTTTGTTTTGAAGCTCATACACTGGCCCTAAGTGAAAAACCATGATTACCTTAACCTTAGGGAATTTTGGAGCTTTGGAAGTGTTTTGGGAACAAGTGTAGTCTCCTTGGGGGTTTCTGATGAGTTGGCTAGTTGGTTCCTCTTCTTGTTTTGTTTTGGTAAATATATGTGTATCTTGTCTTTTACAGTTTTGTTTTGAAAGAGAGAAAAGAAAAGAGACAGGATGAAAAAAAAAATGAAAAAAATGAAAAAAAATTGTGTGAATAATGGAGTCAAGAAGAGGATTGAAGTAGAGGTTTTGGGTGTGATTTGATTGTGTTTACACTTGTTCCCCATTGCTCCTCTATTTCTTTTGGTTTATAGCTTCTCATCCATATGTTATCCTCCCATGTCCTTGGCCCCATTACATCCGTAAAAGACCTTTTGATTTGAACATGCATATGTTTTGAGTGTTGATATTAGAGGCTTGCCAAGTTTGTTGTTGTTTGCTTTCTTGAGTGCATTGAGTTGAAATTGCTTACCGTAGACACTTGAGAGAAACACTGATAGTGCATCTGTGAGGTTCTGTTGTTTTTAATTCACCTCTTGAGCTGATTAATCATTTTGCCATGTCTTGAATTGCTTGGATGATTTCATGAGTATATGCTTTCTTTGATTCATTCTGTGTTGGAATAGTCTACTTCTTTTCTCTGTCCAGATTTCTTGAGGATTGTGTAAATTCTGTTTGTTTCCTTGCGAGTCTTTGTTTTCTGTGTGCTAAGTTTGTGTCATACCCTGAATGTCCTTTGAACTATTCCCTGATCTGTGTCTTGATTTTGCCCAGGAGTGCAAAAGACTAAGTGTGGTCTATTTTGATGAGTCAATATTTTATTCACTTCACTTAGTTTATTGTACTAGAATTAATTGGGGAATTGTGCTTAAATGTCTGGTATTTTCCCATTTTTCCTAATTGTGCTTAATTTGATCAGAAATTCTTATTTTAATTAATTTGAATGATTTGAGCTAATTATTTGCATTATTAATTGTAGGGAAAATTTTGGAAATACAATTTGGGACATTTAGAGAACTAAAAAGTGAGAGGTGTGGATTTACTTTTTGGAGGGCTGCCACATAATTAAGCTCTCCATTAAAGAAGTGTCTAGGACATTATGGTCATTTTAATCTTTGAAAGGGGTGCTTTATTATTGGAAAAAGGGCACACATCCACGCTCATTCTTCACGGTCAAGGGGTGCATCCAGCAACACTTAGAAGCACACATGAAAGTTGGTCCAGGAAGTAGCATCCGGAAGCACGTCCAGCAAGGAGAGCCACACGTGAAGGGGTGTCAAAAGCAAGCAGGTCCAACATGCTTTGAAGACGTGGTGCTTGGCTTTGGAGGGAGGTGCACACGGAGATTAGGAGTGTCACGGCCTGCACCAGCAGCTTCAACAAGGTCTCCACGGGAATTGAAGCACACGGCCCACACTTAGGAGGTGGCATCCAGCAAGCAAGGGTGTGATGGGCAGCTTTCTTAGGTGGCAAAAGAAGTAAGCACACGTCCAATCCAGCAGCTCCTGCAATTCATTTTGGTGAGCACCTCACACGCGGAAGGCAATTGGCCCAGCAGCTGGAGAAAAGAAGCACAACATATCACACAAGCGGGTCCAGCAAGGGTAGAAAAAGGTAGTGTAGGGTAGGGAGTGAGAGACGTCCAGCCGCCACTTGCCACGACCATACTCTTTGGCTGAACTTTCTTGAACGTTTTAATGACATGGGATGAATAGGAGACAAGCACGTTGTTCTCGGCCAGCATATTTTTTTTCTCATTGGTTCTTCATTTTTCATTTTGATTCCAGTGTTGGTGTGCACATGTTTTATACAACTACTGTTACATTGATTTTAATTTTTCAATTCGAGACGATGCTTGGCTTTCATTACCTTTGATGTTTCGTTTCTTTGACAATGCTGAGACGGATGATGTGTCACCGCCTAGAAGGAAGAAAGGGCTTCACGGAGGGAGAGCTGGGACGTGTTTAAGCTGCCAACGGAAGAGCTTTTATTTTTTTTGGTTTTAGGGAATGTAGATGCCACGCTGCGGGAGCTTTCTTGAATAGTTTTTTTTTTTTTTTAAGTGCACAAGGAACCAGCCGCCACCCTCACCTAGTCTTGTTTTTGGCTGGATATATATTAGAATATTGCTTTATTGTGATGATATTCATTCAAAACTGCTGCAACGTGCATTTCAAGTTTTGTTAGCTAAGTTATGATTTTTCATTTCCAACCACCGTGAAATTTCAAGCTTTATTCCACTGTGCATTTAATTTTTTTTTAGCTCATCATTGCATTTTAATAGTTTTGGATTCCGTTTTCTTGTCTCTCTAATGCATTTAAATTAGCTTTAACTTTAGGAATGTTTAATTTACTGTTATCATGTTGTCTGTTCTGTTCAGTTTATTTATCTTCGTGCATTTCCAATCTCCTCACTTATTTTAGAAACCGTTCGGTATTCACGCTTTGTTAATTCATTTCACTGTTTTCAATTATGTTTGGTTGTATCTAATTTCCAGTCTTAATTTACATCATTTTCGAATCACAAAAACACTTTCAAAATCCCCCCCACTATGTGTTTGATCCGAGACTGAACCCAAATTGGTCCTTGAGAGACGACCTAGGAGTCACTTCCTAGTCTATACTGCATTCTTTTATGCACAACTTTTGTGGGAGGTGCGACCCTCTCATCAAAATGGCGCCGCTGCCGGGGACCAATGGTTCGGTCTTAGGTTTTTGTTGTGTTTGTGTGTGTTGTGTTTTGTCTTGTGTTGTGATGTGATGTGATGTGATGTTCTGTTTTGTGTGTGCGTGTTGCATGTATAAATGTGTTGTGTTTTATTTGTTTCGTGATTTTTAGTATTCTTCTTTTTCCATGTCTACCTATTTTGATTTCGTGAACACTGCTTGTTTTGCTAGTGCCTCTCATTATGATTCTCCTTCTGCATGTTACTCTGATTGTAATTCATATTCTGCTGATTTCTATGTTGAGAACAATACGACTCATCCTCTAATTTCTGAGAGTGCTCTTTGTGAGCCGGTTTCACTTAAGGAGGATGATCTTCATTGCGATCTCACCCCTGGACTGATACATTTGCTGCCTAAGTTTCATGGTTTTGCAGGAGAATGCCCACACAGACATTTGGAGGAGCTCCACATCATGTGCTCTTCAATGAAGCCTCCAGATGTCCCTCTTGATTACATTTTCTTGAGCGCATTTCCGCATTCATTACAAGGAGCAGCTAAGGATTGGAAAGACTCTCTTCCTCTGAGATCCGTTACCGATTGGGGATATCTTGAGCATCAGTTTCTGAGCAAATTTTCCCTTGTGCAATATGCTTACAGCAACGGTCTTGGATGGAATGACCCTACTTTGGGATGGTATAATGCTCCACAGCATCAATATCAAGAACCACCATTCCAGAGTACTTTCATGCCTCCACCAGTCCAGCAATATCAGAGTCAGCAATATGATGCTCCTGCCCAAATAGCTCCTCAGCCTTCTACTTCTGAGCCTACGTTGCAGGAGTTGTTGGAGCAGATGACCATGCAGAACCTTCAGTTTCAGCAAGAGAACATGCAGTTCCAGCAAGAAATAGGAGCTGCCATTCAGAGTATGACTGATCAGATAGGGCAGATGGCCACTCAACTCACTGAGGAACAGTCTCAAGATTCAGAGTCATCATTTCAGACTGTTTGGATTCCAGATGATGATGGTGGCATCCACATAGGAGAAGGGGAGCAGAGTTATGAGCTTACCACTGTGCAACCTACTTTCCCACCTTCAGATGTCCTTACTCTTGCATCTGAGGAAACTGATAAAGATCTTAAGGAACAGGCAGAAATAAGCAGTAATTCTGAATCAGGTAGACAATTTTCATCTTCCACCACTTTTCCAATCTTTAGGGAAGTGGAGGAAAACATACCTAATTTTGACTATGCTGTCGATGATTATGCTGTTGATAGGTATGTTGGTGATTGTATTGTTGATGAGTCTGTTTTTAATTCTTCCTCTCTGCATGATGAGAATCAATTTTTGATATCAAATTCGTATGTTTATTCTCCATGCACTGAACATGAATCTGAATCTGTGGTTGATATTGTTTCTGAATTTGAAATTGATTTATGTTCTGAGAGTTTATCTGTTGTTCAGCCTGTTACACTGGGATTGGGTGGTATACCCCTGCATGTCATTTCTTTGGAACCACATTGCACTAACCCTATTGCAGGAGGTACAAATGAATTTGATCAACAAACACCCACAGTGGACAACAAAGGTGCTGACACTGACAAAAGCTTCAAGATCAATAGGCACCTGCTGAACCCACTCATCAACAATCACTTCTTCTTAGATCCAGCTGTGGAAGACATTTCCCTGCTCGATCAAATATGGAGGATGAAGCAATTTTTCCTCAAAACTTCCTGGCTGGATCCTGTGGTGGAAGACATCTCCCTGATAGTCCAAAATTGGCAACTGCCACCATGACCAGGGGAGTTTTCTTTTTCTCTTCTCCTCCCTTCCCTACTTTTATTGCACTTGTCCATGATTTGTTCACTGTTCTGATTTCTAGTCTTATGATTATGACACGTTGAGGACACTGTGTAGTATAAGTGTGGTCTATTGGGGGAGATTCTGATTTTTCTTTGTTAGTTTTTGTTTTCCGTGTTAAATTTTTTTTTTCTTTTCTAGGTAGTTTTTGTTTTGTTTTTTGTACAGTTTTACATGTTTCTCTTGATTTCTGGACTTTGTTTGGGTTGTAAATACGTCTTTCACTTCATTGATACTCTGATTGGTTGGAAATCCTTGCTTTTCTCTGCCTGGAAGATGATTATGATTTTTGAGAGTTGAATTGATTGTGACAGAATTACCCTGTGTGAGATTTGAGCCACTTTACGTTCTTTCTTGTGTGTGATATATCTCTTGATTGCTTGCGCATATGCCTTGGCTTGACTCTTGTTGATAACTCTTGATTGATATGCATGTTTGGAAGTGATAAAGGCAGTTTTGTTGTTGAGCCTCTCTAGCCAAATAAGCTTACCTTGTTCTGATCCTTTGATAACCCCTTTTGAGCCTATACTTTCCTCATTTCTTTGTTTTGAAGCTCATACACTGGCCCTAAGTGAAAAACCATGATTACCTTAACCTTAGGGAATTTTGGAGCTTTGGAAGTGTTTTGGGAACAAGTGTAGTCTCCTTGGGGGTTTCTGATGAGTTGGCTAGTTGGTTCCTCTTCTTGTTTTGTTTTGGTAAATATATGTGTATCTTGTCTTTTACAGTTTTGTTTTGAAAGAGAGAAAAGAAAAGAGACAGGATGAAAAAAAAAATGAAAAAAATGAAAAAAAATTGTGTGAATAATGGAGTCAAGAAGAGGATTGAAGTAGAGGTTTTGGGTGTGATTTGATTGTGTTTACACTTGTTCCCCATTGCTCCTCTATTTCTTTTGGTTTATAGCTTCTCATCCATATGTTATCCTCCCATGTCCTTGGCCCCATTACATCCGTAAAAGACCTTTTGATTTGAACATGCATATGTTTTGAGTGTTGATATTAGAGGCTTGCCAAGTTTGTTGTTGTTTGCTTTCTTGAGTGCATTGAGTTGAAATTGCTTACCGTAGACACTTGAGAGAAACACTGATAGTGCATCTGTGAGGTTCTGTTGTTTTTAATTCACCTCTTGAGCTGATTAATCATTTTGCCATGTCTTGAATTGCTTGGATGATTTCATGAGTATATGCTTTCTTTGATTCATTCTGTGTTGGAATAGTCTACTTCTTTTCTCTGTCCAGATTTCTTGAGGATTGTGTAAATTCTGTTTGTTTCCTTGCGAGTCTTTGTTTTCTGTGTGCTAAGTTTGTGTCATACCCTGAATGTCCTTTGAACTATTCCCTGATCTGTGTCTTGATTTTGCCCAGGAGTGCAAAAGACTAAGTGTGGTCTATTTTGATGAGTCAATATTTTATTCACTTCACTTAGTTTATTGTACTAGAATTAATTGGGGAATTGTGCTTAAATGTCTGGTATTTTCCCATTTTTCCTAATTGTGCTTAATTTGATCAGAAATTCTTATTTTAATTAATTTGAATGATTTGAGCTAATTATTTGCATTATTAATTGTAGGGAAAATTTTGGAAATACAATTTGGGACATTTAGAGAACTAAAAAGTGAGAGGTGTGGATTTACTTTTTGGAGGGCTGCCACATAATTAAGCTCTCCATTAAAGAAGTGTCTAGGACATTATGGTCATTTTAATCTTTGAAAGGGGTGCTTTATTATTGGAAAAAGGGCACACATCCACGCTCATTCTTCACGGTCAAGGGGTGTATCCAGCAACACTTAGAAGCACACATGAAAGTTGGTCCAGGAAGTAGCATCCGGAAGCACGTCCAGCAAGGAGAGCCACACGTGAAGGGGTGTCAAAAGCAAGCAGGTCCAACATGCTTTGAAGACGTGGTGCTTGGCTTTGGAGGGAGGTGCACACGGAGATTAGGAGTGTCACGGCCTGTACCAGCAGCTTCAACAAGGTCTCCACAGGAATTGGAGCACACGGCCCACACTTAGGAGGTGGCATCCAACAAGCAAGGGTGTGATGGGCAGCTTTCTTAGGTGGCAAAAGAAGTAAGCACACGTCCAATCCAGCAGCTCCTGCAATTCATTTTGGTGAGCACCTCACACGCGGAAGGCAATTGGCCCAGCAGCTGGAGAAAAGAAGCACAACATATCACACAAGCGGGTCCAGCAAGGGTAGAAAAAGGTAGTGTAGGGTAGGGAGTGAGAGACGTCCAGCCGCCACTTGCCACGACCATACTCTTTGGCTGAACTTTCTTGAACGTTTTAATGACATGGGATGAATAGGAGACAAGCACGTTGTTCTCGGCCAGCATATTTTTTTTCTCATTGGTTCTTCATTTTTCATTTTGATTCCAGTGTTGGTGTGCACATGTTTTATACAACTACTGTTACATTGATTTTAATTTTTCAATTCGAGACGATGCTTGGCTTTCATTACCTTTGATGTTTCGTTTCTTTGACAATGCTGAGACGGATGATGTGTCACCGCCTAGAAGGAAGAAAGGGCTTCACGGAGGGAGAGCTGGGACGTGTTTAAGCTGCCAACGGAAGAGCTTTTATTTTTTTTGGTTTTAGGGAATGTAGATGCCACGCTGCGGGAGCTTTCTTGAATAGTTTTTTTTTTTTTTTAAGTGCACAAGGAACCAGCCGCCACCCTCACCTAGTCTTGTTTTTGGCTGGATATATATTAGAATATTGCTTTATTGTGATGATATTCATTCAAAACTGCTGCAACGTGCATTTCAAGTTTTGTTAGCTAAGTTATGATTTTTCATTTCCAACCACCGTGAAATTTCAAGCTTTATTCCACTGTGCATTTAATTTTTTTTTAGCTCATCATTGCATTTTAATAGTTTTGGATTCCGTTTTCTTGTCTCTCTAATGCATTTAAATTAGCTTTAACTTTAGGAATGTTTAATTTACTGTTATCATGTTGTCTGTTCTGTTCAGTTTATTTATCTTCGTGCATTTCCAATCTCCTCACTTATTTTAGAAACCGTTCGGTATTCACGCTTTGTTAATTCATTTCACTGTTTTCAATTATGTTTGGTTGTATCTAATTTCCAGTCTTAATTTACATCATTTTCGAATCACAAAAACACTTTCAAAATCCCCCCCACTATGTGTTTGATCCGAGACTGAACCCAAATTGGTCCTTGAGAGACGACCTAGGAGTCACTTCCTAGTCTATACTGCATTCTTTTATGCACAACTTTTGTGGGAGGTGCGACCCTCTCATCAAAATGGCGCCGCTGCCGGGGACCAATGGTTCGGTCTTAGGTTTTTGTTGTGTTTGTGTGTGTTGTGTTTTGTCTTGTGTTGTGATGTGATGTGATGTTCTGTTTTGTGTGTGCGTGTTGCATGTATAAATGTGTTGTGTTTTATTTGTTTCGTGATTTTTAGTATTCTTCTTTTTCCATGTCTACCTATTTTGATTTCGTGAACACTGCTTGTTTTGCTAGTGCCTCTGATTATGATTCTCCTTCTGCATGTTACTCTGATTGTAATTCATATTCTGCTGATTTCTATGTTGAGAACAATACGACTCATCCTCTAATTTCTGAGAGTGCTCTTTGTGAGCCGGTTTCACTTAAGGAGGATGATCTTCATTGCGATCTCACCCCTGGACTGATACATTTGCTGCCTAAGTTTCATGGTTTTGCAGGAGAATGCCCACACAGACATTTGGAGGAGCTCCACATCATGTGCTCTTCAATGAAGCCTCCAGATGTCCCTCTTGATTACATTTTCTTGAGCGCATTTCCGCATTCATTACAAGGAGCAGCTAAGGATTGGAAAGACTCTCTTCCTCTGAGATCCGTTATCGATTGGGGATATCTTGAGCATCAGTTTCTGAGCAAATTTTCCCTTGTGCAATATGCTTACAGCAACGATCTTAGATGGAATGACCCTACTTTGGGATGGTATAATGCTCCACAGCATCAATATCAAGAACCACCATTCCAGAGTACTTTCATGCCTCCACCAGTCCAGCAATATCAGAGTCAGCAATATGATGCTCCTGCCCAAATAGCTCCTCAGCCTTCTACTTCTGAGCCTACGTTGCAGGAGTTGTTGGAGCAGATGACCATGCAGAACCTTCAGTTTCAGCAAGAGAACATGCAGTTCCAGCAAGAAATAGGAGCTGCCATTCAGAGTATGACTGATCAGATAGGGCAGATGGCCACTCAACTCACTGAGGAACAGTCTCAAGATTCAGAGTCATCATTTCAGACTGTTTGGATTCCAGATGATGATGGTGGCATCCACATAGGAGAAGGGGAGCAGAGTTATGAGCTTACCACTGTGCAACCTACTTTCCCACCTTCAGATGTCCTTACTCTTGCATCTGAGGAAACTGATAAAGATCTTAAGGAACAGGCAGAAATAAGCAGTAATTCTGAATCAGGTAGACAATTTTCATCTTCCACCACTTTTCCAATCTTTAGGGAAGTGGAGGAAAACATACCTAATTTTGACTATGCTGTCGATGATTATGCTGTTGATAGGTATGTTGGTGATTGTATTGTTGATGAGTCTGTTTTTAATTCTTCCTCTCTGCATGATGAGAATCAATTTTTGATATCAAATTCGTATGTTTATTCTCCATGCACTGAACATGAATCTGAATCTGTGGTTGATATTGTTTCTGAATTTGAAATTGATTTATGTTCTGAGAGTTTATCTGTTGTTCAGCCTGTTACACTGGGATTGGGTGGTATACCCCTGCATGTCATTTCTTTGGAACCACATTGCACTAACCCTATTGCAGGAGGTACAAATGAATTTGATCAACAAACACCCACAGTGGACAACAAAGGTGCTGACACTGACAAAAGCTTCAAGATCAATAGGCACCTGCTGAACCCACTCATCAACAATCACTTCTTCTTAGATCCAGCTGTGGAAGACATTTCCCTGCTCGATCAAATATGGAGGATGAAGCAATTTTTCCTCAAAACTTCCTGGCTGGATCCTGTGGTGGAAGACATCTCCCTGATAGTCCAAAATTGGCAACTGCCACCATGACCAGGGGAGTTTTCTTTTTCTCTTCTCCTCCCTTCCCTACTTTTATTGCACTTGTCCATGATTTGTTCACTGTTCTGATTTCTAGTCTTATGATTATGACACGTTGAGGACACTGTGTAGTATAAGTGTGGTCTATTGGGGGAGATTCTGATTTTTCTTTGTTAGTTTTTGTTTTCCGTGTTAAATTTTTTTTTTCTTTTCTAGGTAGTTTTTGTTTTGTTTTTTGTACAGTTTTACATGGTTCTCTTGATTTCTGGACTTTGTTTGGGTTGTAAATACGTCTTTCACTTCATTGATACTCTGATTGGTTGGAAATCCTTGCTTTTCTCTGCCTGGAACATGATTATGATTTTTGAGAGTTGAATTGATTGTGACAGAATTACCCTGTGTGAGATTTGAGCCACTTTACGTTCTTTCTTGTGTGTGATATATCTCTTGATTGCTTGCGCATATGCCTTGGCTTGACTCTTGTTGATAACTCTTGATTGATATGCATGTTTGGAAGTGATAAAGGCAGTTTTGTTGTTGAGCCTCTCTAGCCAAATAAGCTTACCTTGTTCTGATCCTTTGATAACCCCTTTTGAGCCTATACTTTCCTCATTTCTTTGTTTTGAAGCTCATACACTGGCCCTAAGTGAAAAACCATGATTACCTTAACCTTAGGGAATTTTGGAGCTTTGGAAGTGTTTTGGGAACAAGTGTAGTCTCCTTGGGGGTTTCTGATGAGTTGGCTAGTTGGTTCCTCTTCTTGTTTTGTTTTGGTAAATATATGTGTATCTTGTCTTTTACAGTTTTGTTTTGAAAGAGAGAAAAGAAAAGAGACAGGATGAAAAAAAAAATGAAAAAAATGAAAAAAAATTGTGTGAATAATGGAGTCAAGAAGAGGATTGAAGTAGAGGTTTTGGGTGTGATTTGATTGTGTTTACACTTGTTCCCCATTGCTCCTCTATTTCTTTTGGTTTATAGCTTCTCATCCATATGTTATCCTCCCATGTCCTTGGCCCCATTACATCCGTAAAAGACCTTTTGATTTGAACATGCATATGTTTTGAGTGTTGATATTAGAGGCTTGCCAAGTTTGTTGTTGTTTGCTTTCTTGAGTGCATTGAGTTGAAATTGCTTACCGTAGACACTTGAGAGAAACACTGATAGTGCATCTGTGAGGTTCTGTTGTTTTTAATTCACCTCTTGAGCTGATTAATCATTTTGCCATGTCTTGAATTGCTTGGATGATTTCATGAGTATATGCTTTCTTTGATTCATTCTGTGTTGGAATAGTCTACTTCTTTTCTCTGTCCAGATTTCTTGAGGATTGTGTAAATTCTGTTTGTTTCCTTGCGAGTCTTTGTTTTCTGTGTGCTAAGTTTGTGTCATACCCTGAATGTCCTTTGAACTATTCCCTGATCTGTGTCTTGATTTTGCCCAGGAGTGCAAAAGACTAAGTGTGGTCTATTTTGATGAGTCAATATTTTATTCACTTCACTTAGTTTATTGTACTAGAATTAATTGGGGAATTGTGCTTAAATGTCTGGTATTTTCCCATTTTTCCTAATTGTGCTTAATTTGATCAGAAATTCTTATTTTAATTAATTTGAATGATTTGAGCTAATTATTTGCATTATTAATTGTAGGGAAAATTTTGGAAATACAATTTGGGACATTTAGAGAACTAAAAAGTGAGAGGTGTGGATTTACTTTTTGGAGGGCTGCCACATAATTAAGCTCTCCATTAAAGAAGTGTCTAGGACATTATGGTCATTTTAATCTTTGAAAGGGGTGCTTTATTATTGGAAAAAGGGCACACATCCACGCTCATTCTTCACGGTCAAGGGGTGCATCCAGCAACACTTAGAAGCACACATGAAAGTTGGTCCAGGAAGTAGCATCCGGAAGCACGTCCAGCAAGGAGAGCCACACGTGAAGGGGTGTCAAAAGCAAGCAGGTCCAACATGCTTTGAAGACGTGGTGCTTGGCTTTGGAGGGAGGTGCACACGGAGATTAGGAGTGTCACGGCCTGCACCAGCAGCTTCAACAAGGTCTCCACGGGAATTGAAGCACACGGCCCACACTTAGGAGGTGGCATCCAGCAAGCAAGGGTGTGATGGGCAGCTTTCTTAGGTGGCAAAAGAAGTAAGCACACGTCCAATCCAGCAGCTCCTGCAATTCATTTTGGTGAGCACCTCACACGCGGAAGGCAATTGGCCCAGCAGCTGGAGAAAAGAAGCACAACATATCACACAAGCGGGTCCAGCAAGGGTAGAAAAAGGTAGTGTAGGGTAGGGAGTGAGAGACGTCCAGCCGCCACTTGCCACGACCATACTCTTTGGCTGAACTTTCTTGAACGTTTTAATGACATGGGATGAATAGGAGACAAGCACGTTGTTCTCGGCCAGCATATTTTTTTTCTCATTGGTTCTTCATTTTTCATTTTGATTCCAGTGTTGGTGTGCACATGTTTTATACAACTACTGTTACATTGATTTTAATTTTTCAATTCGAGACGATGCTTGGCTTTCATTACCTTTGATGTTTCGTTTCTTTGACAATGCTGAGACGGATGATGTGTCACCGCCTAGAAGGAAGAAAGGGCTTCACGGAGGGAGAGCTGGGACGTGTTTAAGCTGCCAACGGAAGAGCTTTTATTTTTTTTGGTTTTAGGGAATGTAGATGCCACGCTGCGGGAGCTTTCTTGAATAGTTTTTTTTTTTTTTAAGTGCACAAGGAACCAGCCGCCACCCTCACCTAGTCTTGTTTTTGGCTGGATATATATTAGAATATTGCTTTATTGTGATGATATTCATTCAAAACTGCTGCAACGTGCATTTCAAGTTTTGTTAGCTAAGTTATGATTTTTCATTTCCAACCACCGTGAAATTTCAAGCTTTATTCCACTGTGCATTTAATTTTTTTTTAGCTCATCATTGCATTTTAATAGTTTTGGATTCCGTTTTCTTGTCTCTCTAATGCATTTAAATTAGCTTTAACTTTAGGAATGTTTAATTTACTGTTATCATGTTGTCTGTTCTGTTCAGTTTATTTATCTTCGTGCATTTCCAATCTCCTCACTTATTTTAGAAACCGTTCGGTATTCACGCTTTGTTAATTCATTTCACTGTTTTCAATTATGTTTGGTTGTATCTAATTTCAAGTCTTAATTTACATCATTTTCGAATCACAAAAACACTTTCAAAATCCCCCCCACTATGTGTTTGATCCGAGACTGAACCCAAATTGGTCCTTGAGAGACGACCTAGGAGTCACTTCCTAGTCTATACTGCATTCTTTTATGCACAACTTTTGTGGGAGGTGCGACCCTCTCATCATGAACCTAAGTGAATTACAATGAAAGAATGAAAGAATAAACCCTAAAAAGGTGAAGAGGAAGCCTCAGCATCCAAGATCCTCCTTCAAAGTGGTGGAAGAGAGAGTGCTTTCTTCGTTCCAGCCAGAGTACCTAACCCTAGGAAACCCTAAAGCTTATGTATCATTCGTAAATTACAAAAAGTCAAGTCCAAGCCCATTAAAGTGCCGCTCAGCGGTAAAGTACCGCTCAGCGGTAAAATACCGCTCAGCGGTGAGTGCGTGACTTGTTTTCTCCCCTCAGCGGCCATTTTGCCCCTCAGCGGACCTTACGTGACTTCCAGAGTGCCGCTCAGCGGTAAACTACCGCTCAGCGGTGAGTGCGTGACTTGTTTTCTCCCCTCAGCGGCCATTTTGCCCCTCAGCGGACCTCCCGCAAGCTCCTGAGTGCCGCTCAGCGGTAAACTGCCGCTGAGCGGTGACTTCGGCTTCTCCTTTTGCACTTTTTATTGTCTTTTCTGATTTCATCTCTCTCCTTCTTCACTTCTTTCACCAAATTCACCTTAAAACCTGCACAAAAACACTAAAATCAAGCATAAACCTGTCCAGCTCTCTTATTTCCAAAAATATAAAGAAAAGCATGATTTCAAGCTAGTTTCTAAGTGTAAAGGTTGCTTTTAGTGTCAATTTTAATCATGAAAATAACAGTTTTTCAACTGTTATCAAATCACTAGGTCATGCATGGGACAGATACAAAAGCCTATTAAGAAAGACACCCACGCATGGCTTTGATGATGTGCAAGTAGTCCTAACCTTCCTTGGAGGTCTTGGTCCACAAACCAAGATGATGCTTGACGCCTCAGCAGGAGGAAACATCAAATGGAAAACTCCAGAGGAAGCTACGAAAATCATTGATAATATGGCAACTAGTGATAATGAGCTGAATAGTGAAACAGGAGCTCCTATTCAACAAAAAGGAGTTCTACAGTTGCAATCCAATGATGCCTTGTAAAGGCATCTCATGACGCTTAGTGATTGTCCCTGCTCTTTGACATTTGTCACAATTTTTAGCATGATTATGAGCATCTTTAAACAAAGTTGGCCAATAAAATCCTGATTGAAGGACTTTTGCTGCTGTTCTTTCTCCATTAAAATGTCCTCCATAAGGTGAATCATGACAATGCCAGAGAATTCCTTCTGCTTCTTCATATGTAACACATCTCCTCAGAAGATTATCTGCTCCAATTTTGAACAAATAAGGATCATCCCAAACAAGCTGCTTGGCATCATGCAAAAATTTCTTTCTTTGTTGCCAAGTTAAGTCTTCCGGCATGACCCTTGCAGCTTTGAAATTAGCCATATCAGCAAACCAGGGTCTCTGCTGAATATACATGAGTGATTCATCTGAAAAAGATTCCCAGATTTCAGACTCCTTGCTAGTGACTTCATTATTGACTAACCGTGACAAATGATCAGCAATTAAATTTTCACTTCCTTTCTTATCACGGATGTCTACATCAAATTCTTGCAATAGTAAAACCCATCTAATCAGACGTGGCTTAGAATCTGGTTTTGTCAACAAATATTTAATAGCTGCATGATCTGTATAGACAGTTACCTTGGACCCAATGAGATAAGGTCTAAATTTCTCTAGAGCATACACAATAGCAAGAAATTCTTTCTCGGTTGTAGCATAATTCAATTGAGCATCATTCAGAACCTTGCTAGCATAATAAATTGGATGAAACTTTTATTCTTTCCGCTGGCCAAGGACAACTCCTATTGCATAATCACTTGCATCACACATTAATTCAAAGTTTTGATTCCAATCTGGTGCTACAATTACTGGAGCTGACACTAACTTCTTCTTCAATGTGTCAAAAGCTTTCAAACAATCTTCATTCATCACAAAAGGTGCATCCTTCATCAAAAGATTACTCAATGGTTTAGCAATTTTTGAGAAATCCTTGATGAATCTTCTATAAAACCCAGCATGACCAAGAAAACTTCTAATCCCCTTTACATTTGTTGGTGGAGGTAGTTTCTCAATGACTTCTACTTTAGCTTTGTCTACCTCAATTCCTTTAGCAGAGATTTTATGCCCCAATACAATTCCTTCAGTTACCATGAAATGACATTTTTCCCAATTCAAAACAAGATTTGTCTGAACACATCTTTTGAGGACAGTGTTCAAATTAGCCAAACATCTTTGGAAGGAATTTCCAAAAACTGAGAAATCATCCATGAATACTTCAATGCATTTTTCTAAAAGATCCGCAAAAATTGCCTGCATACACCTCTGAAACGTAGCTGGAGCATTACATAATCCAAAAGGCATCTTTCTATACGCAAAGATACCAAAAGGACAAGTAAAAGCCGTCTTCTCCTGGTCTTTTGGATCCACCACAATTTGATTATATCCAGAATATCCATCTAGAAAACAATAGAAAGCCTGCCCTGATAACCTTTCTAGCATCTGATCCATGAAAGGAAGAGGAAAATGATCTTTCCTAGTAGCTTTATTCAGCTTCCTGTAATCAATGCACATACGCCAACCAGTAACTGTCCTAGTAGGAATAAGTTCATTCTTATCATTATAAATTACTGTCATCCCACCTTTCTTTGGAACCACCTGTACTGGACTCACCCATTCACTGTCAGAGATTGGATAGATGATACCAGCTTCTAACAGTTTCAACACTTCTTTTCTGACAACCTCCTTCATAACAGGATTTAACCTTCTCTGTGGTTGAGCACTTGGTTTATAATCTTCTTCCATAAAAATTTTGTGCATGCAGTAAGTTGGGCTAATACCTTTGAGATCTGATATTGACCACCCAATTGCTTCTTTGTTGGCTTTCAGAATTTCTATCAATTGCTCTTCTTCTTGTAGAGATAAAGAGTTATTGATGATGACTGGCTTTGTTCCATCTTCTTCTAGAAACACATATTTCAGATGTGATGGCAATCTTTTTAATTCTGGTGTCTGTGTTTTGACTGTTTCTTCCTTATCAATTATTTCAAATATTGGATCTTCCTCTGGACTCTTTTTCAATGTTTCCAAGTCCATCAGACATTCATCAATTAATTTCTCTTCTTCTTCATCTAAATCTTCACATGCATCAATGAGAGTTTTTTCCAATGGAGAAATATTTCGCACCATCCTTTCTTGCACCATACAAACTTCGTCAAGTTCATCAAATTGAAAACATGCTTTGTCATCATTTGGATATGTCATGGCCTTGGATACGTCAAAAGTGACTTCTTCATCGTCAACTCTCAATTTAAGCTTACCATTCTCTACATCAATCAACACTCTAGCAGTCTTCATAAAAGGTCTCCCAAGAATAAGAGGAACATCACTAGTTCCTTCCATCTCCATCACAATAAAATCCACTGGGAATACAAATTTGTCAACCTTCACTAGAACATCTTCAACCACTCCATATGGATACTTAAGAGATCTGTCCGCCAATTGAAGAGCCATTCTGGTTGGTTTAATTTCCAGCCCCTGAATTGTTCTGCACATGGATAGCGGCATTAGATTAATGCTAGCTCCCAAATCAATCAATGCTCTTCCAACTTTCACATCTCCTATGGTGCATGGAATAGTGAAGCTTCCTGGATCTTTAAGTTTAGGACGTAGTTTCTGTATGATTGCACTGCAGTTGCCCTGTATATTGATAGTTTCCTTCTCAATATACTTGTGTTTCTTTGTGAGGAGTTCCTTTAAAAATTTCGCATATGCTGGCATCTGTTGCAGTGCTTCAGAGAATGGTATAGTGATTTCCAACTTCTTAAACAATTCCATGAATCTTTCCAACTGCTTTTCTTTCTCCTTCCTTGAATAACTCTTTGGATAAGGAAGTGGCTTTTCATACTCTTTTTCTTTCTGTCTCTCCTCTCTCTCTTCTCTCTCTTTTTTTTCTCTCCTCTCCTCTTCTTCTTTTTCCTTTTTCTCTCTCTCAACTCTTTCTTTCCACTCACATGTTTCTTTTTCACTCTCATTTTCTTTCTCTTCTCTTTCTTTTTGTCTCTTCTCTAACACTCTACCACTTCTAGTCACAACAGTTTTACACTCCTTTCCAAGATTATCATGTTTCATCTCGTCAACTATTCTCTCAACATAAATCTCCATTTTTTTAAATGCAACATCCACATTATGACAATAAGACGCATTCGTCTTCAAGAATCTTTGGAAAGTCTCCTCAAGCTTTGTTGTTTTCTCAACTGGAGTAAATTGCATCTGCCATTTTGGTTGTTGCACTTGAACCATTGAGACCTGTTGTATTTCCTGTGGTATTTGAGAAAGTTTCATAGTTACTTCTTCAAGCTGTTGAGAGATAATTCTATTTTGAATAAGCAAAGCCTCATTTAATTGTAACAAATCCTTCTGACTAAAATCTCCTTTTTCAATGTTGAGTTCATTGTCATTAGTAGCCATATTTTCAATAATTTCAGTTTCTTCCTCTGGAGTTTTCCATTTAATGTTTCCTCCTGCTGAGGCATGAAGCATCATCTTAGCTTGTGAACCAAGACCTCCAAGGAAAGTTAGGACTACTTCTTCTTCTTTGAAGCCATGCGTGGGTGTTTTTCTTAGCAGACTTTTGTATCTATCCCATGCATGCCCCAGTGATTCTTCCATGCCCTGCTTAAATGAAGATATCTCTTGCTTGCCTTTTGTCACCTTTGATTGTGGAAAGTACTTGTTCAAAAACTTTGTTACCACTGCTTCCCACTCTGTGAAACTTCCTTCTGGAAAAGAGTTCAACCAAAGCTTAGCATTGCCTCCCAATGAGAAAGGAAACAAACTAAGTTTGATTGCTTCGTCTGGCACCCCATTGATTTTCACTGTGTTGCAAATTTCATTAAATGTAGTAAGGTGCTCATATGGGCTTTCATGAGATAACCCATTGAATTGATTACTCTTCACCAGTTGGATCAATGCTGGTTTGACCTCCATATTGGCTGCATTGACTCTAGGTCTAGCTATGCTGTTAAAATGTTGAGGTCCAGCTACATTGGTGTAATCAGCAAGAGTTCTTCTGATATTATTATTCTCCATATTTTCTGTGCTATTGTCAGAACCTTGTGGTGATGGTTGCAACAGAGTTTCCGGAGGAGGGAAAAGTTCTCTAGATGTTCTGATTCTCCTCCTCCGTCTACTGTCTTCTAATCCTTCAAGCAGAGGTTCTGTTGTTTTCTTGCTCCTAGTTCGAATTGCCTCCTGCATACACAAGAACACAAAACCCTAGAAAAATTTTGGTTAGCACAAAAAGATATAAGAGAAGATATAATATTCAGAAAATAAAAAAAAACAGAAAAATAAAAATAAAAATTCGAAATTTAAAAATAAAATAAATAAAAAATAAGTCAAAGATAATCAATAATCACACAAATTAACCAGTTAAACCACGAGTCCCCGGCAACGGCGCCAAAAACTTGATGGACAAATTTATGAACACCAAATTATGATGTCACAAACTTGTTTTCAATCGGCAAGTATGACCGAATCGTTCAAGTAATAAACTTGGTTAGACCAAGTATCGTTCTTCCCAAAGGACTCACGGCCTAGTTTAGTTATGTGGTTTCTTGATTAACTAAGACTTACAAACGAAATATTTGGGGTTTAAAATGCAAGACAGAAAATAAACATGTATGCATGAATTTTGATCAATGGCAAAAATCAAAAGATAAACACTTTCAATGAAATATAGATATGAATATGTTGTTGGGGGTCAATTTCATCTTATCCACTCTCATATATTTTAGGAATTCAACATTCAAATCATCATTGTTAATGCCACTCTCTAATGTACCTTTCCAGAAGGCTTCTCCCTAATCACGAGTTCATACAATTCCTAGCATTCCTAATGATCAGTTCATAAGTGTAGGAGCTTAACGACAACCAATATAAAATTAGGAGAAATTCCCCGGATCTAGACTTCCCCGTACGTGCCCGTATCGACAAAACCAATAATCATGCACCGAATGAGTTAAACAATGCAAGCATTAAGCAAAGAGGAAAAACCCTAACTAATGATGAAAGAAAGCATAAGTCTTAATTAAAAGATGTAAAAACAGATTCCATATATGAGAGTTTCACAAGACTACATTGATTCCCCAACAAACATACAGAGTTTAGTTCACCATATTCATGGTGAACCTAAGTGAATTACAATGAAAGAATGAAAGAATAAACCCTAAAAAGGTGAAGAGGAAGCCTCAGCATCCAAGATCCTCCTTCAAAGGGGTGGAAGAGAGAGTGCTTTCTTCGTTCCAGCCAGAGATACCTAACCCTAGGAAACCCTAAAGCTTATGTATCATTCGTAAATTACAAAAAGTCAAGTCCAAGCCCATTAAAGTGCCGCTCAGCGGTAAAATACCGCTCAGCGGTGAGTGCGTGACTTGTTTTCTCCCCTCAGCGGCCATTTTGCCCCTCAGCGGACCTTACGTGACTTCCAGAGTGTCGCTCAGCGGTAAACTACCGCTCAGCGGTGAGTGCGTGACTTGTTTTCTCCCCTCAGCGGCCATTTTGCCCCTCAGCGGACCTCTCGCAAGCTCCTGAGTGCCGCTCAGCGGTAAACTGCCGCTGAGCGGTGACTTCGGCTTCTCCTTTTGCACTTTTTATTGTCTTTTCTGATTTCATCTCTCTCCTTCTTCACTTCTTTCACCAAATTCACCTTAAAACCTGCACAAAAACACTGAAATCAAGCATAAACCTGTCCAGCTCTCTTATTTCCAAAAATATAAAGAAAAGCATGATTTCAAGCTAGTTTTTAAGTGTAAAGGTTGCTTTTAGTGTCAATTTTAATCATGAAAATAACAGTTTTTCAACTGTTATCAAATCACTAGGTCATGCATGGGACAGATACAAAAGCCTATTAAGAAAGACACCCACGCATGGCTTTGATGATGTGCAAGTAGTCCTAACCTTCCTTGGAGGTCTTGGTCCACAAACCAAGATGATGCTTGACGCCTCAGCAGGAGGAAACATCAAATGGAAAACTCCAGAGGAAGCTACGAAAATCATTGATAATATGGCAACTAGTGATAATGAGCTGAATAGTGAAACAGGAGCTCCTATTCAACAAAAAGGAGTTCTACAGTTGCAATCCAATGATGCCTTGCTAGCTCAGAATAAGATACTAACTCAACAATTGGAGAATCTCACAAAGATACTTGCACAACTGCCAAAAGAGTTAAAGACTGTTGCACAGGTTCAACCACAAATGTGTGAATTATGTGGTGGTGACCATATAAATGGTCAATGCGCCTTTCCAGTGGAAGCTTTAGAGGATGTTAACTTCATGGCCAATCAATTTCCATACTGTCAAGGGAACTTCAATCAAGGGTGGAAACCACACCCAAGTATTGGTCAAGGACAAAGTGGGCAAGCTGGACAATCAGGGCCATTTCACAAGCAACAACAGCAACAACCAACCTTATGGCAACAAATGTCTACACTTAATGAAAGATCAACAAGGTTGGAAGAAACTCTTCAGCAATTCATACAGAAAACTGAATCTTCTCAAAAGAGCACTGAAGCTGCTATTAAGAACTTGGAGATTCAAATGGGTCAGATTACCAAGCAATTAGAAGAAAGGCCTGATAAAAATTTTGGGGCTAATACTGAGGTCAACCCCAGGGAAGAATGTGAAGTGCTAGTGAGTGTAAATGTTGAAAAAGTTGAGTTGGAAAAAGAAGAGAGAGAAGAGAGAAAAGAGAGAGAAGAGAAAGAAGAAGAGAAAATTTGTGTGAAAATAAAGAAGTTGAGAAGTGATGAGTCATTATTTCTTGAATTATATTTAGTTTATTGCACTTAAATAAACCAGGGAATTGTGTTTAATTGTTTGTTATTTCCCCGTTTTCCGAATTCTGCTCAATTTGGTCGGAAATTTGTAATTGTGCTAATTTGGGTTTTCTGAGCTGATTAAGTGCATTTTTGAAGTGCAGGAAAATTTCGGAAATAGATTTTGGGACATCAGGAAGAATGCCGAATAAATTCAAGACTCTCCAGACAAACATTTTTGAATTAATTAAATTGTAATTCAGTAGTCTAGAATTTTTGAATCAACTCTTATATTTTGGGTCAATTTTTGGTAAACTAGATTAGATCCAAAAATTAGAAGTTAGTGATTTGGACCTAGGGTTTTTGTTTTTGTATGTGTGGACCCTACCCTAAAGAGGGACACACGGCCTTAACAAATAAGCCTAGCCGCCACACATTTTTCCCAGACACTCTCGGTCTCTCGTTTTTAGGGACTTTGGTTTTGAACGTTGAAAAAGAATGAAAATACTGGGAGTGCATTCATGCGGCTTTCTCTAGAAATGGATTGAGCACTATTTTGTATTCTTGATTCCAAGCTGTCACGGTGATTGAAGGTGCTGGAAAGGTGATGGAAAGAGGAGCTGGAGAAGATTGAAGGAGCTGAAAGCAGGGAGCTGCACAGGTTGGCACGGAGAGGAGATAAAGGTGTTGATTTGAGAAAGCACGCACATGGGGCAGTAGAGAAACGGAAAGTGGAGCTGGAAGCATTGCTTGAAGCATGAGGTGTCACGGCCTCCAATCAAGAAAGCGTTGGTGTGCATAGAAGAAGAAACACGGTGACTGATTGTGGAAGTTTGGAGCGGTGATGTGTTGTCCCAGCTGCAACCGAGAGAGAGAATGGTGTGCACGGAATGAGCTGGAACACAAATTGGAATGGTGTGTCACGGCTTGTGCACGCTGTTTGCTGGAGGAGGTGGAGGGGAATTAATTTTTCCTTAGAAAGCGCAAACAGCACCATGCAGATTTTTTTTTTCTTTCATTTGGTGAGCATGATGTCCAGCTGCTGCCACGTCCCGGGAAATGAGAGCTAGGGTCCCTTATTTTGCTCTTCACGCATGAACAAGTTGCATTTTATTTTTTATATATTAATTTTGCATTTAAAATTTTTCTAGTTTACATTATGCCTTTTACTGTTGATGCCCTTTCTTTTCCTTTTAGTAGTGTTGATGCGTTCCAATGCTATTTCGTTTCTTTTCGTTTATGTTGTTTAATACAATGAGCATTTCATTTTTACCTTTACCATTGCATCCTAATTGGTCCAAACAATTAAGCATTAATGTTTTATTCCAGTGTTTTCCTTATGTTTTCAATTGTGTTTGGTTGCATTTAATTTCCAATTTTAGTTTAGTTCGTTTTGAATCACAAAAACACTTTCAATCACCCCCCCCACTACGTGTTTGACCTAAGACTGAACCCACATTTGGTCCTTGAGAGACGACCTAGGAGTCACTTCCTAGTCTATACTGCATTCTTTTATGCACAACTTTTGTTGGGAGGTGCGACCCTCTCATCAAAATGGCGCCGTTGCCGGGGACCAACGGTTCAATCTTAGGTCTCTTTGTTGTGTTTGTGTGTGTTGTGTTTTGTCTTGTGTTGTGATGTGATGTGATGTTCTTTTTTGTGTGTGCGTGTTGCATGTATAAATGTGTTGTGTTTTATTTGTTTCGTGATTTTTAGTATTCTTCTTTTTCCATGTCTACCTATTTTGATTTCGTGAATACTGCTTATTCTGCCAATGCCTCTGATTATGATTCTCCTTCTGCATGTTACTTTGATTGTGATTCATATTCTGCTGATTTGTATGTTGAGAGCAATATGGCTCATCCTCCGACTTCTGAGAGTGCTCTTTGTGAGCCGGTTTCACTTAAGGAGGATGATCTTCATTGCGATCTCACCCCTGGACTGATACATTTGCTGCCTAAGTTTCATGGTTTTGCAGGAGAATGCCCACACAGACATTTAGAGGAGCTCCACATCATGTGCTCTTCAATGAAGCCTCCAGATGTCCCTCTTGATTACATTTTCTTGAGCGCATTTCCGCATTCATTACAAGGAGCAGCTAAGGATTGGCAAGACTCTCTTCCTCTGAGATCCGTTACCGATTGGGGATATCTTGAGCACCAGTTTCTGAGCAAATTTTCCCCTGTGCAATATGCTTATAGCAACGGTCTTGGATGGAATGACCCTACCTTGGGATGGTATGATGCTCCACAGCATCAATATCAAGAACCACCATTCCAGAGTACTTTCATGCCTCCACCAGTCCAGCAATACGAGAGTCAGCAGTATAGTGCTCCTGCCGAAATAGCTCCTCAGCCTTCTACTTCTGAGCCTACATTGCAGGAGTTGTTGGAGCAGATGACCATGCAGAACTTTCAGTTTAGGCAAGAGAACATGCAGTTCCAGCAAGAAATAGGAGCTGCCATTCAGAGTATGACTGATCAGATAGGGCAGATGGCCACTCAACTCACTGAGGAACAGTCTCAAGATTCAGAGTTACCATTTCAGACTGTTCAGATTCCAGATGATGATGATAGTGGCATCAACATAAAAGATGGGGAGAAGAGTCATGAACTTACTATTGTGCCATCTACTTTCCCATCATCCTATGTCCCTACTCTTGCACCTGAGGAGAGTGATGAGTATTTTGAGGAGCAGGCAGAAATAAGCAGTAACCCTGAACCAGGTAGACCACCTTCATCTTCCCACACTTTAGCAATCTTCAAGGAAGAGGAGGTAAACATACCTCAATTTGATTATGTTGATGATTATGTTGTTGAGGATTATGTTGATGATTGTATTGTTGTTGAGTCTGATTTTAATTTTCCCTCTATGCATGATGAGAACCAATTTTTGCTGTCGCATCCGAATGTTTATTCTCCATGCATTGAACATGAATCTGAGTCTGTAGTTGATATTGCTTGTGATTTTGAAATTGATTCATGTTCTGAGGATGTATCTGAGGTTCAGCCTGTTACACTAGGATTGGGTGTTATACCTCTGCATGTCATTTCTTTGGAGCCACATTGCACTAACCATGTTGCAGGAGGTACACATGAATTTGACCAACATGCACCCACAGTGGAAAATAAAGGTGCTAACACTGACAAAAGCTTCAAGATCAATAGGCACCAACTGAACCTGCTCATCAACAATCCTTTCTTCTTAGATCCAGCTGTGGATGATATTTCCCTGCTTGATCAAATCTGGAGGATGAAGCAATTCTTCCTCAAAACTTCCTGGCTGGATCCAATGGTGGAAGACATCTCCCTGAAAGTCCAAAATTGGCAACTGCCACCATGACCAGGGGAGTTTTCTTTCTCTCTTCTCCCCTTTTCCCTACTTTTATTGCACTTGTCCATGATCTGTTGACTGTTTTGATTTCTGATCTTATGCTTATGACACATTGAGGACACTGTGTGGTTTAAGTGTGGTCTATTGGGGGAGATTTTTATTTTCCTTTGTTAGTTTTTGTTTTCTTGGTTAAATTTTTTCTTTGCTAGGTTATTTTTGTCGTTTCTTGTGTACAGTTTTACATGTTTCTCTTGATTTCTGGACTTTGATTAGGTTGTAGATGTGTCTTTCACTTCATTGATACTCTGATTTGTTTGAAATCCTTGCTTTTCTCTGCTTGGGAAGATGATTATGATGTTTGAGAGGTTGATTTGATTGTGACATAAATTACCCTGTGTGAGATTTGAGCCACTTTATGTTCTTTCTTGTGTGTGATATGTCTCTTGACTGCTTGCACATATGCCTTGGCTTGACTCTTGTTGATAATTCTTGATTGATATGCATGTTTGGAAGTGATAAAGGCAGTTTTGTTCTTGAGCCTCTCTAGCCAAATAAGCTTACCTTGTTCTAATCTTTTGATAACCCCCTTGAGCCTATACTTTTCCCCTGTTCTTTGTTTTCAAGCTCATTAATCACCCTTAAGTGAAAAACCATGATAACCTTAACCTTAGGGAATTTTGGAGCTTTGGAAGTGTTTTGGGAACAAGTGTGGTCTCCTTGGGGATTCTGATGAGTTGGCTAGTTGGTTCCTCTTCTTGTTTTGTTTTGGTAAATATATGTGTATCTTGTCCTTTACAGTTTTGTTTTGAAAAGAGAGAAAAGAAAAGAGACAAGATGAAAAAAAAGAAGAGCAGAAAAATAGTGAAAAAAAAAATGTGAATAATGGAGTCAAGAAGAGGATGGAATTAGAGGTTGTGGGTGTGTTTGAATGTGTTTACACTTGTTCCCCATTGCTCCTCTGTTCCTTATGGTTTGTAGCTTCTTATCGAGATATATCCTCCCTTGTCCTTGGCCCCATTACAACCATGAAAAGACCTTTTGATTTGAACATGCGTATGTGCTTAAGTGTTGATATTAGAGGCTTGCCAAGTCTGTTTGTGATTGCTTTCTTGAGTGCATTGAGTGACATTGATTTACCTTAAACACTTGAGAGAAACACTGATTGTGTGCATCTGTGAGGCTCTGTTGCTTTTGATTCACCTCTTGAACTGATTGATTATTTTGTCATGCTTGGAAGTGCTTGGATAGTTTCATGAGTATCTGCTTTCTTTGATTGATTCTGTGTTGGATATTGTCTACTTCCTTTCTTGGTCCAGATTCCTGGAGAACTGTGTAATTCTGTTTCTGTTCCTGTTTTGGAGTCTTTGTGGTTTGTCTGTCGAGTCTGTGTCACCTCCCTGATGTTTGAGTAGTTCCCTGGTTTTCGTCTTGGTTTTGCCCAGGAGTGCAAAAGACTAAGTGTGGTCTATTTTGATGAGTCATTATTTCTTGAATTATATTTAGTTTATTGCACTTAAATAAACCAGGGAATTGTGTTTAATTGTTTGTTATTTCCCCGTTTTCCGAATTCTGCTCAATTTGGTCGGAAATTTGTAATTGTGCTAATTTGGGTTTTCTGAGCTGATTAAGTGCATTTTTGAAGTGCAGGAAAATTTTGGAAATAGATTTTGGGACATCAGGAAGAATGCCGAATAAATTCAAGACTCTCCAGACAAACATTTTTGAATTAATTAAATTGTAATTCAGTAGTCTAGAATTTTTGAATCAACTCTTATATTTTGGGTCAATTTTTGGTAAACTAGATTAGATCCAAAAATTAGAAGTTAGTGATTTGGACCTAGGGTTTTTGTTTTTGTATGTGTGGACCCTACCCTAAAGAGGGACACACGGCCTTAACAAATAAGCCTAGCCGCCACACATTTTTCCCAGACACTCTCGGTCTCTCGTTTTTAGGGACTTTGGTTTTGAACGTTGAAAAAGAATGAAAATACTGGGAGTGCATTCATGCGGCTTTCTCTAGAAATGGATTGAGCACTATTTTGTATTCTTGATTCCAAGCTGTCACGGTGATTGAAGGTGCTGGAAAGGTGATGGAAAGAGGAGCTGGAGAAGATTGAAGGAGCTGAAAGCAGGGAGCTGCACAGGTTGGCACGGAGAGGAGATAAAGGTGTTGATTTGAGAAAGCACGCACATGGGGCAGTAGAGAAACGGAAAGTGGAGCTGGAAGCATTGCTTGAAGCATGAGGTGTCACGGCCTCCAATCAAGAAAGCGTTGGTGTGCATAGAAGAAGAAACACGGTGACTGATTGTGGAAGTTTGGAGCGGTGATGTGTTGTCCCAGCTGCAACCGAGAGAGAGAATGGTGTGCACGGAATGAGCTGGAACACAAATTGGAATGGTGTGTCACGGCTTGTGCACGCTGTTTGCTGGAGGAGGTGGAGGGGAATTAATTTTTCCTTAGAAAGCACAAACAGCACCATGCAGATTTTTTTTTTCTTTCATTTGGTGAGCATGATGTCCAGCTGCTGCCACGTCCCGGGAAATGAGAGCTAGGGTCCCTTATTTTGCTCTTCACGCATGAACAAGTTGCATTTTATGTTTTATATATTAATTTTGCATTTAAAATTTTTCTAGTTTACATTATGCCTTTTACTGTTGATGCCCTTTCTTTTCCTTTTAGTAGTGTTGATGCGTTCCAATGCTATTTCGTTTCTTTTCGTTTATGTTGTTTAATACAATGAGCATTTCATTTTTACCTTTACCATTGCATCCTAATTGGTCCAAACAATTAAGCATTAATGTTTTATTCCAGTGTTTTCCTTATGTTTTCAATTGTGTTTGGTTGCATTTAATTTCCAATTTTAGTTTAGTTCGTTTTGAATCACAAAAACACTTTCAATCACCCCCCCCACTACGTGTTTGACCTAAGACTGAACCCACATTTGGTCCTTGAGAGACGACCTAGGAGTCACTTCCTAGTCTATACTGCATTCTTTTATGCACAACTTTTGTTGGGAGGTGCGACCCTCTCATCAAGAAGAAAAAGAGAAGGGAAGAAAAAAATAAGAGAAAAGAAAAAGAGAAAATTTGGGGAAAGGAAACATAAGAAAAAGAAGATGAGAGGAAACAAGAAGGAATCATATGAAAAATCCCATCCTCATCTAAAGAAGAATCATAGGAAGGAAAAGAAATTTAAGTGCTTTATGGAAATCTTCAAGAAATTGGAGATTAAAGTTCCTATGATTGAGACACTGCAACAGGTTCCTGGTTTGATCAAATTTCTGAAGAAGTTCAGTAGAAAGAAGAAAAAGAAGAAGGAACTTGAACTTTACTGGGTCAAGCTAATGACGTTAAAAGAGCGCTTGCTGGGAGGCAACCCAGTGATTTTAGAACTTTTAAATTTTACTTTGGTTTGTAATTTTTAAATCTGTTGAACATTATTGTGTAAATATTTTGTTGGATATAGCATCTACTGAAGGATGCTAGGTGGTTAAGTATCTACTAAAGGATACTCAGTTTGTAACACCTACTGATGGGTGTTGGTGAGAAAATTTTGCACCTACTGATGGGTGCTGGTAAGTTTGTAACACCTACTGATGGGTGTTGGTGGATTTTGGGTCAGGCTCGTGACGTTAAACAAGCGCTACCTGGGAGGCAACCTAGTTGATTAATTGTTTTTGTTTGTTTCATTTTAGTTGCATAATAGGGTTTTGCATAAGTATTTTAAGCATTGAATTGCAGGGAACCAGTGAGGGGCATGTCTAGGAGGCACGTAGGTTAAGAAAAGAAGGAGAAGAGCACATCACGAAAGTGCCGCTGAGCGGCAACTTACCGCTGAGCGGTACTCTCGCAGAATGGGCTTTAGTTCCCCTCAGCGGAACCCGAGCCCATTAGGGTATTTTTATACCCCAAGCTGCGTTTTAGGTTTTCTTTCCAGGCTCTTCTCTGCACAAACACTCCCACATACCTTTTCCAAGGTTTTCCACATCTTTTCATTCTTTCCTCTTGAAAATTTCTCTTCCACTCACTTGCTCACTAGTGTTCCATTCAAGTTTGGGGTTGGAAGAGAGTATCTTAGATTGGAAACATTCTCATTGGATCTAGTATCTCCACCCAAGTAAGTAAAATGCATTTTGTTCATTCTAGGGTTTTTGATTTTGAATGTGATTGTCAAAACATGATTATTTAGGGGTTTTGCTTTCTATGTATGATTTGATGATATATTTGATGTTTGAACCGATTAAACTGCATGATTATGAACTGGAAAACTGAAAATTGCATTTGGGTGGAGTTAGAATAGCTTTAAGAGAGATTTTTCAAAACTCTGCAGAGTTACCGCTCAGGGTAAACTGCCGCTGAGCGGCACACTGCCAGACCTGAGTTTTCTTGAATTTTTGCGTTTTGGACTATGGCAATGGTGGCGCTGAGGGGAAATTCTGGCCCTCAGCGGTGGTTTAGCTTTTCAAGGAGTTGTGTTCTATGTTTTACTAATGATTAACATCATGTTCTGTGGTTTTGTATTTGTGATTGAATGCAGGAATGACATCCTCTTCAGGAAAGAGATTGAAAACCATGGCAACCAAGAGAAAGGAAAAGGAACCAGAGAAACCCCACTCTAGCAGGTTCCTCTCTAGGAAACATGAGAAGCACTTTAGGGTGGTTCAGGACAGGAGACTTCTGATGGAAAGAAAAGTTGGAATGATACCTAACTTTGCTCCTCAATTTGGAGAGCAAGTGTTAGGGAATGACTGGGGAAAGCTAGCCACCTATCCTGCACCTGCCAACATAGCTGTGGTAAAGGAATTCAACACCAATGCAAAGAAGATTGGTGATTATCCAGCTGAAAATTATTTGGGCTATGTCAGAGGCCATGCTATCAGGTATGATCCTGATTCTATCAATAACTTCCTGGATACTGTGTGGGCTGGTGAGCAGTGCCAGTTTGCTCTTTGCATGGAGGAAGGTGCTGATTATGAGGATGTGGAGAGAGTACTATGCATACTTGGAGGGCACTTCCAAAGGAATAGATCTGGCTCAGTGGTTAACATTAGGTGGACGGATTTGACTCCTCTTGCAAAGTATTGGATGACATTTTCTCATGCCAACATTCAGCCATGTTCACATGTGTCAGATATTACTCTCAGCAGGGCACTATTCATCTACTGTGCTATCAGAAACTTAAATGTTAATATTGGGCAGGTGATAGCTGATGAGATTAGTGTGTGCGCCAATACCTCAAACAACAAAGCACCACTAGGACATCCCTCCTTGATTACTCACCTTTGCAAGATAGCTGGGGTGGACACTTCTGCTCCACCATTTGAGAGGCCAAGAAAAGCTATTGATGAAGCCTATTACATACAATACCTTGGAGGTGAGCAGGCAGCTCAGCCAGTTCCACCACGCTGTGCTCGTAGAGAGAGAGGGCCAGCACAGAGCCAGACATCTACTGAGACACATGAAGCAGAACCATTCCAGATGAGGGATATGTATATGTCTCTTATAGGTGCTCAATTGCAGTCCATTCACAGAGGGCAGGTGGCTACTGCTGAGATGATTGTAGGAATGTATGATACACCTCCAGCCCACAGGTGGACTATGGATGAATTCCATAATGTGGTAGCTTGGCCAGAGGAGCCAGTGCATGGAGGAGGAGCTGAAGCAGCTGAAGATTCAGTTAGAGAGATGGAAGAAGATGAAGCTGATGATGATGATGCATTTGAAGATGACGAAGATGAGGAGGAAGAGGAAGATACAGAGGACAGCTCAGATTGATGAGGAGCTGAGATAGCATTTACTGATGAATGCTATCATATGCTTATGCTTTTGTGGTTTAAGTTTTCTGAACTTATTTGTTTTTGTTTTTAGATTAGGGTTTGATGTACTCTATTGAACACCTGGTTTGTTATGATGGTTTGTTATTAACTGTGATTGTTTGATAAGTAATGCTTGATGATGCTTATTGATTGATTGATGTTGAGATGATGTGCACATTAAAATGCTTATACAAGTGATTCACAAGCTTTGTGAACAAATGCATGATATTATGATTGTGATTGTGAGATTAAGCAGGATGTGTATGTCAAATGTGGATGAGCTTATATGTGAGGTTTTGAGCTCCAGAGTTGTTATTGTTAAATGCTATTACTTTGAAAGCATGAATGACTTTGCCCAGGTTTTCTATGATTGAATCAATTGCTTGTTTTGCATCATATGATCAAGGCCGTTTGTTGGAACCCTTTTTATTGGCCAAATTCATAAAGTTAGCCCACTAAAAGAGAACACTTTGTGTTTTATCCTTTGAACCCTTAGCCTTGAACATAAATTGAAAACCCTTGATTGAAAATCTTTACCTTGAGTTAAGTAGAAGATATTGTGTGGTATTGTTAAATGTTCAAGTTTGGGGTTATTGGGAAAAACATGAAAAAGGAAAAGCATTGAGCTAAGAGCTAAAAAGTAAGAATATGCAATGAAAAAGAAAAGAAAAGAAAAAAAAGAAGCAAAGCTCAATGCAAATGCAAAAGGCAAGTTGGGAAAAATAAGAAAAATTGTGTTGTTATGATTCTCTTAACTCAAGGATTTTGTGATCCAGAAAAACCAATTTTCTTGTTAACCCAGCCACATTTGATGATGCATGCTTGTGAATGTTTTTGATTGTGGTAAAATGAAAGGCAAAGTTGATTCATGTGACATTGTGATAATAGAGTGAATGAGGGATTACCTCTTATACATTTGTGTGTGAGTGAAACACTTTACCTAGTGAGGAAATATTCCATAAGCACATGAACATCCATGCTTAATTGATTGATCATTCATGAAAAATAGCATTTGTTGGAATTTAAATGACTTTGTGAACACTAAAGCATGTGCATATCTTGATTGAAATCTTGGTCATAAGTTTGATTAAAGTTTTTACTTATCTTGAAAAGCAGATTTTTGAATGAGTGAACCATCATATGAATTGGTTGAAGATTGAGTTACATCTTGTTTGCTTGAGGACAAGCAAAGTTCTAAGTTTGGGGTTGTGATAAAAGTTGAAAAACTGTTATTTTCATGCTTAAAATTGATACTAAAAGCAACCTTATACTTAGAAACTAGCTTGAAATCATGCTTTTCTTCATATTTTCATAAATTAGAGAGCTGGACAGGTTTATGCTTGATTTCAGTGTTTTTGTGCAGGTTTTAAGGTGAATTTAGTGAAAGAAGTGAAGAAGGAGAGAGATGGAATCAGAAAAGACATCAAAAAGTGCAAAAGGAGAAGCCGCAACTGCCGCTCAGCGGCAGTTTACCGCTGAGCGGCACTCAGGAGTTCACGGGAGGACCGCTGAGGGGCAAAATGGCCACTGAGGGGAAGAAACGACTCACGCACTTACCGCTGAGCGGCACTATTTTTGGGCTTGG
Organism: Vigna umbellata; assembly: GCF_029865625.1. Lineage (NCBI taxonomy): Eukaryota > Viridiplantae > Streptophyta > Magnoliopsida > Fabales > Fabaceae > Vigna > Vigna umbellata. Next base: position 37,049,215 of record NC_142165.1, on the reverse strand, counting down.
GCCTAATTTTCTGTAATTTTAGAATAGTATATAAGCTTTAGGACGTCCTAGGGTTTTTATCTTTGGCAGAAACGAAGCAAACACTCTCTCTTCCACCCCTTTGAATGAGGATCTTGGATGCTCAGGCTACCTCTTCACCTTTCTAGGGTTTTATCTTCCATTCTTTCATTATTGTTCATCTAGGTTCACCATGAATATGGTGAACTAAACCTTGTATGTTTGTTGGGGAATCAATGTAATCTTTTGAAGCTCTCATATATGGAATTTGTGCTTGCATCTTAATCTAAGACTTATGCTTTCTTTCATCATTAGTTAGGGTTTTTCCTCTTTGCTCAAGGCTTGCTTTGTTTAACTCATTCAATGCATTATTATTGATTTTCTCGATACGGGAACGTACGGGGAAGTCTAGATCAGGGGAATTTCTACCAATAGTATATTGGTTGCCTTAAGCTCCTGCGCTAAATAAACTAATTATTAGGAATGCTAGGAATCGTATGAACTCGTAATTAGGGAGAAGCCTTCTTGAAAGGTAATTTAGAGAGTGGCATTAACAATGATGACTTGAATGTTGAATTCCTAAAATATATGAGTGGATAAGATGAAATTGACCCCCAACAACATATTCATCAATATAATTCATTGAAAGTGCTTGTCTTTTGTTTTAGCCATTGATCAACCTCATGCATACATGTTTATTTTCGTCTTTTGCATAGTAAAATCCAATTATTTTGTTCTTAAGTCTTAGCTAATCAACAAATCACATAACTAAACTAGGCCGTGAGTCCTTTGGGAGAACGATACTTGGTCTTATCGAGTTTATTACTTGAAACGATTCGGTCATACTTGCCGATTGTTAAACAAGTTTGTGACATCATATTTTGGTGATCATAAATTTGTGCATCAGGAAGGCTAGCCACTTACCCTGCACCAGCTAACATAGCAATGGTGAAAGAATTCTACACCAATGCAAGGAGGTTGGGTGATCATCCTGCTGGGGATTATTTGAGCTATGTTAGAGGACACACCATTCGGTATGACCCTGATTCCATTAATAGATTTTTAGATACTGAATGGGTTGGTGAGCAGTGTCAGTTTGCTCTAAATATGGAAGAAGGAGCAGACTTTGATAATGTGGAGAGTGTGCTATGTGTGCCTAGAGCACACTTTCAGAGCAACAGGAATGGTGAAGTTGTGAACATCAGGAGAGTTGATCTGACTCCTCTAGCAAAGTATTGGATGACATTTTCTCATGCCAATATCTAGCCTTGCTCACATTTCTCGGATATTACTGTCAAGAGGGCGCTTCTTTTGTACTGTGTGCTTAGAGGTATGAGCATTAACATTGGCCAGGTCATAGCCAATGAGATACAGGTGTGTGCCAACAGTATGAACAACAAAGCACCCTTGGGGCATCCCTCGTTGATTACACACCTATGTGAGCTAACTGGGGTGAATATCTCTGCTCCACCATTTGAGAGGCCTAGGAAAGCTATTGATGAGGCTTATTATAGAGAGTATTGTGGAGGTGATGAGGCAGCTTAGCCAGTACCACCACGCCGTCCTCGCAGAGGAAGAGGACCACCACAGGGCCAGGCATCTGTAGAGCCTCGTGAGGTAGAGCCATTGCAGATGAGGGACATGTATATGTCTCTTATAGATCTTAGGATGCAATCCATTCACAGAGGGCAGGTGGCCACATTTGAGATGATTATTGGGATGTATGATACACCCCTAGCACATAGGTGGACTATGAATGAGTTTCATAATGTGGTGGCATGACCAAAGGAGCAAGCTCAGGGCAGTGGAGCTGGAGCAGCTGGAGTTTCAGCTATGGATGATGATCCGTTTGAAGATGCTAAAGATAATGAAGAGGAGGAAGATTCAGATGACAACATGAGTTGCTGAGGAGCTGAGATGACATCTACTGATGGAAGTTATTACCTCTAGAGAAGGATTTTTATCTTTTGTTTTGTACTGTTGAACTTATTTGCTTATGTTTTTAGAATAGGATTGTGATGTACTCAGTTTGAAACTTTATCTGTTATGATGGTTTGCTTATGATTTATGCATGATCACTAGTGCAGAAAGGGCTTTAAACGTCTCTTCTTTTGGCTTTTTGACATCTGACCTGTACCCGACGTCTTTGTGGGTGACGTTACTCAGACGTCCATTGTGTCAGGCCCGACATCTATATAGACGTCTGTTGTGTCAGGCCCGACATCTATAGAGACGTCTAAGGCACACCCCCGACGTCTGACTAGACGTCCAAGACACCCCCGACCTCTATAGAGACATTCGATGAAGCCACCCCGGACGTCTATATGCCTGAACGGGTTGTTTAGGGATTAGGGGTTTGGACGTCGGTTTGTGCACTGCCAGACGTCTATAGACGTCCGTCAGTGCACTAACCGACGTGTACTGGGCGTTTTTTTTTTTAAAAATCAATTTATTTTTGCATTAAAACCACACCTGAAAAACAGAAAATTGTCCCAGAACAATATAGTATAGTATATCTGTGTTTCATATAAAGAAAGTTCTACTTAATGTACAAAATAATCCAATATCAAAACTATCAAGATATAAACTTAAACTAAAATTAAGCAATGTTCAACAACAAATAAAATTGTTCCTAACTCCATCACTACAAAATTGAAGAAAGATTCATTATGGTTTCATATATGTTTAAAGATGAATTTGATTTGTAATGTATTCAAGGTATGCATCATTACCTCATTCCAGTCATGATGACTTAGGGCATGGACCCATTACTAGAAGTATGGCTAGAAGAATCCAAGAAGAGCTTGAAGATATAGACACAACATGGCACGTTCTCTTTCTTCATTTTAAGTGGAATTTGGAGACACCAAGAGAAGGGGCAAATCTGTCCATATGATTGTCAAAGTTGCTATCTGCACCATCACTCTTTGCTAAGCACACCATGGCAAGATCTTAAGTCCATCAACACCACCAGATCACGTGCTTATTTGTTTTTAGCACATTTTTTAATAAGCCTTTCTAGAAGTCCTTCATATTTTACACATGGGTTACCACGTGGTAGCTGATCCACAATTCTCGGTCCATCATTCCCACACTGCAGCTTCATGGATAGTCTATAAATTCATGGCAACTATCTTTGTAAAACACTTTTGGATGAATGAAATTTCTGCTGAGAATTGCTTTTGCCAACTCTCCTACCAAAAGTCTTTCCTAGCTTAAATCTTTCCCTGCAACTTCCTTCCTTGTATGGACGGTTGCCTGAGTTGTAGTCATTCACTAAGCACAGCATCCACCTCCATCTATCGCTAACTACACTTCTTCCGCTGCCATGGCCATATTTTCCGTCCTTCTGCTGGAGTCACCGAGAAGCATTCCTAGTTGAATCTTGAGGGTGCATTCTTGAAGTCCAGCAACAATTCAGTTTGAGCAAACTATCTCGGATCAGCAGATCAGTCTCCCTGCCTTAGTCATCAAGTGGTATTCAGAGCAAGGTTGCTGGATCCTTGAGATAAGTTTCTTCATTCTACAATTTAGATTCTGTCATCACCATTCCTTCACTGTCTCTGTTGTCCTGTTACTGTTTCATTGAATTTTTTTTATATCTTTAGGTTCTTTGAGTCTTTGAACCGTGCTATTGTTTTTATTGCTTCAGTCTTTCATTTTAATCGGTTTAAATTTTTGTTTGAGTCATTTTTTATTTGAACATCCATTCTGTTATGTCATATGTTATGTGCAATTCAAATTTTGTCAAAAATTCTAGTTAAATAACCGTGTAATTTGCATCTGTACTGGAAACTCAATGAGATTCATGTTCTTCTGCACAATATATGAGCAATGACAATTGAGATTATGAGCTCATGTGCATGAATTGGTAACAAAGTTTGGAGGGTCCAGTATATCAATACAAAACACTCTGCATCTGTTTTGAAATTCTGAATTACTGTTTCATTGGCTGCAACTGCTATGAGACTAGTTTTTGCATAAGTGTTGTGTTTTTACATGGAAACTAGTCATAGAAATCTGGTTTTAAGCATGGAATGATTGTGCAAGGTCATATTATGTTGATACTGGCAGTTAACCGAGCTGCAATTGGCTTAGTCATTTCTTTCTGCGTGTCCATTGCCTGAATACTTTAGATCATTTCCAGCCATCTAAATCATCTCCTGCCATCTTGAGCAAATTTCATTGACTGTCTTAAGTTCATTTTTGTGTTGTTTGAGCTGAATCACTTTTATTTGCAAAATTTAACTATCACAGTTGCTTCAAATAGCTTGCATCAGAACTGCTGTATTCAATTCTGGATAGATAAAGAATTTTGGATCAAATTGTGGTTCAACAAGTTTGTTTTAATCATTTAAACATGTTTGAATGAATTGAAGCTTGTCAGTTGCTGTTTTGTGCAAAAACCATATGTGACTAGTTAAATTGTTGGGTCAAAATTTTGTTTTAAAAAAAAAACAGTAGTAGTGCAATAATCTGGTGGAATTGTCATAGAAAATGTGTTTGATTGGCTAATACAGTTGGATGTAGTAAAAGCTTGGTTCCACAACATACAGTTGAGAAACAAAATCCAAAATATCAGAAAAACAAAGTAAAAAAGCTGAAAAGGACCAATGCATCCAATAGTGTGAAATGTCGAAACAACATTTTCCATTTCTGCATAATTTGTTGGCTGCTCTTTGAGGCAATATCACAAACAGTTTGTGATATGTGCCGAACACTGTTTTTTTTTATCCAATTGCTAGCTGTTATTCATTGTTGTGCGCCCAATCTAATCTAGAACTATTCCTAGGATCCATTTGAAGTGCTACCGTGATTACCACCTGCTTACTTCATTGATTTTAAAATTTTTGGAATTCTTGCACATAACCTATTTGATAAAAGGTTATGTGTTGGTGTCACTCTTTTGGTAATTACGGGCAGTATGAGGAGATACTGTAAGTTTTGAACTGGACTGCTGTGTAGGTGTGTTACAACTCAGGCACCATACATACAAGGAAGCATCAAAGGAAGTAAGGAGATTGATTATACAAGCAAAAAAGGTAAAGTTGACGGTGTGGTAGAGTGGTGCTGCTGCAGTAATTCAAACACATTGCAGCTGACAGCAGATCTTTCTTCACGGTTATAGCATAGGAGAGAGTCACTTTGCAGCTAAAAGATTTGCATGAATCACTTCGGATTCATTACTTGTTTGAGAGCAACCAAAGTTGCCACATTAAACTACCTTCTTGTTTTCCAAATATTTGTTGTTTTTCATTGTATTTTGACTTTCTTTTCAATTTTTTTTTGTAAGTTGGCCATTTCAAGCAAGTGAAATGGAAGAGCTCATAAGTGTTCTTCCCTCGTTTGCTAACTTGACTTAAAGTCTCATCGCTTTAAAATTGGTAGACGGTGAGTGTGTCTTAGATCCAAAGTCTAAGCCTCACCTAGGAGACCTCCTCTTTAATTTTTTTTTTAAATTGCAAGTTTCGCATAGGAAGTCTTAGAGTCCGGCCTTAGAGTCTAAGGTTTTCTTTCTTTGTGTTTGTTTATGTCTCCATATATTTAGTGAATTTAGAAGTGATTTTGATTTAAAGACTTTTAGTAAGTAACTAAGGATATATTTGGCAAGGCAAGACTTGGTACTTAAGCGATCTACAAGGTCCACCTCTCTTACTTGGAATATTGTCCTCAAGTGAACTCTCTTTGTCTTTACCTCAAGAAAATTTTTAAGTTCATAAAATGTCTGGAAGACACTCCCCTAGAAATAATGAGGATCCTAAAGACCAATTTTGTTTTCAAACTCTTGTCAATCAACTCACTGAAATTGAAAGGAAAATAGGGCAAGAATAGATTCAAAGAGAATTGCACAATGCCATGGTCACCAATGAGCTGAAAATGTTAAGAGATGAACAAGTTCAATATAGGGAGAGAAGCATGAGTGGAGAATCCCAAAGTGAACAAGAAACCTTAAGAGTAGGAGATTACTATCCTTCTTCATCAAGAAGGCATAGGCGTGACTATGAAAACTCTCCTCCTCCTCCTAAGGAAGTCAATGTGGTATTGCCTCATTTTCATGGGAAAGATAACATTGAGGCTTACCTTGACTAGGAAATGAAGGTAGAGCAAATTTTTGCCTGTCAACAAGTGTCGGAGAAAAGAAAAGTCTCTCTTGCTACCCTTAGTATGTATTGGTGGACTGCTCTAGTTAAAGAATGAGACAACAACTTCCTCCCATTAAATATTGGAATGAACTCACAACTGCTCTCAAGAAAAGGCACATTCCTTCTTACTATAAAAGGGAACTTATGGATAAGCTCCAAAGGTTGCAACAAAAGTCTATGTCTGTTGAAGGATATAGACAACAAATGGAGCTATACATAATGAGAGCAGGGATCACAAAGGCAGAGGAAACTACTTTAGCCAGATTTTTTAGTGGGTTGAATTTGGATATAAGGGATAAAGTTGAACTTCTACCTTATAGAGATTTGAATGAACTTGTTCAAATGTGTATAAAGGTAGAACAACAAAATCTGCGGAAAATTTCTGCCAAAAGATTTCAATCTCCCTTTGAGCAGAAAATTATTAAAGCAAAAGAACCCATCAAACCTATAGCCAAAATAGTTGAAAAACCAAACAAAGAGTCCTCTTCACACACTCTCACAAGTGACATGAAGTGTTTCAAGTGTCTAGGTCGGGGTCATATAGCTGCTCAATGTCCTACTAAGAGAACCATCATTTTAAAAGGAAAGGACATTTATAGTAGTGAAAGTGAATCCCCCACCAGTGATAGTGAGAGTGAAACAGAAAAAGAAGAGGAAGTGTTTGCAGATGATTGTCAACTTCTCATGGTGAGAAGGGTGCTTAACAGTCAACCAAGTCTAGAACAATTATCACAAAGAGAGAACATCTTTCATACAAGGTGTAAAATTCAGGAAAATTTTTGTTCTCTCATTATTGATAGTGGTTCCTGCTGCAATTGTTGTAGCACAAGACTGGTTGAAAAGTTGAATCCTACTGTAATACCCCATCCCAAACCTTATAAACGTCATTGGCTAAATGAAGATGGGGATATCACAGTCAAGAATCAAGTTAAGGTGGCTCTATCCATAGGGAACTTCAAAGATGAAGTTATTTGTGATGTAGTTCCCATGGAAGCTTGCCATGTGCTATTGGGAAGACCATGGCAATTTGATCATAACACTATACACCATGGTCTTACCAATACCATAACTATGCACAAAAAAGACAAGAAATTTGTGCTTCAACCTTGGACACCTACCCAGGTGGCACAAGATCAAGCACAAATGAAGTCCACTAGGGACAAGGAAAAAAACCAACAAAAGATAAAGAATCCAAAACAAAAGAGCGGAGTAGTCATTAGGGAAGAAAGAAAGGTAATGGATTCTAGTGTTCCATCCCACAAGGTCACTCAACATGAAGTTCTTTTAAATAAAAAGACTTTAAACAACACACTTCAAGTTGAGCAACCTTCATACCTTCTTCTTTGCCAAGGAACACTCACATGCACATCTAGTGATTCTAATACTTCTACTCTTTCTCTTTCAATACAAAAACTTTTGAAGGAATTTGATGATCTATTTCCCAAAGAAATTCCAAATGGGCTTCCACCATTAAGAAAAATAGAACATCAAATTGACTTCATTCCAGGGGCAATTCTTCCTAATAGGCCTGCCTATAGGACTAATCCCCAAGAAACCAAAGAGATTGAGTCACAAGTCCGAGAATTACTAGATAAGGGTTTGGTTCAAAAGAGCTTAAGCCCCTGTGTTGTACCTGTGTTGTTGGTACCCAAAAAGGATGGAAGTGGCGCATGTGTTGTGATTGTAGGGCTATCAACAACATCACAATAAAGTATAGACATCCCATCCCTAGACTTGATGATATGTTGGATGAACTACATGGGGCTCAAATTTTCTCAAAAATAGATCTTAAGAGCGGATATCACCAAATTCGAATCAAAGAAGGTGATGAGTGGAAAACTGCCTTTAAGACTAAGTTTGGGTTATATGAGTGGCTCGTAATGCCTTTTGGTCTTACAAATGCCCCAAGTACATTCATGAGACTTATGAATCATGTTTTAAGGGATTGCATTGGGAAGTTTGTAGTTGTTTATTTTGATGACATATTGGTATATAGTCAAGATTTGCAAAATCATGAAAAACATTTGAGAGTTGTTCTAATAATTCTTAGAACCAATAAATTGTTTGCAAATCTTGAAAAATGCACCTTTTATGTTGATAGTGTCATCTTTCTAGGTTTTGTAGTCAATAAAAGTGGGGTCCATGTTGATCCTGAGAAAATAAAGGCCATCCAAGAATGGCCAATTCCAAAGAATGTAGGAGAAGTTAGGAGTTTCCATGGATTGGCAAGCTTTTATAGAAGATTTGTGCCTAACTTCTCTAATCTAGCTTCACCACTCAATGAGCTGGTGAAAAAGGATGTTACATTCACTTGGGGAGAAAAACAACAAAAAGCTTTTGAGTTACTTAAAGAGAAGCTCACTCAAGCTCCCATTCTAGCTCTTCCAAATTTTGCCAAAACTTTTGAGTTAGAATGTGATGCTTCTGGACATGGAATAGGTGTTGTGTTATTACAAGAAGGCCACCCAATTTCTTATTTTAGTGAAAAACTTCATGGTGCTTCTTGTAATTACCCCACTTATGACAAAGAGCTCTATGCTCTTGTGAAGGCTCTTCAAACTTGGGAACATTATCTTGTTTCCAAGGAGTTTATTATTCATAGTGATCATGAATCACTAAAATATTTGAAGAGCCAACACAAGTTACAAAAGAGACATGCTAAGTGGCTTGAATTCATTGAACAATTCACTTATGTTATCAAATACAAGAAAGGGAAGTCTAATATAATGGCAGATGCTTTGTCAAGGAGAAACATTTTACTAGCCACTTTAGGAGCTCAAATTCTTGGGTTTGATAACATGAAAGAATTATATACTCAAGATAGTGAGTTTGCCACCTTATATGAGGAATGTTTGCAAAAACCACAAGGAGGATTCTATGTGAGAGATGGGTATCTTTTCAAAGAGGGCAAAATTTGTATACCCCAAGGCTCACACAGAAAACTCCTTGTCAAAGAGATGCATGAGGGAGGGTTGATGGGGCATTTTGGGGTTGATAACACTTTAAGCATGCTAAAAGAGAAATTCTTTTGGCCCCACATGAGGAGAGAAGTTCAAAGGCATTGTTTTAAGTGCATTACTTGTTTAGAATCCAAATCTAGAGCAATGCCTCATGGTCTTTATACTCCCTTACCCATTGCTTCAACTCCTTGGGAAGATATTAGCATGGATTTTGTCTTAGGACTACCAAAAACTTCCAGGGGCTTTGATTTTATTTTTGTGGTTGTGGATCGTTTTAGCAAAATGACCCATTTTATACCATGCCCCAAGATAGATGATGCAAGTAATGTGGCTAGGTTATTCTTTTGAGATGTGGTTAGACTTCATGGACTATCTCGGGTCATTATTTCTGATAGAGATTCAAAATTTCTTAGTCACTTTTGGAGAATGGTCTCGATTAGGGACTAAGCTTTCGTTTTCTACTACTTGCCATCCTCAAACGGATGGTCAAACTGAAGTAGTAAATAGATCTCTATCCACTCTATTGAGAGTAGTCCTCAAGGGTAACCACAAATCTTGGGATGAGTATCTTCCACATGTGGAGTTTTCTTATAATAGAGTAGTTCATAGAACTACTAAAATATCTCCTTTTGAAGCTGTATACGGTTTTAATCCTCTCACACCTATGGATTTAATTTCCTTACCTTCTTCACATGAGTTTGTTCATCAAGAGGGAATATCTAAATCCAAATTTATTAAAACTTTTCATGAGAGGATTAGTAATCAAATACAACAACAAAGTGAGAGATATGCTAAGTATCATAATAAGGGTAAAAAAGAAGTCATATTCAATGAAGGTGACTTAGTTTGGCTTCACCTTCGAAAGGAAAGATTTCCTATTAAAAGAAAGTCCAAATTAAGTCCTAGAGGAGATGGTCCTTTTAAGATCCTTAAGAAGGTCAACAATAATGCGTATCAATTAGACCTTCCATCAGAGTATGGTGTTCATTCTACTTTTAATGTTACTGATCTTCGTCCTTTTGCAGGATTTGATACAGATGATGCTTTGGATTTGAGGACAAATCCTCTTCAAGGGGGAGGAGATGATGACTTAGGACATGGACCCATTACTAGAAGTATGGCTAGAAGAATCCAAGAAGCGCTTGAAGATATAGACACAACAGGGCACGTTCTCTTTCTTCATTTTAAGTGGAATTTGGAGACACCAAGAGAAGGGGCAAATCTGTCCATATGATTGTCAAAGTTGCTATCTGCACCATCACTCTTTGCTAAGCACACCATAGCAAGATCTTCCGTCCATCAACACCACCAGATCTCGTGCTTATTTGTTTTTAGCATATTTTTGAATAAGCCTTTCTAGAAGGCCTTCATATTTTACACATGGGTTACCATGTGGTAGCTGATCCACAATTCTCGGTCCATCATTCCCACGCTGCAGCTTCATGGATAGTCTATAAATTCATGGCAGCTATCTTTGTAAAACACTTTTGGATGAATGAAATTTCTGCTGAGAATTGCTTTTTCCAACTCTCCTACCGAAAGTCTTTCCTAGCTTAAATCTTTCCCTGCAACTTCCTTCCTTGTATGGACGGCTGCCTGAGTTGTAGTCATTCATTAAGCACAGCATCCACCTCCATCTATCACTAACTACACTTCTTCCGCTGCCATGGCCATATTTTCCATCCTTCTGCTGGAGTTACCAAGAAGCATTCCTAGTTGAATCTTGACGGTGCATTCTTGATGTCCAGCAACAGTTCAGTTTAAGCAAACTATCTCGGATCAGTAGATCAGTCTCCCTGCCTCAGTCATCAAGTCATCTGTAATGACAGCTCGAATGATGGTCTTAATCCAACACATGACATAGAAGCCACATTCCCATGAATCCTGCTGTTGGTTACACTAAAATGACAAACTAAATAGTCAAGAATTTAGATCATTCAATAACATAGAAAATGAATTAGAACTATAAATGACTTACAACCTTTGGATATAAAATTTGAACTAGTTGACCTCGAGATTTACCAATAACTCTGTACAGATTGAAAACACAGTAAAATTATCATAACTATATTTATCATAAAAGTTTAAGGTGAACATCAAATTCAAAGTCATTTTTGGAGAAACACTTACCCTTAAAGCATGGTTCTCAAGTCATTTTTCATCTTCCTGTGCAACGAACAAAACCATATAATTTTACATTGTTTGGGAATGATGACCATCAGCTGCCACTGCGACCTATCACGAAGGACAAATAGTTATTTAACTAAGTAATTAAGGAAACTTTAATAATGTACTTTTACATATAACAAAATCTACCCATCAATGAATGGCACAAGGTAACGTCTCTTTTTGACTCATCCATCCATGTTTGCAAATAATGTTGTCTGTTTTCAAGTGTGTTACCAGAAGGTTGAATGGTCTGAGGTTCAACAAATCCATACATGGAAGACTGACCTTGGTCTACAACGATTGTGTCCATGTATCTAAAACAACAAAGTTAAGTTGTTAGAAACTATAGGAATCAAAGAAAAAGAAATATGGAAGACGAAATTAATTATCTTACATGCACCATAGTTGAATGATGGAAATATTCAACATCCTGTCTCCCCCAATCACCTCCAATGCATCAGGCAATGTGATATATACTGGCACATGGGGGGCAGACCAAATACTCTCAAATCCCACTATAGTTCTGATGGTGCTCTCTTCAACCAGGGTAATCTTATCATTAGCTTTGATAGAGGATCATCCTCCGCTTCAGCCATGTCATCATCTTCATGTATGACTTTATCATGAATCGATTGCTTCTGAGGACGTGTGAACTGAAGATAAGAATTTCATCAAAGAGTTATAACAAATATTTTTAAACTTAACATTGAAATACTAATAACAAAGACATTATACCTGTGGAGTAGCGATGTGTGACATGATCAATGCTCTAGGCCAGGCTATAAATGATCGTATGGCCTCCCCCATAAAATTAATTTCTGGAGTGGGTACAGGCACCTGAGCCTGGGGATCCCGAATCTCGTCAATCGTCACACGCACGTGGTGGGGTAATATGGGAACATCATGAATAGTCTACCCTCCCTCAAGCACTCATCCGACAGCCACAATGCGTGGGAGATCCCCATCAACCAACAGCTCATATTGACCGCTATATTGAGCAGGTTCAACAGCAGAGCATGATCCTCTAGTGCTAACACGAGGTGGTGTGGGAGTTTCAGCGGACCCGTGTTGCCCTGCGTCATGGAATGCAGCTTCTCTTCAAGCGCTCTTTGTATTTCTTTTTGTTCATGTAGCTGCTCCATGAATTGTTTCTCCATTGATCTCATGCTTTGGTTGAGTCTTTCCTCCCACTAAAGATCCATCTGCCTCAGTGCCTCTGACTCATTGATTGAGTGCTTTTCTGTGTAGGGCCAAAGTAGTCACGAAGACCGATCGCCCTAGGAACTCCACGTACACGTCCTGGGTGCTCGGGCTTTCCAATGGCCATTGTTAGAATGTCATCCCTACCTTGGCCAACAAATGTTCCCTGAGTCTGCTGCTCAACCAACTCATCATGCACATAAAAAAACGATGTTACATAGAAGACATGCTATGATAGATACACAATCAAACAATGTTTAGAATTTGAACTTACAATTCTTTATGAGATCAAGGCAGCTGAGGAAGATGTCATGTTCCCATCAGATTTAGTCCGAGCAGCCTTCCACAGCTCGTACCTGGTAGGTGCAGGTGCTAGGTCCAGCGACTCAAGTCCCAAGGCATTTGCTCTAGACTTTCTAATTTTTTTTTCCTGTTTTGCATAACCACCTCGTGATAACAAGTTTGGTGCATCGTTTAGCCGTTGTCTTTCTTGGGCGGCTAACCTTTTACCCTGTGAAACCATGTATATAAATAAGTGTAAAATCAAAAGAACTCAATGAAAGACTTTTCAGATGTTAAGAAACAAACCTTCCATTCCTCAAACTCTCTAGATGCACGAAACTGTATCCACTCCTCCTCTGTGAAGGTATACTGCTGACATGGATTTTCATGTTGTCTGTCTCCAAAGACATATATTCATGTCAGCCTTGTCTTGAAATCCCTCCATCTTATCGCTATATGCGATAACACTTTCTTTCTAATTTGTATTGTGTTTGGAATATCATAATGTTGCTGTTTAAAACAAAACACATGTTATTGATTTGAAAAGATGAAAGAAATAAGTATATCAACAATGTTGTAAGTAAACATGCCTGAATATCTTGCCATAAGAGGTTCTTGTCGACCTCTGGGACGTCATCCCAAGTTGCATGAATGATAGAGACATGACTTTTTGCTAACTTACCCAGATAACTCCTAAACCTATCAGCATTTGGCCCTGATGCCTGACCTGATCTGGGGTCAATGTCAACATGTCTCCTCTGCCCATCAACACGTCTTGATGTCACATCTGCCAATCGTGTGACGCCTCGACCACCTCTTGTCTGTCCTGATCCTGAGTCTGAGGCCGACATACCTGAAAAATTATACAAGGTTAGTAATAATTCAATTATGATGAACGTAAATATAAAGTCAATACAAAAAATATCACAACCTATTAAGATATTGTTTTCTCCCAAATCCCTTCATTATGATCACTACGAATTGCCTGGATGACATCGGCAACGTCATCAATTGGGTCTTCAATGGGTCTAGATGCAACAGATGTTGTCTCAAGTATATCAAGAGAATCGTCATCATCATGTCCATGCATGTTTTTTCCTTCTAAAACCACTGACCATTTTTTATTCGTTGGATCATTTACGTAAAATATTTGTCTTGCTTGACTAGCCATGATAAATGGTTCATCAGTGTAATTCATCTTGTTCAAGTCTACCAATGTGAAACCAAAGTCATCTGTCATGACATCAGAATTTATATCAACCCATTTACACTTGAAAACTGGGACTCTAAAAGTGACATAATCAACTTCCCATGTTTCTTGTATCATTCCAAAATAACTCATGGATGCTCTGATTGGATTTTTGTCTTTAAAACTAGCAAAGTGGACAGCCTCAGCTTGTAGTGTAATGCCACTATTTTGAACTCTACTTTTGTCATCTTCTACCTTTGTCTGAAAAGAAATATTGTTTACATAGTACCCACCATATGTAATGACATCTGCATTCGGTCCACGAGATAACCTTAATAAACTTTCCGAAACATGTGGAGTCACATAAATCTTTTTCTTAAACCATTGTAAGAAGGTTTTCACATGTTCACTAAGATGCCATTTTCCACTCATTCTTGGGTTTGCTGCCTTTATTTCATTAACGTGGTCAGAAATGTAAGGAATCACATAAACAGTGTTGTTTAAGATGTACAAATGAGCTTGGTCAACTTCTTTTCTGCTAACACTTTGAATTTTCACACCTTGAACACCCTTACTTTCACATTTTCCTTCATGTTTGGTCTTGGGAAGACCCATGGTTCACAAGATGGTATATAACTTGAACAAAATTCAATGGCTTCCTCTGTAATGTATCGCTCTATGATTGAAGCTTCTGGTATATACTGATTCTTGACATATCCCTTTAAGATCTTCATGTATCTTTCAACTAGGTACATCCACCTTAAGAAGACTGGCCCACATATTCAAATTTCTCTGACTAGATGAACAATCAAATGTACCATGATATCAAAAAAAGAAGGTGGAAAATACATCTTCAATTGACATAGTAGTCTTATTCCTTCATTTTCCAATTCATCTAAACCTCGAGGGTGAACAACTTTCTTGCAAATGGCATTAAAGAACAAACTCAAGCGTGTCAGAATACCCCTAACACAAGGAGGTAATATGCCTCGAATAATAACAGGTAACAATTGTTGCATCAATACATGACAATCGTGAGACTTTAAACCAACTAACTTTAACTCTTGCATAGAAACAAGGTTACTAATATTTGAAGAATAACCTTGTGGAACCTTCACACTTCTTAAATAGTTACAAAAACTTTGTTTTTCTTTTTTAGAAAGTGTGTGACCGGCTGGGGGCAGATAAGTGCGTCTTCCTATTATCTGTGGATGTAACTCAGATCGGATTCCCATGTCAGCCAAATCTTGTCGTGCTTTTATTTTGCCTTTGCTCTCCCTTTGACGTTTAATAAAGTTCCAATGACATTGTCACAAAAAAAATTTTCAACGTGCATCACATCAATACAATGTCTAACATCAAGTTGACACCAATATGGAAGCTTAAAAAATATTGATCATTTCTTCCAAATGTTTTTTACAAGGGTACTTTTATGATGTTTTCCAAACACAATGTCAATGTTTTTGACTTCGTTGTACACCTCTTCACCATTCCGGGGTCTGCACACAACCTCATCCTCAGCACTTCCATTAAATGCTTTTTTCAATCTACGATAAGGGTGATTACGAGGAAGGAATTTTCGATGTCTTGTATATACCGTCTTCTGTCCAGGCTTCAATTGAAGGTAACTAGTGTTTTCTTCACATATGGGACATGCAAAATGACCTTTTACACTATAACCGCTCAAGTTTCCATATGCTGGGAAATCATTTATAGTGCAAAACAACATTGCATGCAAACGAAACTGTTCCTGAACATGTGAATCAAACACGTCGACCCTTTCTTAGCACAACAATTTCAAATCATCAATTAAAGGTTTTAAGTAAACATCAATGTCATTTCCAGGTTGTCTAGGACCCGATATCATCATGGACAACATCACATATTTTCTTTTCATGCACAACATAGGAAAAAGATTGTAAATCATCAACATAACTGGCCATGAACTGTGTTTGCTACTTAATTTTCCATAAGGATTCATACCATCAGTTGCAAGTGCAAGTCTTAAGTTTCTTGGATCTGCACCAAACTCTGGAAATTTTTCATCAATCTTTTTCCATTGAGGTGAATCAACAGGGTGTCGAAGAAGATTATCGCGCTTTCTTTCGTCAAAGTGCCATTTAAGGTTCTTTGCATCTTCTTTAACAAAAAACATACATTTGAACCTAGGTATTATAGGCAAATACCACATCACCTTAGCAGGTGCACCATCATTACCTTCATCAGCAGTGTTTCTGTCAAATTTCTTTTTAAAACGGGATAAACCACATGTTGGACAATACTTTAGCGAAGCAAACTCCTTTGCGTACAAAACACAATCATTAGGACAAGCATGTATCTTTTGATATTCAAGACCCATTGGACATAAAAAAAATTTTGCCTCGTAATTACGAATAGGTAGAGTATTATTTTCTGGAAGCATCTCCTTCAACAACTCCAACAACTCGGTGAAACTTTTATCGGTCCATCCATTCCTTGCTTTTAAACTAAACAACTTTAAAGTTGCTGACAGACTTGTGAAGTTCGAGCATCCGGGGAACAACAGTTGCTCTGAATCATTTATAAGAGAATCATACAAATTAGCTCTTCCAAAATTATCTTCACCGACATCACGTATCATGTCCTCTAAATGATCACTCATCCATTCTTCCACATAATTCGTTTCTCGTGACGTGGTAGGCTGGTCCAATACTTCTCCATGCCAAGTCCAAACGGTATAAGTCCTCATGATGCCGAACATGAATAGATGGTCACGCACATTGCCTAAGTCTTGCCGTATTTGATTAAGACAACGCACACAAGGACAAAAATATGTCCCATTCACAGACTTAGCATTTTGTTCAACGTATTGCAAGAACTCCGAAACACCCTTATCATATTCTTCACTGATGCGACGTTCATTCATCCAACTTCGATCCATTCTATGTTCGTAAAATCATCAATTTAAGCTTTTAACGCTCACAACGTTAGGCCCTACCCATTCAAAAAAAATAATTTTCATAATTTGCTAAGACACGTGCAAAGAAGTCTACATCATAAATTTGATAAGATTTCGGCAGCATATCGCATTGGTCTCCGAAATACACGAAATGAGAGTAGTCAACGATGACCACAATCAAATATGCATCAAGAGAACAACACAAATATTGAACCAAAATTTTATCAATCTTATCCATAAACTCCAACTTACATGTTATTGCAAATTATGAAAATTAATTTTCTCAAACTGTCCAATCGGACAATTCAAAATTTAACACAAACGATTAAAAGATTAATCGTTTGTGTTAAATTTCAAACGGGAACTAAGTGTCACTCAATGATTTGATACTTATAATGTAACATGACAATTATAATAACACAACTAATACATGCATATTCAAAAGCCAATAAGACATGCAGACCTTAAAGTCAAAAATGTGCATAGACAAAACCCAATAACATGCGTACAAAAAAATTATCAACGAAGAAGCTAACCTGAAAAGCAGATTCCAAATGAAATGGAGGGAAATCGAGGAGTGCACGACCTAAAATGTAGGCCAAAAACAGTCAAAAACGCCGCCCAAGAACACGCAAGAAACTACACCAAAACGAACCGAAAACGATTTTTAATCGGTTCAAATCAAAGATATTTCATCACAGAACAATTTAATCGGATTAAAAGTAAATTTAAACGGTCCAAAACAGAGATAACGCACTTGGAAATGCAATGCCGTAGAGTGAAATCGCGGGGAAGACGATGAACAGTGAGCGTAACTCCTCGCGGGTTCACGTTTTAGTATAAATGGCACTAGACGTCCGGTACTGGAAGGCCTCGACGTTTATAATATTATAGACGTCGGGGACATAACTAATATGACGTGTTTTAGATTTAAATATTGATATTCGCGGGGGATTTTAGACGTCCGTTGGAGGGACCCCGACGTGTATAATATTATAGACGTCGGGGCCCCTTCACAACAGACGTTTAAGAGGTTGAAACAATTAACTCTTCAACTACCTTGTCAGTCACTTAAACGTCCGTTATGGTGGGGCCCCAACGTCTATAATATTATACATGTCGGGGCCCCTCCAACGGACGTTTAAGAGGCTTAAGCAATTAACTCTTCAACTACCCTGTCAGCCTCTTAAACGTCCTTTGTGGAGGGTCCCCGACGTCTATAATATTATACACGTCAGGGCCCTTCCAACAGATGTTTAAGAGGCTGAAGCAAGTAACTCTTCAACTACCCTGTTTGTCAGCTGCTTAAACGTCCGTTGTGGATGGGCCCCGACGTGTATAATATTATAGACTTCGGGTGCATATTTGATTGTGATTTATAATCACTTTCATTTCGTGTAACCTGAAGACCAATGCGAAATGCTGACAAAATTTCGTGAAATTTAAGATATGTTGTTTAAAATTGATATGTTTAATAAACTAAAAAAAATGAATCTTCTTGAATGGGATAGGGTCACACCTTGAATACAAACACGATCAAAGTGATCATTCCAGATTATTGAAATTGTGTAAACAATTTCAGTAAACATGCGTACGGATAGAGGATGTATTAATTTACCACGCATCAGCACTGAGTACGAGAGACGGGTATAAGAATTTATAGAGTTTGCGCAACGTAATGCGAGTACAAGTGGTGATGATGAAGACAAGTTCAGATGTCCCTGTGTGAACTGTTTGAATGGGAGGAAGTTGAACGCAACTGATATTAGGGAACATCTTATCTGTGATGGTTTCATACGAAGTTATACAACATGGATATGGCACAGCGATACATGCATGTCCGAATGATTGCATATTATATAGGAATGAGAATGAAGTTTTGATAAAGTGTCCAAAATGTGGGTTATCACGATGGTGGTCACACAGAAAAGAATGGTTCTGCTTTGAAAGTAGTTTGGTACCTTCCACTAGTTGCTAGACTTAAGCGTTTGTTCGCGAATCCCAAAGATGCTAAAAACCTAAGATGGCATGTGATAACAGTTGAAAAACTGTTATTTTCATGCTTAAAATTGATACTAAAAGCAACCTTTAACACTTAGAAACTAGCTTGAAATCATGCTTTTGGGTATATTTTTAGAAATAAGAGAGCTGGACAGGTTTATGCTTGATTTCAGTGTTTTATGCAGGTATTAAGGTGAATTTGGTGAAAGAAGTGAAGAAGGATAGAGATGGAATCAGAAAAGACATAAAAAAAAGTGCAAAAGGAGAAGCCGCAACTGCCGCTCAGCGGCAGTTTACCACTAAGCGGCACTCAGGCAATCACGGTGGATCCGCTGAGGGGTGAAAAGGCCGCTGAGTGGAGGAAAACAACTTACGCACTTACCGCTGAGCGGCACTATTTTGGGCTTGGGCCTAATTTTCTGTATATTTTAGAATAGTATATAAGCTTTAGGTCGTCCTAGGGTTTGTATCTTTGGCTGAGACGAAGCAAACACTCACTTTTCCACCCGTTGAAGGAAGATCTTGGATGCTCAGGCTACCTCCTCCTCTTTCTAGGGTTCTATCTTTCATTCTTTCATTATTGTGCATCTAGTTTCACCATGAATATGGTGAACTAAACCTTGTATTGTTGTTGGGGAATCAATGTAGTCTTGTGAAACTCTCATATATGGAATTTGTGTTTTAACGTCTTATATTAAGATATATGCTTTCTTTCATCTTTAGTTAGGGTTTTTCCTCTTTGCTTATTGCTTGCTTTGTTTAACTCATTCATTGCCATGATTATTGATTTTGTCGATACGGGAACGTACGGGGAAATCTAGATCCGGGGAATTTAACCCAATAGCATATTGGTTGCCTTTAAGCTCCTACACTTTAGAACTAATTACTAGGAATGCTAGGAATTGTATGAACTCGTAATTAAGGATAGGCCTTCTTGCAAGGTGATTTAGAGAGTGACATTAGCATTGATGAAAAGAATGATTAATTACTAAAAATATATGAGAGTGGATAAGATGAAATTGATAACCCCAACAATATACTCATCCATCTAATTCATTGAAGTGTTTGTATTCTGTTTTTCTCCATTGATCAAATTCATGCATACGTATTTAATTACTGTCTCTTGCATTTAAACCTACAATCAATTTGTTCTTAAGTCTTAAATAATCAACAAATCATATAGCTAAACTAGGCCGTGAGTCCTTTGGGAAAACGATACTTGGTCTTACCTTGTTTTATTACTTGATACGATTCGGTCACACTTGCCGATTGTTAAACAAGTTTGTGGCGCCGTTTTTCGGTGTTCATAAATTTGTCATCAAGTTTTTGGCGCCGTTGTGATGGACAAATTTATGATCACCAAAATATGATGTCACAAACTTGTTTTACAATCGGCAAGTATGACCGAATCGTTCAAGTAATAAACTTGGTAAGACCAAGTATCGTTCTTCCCAAAGGAGTCACGGCCTAGTTTAGTTGTGTGGTTTGTTGATTAGCTAAGACTTAAGGACGAAATATTTGGATTTTTATATGCAAAAGACGAAAATAAACATGTATGCATGAGGTTTTGATCAATGGCAAAAGCAAAAGATAAACACTTTCAATGAAATATATGTATGAATATGTTGTTGGGGGTCAATTTCATCTTATCCACTCTCATATATTTTAGGAATTCAACATTCAAATCATCATTGTTAATGCCACTCTCTAAAGTACCTTTCAAGAAGGCTTCTCCCTAATTACGAGTTCATACAATTCCTAGCATTCCTAATAATTAGTTCATCAAGTGCAGGAGCTTAACGACAACCAATATAATATTGGGAGAGATTCCCCGGATCTAGACTTCCCCGTACGTGCCCGTATCGACAAAACCAATAATCATGCATCGAATGAGTTAAACAACGCAAGCATTAAGCAAAGAGGAAAAACCCTAACTAATGATGAAAGAAAGCATAGGTCTTAAATAAAAGATGTAAAAACAAATTCCATATATGAGAGCTTCAAAAGATTACATTGATTCCCCAACAAACATACAAAGTTTAGTTCACCATATTCATGGTGAACCTAGATGAATAACAATGAAAGAATGAAAGATAAAACCCTAGAAAGGTGAAGAGGAAGCCTGAGCATCCAAGATCCTCCTTCAAAGGGGTGGAAGAGAGAGTGTTTGCTTCGTTTCTGCCAAGGATACCTAACCCTAGGAAACCCTAAAGCTTATATATTATTCGTAACATACAGAAAATTAGGTCTAAGCCCATAAAAGTGCCGCTCAGCGGTAAGTGCGCGAGTCGTTTCTTCCCCTCAGCAGCCTTTTCACCCCTCAGCGGAGCCAATGTGGGTTTCAGAGTGCCGCTCAGCGGTAAATTGCCGCTGAGCGGTATTTGCGACTTGTCCTTTTGCACTTTTTGATGTCTTTTCTGATTCCATCTCTATCCTTCTTCACTTCTTTCACCAAATTAACCTTAAAACCTGCATAAAACACTGAAATCAAGCATAAACCTGTCCAGCTCTCTTATTTCTAAAAATATAACCAAAAGCATGATTTCAAGCTAGTTTCTAAGTGTTAAAGGTTGCTTTTAGTATCAATTTTAAGCATGAAAATAACAGTTTTTCAACTGTTATCAATATTCTTGCCACAGCTATTGGAAGACTTGAGCACCCAGGACGGGTGCGTGGTGTTGGGACTAAAATAGGCATATGACAGTTTCTTGGGTCTTCCTCGCGTCCATATTCATACGAAAAGATGAAGGAGGACATAAGAAAAGATATGACGCAGGAGATCACAAAGAAGGTTCGGGAAGAGTTGTGTGATGAAGTTGCTGAAATGGTGGCGCGCCAGTTCCAGTAGCATTATGAGGATTATAGCAATCGTTCTCCGCCATCTCCTATAGCGGAACATGTTGTGCCCCCTACAGGTAAATTTATTTATTTTTGGTTACTAATTTACTTTTTGCATAACCTAACATTTAATTGGACAGGTAAAAGCGATAAAGGAAGTTGTTCAGCTGTCGGTGCCTCAGGTGACGACATGGATGAAACTCGTCCATGTCAGTTATATATTCTTTCTGATACTGGGACCATGCTAGTGGCTCGTGGTACAGTTAATGAGACAGCCACTGTAGTGCATGGTGTACAACTTTCAGAAGATGAGTTCAAGGTCACGGTGGATGAAGTTGTCATAGCATATGTCGTTCTTCCTGTGCCTACAGATGAGTTCTTCACTTGGAAGAAGCATTTAAGTCCTTTGTCGCCTTGCCTAGACATTTGGTTGGTGATGTATCTAATCCCCCGGTAAACACTCGTACTATATACTTCTGAATTTTAATATTTACTTCAAATTGACGTTATAACATAACCATTTTTGCATTTAACAGCAGATAGGTCAAGAGGGAAGTCCTACACCGAAGAAGACTCATTTATCTGAGGATGACCCTCTTGGTGCGTTAGACGAGCTTGCTAAAATCATTTCAGATGTGCCGATGAATGTACACTGGGATTCTACTACATTTGGAAGAGAAGCTCAGATCCCATTGTACTTGCATCATCAAGATGTTAGGGACCTTGCGTCGGGTAGAGAAGAAATTAATATTACACTCATTCAGCTGTGGATGATGTAAGTTTATGAAAACTCTTTTATATAATTCTATTTTATCAACTTACTTATATCAAATTATTTCTTCATTTTAGGTATATGTTTGATGTTAGTAACAAGAAGGGGTTCAACGATGTATATGGGTTCATTGACCCCTCTATGACTCATGAAAGAAATAAATTTGATGATATCCAAACATACATCACCACCTGCTTTGGAATGGGGAAGGAGATATATTTTCTCCCTTATATACATGGGTAAGTGAAGTTTGTTAACTTCAACACATTCATTTATTAATTTTGGTATATGATTCATAAGTTATTACCAATTTCAGGTGTCATTGGCAGCTACTTGTGATCTCCATACCGGAGAACACTACTGTCTGGTTTTGTTCATTGCAGAAGTCTCCTCCCAGCCCTCTTAGACATGTAGTAGATTGTTAAGAATCTCAATGTTTCGACTTTTTTGTTATATAAATGTATGCTAAAGGAATTTTTTTTAATAGTTCCCTTGCAACACATATGATGTTATCTGGGAGATCTACTGCTACAGTTAAAAAGCTTGCATGGGTTGCCCTTAAGGTTTGGTATTTTAGTCCATACTTTGTTACATTTGGTTCCATTCAAATGATGTTACTTACCATTTTATAATTATGATGATATATTGTAGTGTAATAGACAAACGGGGTCATATGAATGTGGTTACTACGTCATGTTTTGGATGATGACCATTATTCGTGCACATTACACCAGTGGATGGGAAACGGTATTATTTAGGTTTGAATTTTATTTTCCCTATAGTTTAGATTTGAAATACACTAAGTGAAATCATTATATTTTATGCAGAGATTCAATAGGACTGCTCCAATTCCAGAGAAGTCACTTCAACTTGTGAGGAAAGCACTGGCTAAATATGTAATTCATTTATATAATAGTATATAGTAGATATTAGGATATAGTAAGTTCTAAGTTTATGTTTCTAAGTTGTTTGATGCTTTTCTACATTATTATTCGTTTAACTTTGTACATTACATTGATTTATGCTTTAAACTTGATTTATGATAACATCGGATTGATTTATGCTTCTAAGAAGTTGATTTATGATTCAATTCAATGTATTTGTGTTTTATTATAATTTTCATTCAAAATATACGTTTCAGGATTATTCTGGACTGTTCTAGCTGTAAATATATATGCAGGTCTCTTTCTGTTGTTGGGAATGTTGCAGAAACAAACTTCATTTTGAAAAAAAAAACAAGGATATATGCCTCGGTTCAAGTCAAAACCGAGGTAGAAAAGCACCTTATGGTCTCGGTTATAACCACACCAGAAGCAGAAAGTGTTGCGGATGAGAAAAAAAAAGGACTCTACTGCCTCGATTCAAGCTAAAACCGAGGCAGTAGGGTGGGAAATACGGCCTCGGTTCCCCTGAACCGAGGCATATAGTCCTACGAAAAAAAAAATAAAAAACTAAAAACTCTATTGCTTCGGTTATGGTTGAACCGATGCCAAATCCTCTCCCTTTATGCCTCGGTTCACAACCGAGGCCAAAAGTATTACACTTTTTGCCTCACCTGAATATGCCTCGGTTCGAGAACCGCTGCCTATAAGGAAAAACAACCGCTGTCATTTCTGATGAGAGGGTCGCACCTCCCAACAAAAGTTGTTTGCAAAATTAATGCAGTATAGTACTAGGAAGTGACTCCTAGGTCGTCTCTCAAGGACCAAATGTGGTTCAGTTTCACGTCAACACGTAAAGGGGGGGGGGGGTTTGTGAAAGTTTGTCTGCGGATGAAATTAAAAAGCGTCGAATTAAAATTTCAAAACAGTAAAACGAAATTTAAAACCGTAAAACAAAATTGGTACAGTGAAAACGAAATTACAGCAACACGAAACAATAAAAACAAATCTGGAACAGAAAATAGAAAATTCAGAAAAACGAAAATACAAAAAACAGTAAAAACAGAAAACAGCAAAATTCAAATATGGAAACAGAATTAAAATGACAGCAGCAAAATACAACTAACAAAAATACAAAAATTCATTTCAACATATGATATAAAATATTTTAAAGCAAAAGAAATGAAAGACAGTAAAAACTTCTCTACTATGAAATGTGACAAATTCATCTACTAAAAGAAATTAAAAATTGCTAATGCTTAAAGAGGGAAACCACTCCTTGGCCGTGACAATTCTTGAGTTCAAGAAAATTAAACAAAATGCTTCTACTTGGGCCACATGTGAATGCATATGTAAGTGGTGAGTGTTCCATTAATTTCAGCGGAAGCCATTTCCCATGATTTGTGCATCATCTATATCACAAATAATCACAGTAGAATATTCATTTTCAGCTAATTTATTCTTGTATCATCAATACTAAGAAAACAATCATAGGATAGGATACGAACATTCCTGCAGATCTAATATTAAAATTACCATTCCCCTGCTGATCTTTTGTTTAAGAATTAGTTGTACCCTAGTAAGAGCATCCTTACTGACCCTGGTAAGATATTTGTTTGTATATTTTCCGTCCTCTCAAGTAATGGAGTTGGAATCTGAATTATCTTCAGATTCATTTGTCAAATCCATCCACTTTTCCCATAATTGCAATATTGTAAATTTCCTAACAACCATTGAGCTATTTGAAATTCCTTACTGTTAGGTACTGATATTCTTTATCATTAGATTTCGGTGTTCCTACTACTTTAATGTAACTACAGTTCTACTTTTCAGTTGTCTGTATAACTACAGTTCTACTTTTCAGTTGATTTACCATTTGTAATCTGATGTCCAACTTGAAACATAATATCCACTCAGCATTATAGATTTTGCTTGTATCGAACCATGAAATTGAAGATTGGAGAGGGTGGTTTTGGACCTCTTTACAAGGTAATCAATTCTTTTAATAATATAATAATATATATTATGATTTTAAATTAAAAAATAATATATTATAATCAAAATATTATTATTTGACCGTGTCAGATAAACTTATTTTATAATATTTTACACATGTTTCTTAAATATTTTTATATACACATAAATAAGGAAATATGTATTTTCTTAGGGGAAATTGGCAAATGGTAATAATTTAAGTGACGAGTTTTCACTGATAGGATATGTAAGTTGAATTGATCCAGTTAAAATTTAAGAGGGTAATAATTTGTTTCAGGCATGGCAATTATGGAATGAAGGGGAAGCTCTAAAGTTGATTGACAGAATGGTTCATGCCAGATAATGAGACTCAGCAACATAAATATTACTCCAAAAATGAGATCACAATGTCAATGATATCTGCCAGATAGCTTATTTACAAATTCTCAGGTTCAAACTTCAATGTATAATTTGTTAGTCACATAGCCAAAAATCTCTTCAATAAAATTGTAATTTTAATATAAATGTGATATTTATTGGAAGGTTAGCCACATCAGTTTCAAGGTAAAACAAAGTCTTTTATATTATAATCTATTTTACATTTTACATCTAAATTATATTATCATGGTAATACAAAGTCTTTTATATTATAATAGTTTAATGTCTCAATAAGTTCCTATTTTTGTTCAGAATTTGAAATAGGTCCCTTTATTTTTTGGCGTCTCAATTGGGTCCTTATTTTTGTTAATTTGATGCAAATAAATCATTTCCGTCAATTTCATCAAACGACGTTAATGAATGTGTGACGTGGCCTTACACGTGTCAATACTGTCCTCAGGCCACGTCACACATTCATTAACGCCGTTTGATGAAATTGACGGAAATGATTTATTTGCATCAAATTAACAAAAATAAGGACTCAATTGAGACGCCAAAAAATAAAGGGACCTATTTCAAATTCTGAACAAAAATAGGGACCTATTGAGACATTAAACCTATTATAATCTAGTTTACATTTTACATCTAAATTATATTATCATGTACTTTTTAGATTTACTAATCAACTACATAAATATACGTATAAAATGGGTTAAGATATTTCAAACTTGTTAAATAGCACACTAAATAATATAGTTTAAGTATAAAAATAATAAGTAATATCGTTCATGTTATTAAAAAGTAAATATTCTTCATATTGAGAACGGATACTTCTTTGAGAAATTGTTAACTGTTAAAATATGATATGGAATAAATTAAATATTCTAGGAATAAATTTTATGTACTGGAAATGGATAATAGTACATACAAAAAAAATTTCACTTTTATATCGGTTACAATATCAATAGGTATAAAAATGAGATTTTTTTTAGAAACTTTTATACCTGTTCTGAGCAGAACCAATGTAGGAATGATATTTTTATACCTTCTTAAGAATCAGTATAAAAATTAGAACCTTTCTATACCCACTACTTGTATACCTACTTAAAAATCGGTATAAAAAGCTTTTTTTTAATAGGTATAAAAAGCCTTTTTTGGCATAGTGCTTCAACAATTTAAGATATTATTTTAAGTTTTTAAAAGATTAATTGAATGAATTACGCATTCGTAAAGTATGTTACAAAAAGAAATATCCTTATTGTAATAAAACTATGTAAGTTTCCTTAAAATAACATCATTAAGTCCTACCTTGAAGGTATTATCCTTTTGAGTTTTATATATTTGTCATAGTTTTATCTAGGTTAAACCATTTTCGCAGTCCTTATTTATGTTGGGCTTTTCTACTTAGATCCTTTTTTAATTTTTTTTCTCAACTGAGTCCTTAAAAGTGAAAAATCAAGTCAATTGAGTCTGTGCCATTAAATTGAGTTAACGGGGTTAAGTTTTTGCTGACGTTTTAGAGTGAAGTAGTTTAGTTTAATGATGTGACCTCTTAGGTGGAAATTGTGTAATTAAAAAATTAAAAGAAAAAGTGTTTCTAAAATTTGAACAAGAATAGGGGCATCTCTCATAACGTTATTGGAAGCGGTGGAGTTGACTTGGCCACCGTCACCCATGCCAAAGAGGGGCATTGAATATACCGGGACAGCAAAACCATACCAACCCAATAAGAATGATCTGAATGATTGGTGAATTGTACCTGAAAAGATTAAAACTTTTTTCGGTCTTCAGGGATCTGGGTGTTTGATTCCCCATTTCCAGGGTTACTCATTTGAGAAGGATAGTTGATTTGGTAGAAAGTGAAAGACGGGTAGAAGAAACAAATGATTATTGTTTGAGGGAATAGAAGAGTTTAAGTAGAAGAGTAATGGATGTGAGCAAAATCGACATAGCTTTACAATATTACGATGCCTGATTTCGGTTAAAGCTTGAATTTCATTCTCAAAAGCTTTAAAATTAGGCTTCTCTCCATCTGTTCCTAGATGAAGTTTCTTCACCGCATAAACCTCACCTAAAGGGAACTCAGCGCTGTAAACATTTCCCTGTCCTCCGACACCTATGAGATATTTGTCATTAAAATTGTCGGTAGCTTCAATGATAGTTTCAAACGTAATTTTTCCATCATGACTCCAAACAGAAAACACTTCTTGAGATAATGCATTTTCTTATACTTCTTTTCCTTTAGCTTGGGCTTCTTTCTTCCTTGCTTTTCGACAAAGAATATACATTGAAACACCCACCGCACACAATATTAATGCAACATGAGAAGTAATATAAGAACAATTTCCTTGTGCTTCCTTTCTTTGCGGTTGACTGGACAAAGCATCAACCAAGTGACATTCCCACACAAACCTGTGTTATTTTTCAATGATTCAATTGAAGCATTAAGAAAGGCTCCCTTTTTGGGAAATGGCCCTTTTAACCAATTGTATGATATGTTTACAGAAATCAAATTTGATATGCCCTCAAAATTGGATGGAATACTTCTAAAAAGATTGTTGCGAGAGAGATTCAAACAGTTCAGTTTGATCACCGCTCCAAGTATGCGCTCAGGCCACCGCAGAATACATCCACGATTCACACCCGCCACCAAACACCATGTCACCGTTGTCGCAACCCCAAATCATCATCTTCACAAAATACTTGCAGAATCAGAAAACCCCAAATCAAACACAGATGAACCCTAAATCGTGTTTGCACTCAAGCCGCCACATAATCTCCTTCTGGCCGCCATCAACATCTCGTCCTCTACCATTTTTGAACCCTAACCACGGACCAGAGAGGCGTGGCCAAATCGTGAGCAAATTTTGTTCTCTCACAAGAATCACAAAACGCAACAAACCTCCAATAGCGACTTCTTCATCGCAAATCACCGCCATCATCAGCCATAACAATTCGTCGTTATTCGAATAATCTTCCTCAAGAACCAGCTCCATGCACTGCCATGAAACCTGCACACAGCAAAACCCAAAAATTCCACCAACAAACCCTAATTTTAAAATGTTTAATGTTATGAAATTTCATGTATAAACCTATGTGAATGCCACGTACTAAAAACTTACCACGTCAAATTGTCGGGTCATCAAAAACTCCAGTTAACCCAATTTAACGGCAAGGACCCAATTGAGTCAATTTTTCACTTTTAAGGACTTAATTGAAAAAAAAATTAAGAAAAAGATCTAACTAGAAAAACCCAACATAAATAAGAACTACGAAAGTGATTTAACCTTTTATTTATCAAATAACGCTTAAAGAATCAGAGAAAGAATGTGGACATAAATTACCCTAAATTTCAACCTGAAGTCTTGAATGCTTTGAAATTAAAACAAAGTTTAAATATTCTTTTTCAGTTCCATTAAAAACTGGAATGCCTTTTAAAGAAAAAAAAAACAGTGATAAAGGCATAAAACTTCAAAATAGACCTTTAAAAGACTATTAATCTTAATAATAATACTATTTTACAAGTGAACTTTAAATTGGAACAAAATGCAAATTACAAATTTTCTCGAATATAATTATAATGCAATCTATAACTCATTTCTAAAAATTAAAATTAACAAAGGCTTTTAATGTTATTTTGTTTCCAGCATTAAAAAATTACATGAAAAATACAAGAAATAAAATTACAATACGACTACTCAATTCAAAATGACAAAAATAACAGTGGCTGACTCAAGATTTAACTAGTGCTTGCCTGTTACCGTAAAACTTACGAATTTTACTCCTCGATTTAATTTAAATAATTCATTAGCTATAGCATGAGATGTACAGAACGAATTCAAGAGAACTCGAAATAGTTTTAAATTAAGTTAAATATTCTATATGTAATGTTTTACAATTCGAGATGTAATTACCTTTAAATATTTTTCTAATATTTATATATTGCATTTTAAATCATCGCACTTTGAACTTGTAATGGCATTCAAATTTTACTGATTTATTAAACTATTATTGCAGTAGACCATATTCATATTAACTAAAATACGAATAATGAATTTTAAGGCACATGTATATAAACACACGACGCGATCATACACACACACACATGTATAGAGGATCGGCAATGTATCAACGCTCACAATGTCACGAACATTTAGAAACTACAAAAAGAAAAACCATTGTAGTACTAAAATTCGTAAAATGAATTTTTAACTTTAAGCCATATTAATTTTATTTTATTTGAAAAAAATGAGTCTTAATTGGTTCAGACCACTTGAGCTGTGTTATTTAAATAACTCAACGGTGCCGTGTTAAAATAACGCTATTTAACTTTAATCAACTCACATAAAACACCTAGATGTAAGGACATTTAAGCCAATTTTCAATCAGGGAATCTTGGAACCTATTATGCCATTATCGAAGACGGAGAAAGAGGAACATGTATATTTACACACCATATGTCCGATATTAATATATCATACAATTGATCGAATATTGTGAATTTAGTTTCATCATTCAAGTTGTAGCAATACGAAATATAAAGATAGCTCGAAAACATTAGTTTCACCACCACAAACAAGGCCAAAAGAGTGGACAGCTTCCTCTTTACCAGCCTGCCTTGATTGCCTGCGATAGAGGCCATCACATACGAGCACAAATTAATTTATACATGAATTTTGGTACCATAACCAGAGAATCAATGAATCAAACAACAAATCAAGCTAGCCAGGATAAGCTACTCATAGTATACACAGCTATCATTTTGGTAACAGAAATTCTCATTTTGGCAATTGAAGTCAATGCAACTACAAGCTGCACCTTGTACCACACACACAATGACCCAACACTAGTTCCAGAAATACGATGCATTACACTAAAAAACTATTTACAAAGGAGTATATCATGAACCAATTCACAATGATAATAAGTTTGTATTATGCATAATGAAGCATCGACTATCATGACCTAAACAAGATGAAATACGATAATTTCCAATCAATAATATTTGCAGTATAGGATGAATTATGACAGGTTTGATACATTTGATCAAAATGTTAAGATCCCATGTTTTAATACCAAAAAATTGTAAAGGATGGTCCAGCTAAAGCCAACAAAAGAAATATTAATTGAAGTCAATATATAACAATTACCCGGAAATATAAGATCTATGATATCAATAAATCAAATTGCAATACTATTTGAAGAATCATATTACCTAGAACTTGGTGAGCAATTAAAACTACTCCTCCATCATACAATGAGGCATACCTCAACCAGGATTTGAGACAGTTCAACAAAAGCCATATAGAGATAAATAATCCATTTCTTCAATACAAACTTTGTCAATAAAAGCAACAATAGCTTGAATATATCACTGAATTAAATCAATCAGATATAATAGCATACCTTTACATGTATTTATCTGTTGCATAACTACTTTCACAAATAGAAAGCCTCAACTGTCTTCGATTTCTTTGCTGCCCCCGCTACCATCACGTTCTATGTAATCAGCAGCATCATGCGGACTTTCAGCAGGCTGTATGATCTTACCAAATAAGAGGATTGAACCAGAACCAACTTTGGTGTTGCAATGCCTGGTCCCAGTAAACTCTGTGTCAAAGGAATGTAAACTACTCTGGCTATGTGGTGACGTGTCATCTGATTGAGAACTGCTAATGTTTAGATCCGTAGAAACAATTCCCAAACTTTGCACTGTATTGTTCCCAAAGGAACTACTACCCATGTACAGATAAGAGTTATCGTTTAAAAAGTTGGAAAAACTTGATGCAGAAAATAGATCATGCCTGGCTCCCTGCATGCCAGCAGGAAAAGTATCATAACTCAACAATTTTTTATCCATATTTCCCATTGTTGAGTTAGGGAAACCTATCATAGGAAAGAAGGGGTCTCCCTCCCTATCACGAAACAGTCCAGATCCCTGGTCAGCTCTAAACCTTTTTGAAGGGGAAAACGCTGTATGAAGTGCAAGTGAGGGGGAAACAAGTTCAACCTGCCAAGGACTGACTCGTTTTGCATTTTGTAAGACTTCAGGTTCATCCCAGTTAACCTATGATGTTGAGATCATAGAAAATGGTAAGAAGGCGACAGCAGTCATTTCAGATAGATCAATCATAAAACAAAATTTTCTAAGACAAAGGTTTCTTATCAATTAAAAGAGTATGCCATCACAAATGACATAATACCAGGATCCGTTGACAAAATATTACAGGAGAAAAAGAACTCAAAATATAAATGGAGATAATAGCAATCTGTATTTGAAAAAGAAAAGAAACTACCAGTTAAACAAAACAATATCACCTTTAGAGGCAGAGCTTAAGTATAGCTCAATTATCACGGACTAAACCCCAGAGGAGAATATTTAGATACAAAGAAAAAAAAAACCTAATACATTTATAGATTCAAATGAGAAAATGTTACATCTTACCCTTAGTCGTAGTAAAAACACAGATATAATATATCTTAATAAACTTGAAGTACAGCAGGTTTTCCATTTTCTCAGCTCAACCTATTTATGAACAAGGTAAATAGAAACTGTCCCAACATTAGGTACTATCACGCTTCTATTTTCTCTTTTCATTAATACTGAAGGGCGAATATTTTCTGCATTGCCCTTACCCTAAATCTGTCCTCCTGTAGCCACGAAGCGCTATTATTCAGAATCGATCATAAGAAAAGATGTAATTTGCTTACCCTCAATAATAGAATCATGCCCATGTGCATTGAGTGATAATCACATTGGGTATAAAGCAAAACAATTAACCCTCTCCAAAAAAACTTTTAAAATAAAACTCGTAAGTTCATTCCAAACAATAAGTTATCAAAATCCCAAGATTTCATTATACAGCTTCATAAACCATATATCCTGAGAGCACATTAAATATAACACTTTAAATACTATTATGGTAAGTAATAAATACTTTTTTTATATTTTTTACATAATAAACGCATGTTTATCTAACATAAACTATCCATTTTTTGTTTTCCAAATAAAGACCAGTTGCTAGTATTTGGAAAAACTTCGAGAGCACACTGCATAATCCCATCCTTTCTTTCAGCACAGGAAAGACCCTGTCCGGATCAACTTCTAACTTAAGGAAACCTTTCAATTGGTATAAGTATATGATTGCTAACCTGAGAATCATGAATGAACTTCCAAAAATGCTCGAGTGCATAAGTAAAATTTAACTCACAAAAACATTTAACTCATCCTATTTCCTTGATTATTTTATTTTATTCTCCAACAAATTTATCGAAATCGGCCCAGTCACACATTTAACTCATGCAATTCCTCAATCACAAAGCACAATGCAAACAAAAATACCTGAAGCATGCGCCAAGGTCCATTATCAGAGGCATACGCAGAAGTCACCGTCCCTTGAAACCACGTCATCCTAGAAGAATCCTCAGTCTCCATTCCTATCTTCACTCTCATTCCACCAGCCCACGCGCACCTCATCGCGTCCTCCACAACCTCAGCACTCACCACGAAATCCGCAAAACCCGCCCTCGGATAATACACCACCTCAAACGGCGCGTTCCGCGACACGCACTCCGCTGCGGCCTTCACTGCCTTCGGCGATACTCTCCCGGTCGCGTACAGCGGAAACCCCTCTCCCTGCGCTGGCGGCTGCTCCTCCTCTACAGGAGAGGATGAGGAGACGAACCGCGTCGCACGGCGGATCCCGACCGAGACGTTCCCGTCGGAGTCCTTGACAAAGACAACGGAATCGCCGGCTATGAGCTTCTTGTGGTTGACAAACTTGCTCCAGCCAGTTGTGAAGAGGTGCCGACGTGGTGTACCACGGTAGATGTGGCGAAAACGCCACGCGACGCCGTGGATGTCAGTGACGGAGAGGAGCTGGACCGGAGGATCGGCGCGGAAATCGAGCGGAGGGAAGACAGAGTCCGCACAGAAGCGCGGCACGGAGAAGCCGCCGCCGTTGTTGGCGTCGGAGGGTGTGAGGATTTTGGAGAACGAAACGACGCCGTTTTGGCACTCGCGCTCTTCGTCGTCGCTTTGGATGTTGCTGTCGTCGTTCTGGTTGTTTCGGTGAAACGGGTGAGGGAGTGGAGTGAGGAGGAGCCTGGCGAAGACCTCGTCGGAGAATGGATCAGCAAGCAAATCACGGGAGGACACAAGGCAGGGAACGAAGGGGAGGGAACGGAAGGGAGGGGAGAGAGAATGTGACGGAGAAGCGTGCTCCATGTGGCCCTGCGGGAAGTAGTAAACCCTAGAATGCAGCTTCGGGATGTGCACAGCGGCCCCGGCGCATGCCCGCCAGATTTTGGGATCGACGCGGCGAGGGTTGGGTGGAGACTGCGGCAGAGGCATGTTGAATTGAACTAGAGAGAAAGTGAGGTCGGAGTAGGGTTTAACTTTTGAGACATGAGAAGGGGAATAAGAGAGTGAGGGAGTGTGCCACTGCCACTGCCAATATTGCAACTGTCCGCGCTTTTCTCTCTCTCCAGCAGCAGTTGTCTATCGAATTCGGAACGAACGATTCTCGGTAGTCGGTTATGTTTTCATTTATTAGAGAAAAAGTTAAAGTACATACTGCATTTTATGGCTTCTAATTTCTTTCCTTTTAGTTTCTTACATACTAAATAAATTAATTTATCTGCAAACTTAATATATTTTTAAAATGATAATTCATTTTTGAAATCAATTAATCTCTTTCCCAAAAAACTAACACAGCTCAAAGCAATTAACATATAATTGCTAAAATTATATAACATTTGAAATAATTATAGTTACTTTAATCAATATAAAAATAATAAATTTTATAGCGTTTGAGTTAATTGCTCTGAGTTGATCTTCCATGAATAATTTAATTTCTTTTTTTAAGCTTCCTAATAGTGCTTTATTAGAACTAATCGCGGGTGTGACTTTTCAGTGTGTGGATGGTATGGAGGAGGAAAAATCATGAAAGATTTCAATGCAGCATTTTTATTCAGGTTGCTATATAGACTATAAGGTATTATGTTCAGTTGATTGGGAAAAGTTATAAAATTGGTATGAATAATAATATGATTGATTTTGCTGTTTTGAATTTGTTTTATATTAATACTAGATTGGGGAAGCTTATATTTCATAAGTGTTCGAGAGTTTTTCGATTGTTATGTGGATTAAGATCATCACAGATGAGACCGTTAGTGGGTGCAGATGGAACGTTGCATGTGAAGGGTTGTTTAGAGATAGTATGGAAAAATTCATTGGTTAATTTTCTTCTTCTATTGGAGTGAAAAATCTCTTTACGAGAAACGCATTGGTGGTATCTTGACACTTGTATATTGTAAATTGGTTAGTTGTGGTTGGAATGATATGGTAAAGGACGGTGGGAAAATGTTTGAAAATTTATAAAAATATGGAATTTAAATGCTTGCAAATTTAAATGTTTGGAGAAACTGGTTACTTAAAACCAAATTTTGTATAAATGATATAACTCAATACCATCATATAGATTACAATTTGAGATTTTTCATTATAGGTTTTATTTATCTATGTTTAGAACGTTATAATTTTTTATTACATAATTTGGTTTGTACTTGATGTGTTTTTTATCTTTATTTTTTATTTTTAATAAATTTTGCATATAAAGACAAATTATTGTTGTGTTATGATTTATTACAAAAAAAAAAATCACTCGAGATAACTATTGTAAGAATGTCATTGGAAGATCGTCCTAATCTCACCATTACAATTCTAACAATTAACCGACAAACAAAATATAACTTAAAATGCTTATTATTTAATTTATATGTGATTTATATCTAGATCAATTCTTTAATCAATATAAAATTTATTAAGAATCGACATAAAAGTTATTGCGTCAGTGCACGTATTAAAAGAAACAATATTGTTCTATTTAATAAAGTTGTATTCTAAGAGAAGATAAAAAATTTAATTAGTTATATTTTTAATTAAAAAAAGGCTTAATTGTCATAAGAGAAGATAAAAAATCACAAGAAAAAATTCACTACAAGAAATAATGGATTTATATACAGAAGTTTATATACGGGATTTAAATCCGTATATAAGGCAGATATTATATACGGAATTTATATACGGAATTTAGAAAAAATGTTATATTCGGATATTATATATGGTTATAAATTCCATATATAAGGTTGGCGCGTGATAGCGGAAAAATTATCCAAGGATGGGATCCGTATATAAGTTGTATTATCCGTTTGTAGTTAGAATCAGGTGTTATCTACAGATAGTATATACGGATCAGGGAAATAATTATTTTAAAAAAATATATTTCTGATTAAGTGGAAGCTGGGTGTCATTTCTCAACCTCGAGCTTTCCTCTCTTTGTCGAACCCTCGAGATTTCTTCTCTATCGAACCATCATGCTTTCCTTTCTCTTTCGAACCATCTTCGGTCTCAGTTCGGTGTCCTTCTGTGGAGCCATCTTCGGTGTGGGTGTTGGTCTCTGGAGCCCTCTTCGGTGTGGGTGTAGATCGTGCTTTGATTCTTCCTCGTCTCTCTCTGTCTATTATTGTGACCTTCATCAATCCTTCATCAAACACTGTGGTTGGGGCTCATTGTTGGGTGCGGTGCCGTAGTTGGGCGTTGAGTAGCTTAATCGGGTAAGTAAATCAAACCCTAATGCTTAGTAAATTTGGTTCTTCTCTGGCCATTCTTGTCATCAAGCGATTGTCATCAATCATAGGCTTAATCTCAAACCATCATCTTCGTCGCTCGAACCGCAGGAGTCCCTGCCTCCAATCGTGGTGTTCCAGTCGTGGTGGCGTTGTGGGGTAATCGTGTTCTCCGTCTCGAACCTTCAGTCACCTCTCCTCTCGAACCTCTCTTAACTGCAGTTGTCGGTGGACTCCACCCCTGTTCTGTGAAGCCTTAAATGTGGTAAGTGATTCTTCTCTTCCCTCATGTTTAGTGTAATCTGTAATGCCTATAAATCTTTAAAATTGAACCCTAATATGTGTTAATTTTATTTTCATTGCCCCATTTTTGGTTCGTCTGGCAAGACGTAGTTGGATTTTGACTAGGCATCGATTGAGGCTGTTGTATTGCGGTTTAAGCTGAGACATAGAAAAAGGTTTTTTTAATTTCCTCTCTTGCTCGGTTTGGTATGCAATGTACTTCGGTATGTGTGTGTGTGTGTATATATATATATAAACTATATATAATGTTAATTTTTAAGTATTATTGACTGTATTAAGTATGTGAAGTCTTGAATGCTATGATACATGTTAGTGTAATATATGGACATGAATTTGTGGCTATTCTGCATTGCTAGAGTTGGCTGCCTTGTATTATAGCCTTTTTGAATCTGAACCTGGTGTAATTTGTTAATTTTATTTGGTTTAGAATTTTCTTGTGTAAAGTCAAAGAAGTCCTCTAGTTCAGAAGACTCTAGCTTGCTTCCTTCAGATCTTCCTTCCTTTGTTCATTCATTATAAGGAACTTTTTCTTGTAGAGTAGTGCTAACAAATTGAGTATGCTCTCAAGAGGTGTCCTGTTATGGCTATTGTTGTTGTTGAGGTATTGGTGTTGGATTTTACTAAGTTTTTTTTGTGGTGGTGTTAGTTGTTATGGTTGTGGTTGCTCTTCTACCACTATAACTACACTAGTTCCCCCATTTGAAAGGGTCTGTCTCCAAGCCAAGCCATTAGGTTCAGAACATGAAACTTTGAAATCTCCTCAGTTATGACATCTGCTATGTCCAACAAGTATCCTCTTTTGATGTAGTATATGAGTTGGGCTTAAGCAATGGTGAAGCTAGGTACATGGGAGCTAGGGGTCACATTAGAAATGAGAAAGGTGACCCATATTTGTGATAGTTTTCATGTTTTCCCTTTGGAAGTCTTTGAGGTTGTCCAGACCTCCCTAGCTTAGTGTCACTCCTCTTATGAAATCCTTGAACAGTTCCCCTTCCTCATTGGATTTATTTCTTGTGAGCTACAAGAATCCTTGATATTTTTTTATTATGCATTTATCAATTTTGTCCAACTAAAGTAAATCATCAATTGAACTTTTAAATTCATTCAACACCTCATTACACCCAATAAAAAAACTAAGTTAAATGAATCTGAACTTTTGGTTCAATGCTGCAGCATGTAACAACTAAGATGCCTCATTTGAAAGGCTTAGACATCTATTCCTGCCTGTGTAGGTAGTTTGATGTTTCAGCCATGCCAGAGTTGGGTTAATATATTTAAGTTACCATTTAAGTATAACAAAACATAAAACTGTAGCTAGTGGCTCTAATTAAATGACACAACTTACATTGCCCCTCATAATGTCCAATGCCCTTGTATTAAAATTTATCGTTGGTTTTTAAATATAATGGCAAGACAATTATTATATTAGTTTTGTTTGAAGTTTTTATGTGAATAAATGCACACCAAGTTAAATAATAGAAATTGGACAGTGGCTCTACACTCAGGAAAGGTAGATAAATGCATATAGTTCCAGAGACTGCAAAACCCTTTGTCCACTTCATTAGTATGCCAGAATCAATAGATGTCTACTTCACAAGAAATGAAAAACTGAATCCAATCTCTTTCTTTCTTCTCAATGAGACATGAAACCTACTATCCTCCTTTGACATCAAACACCCCCTACAATGAAACTCAACTTGTGTTTGATGAGAAAAAATAATTTGACAGACCTAATCTTTACGGACTTGAGCAACCCGCATCTATCAGACCAATTTAGACTGCTTTACCTAATCTTATAGGCTAAACAGAATACGTAGGAGTGACATCTTAACTTGAGAAAAATTTCACCACCTTTTCATTTCACCTTTACTCATCATCAACCTCAATTTGTTCTGAACATCACCTTTCAATATTACTATTAACTCACATATTTAGAAATCTATAAGGAATCATCCACAACATATTTCATTTAGGGTGCTACTTCCATTTTTGAGAATCATAATTAGATGATATGTGTTTATTTTTTTTGTTGAAATCTATAAGGAATCATCCATTGTGCTATGATATGTGTTTATTTTTTTGTTGAAATTTTATTTTGACTTTGATACAAGTGTTAAAGTGGTTGAGAAGTGTGGGGTACCTCATTGGAAAGGCTTAAAGTGTTGTACAATGAAGCAAAAGATCTATCAGAAACTAAAGCAAGGTATGTTTACTCCTGAGTTTTCCCCTGTGTTGTTTTCTTTGTTCCTTGCGTGTATGGTGTGGTTGTGCTGTGTCTGGTCTGATTTCTTAGGACTCCAGTAAGATGTGTTCATTAATCTGTTCTTTTATCTGCTTATTGTGGGGTTTTACCTTCTTAATAATCTGTGCTTTTATCTTTGTATGATCTTAATGTTCAATGTTTAGTGATTGTCATTAGAGAGGTTGATATGATCTTAATGTTCTTTCTTGGTTATTGGTACTCTCAATACCCATCACTGATAACCACTATTGCCAAATCAATACCCATTGTCCCTACCACCACTCCTATAGTTAAAATATGTTCCAACTTCAACACTCTAAAATATGTTCCAACTTCAACACTCTAAATTTTCTTGTTCATTCCAAACTGTATAAGTTAAATTAATTAGATTCTCTGAACCCATGTCTAGTGGTTGTGTTTTTACTCATTAAGCACATTTTAGGCTACCTAGACTAGCTAGAATTAGGAATTTTATTCTGCTTTAGTTTTTTTATATATTCTTTATTTTAGACTTTGATTAGGATCATACTAAACATGTTAGCTATTAAGATCATGCATTTAGGCATTACTAAACATTCAGACCCAAATTGCAAACATATGCAAAACTACCTTGGTGTTCTTACTTTATAACTTGTTCATCCACTTTCCAATGACTTTTTCTGTTTTGTTGATTCTAGTAGGAATTTTATTATTCAAACATTTTTGTTTGATGTTAGATTCATGTTGGTATCATGTTTATACAGTTTTAAGTCATTTTACAGAATTTGACCGATTAAGTTGTTTTCTAGGTTCACATGCGTCTATAGAATTAGGCATTTCTTATTTATTACACATTCTATCCAATTCTGCATTTTAGCATCTAATTAACATCATATTAAGCATGTAATAATCATAAAATCATCCAAATATAACCTTCAATATATCAGAATTAAACTTAGGAGAAAACCCATTTGATGTTAACACTAGTTTTGACTAGTTTGCTCTCAAATTTGGTATCACCACTGATTTTAAGTTTCTCTTATTCCAGTACTGTTTTGAGCATTTTATTATCTTTCTTTAATGATGTCTGAACCCCCAATTACCCTATTCCATGCATTTTACATGTTTTGACTAATTAAGCACATTTTAGCCTACCTAGACTTAAGAATTTTATTCTGTATTAATTTTTTTCTATATTCTTTGTTTTAGACTTTGATTAGGATCGTGTATTTAGGCATTACTAAACTTTTAGACCCAAAATTCTGTACATATACATTACTACCTTGGTGTTCTTAATTTAAAATTCTAATCTACACATTGAAATTTTGAATTGGTGTTTACTATACTGTTCTGAGCTTTCATTTTTCATATTTTAGTGTATTAAAACTTCTTCACAACATTCACGTTCAAGAAATCCAGTTCTCACGTTCATTGCTACTGGTAAATATATGTGAATAATTAGTTTTTATATAATATTTTATTATTTATGAATGATATTATATCAAGTGCGTTATATTAGGTAGGTTTTATATACGTATTATATTAAAAGGATTTAAGAAGGATATTTTATTATTTATTGTTAAAGATATTATATTATGTAGGTTACAAACGTGTTGAAATTGACTGCCCCTCTATTACTTTATTATAAATTGATATGTGATGTTGTTTCTTTTGTAGTTGCACTCGGTACCTGCAATCCAGTATAGAACAAGCTTATTTTGACAATCAACCAAAGCTCCTAGTAAGACCTAAACCTTCAAATAATTGTACTTTTGCAAATGTATGCTTATGCAATTGTATGTAACATATTATGAGGGTTATTTAGTTATTTAAATGTTGATTTTTTAATTAAAATTATTTAGCTAAACAATTAAACACATCAACCACTATCTACCCTAATTTGATTTTTCTTTAACTATGCTTGGTTGTAGTGAAAGTTTTAGCTCAATGTTGTAGGTTGGCCAATATCCTTCTATATTGAAAGCTTAAAACAATATTGTACATAGTGATTAATATAAAACAATAATATTGTACATAGTGATTTACATGTACAAAACAAGTAGTAAGATAGAGACATGTTGAAAAACATTGTAAGATAGAGAGAAGAGGACCTAAATTAATTTAGGTTATTCTTTAGGAAGCCATTTGATAGGGCACGTGTCATAATATAGAGACATATATTAAGCATTGGCTAATTGTATAGTAATCGATTTATGCATAGAACATGGATCGTTCTCCACCA
Organism: Vigna umbellata; assembly: GCF_029865625.1. Taxonomy (NCBI): domain Eukaryota; kingdom Viridiplantae; phylum Streptophyta; class Magnoliopsida; order Fabales; family Fabaceae; genus Vigna; species Vigna umbellata. Next base: position 37,008,098 of record NC_142165.1, on the reverse strand, counting down.
AATCGTGCATGGATGTACGATAGGTGTCATAGAGGAAGAGGTGCTTTGAAAGAGTCTTTTGTATTAGGTGTTGAAGAGTTTATAACTAAAGCTTGTGAACAAGAACGTTATCGTAGAGATAGGGGTCTTCGATGTCCATGTTTAAAGTGCGATTGTACAAAGATTCTACACGAAAGAGTTGTGAAGGTTCACCTTTACAAGAACGGTTTCAAGCCTAATTATTTCATTTGGGAGGATCATGGGGAAAGAATGCCAGAAGATGATGTACAGAATCATGAAAGTTGGATGACTGTAGAGACGGAACATGGTCAAATTAACCAATTTCAAACAATGGAAGACATGGTGCATGATGCTCTTAGGCAAAATGAGTCGTGCCAAGCATATACTTCTAATAACATTGAAGAGGCTCCGAATGAAGAAACACAAAGGTTTTTTAATTTTTTGTTGGATGCAAACCAGCCGTTGTATGGAGGAGCATCAGACTCGAAATTATCAATGTGTGTCAGACTATTAGCTTGTAAGGCAAATTGGAATATTCCTAACCAATGCATAGATTGTATTGCAAAAATGGTTATGCATGCAACACCCATCAAATCAGGTTTGCCTAAAACATACTACGATGCAAAAAAGTGTGTACCAAAGTTGGGATTAGAATCGCATAGGATTGATTGTTGTGTGGATGGTTGCATGCTCTTCTATGATAATGAATATGGCAAGAATGATGGCGCGTTGCTTGAATGAAAATTTTGTGGAAAGCCAAGATATCAACCACATAACACGGGAGCAACTACTACAAAACAAGTTCCTATGAAATCAATGTTCTATTTGCCATTAATTCCCAGACTACAAAGAATGTATGCCTCAACACAAACTGTAGGACAAATGACATGACATTATCAGAACATGTCGACGAATGGTGTTTTGCGTCATCCATGCGATGGAGAGGCTTGGAAGCACTTTGATAGAGTATATCCTGACTTTGGTATCAAGCCACACAATGTACGACTCGGTTTATGCTCTGACGGTTTTAACCCATATGTACAGGCATCAAATATACCATATTCATGTTGGCCAGTTATTGTCACCCCTTATAATCTTCCTCCAGAAATGTGCATGTCTAAACCTTACATGTTCTTGACATGTCTCATTCCCGGGCCATTCAATCCAAAGGTTGGCATAGATGTGTACTTAGAGCCCTTGATAGACGAATTGAAGAAGCTGTGGACGGGTGTGATAACATATGATATTTCAAGGAAACAAAACTTTATTTTGAGGGCCATGCTAATGTGGACAATTAATGATTTTCCTGCTTATGGTATGTTGTCCGGCTGGAGCACTCATGGTAAACCGGCATGCCCACATTCCATGGAGCATACAAAGGCTTTTAGATTATATCATGGGGCAAAAAATTCATGCTTTGACTCCCATCGGAGGTTTTTACCGAATGACCATGCTTTTAGGAGAAATAGGAATGCTTTCAAGAAGGGGGAAGTGGAGATGGATGACGCACCACCATATCTTACGGGACCAGAAGTTTGGAATAGAATCAATGGTTATCCTAAAATAACTGAAAATGGTGCACCAAGAATTGATGGATACGGTGAGTGGCATAATTGGACGAAAAAAAACATCTTTTGGGATCTACCCTATTGGAAGGATAATTTGTTAAGGCATAATCTTGACTTCATGCACATTGAAAAAAATTTCTTTGACAACATCTTTAATACTGTGATGAATGTTGCGGGGAAGACAAAAGACAATGACAAGGCCCAAATGGATATAGGTTTGTACTGTAGACGAAAAGATTTGGAGCTAAAAAGTCATAGCAATGGAAACATGTATAAGCCAAAAGCAAATTATACACTTTCAACAAACCAAACAAAACAAGTCTGTCATTGGGTAAAAGCTCTTAGGATGCCTGATGGATATTCTTCTAACTTGTCAAGGTGTGTTGATGTGAATAGGGGAAAGCTCATTGGGATGAAAAGGCATGACTGCCATGTGTTTATGGAATGCTTACTTCCTATAGCGTTTAGTTCTTTACCGTCTCATGTTCTCAATCCCATTACAAAGATAAATCATTTCTTTAGAGATTTGTGTTCTACTACATTGAACAAGGATGACCTAGCGAAGATGGAAGAAAACATTCCAATCATTCTGTGCAAGATGGAGAGAATATTTCCTCCCTCATTCTTTGATTCTATGGAACATCTCCCTATCCATCTTCCATATGAGGCACGACTTGGTGGACCAGTCCACTATAGGTGGATGTACCCATTTGAAAGGTGACAATATGACATGTTATTGTTCAATTTACTAGGCATAATTCAAAAACCCTAACACATTAGTTTCAAATTTGTAGGTTCATGGGATATGTTAAACGTTCAGTAAAGAATAAAGCTAGGGTTGAAGGATCTATTTGCGCATCATACTTGCACAGAGAAACAACTCATTTTTGTTCCCACTATTTCAAAAACTTCATGTTAACACCACAAAGCAGTAGAAATGAAGTAGACATTCAAATAGAAAGATTTACGACAACATTATCAGTGTTTGACCAACCTGGCCGTCATTCTGGGAGGGAATCAACACATTGGTTAAGTGATGAAGAATTGAGATCAACTCATGTTCATGTATTGATCAATTGCAATGAAGTTGAACCTTACCTTGAGTAAGCCTCCAAAATAAATTATATTTCCCAATTCTTTCATTTGATATAATTAATTGTCTTTGATCTAATCTGGTCGTACATGTCGACAACTCATTCTTACATACCTATCAATTGTCTGAGTCAAACAGTTCGACATACATACATGTTAATTTCCCATTGTGGTTCAGGCAAAAAGTACGACTTCCTATCATTCTTACACATTCATTTCTTCCTTAATTCTTTAATCATTACATTGTTGAATAATTTCATATCCTGAATGGTTGTAGGTTCATAACGATCCTTTAAGTGTGAGAAACCAACATCTTAGAGATTTATCACTTGCTCCTTTAAGGTGTGTAAAGGAATGGCACACCTTCTTTGCTAATGGATACAAATTTCATACCCATGCATGGAGTCAGGGCAAGAGGACAATAAATAGTGGGGTTCATGTTAAAGGGCTAACAGAAGGAGGTCAAGATGATTTCTATGGTGTCATTAAACACATCTATGAGTTGGAATACAATTCAACAACCACTAAAAAGAAAATTGTATTATTTTATTATGATTGGTTTGATCCATCGAGAGTAGGTACAAAGATGGATTCAAAGTATGGCATTGTGGATATTCGAATGGAAAAAAGATATGTGTTGTTTGATCCTTTTATAATTGCACATAATGTACAACACGTGTATTATGTACCATACCCTACATCACGCACGGACAAACGAGGTTGGTGTGTTGCGATAAAAATGAAGCCTAGAGGTCGCATTGATTCTAATGATGTAGAAGTCGATGTGCCATACAAAGTGGAGGAAATGTCACATGTTAATGACATCATTGAAGTTGAAGAAGTAGTTCGATTACAAGATGTAGAAGCTGGTCTTGAAGAAGTGGACCCTAACAATATTTCATCATTTCAAGGGCAAATAGATGAAGATACAACGGAATCAGAAGAATACAATGCAGAAGGACAGGGTGAAGATGACAATGAAGATGAATTTCATAGTTCTAGCACTGAATAGAGTTAGGGTGTGTTCCTCCTTATTTTTGTTGCATTTATAATGCTATCCACAATCTTAAGACTTATCAATGTAACTCTTTTGTTAAACATTTACTAATAGAGTTTTATTGGAAAGCCAGAAACAATGTGACTTCATCTGTTGTTGATGTGTTTGGTTTTTACTCGTGTTTTTGGAGTACAATATTGTTTTTGGAGTACTTGTTACACATTTTTATCTCTGATTGTATTATTTCTAAATTTTCTTTTCTTTTATTGTATAAAAATATATATTATGTTCAAGAATATGGCATCAGGTGCTTCTGGCCCTCCTATTCCACCTTCAGGAAATCCTGATAAGGGGAAGGGGAAGAAATCTTATGTAGTGAAGTTGATGACACGTTTCAATAATGAACTTGGTTCAACTAGTCGGCCAACTACACCTACCTCTACCTCCACTGGTAGATCTGTTCCACCTCCATTAGTTGTTCCTGCCTTGACTCCCACTGCACATCAAGTTCCTACATCGACACCTACCTCCATTGGTACATCTCTTCCACCTCCGATACAAGTGTCTGGCTTGACACCCACTCCATACCAAGTGCCTCCTCATGGAATGGCTTCACTCTCTCCCAATGTTGGTTCTAACTGATAACAGTTGAAAAACTGTTATTTTCATGCTTAAAGTTGATACTAAAAGCAACCTTTAGACTTAGAAACTAGCTTGAAATCATGCCTTTTGTTTATATTTTCAGAAATAAGAGAGCTGGACAGGTTTATGCTTGATTTAAGTGTTCTTGTGCAGGTTTTGAGGTGAATTTGGTGAAAGAAGTGAAGAATAAGAGAGAGGACATTAGAAAAGACAAGAAAGAGTGCAAAAAGGAGAAGTCGAAGGTACCGCTCAGCGGCAAACTACCGCTGAGCGGCACTCAAGAGGTGACGTTGGAACCGCTGAGGGGCAAAATGGCCGCTGAGGGGAAGAAAGAAGACGCGCAATCACCGCTGAGCGGTAAATACCGCTGAGCGGCACTTTTTGGGCTTGGACTTTTGTAATCTTTTGTAACTCTAGATTAGTATATAAGGGCTTGCACGTCCTATAGTTAGGCATCTTTGGCAGAAACGAGGCAAACACTCTCTCTTTCACCCCTTTGAAGGAGGATCTTGGATGCTCAGGCTACCTCTTCACCTTTATTGGGTTTATTCTTTCATACTTTCATTGTAATTCATCTAGGTTCACCATGAATATGGTGAACTAAACCTTGTATGTTTGTTGGGGAGTCAAAGTAATCTCTTGAAGCTCTCATATATGGATTTGTTGAGTACATCTTTGAATTAAGACATATGCTTTCTTTCATCATTAGTTAGGGTTTTTCCTCTTTGCTCAATGCTTGCATTGTTTAATTCATTCTAATGCATGATTATTGGTTTTGTTGATACGGACACGTACGGGGAAATCTAGATCCGGGGAATTTCTCCCAATATTATACTGACAATATTATATTGGTTGCTGATGGACAAATTTGTAAGCACCAAAATATGATGTCACAAACTTGTTTCACAATCGGCAAGTATGACCGAATCGTTTCAAGTAATAAACTTGGTAAGACCAAGTATCGTTCTCCCAAAGGACTCACGGCCTAGTTTAGTTATGTGATTTGTTGATTAGCTAAGACTTACAAACGAAATATTTGGATTTAATTATGCAAGACGAAAAGTAAACATGTATGCATGAATTGATCAATGACAAAGACAAAAGATAAACACTTTCAAGGAAATATATGAATGAATATGTTGTTGGGGGTCAATTTCATCTCATCCACTCTCATATATTTTAGGAATTCAACATTCAAATCATCATTGTTAATGCCACTCTCTAATGTACCATTCTAGATGGCTTCTCCCTAATCAAATAGTTCATACAATTCCTAGCATTCCTAATGATTAGTTCATGAGTGCAGGAGCTTAAAGGCAACCAATATAATATTGTCAGTATAATATTGGGAGAAATTCCCCGGATCTAGATTTCCCCGTACGTGTCCGTATCAACAAAACCAATAATCATGCATTAGAATGAGTTAAACAATGCAAGCATTGAGCAAAGAGGAAAAACCCTAACTAATGATGAAAGAAAGCATATGTCTTAATTCAAAGATGTACTCAACAAATCCATATATGAGAGCTTCAAGAGATTACATTGATTCCCCAACAAACATACAAGGTTTAGTTCACCATATTCATGGTGAACCTAGATGAATAACAATGAAAGTATGAAAGAATAAACCCAATAAAGGTGAAGAGGTAGCCTGAGCATCCAAGATCCTCCTTCAAAGGGGTGAAAGAGAGAGTGTTTGCCTCGTTTCTGCCAAAGATCCTAACTATAGGACGTGCAAGCCCTTATATACTAATCTAGAGTTACAAAAGATTACAAAAGTCCAAGCCCAAAAAGTGCCGCTCAGCGGTATTTACCGCTCAGCGGTGATTGCGCGTCTTCTTTCTTCCCCTCAGCGGCCATTTTGCCCCTCAGCGGTTCCAACGTCACCTCTTGAGTGCCGCTCAGCGGTAGTTTGCCGCTGAGCGGTGCCTTCGACTTCTCCTTTTTGCACTCTTTCTTGTCTTTTCTAATGTCCTCTCTCTTATTCTTCACTTCTTTCACCAAATTCACCTCAAAACCTGCACAAAAACACTTAAATCAAGCATAAACCTGTCCAGCTCTCTTATTTCTGAAAATATAAACAAAAGGCATGATTTCAAGCTAGTTTCTAAGTCTAAAGGTTGCTTTTAGTATCAACTTTAAGCATGAAAATAACAGTTTTTCAACTGTTATCACAACCCCAAACTTAGAACTTTGCTTGTCCTCAAGCAAATAAAATGTAACTCCATCTCCAACCAATTCATATGATGGTTTACTCATTCAAAATCCTCTTTTCAAGATAAGTAATAACTTCACTCAAACTTAAGACCAAGAGTTCAATCAAGATGTGCACATGCTTTAGTGTTCACAAAGTCATTTAAATTCCAACAAATGCTATTTTTCATGAATGATCAATCAATTAAGCATGGATGTTCATGTGCTTATGGAATATTTCCTCACTAGGTAAAGTGTTTCACTCAACACACAAGTGTATAAGAGGTAAAGTGTTTCACTCATTCACTCCACTATCACAATGTCACATGAATCAACTTTGCCTTTCATTTAACCACAATCAAATACATTCACAAGCATGCATCATCACAAGGACTTTTCAATGGCTTATAATGTGGCTGGGCTAACAAGAAAATTGGTTTTTCTGGATCACAAAATCCTTGAGTTAAGAGAATCATAACACACAATCTTCTTATTCATTCCCAACTTTCTTTTGCCTTTGCTTTTGCATTTGCATTGAGCTTTGCTTCTTTTTCTTTTCTTTTCTTTGCATATTCTTACTTTTTAGCTCTTAGCTCAATGCTTTTTCCTTTTTCATGTTTCCCCAATAACCCCAAACTTGAACATTTAACAATACCACACAAGATCTTCTACTTAACTCAAGGTAAAGATTTTCAATCAAGGGTGTTCAGTGTATATTTCAGGCTAAGGGTTCAACGGATAGAACACAACGTGTTCTCTTTTAGAAGGCTAACTTTATGAATTTGGCCAATAAAAAGGGTTTCAAAAACACGGCCTTTGATCATATGATGCAAAACAAGCAATTGATTCAATCATAGAAAACCTGGGCAAAGTCATTCATGCTTTCAAAGTAATAGCATTCAACAATAACCACTCTGGAGCTCAAAACCTCACATATAAGCTCATTCACATTTGACATGCACATCCTGCTTAATTTCACAATCACAATCATGATATTATGCATTTGTTCACAAAGCTTGTGAATCACCTGTATAAGCATTTTAATGTGCACATCATCTCAACATTAATCAATCAATAAGCATCATTCAATCATTACTTATCACACAATCACAGTTAATAGCAAACCATCATAAGGAACCAGGTTTTCAATAGAGTACATCAAACCCTAATCTCAAAACAAAAACAAAAATAACTTACAAAGTACTGGGTTGCCTCCCAGTAAGCGCTTGTTTAACGTCCCGAGCCTGACCCAAACTTTCAAGGATCCACCAACAACATCATGGTGGACAATTGTTGCACCTCTCCTCCTAGATAGGGCTTGAGACGTTGACCATTTACCACCCAACTTCTCTGCGGATCATCAGATGGATTAAAGATTTCAATTGCTCCATGTGGATGCACTTCTTTTATCACAAATGGTCCTGTCCATTTTGACTTCAGCTTCCCAGGAAATATCTTCAATCTTGAATTGAACAATAATACCTGTTGTCCTGGATTGAAAACTCTATTCACCAACTTCCTGTCATGATAAAATTTCATTTTGTCTTTGTAAGCCTTGGATGAATCATATGCATGTAAGCGCATTTCTTCAAGCTCCAAAATCTGCCGTCTGCGGGTGCATTGAGTGTCATAAGGATCAAAATTCAAGAATTTCAAAGCCCATAATGCTCTATGCTCCAGTTCAACTGGCAAATGGCATGCTTTCCCATAGACTAGTTGAAATGGTGATAATCCCATAGACGTCTTCATTGCTGTCCTATAAGCCCAAAGAGAATCATCCAATTTGAGAGACCAATCCTTTCTGGATGAAGTCACAGTCTTTTCCAGGATTCTTTTTATCTCCCTGTTAGACACCTCAGCTTGGCCATTGGTTTGTGGATGATAAGGTGCAGCTACCTTATGCTTTACTCCATAGTGTTTGAGTACTTTCTCTAGCTGATAATTGCAAAAATGAGATCCTCCATCACTGATCAACACTCTTGGAGTGCCAAAACGTGAGAATATCTGCCTCTTCAGGAATTTAATTACCGTGCTAGCATCATTTTTAGGACAAGCCAATGCTTCCACCCATTTACTCACATAATCCACTGCTACCAGAATATATTCATTGTTGAAAGATGGAGGGAAGGGTCCAACAAAGTCAATACCCCAACAATCAAAGACCTCAACCTCTAAAATACCTTGTAAAGGCATCTCATGACGTTTAGTGATTGTCCCTGCTCTTTGACATTTGTCACAATTCCTAGCATGATTATGAGCATCCTTAAATAAAGTTGGCCAATAGAATCCTGATTGAAGGACTTTTGCTGCTGTTCTTTCTCCATTAAAATGTCCTCCATAAGGTGAATCATGACAATGCCAGAGAATTCCTTCTGCTTCTTCATTTGTAACACATCTCCTTAGAAGATTATCCGCTCCAATTTTGAACAAATACGGATCATCCCATACAAACTGCTTGGCATCATGTAGAAATTTCTTTCTCTGTTGCCAAGTTAAATCTTCTGGCATGACTCTTGCAGCTTTGAAATTGGCCATATCAGCAAACCAGGGCCTCTGCTGAATATACATGAGTGATTCATCTGAAAAAGATTCCCAGATTGCAGACTCCTTGCTAGTGACCTCATTGTTGACTAACCGTGACAAATGATCAGCAATTAAGTTCTCACTTCCTTTCTTATCACGGATTTCTACATCAAATTCTTGTAATAGTAGTACCCATCTAATCAGACGTGGCTTAGAATCTGGTTTTGTCAACAAATATTTGATAGCTGCATGATCTGTATAGACAATCACCTTAGACCCAATAAGATAGGGTCTAAATTTCTCTAGAGCATATACAATGGCAAGAAACTCTTTCTCTGTAGTAGCATAATTCAATTGAGCATCATTCAGCACCTTGCTAGCATAATAGATTGGATGAAACTTTTGTTCCTTCTGTTGGCCGAGAACAACTCCCAATGCATAATCACTTGCATCACACATTAATTCAAAATTCTGATTCCAATCTGGTGCTACAATTACTGGAGCTGACACTAGCTTCTTCTTCAATATATCAAAAGCTTTCAGACAATCTTCGTTCATCACAAAAGGCGCATCCTTCATCAAAAGATTACTCAATGGTTTAGCAATTTTTGAGAAATCTTTGATGAATCTTCTATAGAACCCAGCATGACCAAGAAAACTCCTAATCCCCCTTACATCTGTTGGGGGAGGCAGTTTCTCAATGACTTCTACTTTGGCTTTATCCACCTCAATTCCTTTAGCAGAGATTTTATGCCCCAGTACAATCCCTTCAGTTACCATGAAATGACATTTCTCCCAATTCAGAACCAGATTTGTCTGAACACATCTTTTGAGGACAGTGTTCAAATTAGCTAAACATCTTTGGAAAGAATTTCCAAAAACTGAGAAGTCATCCATGAATACTTCAATGCATTTTTCTAAAAGATCAGAAAAGATTGCCTGCATACACCTCTGAAACGTAGCTGGAGCATTACATAATCCAAAAGGCATCTTTCTATATGCAAAGATACCAAAAGGACAAGTAAAAGCCGTCTTCTCCTGGTCTTTTGGATCTACCACAATTTGATTATATCCAGAATATCCATCCAGAAAACAATAGAAAGCCTGCCCTGATAACCTTTCTAGCATCTGATCCATGAAGGGAAGAGGAAAATGATCTTTCCTGGTAGCTTTATTCAGCTTCCTGTAATCAATGCACATGCGCCAGCCAGTAACTGTCCGAGTAGGAATAAGTTCATTCTTATCATTATAAATTACTGTCATCCCTCCTTTCTTTGGAACCACCTGTACTGGACTCACCCATTCACTGTCAGAGATTGGATAGATGATACCAGCTTCTAGCAGTTTCAACACTTCTTTTCTGACCACCTCCTTCATGACAGGATTTAACCTTCTCTGCGGTTGAGCACTTGGTTTATAGTCCTCTTCCATAAAAATCCTGTGCATACAATAAGTTGGGCTAATACCTTTGAGATCTGATATTGACCACCCAATTGCTTCTTTGTTGGCTTTCAGAATTTCTATCAACTGCTCTTCTTCTTGTAAAGATAAAGAGTTGTTGATGATGACTGGCTTTGTTCCACCCTCTTCTAGAAACACATATTTCAAATGTGATGGCAATCTTTTCAATTCTGGCGACTGTGCTTTGATTGTTTCTTCCTTATCAATTGTTTCAAATATTGGATCTTCCTCTGGACCCTTTTTCAATGTTTCCAAGTCCATCAGACATTCATCGATCAATTTCTCTTCTTCTTCATCCAAATCTTCACATGCATCAATGAGCGTTTTTTCCAATGGTGAAATATTACGCACCATTCTTTCTTGAACCATACAAACTTCATCAAGTTCATCAAATTGAAAGCATGCTTTGTCATCATTTGGATACGTCATGGCCTTGGATACATCAAAAGTAACTTCCTCATCATCAACTCTCAGTTTAAGCTTACCATTCTCCACATCAATCAAAACTCTAGCAGTCTTCATAAAAGGTCTCCCCAGAATAAGAGGAACATCACTAGCTCCTTCCATCTCCATCACAATGAAATCTACTGGGAATACAAATTTGTCAACCTTCACTAGAACATCTTCAACCACTCCATATGGATATTTAAGAGACCTGTCTGCCAATTGAAGAGCCATTCTGGTTGGTTTAATTTCCAACCCCTGAATTGTTCTGCACATGGATAGCGGCATTAGATTAATGCTAGCTCCCAAATCAATCAATGCTCTTCCAACTTTCACATCTCCTATGGTACATGGAATGGTGAAGCTTCCTGGGTCTTTAAGTTTAGGAGGTAGTTTCTGTATGATTGCACTGCAATTGCCCTGTATATTGATAGTTTCCTTCTCAATGTACTTGTGTTTCTTTGTGAGAAGTTCCTTCAAAAATTTTGCATATGCTGGCATCTGTTGCAATGCTTCAGAGAATGGTATAGTGATCTCCAACTTCTTAAACAGTTCCATGAATCTTTCCAACTGCTTTTCTTTCTCCTTCCTTGAATAACTCTTTGGATAAGGAAGTGGCTTTTCATACTCTTTTTCTTTCTGTCTCTCTTCTCTCTCATTTTTTTCTCTCCTCTCCTCTTCTTCTTTTCTCTTTTTCTCTCTCTCACATGTTTCTTTTTCACTTTCACTCTCATTTTCTTTCTCCTCTCTCTCTTTTTGTCTCTCCTCTAACACTCTACCACTTCTAGTCACAACAGTTTTGCACTCCTTTCCAAGATTATCCTGTTTAATTTCGTCAACTATTCTCTCAACATGAACCTCCATTTTTTTAAATGCAACATCCACATTATGACAATAGGACGCATTTGTCTTCAAGAATCTCTGGAAAGTCTCTTCAAGCTTTGTTGTTTTCTCAACTGGAGTAACTTGCATCTGCCATTTTTTTCGTTCTTGAACCATTGAGACCTGTTGTATTCCCTGTGGTATTCGAGAAAGTTTCATGGTTACTTCCTCAAGCTGTTGAAAGAGAGTTTTATTTTGTTCTAGCAGAGCATCATGTAATGGTAACAACTCCCTCTGATGAAAGTCTCCTTTTTCAATATTGAGTTCGTTGTCACTAGTAGCCATATTTTCAATAATTTCAGTTGCTTCCTCTGGAGTCTTCCATTTGATATTGCCTCCAGCTGAAGCATTCAGTATCATCTTGGTTTGTGAACCAAGCCCTTGATGGACAAATTTTGTAAGCACCAAAATATGATGTCACAAACTTGTTTCACAATCGGCAAGTATGACCGAATCGTTCAAGTAATAAAACTTGGTAAGACCAAGTATCGTTCTTCCCAAAGGACTCATGGCCTAGTTTAGTTATGTGATTTCTTGATTAGCTAAGACTTAAGAAAACAATGATTGAAATTTTAATATGCAAGACGAAAATAAACATGTATGCATGAATTGATCAATGGCAAAGACATAAGATAAACACTTTCAATGGATTAAATGAATGAATATGTTGTTGGGGGTCAATTTCATCTCATCCACTCTCATATATTTTAGGAATTCCTCTTTCAAATCATCATTGTTAATGCCACTCTCTAATGTACCATTCTAGATGGCTTCTCCCTAATCAAATAGTTCATACAATTCCTAGCATTCCTAATGATTAGTTCATGAGTGCAGGAGCTTAAGGCAACCAATATAATGTTGTCAGTAAAATATTGGGAGAAATTCCCCGGATCTAGATTTCCCCGTACGTGTCCGTATCAACAAAACCAATAATCATGCATTAGAATGAGTTAAACAATGCAAGCATTAAGCAAAGAGGAAAAACCCTAACTAATGATGAAAAGAAAGCATATGTCTTAATTCAAAGATGTATTCAACAAATCCATATATGAGAGCTTCAAGAGATTACATTGATTCCCCAACAAACATACAAGGTTTAGTTCACCATATTCATGGTGAACCTAGATGAATAACAATGAAAGTATGAAAGAATAAACCCAATAAAGGTGAAGAGGTAGCCTGAGCATCCAAGATCCTCCTTCAAAGGGGTGAAAGAGAGAGTGTTTGCCTCGTTTCTGCCAAAGATACTAACTAAAGGACGTGCAAGCCCTTAAATACTAATCTAGAGTTACAAAAGATTATAAAAGTCCAAGCCCAAAAAGTGCCGCTCAGCGCCATTTACCGCTCAGCGGTGGTTACGCGTCTTCTTTCTTCCCCTCAGCGGCCATTTGCCCCTCAGCGGTTCCAACGCCACCTCTTGAGTGCCGCTCAGCGGTAGTTTGCCGCTGAGCGGTGCCTTCGACTTCTCCTTTTTGCACTCTTTCTTGTCTTTTCTAATGTCCTCTCTCTCATTCTTCACTTCTTTCACCAAATTCACCTCAAAACCTGCACAAAAACACTCAAATCAAGCATAAACCTGTCCAGCTCTCTTATTTCTGAAAATATAAACAAAATGCATGATTTCAAGCTAGTTTCTAAGTCTAAAGGTTGCTTTTAGTATCACTTTTAAGCATGAAAATAACAGTTTTTCAACTGTTATCACAACCCCAAACTTAGAACTTTGCTTGTCCTCAAGCAAACAAAATGTAACTCCATCTCCAACCAATTCATATGATGGTTTACTCATTCAAAATCCTCTTTTCAAGATACGTAACAACTTCACTCAAACTTAAGACCAAGAGTTCAATCAAGATGTGCACATGCTTTAGTGTTCACAAAGTCATTTAAATTCCAACAAATGCTATTTTTCATGAATGATCAATCAATTAAGCATGGATGTTCATGTGCTTATGGAATATTTCCTCACTAGGTAAAGTGTTTCACTCATTCACTCCACTATCACAATGTCACATGAATCAACTTTGCCTTTCATTTAACCACAATCAAATACATTCACAAGCATGCATCATCACAAGGACTTTTCAATGGCTTATAATGTGGCTGGGCTAACAAGAAAATTGGTTTTTCTGGATCACAAAATCCTTGAGTTAAGAGAATCATAACACACAATCTTCTTATTCATTCCCAACTCTCTTTTGCCTTTGCTTTTGCATTTGCATTGAGCTTTGCTTCTTTTTCTTTTCTTTTCTTTGCATATTCTTACTTTTTAGCTCTTAGCTCAATGCTTTTTCCTTTTTCATGTGTCCCCAATAACCCCAAACTTGAACATTTAACAATACCACACAAGATCTTCTACTTAACTCAAGGTAAAGATTTTCAATCAAGGGTGTTCAGTGTATATTTAAGGCTAAGGGTTCAAAGGATAGAACACAACGTGTTCTCTTTTAGAAGGCTAACTTTATGAATTTGGCCAATAAAAAGGGTTTCAAAAACACGGCCTTTGATCATATGATGCAAAACAAACAATTGATTCAATCATAGAAAACCTGGGCAAAGTCATTCATGCTTTCAAAGTAATAGCATTCAACAATAACAACTCTGGAGCTCAAAACCTCACATATAAGCTCATTCACATTTGACATGCACATCCTGCTTAATTTCACAATCACAATCATGATATTATGCATTTGTTCACAAAGCTTGTGAATCACCTGTATAAGCATTTAATATGCACATCATCTCAACATCAATCAATCATAAGCATCATTCAGCATTACTTATCACACAATCACAGTTAATAGCAAACCATCATAACAAACCAGGTGTTCAATAGAGTACATCAAACCCTAATCTAAAAACAAAAACAAATAAGTTCAGAAAACTTAAACCATAAAAGCATAATCATATGATAGCATTCATCAGTAAATGCTATCTCAGCTCCTCATCAGTCCGAGCTCTCTGTATCTTCCTCTTCCTCTTCATCATCATCTTCATCAAATTCTTCCTCCTCCTCAGCTTCATCTTCATCCATGTCACGGGCTGAAGCTTCAGCTGCTTCAGCTCCTCCATATACTGGTTCTTCTGGCCAAGCTACCACATTATGGAATTCATCCATAGTCCACCTGTGTGCTGGAGGGGTATCATACATCCCCACTATCATCTCAGCCGTGGCCACCTGCCCTCTGTGGATGGACTGCAACTGAGCACCTATAAGAGACATATACATGTCCCTCATCTGGAATGGTTCTGCCTCATGAGTATCAGCAGAAGTCCTGCCCTGTGCTGGCCTTCTCTCTCTACGAGCCTGGCGTGGTGGAACTGGCTGGGCTGCCTCCTCACCTCCACAGTACTGTCTGTAATAGGCCTCATCTATAGCTTTTCTTGGCCTCTCAAATGGTGGAACAGAAGTGTCCACCCCAGCTAGCTTGCAAAGGTGAGTGATCAAAGAAGGATGTCCCAGTGGTGCTTTGTTGTTTGAGGTGTTAGCACACACACTAATCTCATCAGCTATCACCTGCCCAATATTAACATTCAAGTTTCTGATAACACAGTAGATGAATAGTGCCCTGCTGAGAGTAATATCTGACACATGTGAACATGGCTGAATGTTGGCATGAGAAAACGCCATCCAATACTTTGCAAGAGGAGTCAAATCTGTCCTCCTAATGTTAACCACTGAGCCAGATCTATTCCTTTGGAAGTGTCCTCCAGGTATACACAATACTCTCTCCACATCCTCATAATCAGCACCTTCCTCCATGCTAAGAGCAAACTGGCATTGCTCACCAGCCCACACAGTATCCAGAAAGTTATTTATGGAGTCAGGATCATACCTGATAGCATGGCCTCTAACATAGCCCAAATAATTCTCAGCTGGATAATCACCAATCTTCTTTGCATTGGTGTAGAATTCTTTCACCACAGCTATGTTGGCAGGTGATGGATAAGTGGCTAGCTTCCCCCAATCATTCCCTAACACTTGCTCTCCAAATTGAGGAGCAAAGTTAGGTATCATTCCAACCTTTCTCTCCATTAGAAGTCTCCTGTCCTGAACCACCCTAAAGTGCTTCTCATGTTTCCTAGAGAGGAACCTGCCATTATGGGGCTGCTCTGGTTCCTTTTCCTTTCTCTTGGTTGCCATGGTTTTCAATCTCTTTCCTGAAGAGGATGCCATTCCTGCATTCAAACACAAATCCAAAACCACAGAACATGATGTTAATCATTAGTAAACTCAGAACACAACTCCTTTCGAAGCTAAACCACCGCTGAGGGCCAGAATTTCCCCTCAGCGCCACCAGTGCCACATCCAAACATGCACAAACCAGAAAAAACAAATCTGACAGAGTGCCGCTCAGCGGTAAATGCCGCTCAGCGGTGATCTGCAGATTTTTGCAAATCTCTTTTTAAAACAGTCCTAACTCCACCCAAATGCAATTTTCAGTTTTCCAGTTCATAATCAAGCAGTTTAATCGGTTCAAACATCAAATATATCATCAAATCATGCATAGAAACTAAAACCCCTAAGTATTCATGCTTTGACAATCACATTCAAATTCAAGAACCCTAGAATGAACAAAATGCATTTTACTTACTTGGGTGGAGATGCTAGATGATATGAGAATGCTTCCAAACTAGAATGCTCTCTTCCAACCCCAAACTTTGATGGCACACTAGTATAAAAGTGAGTGGAAGAGAAATCTTCTAAAGAGGGAAGAGTAGAAAGATGTGGAAAACCTAGGAGAAGAGGTGTGGAAGTGTTTATGCAGAGAAGAACTTGAAAGAGTGTAAAAACGTGCAGCTTAGGGTTTAAAAATACCCCAATGGGCTCGGGTTCCGCTAAGGGGAACTTAAGCCCATCTGCGTTAGTACCACTCAGCGGTAAATGCCGCTCAGCGGCACTTTCGTGATGTGCCCTTCTCCTTCTTTTCTTGACCTACGTGCCTTCCTAGCATACCCCTCATAGGTTCCCTGCAATTCAATGTTAAAAATGCTTATGCAAACCCTAACTAAAATAGACAAACAGAAAACAATCAATCAACTGGGTTGCCTCCCAGGTAGCGCTTGTTTAACGTCACGAGCCTGACCCAAAATTCACCAACACCCATCAGTAGGTGTTTCAAACTTACCAGCACCCATCAGTAGGTGCAAAATCTTCTCACCAACACCCATCAGTAGGTGTTACAAACTTAGTATCCTTCAGTAGATACTTAATCACCTAGCATCCTTCAGTAGATGCTAGATCCAACAAAATAATGTCCAGAATAATGTTCACAAATTATAAATTACAAAACCAAATCAAAAGTTTGTAAATCCACTGGGTTGCCTCCCAGCAAGCGCTTCTTTAACGTCACTAGCTTGACCCAGTAAAGCTCATGTTCCTTCTTCTTTTTCTTCTTTCTACTGAACTTCTTCAGAAATTTGATCAAACCAGGAACCTGTTGCAGTGTCTCAATCATAGGAACTTTAATCTCCAATTTCTTGAAGATTTCCATGAAGCACTTAAATTTCTTTTCCTTCCTATGATTCTTCTTTAGATGAGGATGTGATTTTTCATATGATTTCTTCTTCTTTCCTCTCATCTTCTTTTTCTTCCTTTTTCTCTCCCTAAATTTTCTCTTTTTCTCTTCTTTTATTTTTTTCTTCCTTTCTCTTTTTCTCCTCAACTTCTTTATCTTCACACAAATTTTCTTTCTCTCTTTTCTCTCAACCAATTCTTTTTCTTTTTCTTCATCTTTATCTTTCTCACTCAACTCTTCTTTCTCTTTTCTCTCTACCCTTTCCTCATCTCCCTCTAATTTTTCCTCATCAAGAATCTTGTCACTTTCAGTGATAATGACTTGCCCTTCCTCCTTAAGGTTAACATCAGTATTAACATCATCATTTAATATCTGACTAATGTGACGAAGTTGCATCTCCATTCTTTTACATGATTCTTCAATGCTTTTCTGAGTAGAGTCGGAATTTTTCAAAAATCGTTGAAGGGTGTCCTCCAAACTTTCCAAACTTCCTGATAGAAAGGGTTGTTGCTGCCATTGTTGTTGTGGTTGGTTCTCAAATTGTCCAGCAGCTTGCCAAAATTGGCTTTGATCCATGCTTGAGTGAGGTTCCCACCATTGGTTGAGATTACTTTGGTAGAATTGAGTGCCCCTATAGTTAAACTCTTGACCAAATTGCATTCTGCAGACATTAGGCACAAAACCCTAAAACAATTGTTAGCACAAAAAGATATAGGAGAAGATAGAGATTCAAAAGATAAAAAGATTTAGAAGATAGAAGATTTAGAAGATAGAATGAAATAAAACCTAATCTAAAATAAAATCTAATCTAAAAGATAAAAATAAAATCTAACCTAAAAAAAAGATCTAATCTAATCTAATCAAATAAAATAAAATCTAACCTAACCTAAAAGATAGAATAAAATAAAATAAAATCTAATCTAAAAAGATAAAAAGATAAAATCTAATAAAATAAAATAAAATCTAATCTAATCAAATAAAATAAAATCAAATAAAAACCGAAAAATAAAAAACAGAAAATAAAACAGAAAACAGAAAAACAGAAAACAGAAAAAAAAAAATAAAATCAAATCAAATAAAATACAAACTGAAAAATATAAACAGAAAAAATAAAATAAAATAAAATAAAAATTCGAAATTTAAAATAAAATAAAAAAAAATAAGTCAAAGATAATCAATAATCACACAAATTAACCAGTTAAACCACGAGTCCCCGGCAACGGCGCCAAAAACTTGATGGACAAATTTTGTAAGCACCAAAATATGATGTCACAAACTTGTTTCACAATCGGCAAGTATGACCGAATCGTTCAAGTAATAAAACTTGGTAAGACCAAGTATCGTTCTTCCCAAAGGACTCACGGCCTAGTTTAGTTATGTGATTTCTTGATTAGCTAAGACTTAAGAAAACAATGATTGAAATTTTAATATGCAAGACGAAAATAAACATGTATGCATGAATTGATCAATGGCAAAGACATAAGATAAACACTTTCAATGGATTAAATGAATGAATATGTTGTTGGGGGTCAATTTCATCTCATCCACTCTCATATATTTTAGGAATTCCTCTTTCAAATCATCATTGTTAATGCCACTCTCTAATGTACCATTCTAGATGGCTTCTCCCTAATCAAATAGTTCATACAATTCCTAGCATTCCTAATGATTAGTTCATGAGTGCAGGAGCTTAAGGCAACCAATATAATGTTGTCAGTAAAATATTGGGAGAAATTCCCCGGATCTAGATTTCCCCGTACGTGTCCGTATCAACAAAACCAATAATCATGCATTAGAATGAGTTAAACAATGCAAGCATTAAGCAAAGAGGAAAAACCCTAACTAATGATGAAAAGAAAGCATATGTCTTAATTCAAAGATGTATTCAACAAATCCATATATGAGAGCTTCAAGAGATTACATTGATTCCCCAACAAACATACAAGGTTTAGTTCACCATATTCATGGTGAACCTAGATGAATAACAATGAAAGTATGAAAGAATAAACCCAATAAAGGTGAAGAGGTAGCCTGAGCATCCAAGATCCTCCTTCAAAGGGGTGAAAGAGAGAGTGTTTGCCTCGTTTCTGCCAAAGATACTAACTAAAGGACGTGCAAGCCCTTAAATACTAATCTAGAGTTACAAAAGATTATAAAAGTCCAAGCCCAAAAAGTGCCGCTCAGCGCCATTTACCGCTCAGCGGTGGTTACGCGTCTTCTTTCTTCCCCTCAGGGGCCATTTGCCCCTCAGCGGTTCCAACGCCACCTCTTGAGTGCCGCTCAGCGGTAGTTTGCCGCTGAGCGGTGCCTTCGACTTCTCCTTTTTGCACTCTTTCTTGTCTTTTCTAATGTCCTCTCTCTCATTCTTCACTTCTTTCACCAAATTCACCTCAAAACCTGCACAAAAACACTCAAATCAAGCATAAACCTGTCCAGCTCTCTTATTTCTGAAAATATAAACAAAATGCATGATTTCAAGCTAGTTTCTAAGTCTAAAGGTTGCTTTTAGTATCACTTTTAAGCATGAAAATAACAGTTTTTCAACTGTTATCAGCCCTCCAAGGAAAGTTAGGACTACTTCTTCTTCTCTGAAACCATGCATAGGAGTTTTACGCAACAATCCTTTGTATCTGTCCCATGCATGTCCAAGTGATTCTTCCATGCCCTGCTTGAATGAAGATATCTCTTGCTTGCCCGTAGTCACCTTAGATTGTGGGAAGTATTTGTTTAAAAATTTTGTAACCACCGCTTCCCACTCTGTGAAACTTTCTGCTGGAAAAGAGTTCAACCAAAGCTTAGCATTGCCTCCCAATGAGAAAGGAAACAAGCTAAGTTTGATAGCTTCGTCTGGCACCCCATTAATCTTGACCGTATTGCAGATCTCATTAAAGGTTGTAAGGTGCTCATATGGGTTTTCATGTGATAACCCATTAAATTGATTACTCTTCACCAGTTGAATTAATGCTGGTTTGACCTCCATGTTGGCTGCATTGACTCTAGGTCGAGCTATGCTATTGAAGTGCTGAGGTCCAGCAAGATTAGTGTAATCTGCAAGAGTTCTTCTAGCATTATTATTGTTCTCCATACTTCCTGTGCTATGAACAGAACCTTGTAGTGATGATTGTTGGAGAGTTTCAGGAGAAGGGAAAAGTTCTCTGGACGTTCTGATTCTTCTCCTCCTTCTACTCTCGTCTAGCCCTTCAAGTAGTGGTTCTGTTGTTTTCTTACTTCTAGTTCGAATTGCCTCCTGCATGCACAAGAAAACAAAACCCTAGAAAAGATTTGTTAGCACAAAAAGATATAGAAGAAAATAAAGATTGAAAAGATATAAGAAGATAAGAGATTTAGAAGATAGAATCAAATAAAATAAAATAAAACCTAATCTAAAAAATAAAATCTAATCTAAAAGATAAAATAAAATAAAATCTAACCTAACCTAAAAGATAGAATAAGAATAAAATAAAATCTAACCTAAAAAGATAAAAAGATAAAATCTAATAAAATAAAATAAAATCTAATCTAAAAAAAAATAAAATAAAATCAAATAAAAACCGAAAAATAAAATAAAAAAAAAACAGAAAATAAAAACAGAAAACAGAAAAACAGAAAACAGAAAAAATAAAATAAAATCAAATAAAATACAAACTGAAAAATATAAACAGAAAAATAAAATAAAATAAAATAAAAATTCGAAATTTAAAATAAAATAAAAAAAATAAGTCAAAGATAATCAATAATCACACAAATTAACCAGTTAAACCATGAATCCCCGGCAACGGCGCCAAAAACTTGATGGACAAATTTGTAAGCACCAAAATATGATGTCACAAACTTGTTTCACAATCGGCAAGTATGACCGAATCGTTTCAAGTAATAAACTTGGTAAGACCAAGTATCGTTCTCCCAAAGGACTCACGGCCTAGTTTAGTTATGTGATTTGTTGATTAGAAACGAAATATTTGGATTTAATTATGCAAGACGAAAAGTAAACATGTATGCATGAATTGATCAATGACAAAGACAAAAGATAAACACTTTCAAGGAAATATATGAATGAATATGTTGTTGGGGGTCAATTTCATCTCATCCACTCTCATATATTTTAGGAATTCAACATTCAAATCATCATTGTTAATGCCACTCTCTAATGTACCATTCTAGATGGCTTCTCCCTAATCAAATAGTTCATACAATTCCTAGCATTCCTAATGATTAGTTCATGAGTGCAGGAGCTTAAAGGCAACCAATATAATATTGTCAGTATAATATTGGGAGAAATTCCCCAGATCTAGATTTCCCCGTACGTGTCCGTATCAACAAAACCAATAATCATGCATTAGAATGAGTTAAACAATGCAAGCATTGAGCAAAGAGGAAAAACCCTAACTAATGATGAAAGAAAGCATATGTCTTAATTCAAAGATGTACTCAACAAATCCATATATGAGAGCTTCAAGAGATTACATTGATTCCCCAACAAACATACAAGGTTTAGTTCACCATATTCATGGTGAACCTAGATGAATAACAATGAAAGTATGAAAGAATAAACCCAATAAAGGTGAAGAGGTAGCCTGAGCATCCAAGATCCTCCTTCAAAGGGGTGAAAGAGAGAGTGTTTGCCTCGTTTCTGCCAAAGATCCTAACTATAGGACGTGCAAGCCCTTATATACTAATCTAGAGTTACAAAAGATTACAAAAGTCCAAGCCCAAAAAGTGCCGCTCAGCGGTATTTACCGCTCAGCGGTGATTGCGCGTCTTCTTTCTTCCCCTCAGCGGCCATTTTGCCCCTCAGCGGTTCCAACGTCACCTCTTGAGTGCCGCTCAGCGGTAGTTTGCCGCTGAGCGGTGCCTTCGACTTCTCCTTTTTGCACTCTTTCTTGTCTTTTCTAATGTCCTCTCTCTTATTCTTCACTTCTTTCACCAAATTCACCTCAAAACCTGCACAAAAACACTTAAATCAAGCATAAACCTGTCCAGCTCTCTTATTTCTGAAAATATAAACAAAAGGCATGATTTCAAGCTAGTTTCTAAGTCTAAAGGTTGCTTTTAGTATCAACTTTAAGCATGAAAATAACAGTTTTTCAACTGTTATCAGTTGCCTTTAAGCTCCTGCACTCATGAACTAATCATTAGGAATGCTAGGAATTGTATGAACTATATGATTAGGGAGAAGCCATCTAGAATGGTACATTAGAGAGTGGCATTAACAATGATGATTTGAATGTTGAATTCCTAAAATATATGAGAGTGGATGAGATGAAATTGACCCCCAACAACATATTCATTCATATATTTCCTTGAAAGTGTTTATCTTTTGTCTTTGTCATTGATCAATTCATGCATACATATGTAATTTTCGTCTTTGCATATTAACTTCAATTATTGTGTTCTTAAGTCTTAGCTAATCAACAAATCACATAACTAAACTAGGCCGTGAGTCCTTTGGGAGAACGATACTTGGTCTTACCAAGTTTATTACTTGAAACGATTCGGTCATACTTGCCGATTGTGAAACAAGTTTGTGACATCATATTTTGGTGCTTACAAATTTGTCCATCAAGTTTTTGGCGCCGTTGCCGGGGATTCATGGTTTAACTGGTTAATTTGTGTGATTATTGATTATCTTTGACTTTAATTTGAATTTTTGTTTTTATTTTTCTGTTTTTTATTGTATTTTATCTTTTTATCTTTTTAGATTAGATTTTATTTTATTTTATTAGATTTTATCTTTTTATCTTTTTAGGTTAGATTTTATTTTATTCTTATTCTATCTTTTAGGTTAGGTTAGATTTTATTTTATTTTATCTTTTAGATTAGATTTTATTTTTTAGATTAGGTTTTATTCTATTTTATTTAATTCTATCTTCTAAATCTTTTATCTTCTTATATCTTTTCAATCTTTATTTTCTTCTATATCTTTTTGTGCTAACAAATCTTTTCTAGGGTTTTGTTTTCTTGTGCATGCAGGAGGCAATTCGAACTAGAAGTAAGAAAACAACAAAACCACTACTTGAAGGGCTAGACGAGAGTAGAAGGAGGAGAAGAATCAGAACGTCCAGAGAACTTTTCCCTTCTCCTGAAACTCTCCTACAATCATCACCACAAGGTTCTGTTCATAGCACAGGGAGTATGGAGAACAATAATAATGCTAGAAGAACTCTTGCAGATTACACTAATCTTGCTGGACCTCAGCACTTCAATAGCATAGCTCGACCTAGAGTCAATGCAGCCAACATGGAGGTCAAACCAACATTAATTCAACTGGTAAAGAGTAATCAATTTAATGGGTTATCACATGAAAGCCCATATGAGCACCTTACAACATTTAATGAGATCTGTAACACGGTCAAGATTAATGGGGTGCCAGACGAAGCTATCAAACTTAGCTTGTTTCCTTTCTCATTGGGAGGCAATGCTAAGCTTTGGTTGAACTCTTTTCCAGAAGAAAGTTTCACGGAGTGGGAAGCAGTGGTTGCAAAGTTTTTGAATAAATACTTCCCACAATCTAAAGTGACTAAGGGAAAGCAAGAGATATCTTCATTCAAGCAGGGCATGGAAGAATCACTTGGACATGCATGGGATAGGTATAAAAGCTTGTTACGTAAAACTCCCACGCATGGCTTTGAAGATCAAGAAGTAGTCCTAACTTTCCTTGGAGGGCTTGGTTCACAAACCAAGATGATGCTAGATGCCTCAGCTGGAGGCAATATCAAATGGAAGACTCTAGAGGAAGCAACTGAAATCATTGAAAATATGGCTACAAGTGATAATGAGCTGCACAATGAAAGAGGAGCTCCTATGCCACAGAAAGGGGTTCTACAATTACAAACGCATGATGCTCTGCTAGCACAGAATAAAATTCTAACTCAACAGCTAGAGACTCTGACAAAAACTTTGGCTCAATTACCTAAAGAGTTGAAGTCTGCTGCCCAGATACAAACCCAGTTGTGCGAACTATGTGGAGGTGATCACATAAATGGCCAGTGTGCTTTTCCAGTGGAGGCCGTGGAGGATGTTAACTTCATGGCTAATCAGTTTCCATACCGTCAAGGGAATTATAATCAGGGTTGGAAACCACATCCAAGCATTGGCCAAGGACAAACTGGGCAGGCTAATCAGTATAATAAGCAGCAGCAGCAACCAACCTTGTGGCAACAATTAGCTGTGCTTAATGACAGATCAACAAGGTTGGAAGAAACTCTTCAGCAATTCATCCAGAAAACTGAATCTTCTCAAAAGAGCACTGAAGCTGCTATAAAGAATTTGGAGATTCAGATGGGTCAGATCACCAAGCAATTGGAAGAAAGACCCAACAGAAACTTTGGGGCTAATACTGAGGTTAACCCCAGAGAAGAGTGCAAAGTGGTCAAGAGTGTAAATGAAGAGATCATTGAGTTGGAAGAAGATGAAACAGAAGAGAGAAGAGAAGAAGAAAGAAAGGACACTTTTCCTTTTCTAACAAATCAGGAGAAACCAATGGATTTCACAGATTTATTCAAAATGGTTGATAATGAAGCTCCTTGGGAACAAATTCTACAGAAAATAGCAGTTTACACCAAATCAGATGAAGGAACCTCTACAAAAAGAAGACGTAGAGAGGATGAGGAAGAAAAGTGTATAACTGTTAAGAAAGAATCATTCCCACCAAAAGCAGCAGATCCAGGCAGTTTTTCTATCCCTTGCATTATAGGGAAGAAAAAGGTAAAGAAAGCTCTCCTTGATTTAGGCTCAAGTGTTAACTTGATGCCTTATTCTCTATTGGAGCAAATTGGCCATGTTGAAATAAAACCTGTAAAGGTTAATCTTGTAATGGCTGATGGATCTTCAAAGGAGCCATGTGGGATTGCAGAAGACATTGTAGTTTGTGTTGGCAAACTTCAGTTCTTGGCAAACTTTGTGGTGATGAAGATGGAAACCGAGAAGATACCTTTTATACTTGGAAGACCGTTTATGAAAACGGCCAGGGCTATCATAGATGTGAATGAAGGTATAGTGGTTCTCCAAGACGGAGAGGAGAGAGTGGTGGTGGATGTCTTCAAAGATGAAACACAAGCAAAGGAGGAAGAAGCCAGTTATAAAGCTGCATTTCGAGATGCACCCATAACTAGAGGTAAAAATAAAAATCTTGAGGTTTCTGATAACCATTGTTTGTATTTTCAGGCACCCAAGGTAGAAGAGATTGGAAAAGGAGAAGAAGTTCCTAGAGACTGGAAAAAATTAAAACTCCAACTTGGCATACCTGTAAGACTCAAGAACAAGTTGTGGGTTATAAAAGGCTTTAAAGAGAAGGAGATGATAGAGATAGAGTCTCCATATTCTAGAGAGTCCAAAACAGTCCAAAGGAAGCAGTTGAAAGGTTGGTGGAAGGACTACATCAATTATAAAGAAGATGGAACGTGAGCTTTAACAGGGTCAAGCTAGTGACGTTAAAGAAGCGCTTGCTGGGAGGCAACCCAGTAGATTTACAAACTTTTGATTTGGTTTTATAATTTGTAATTTGTGAACATTATTCTGGACATTATTTTGTTGGATTTAGCATCTACTGAAGGATGCTAGGTGGTTAAGTATCTACTGAAGGATACTAAGTTTGTAACACCTACTGATGGGTGTTGGTGAGAAGATTTTGCACCTACTGATGGGTGCTGGTAAGTTTGAAACACCTACTGATGGGTGTTGGTGGATTTTGGGTCAGGCTCGTGACGTTAAACAAGCGCTACCTGGGAGGCAACCCAGTTGATTGATAGTTTTCTGTTTGTTTATTTTTAGGATTTGCATAAGCATTTTTAACATTGAATTGCAGGGAACCTATGAGGGGTATGCTAGGAAGGCACGTAGGTCAAGAAAAGAAGGAGAAGGGCACATCACGAAAGTGCCGCTGAGCGGCAATTACCGCTGAGCGGTACTATCGCAGATGGGCTTAAGTTCCCCTTAGCGGAACCCGAGCCCATTGGGGTATTTTTAAACCCTAAGCTGCGCGTTTTTATATTCTTTCAAGCTCTTCTCTGCACTAAGACTCCCACATATCTCCTCTTAGGTTTCCCACATCTTTTTACTCTTCCCTCTTTAGAAAATTTCTCTTCCACTCACTTTTACACTAGTGTGCTATCAAAGTTTTGGGGTTGGAAGAGAGCATTCTAGTTTGGAAGCATTCTCATATCATCTAGCATCTCCACCCAAGTAAGTAAAATGCATTTTGTTCATTCTAGGGTTCTTGAAATTGACTGTGATTGTCAAAGCATGAATATTTAGGGGTTTTGATTTCTATGCATGATTTGATGATATATTTGATGTTTGAACCGATTAAACTGCTTGATTATGAACTGGAAAACTGAAAATTGCATTTGGGTGGAGTTAGGACAGTTTAAAAACGAGATTTGCAAAAATCTGCAGATCACCGCTGAGCGGCATTTACCGCTGAGCGGCACTCTGCCAGATTTGCTTTTTCTGGTTTGTTGCGTGTTTGAATGTGGCACTGGTGGCGCTGAGGGGAAATTCTGGCCCTCAGCGGTGGTTTAGCTTCAAAAGGAGTTTTGTTTTGTGTTTACTAATGATTAACATCATGTTCTGTGGTTTTGGATTTATGTTTGAATGCAGGAATGGCATCCTCTTCAGGAAAGAGATTGAAAACCATGGCAACCAAGAGAAAGGAAAAGGAACCAGAGCAGCCCCATAATGGCAGGTTCCTCTCTAGGAAACATGAGAAGCACTTTAGGGTGGTTCAGGACAGGAGACTTCTAATGGAGAGAAAGGTTGGAATGATACCTAACTTTGCTCCTCAATTTGGAGAGCAAGTGTTAGGGAATGATTGGGGGAAGCTAGCCACTTATCCATCACCTGCCAACATAGCTGTGGTGAAAGAATTCTACACCAATGCAAAGAAGATTGGTGATTATCCAGCTGAGAATTATTTGGGCCATGTTAGAGGCCATGCTATCAGGTATGATCCTGACTCCATCAATAACTTTCTGGATACTGTGTGGGCTGGTGAGCAATGCCAGTTTGCTCTTAGCATGGAGGAAGGTGCTGACTTTGAGGATGTTGAGAGAGTATTGTGCATACCTGGAGGACACTTCCAAAGGAATAGATCTGGCTCAGTGGTTAATATTAGGAGGACAGATTTGACTCCTCTTGCAAAGTATTGGATGGCATTTTCTCATGCCAACATTCAGCCATGTTCACATGTGTCAGATATTACTCTCAACAGGGCACTCTTCATCTACTGTGCTATCAGAAACTTGAATGTTAATATTGGGCAGGTGATAGCTGATGAGATTAGTGTGTGTGCTAACACCTCAAACAACAAAGCACCACTGGGACATCCTTCTTTGATCACTCACCTTTGCAAGCTAGCTGGGGTGGACACTTCTGTTCCACCATTTGAGAGGCCAAGAAAAGCTATAGATGAGGCCTATTACAGACAGTACTGTGGAGGTGAGGAGGCAGCCCAGCCAGTGCCACCACGCCAGGCTCGTAGAGAGAGAAGGCCAGCACAGAGCAGGACTTCTGCTGATACTCATGAGGCAGAACCATTCCAGATGAGGGACATGTATATGTCTCTTATAGGTGCTCAGTTGCAGTCCATCCACAGAGGGCAGGTGGCCACGGCTGAGATGATAGTGGGGATGTATGATACCCCTCCAGCACACAGGTGGACTATGGATGAATTCCATAATGTGGTAGCTTGGCCAGAAGAACCATGGCATGGAGGAGCTGAAGCAGCTGAAGCTTCAGCCCGAGACATGGATGAAGATGAAGCTGAGGAGGAGGATGCATTTGATGAAGATGATGATGAAGAGGAAGAGGAAGATACAGAGAGCTCGGACTGATGAGGAGCTGAGATAGCATTTACTAATGAATGCTATCATATGATTATGCTTTTGTGGTTTAAGTTTTCTGAACTTATTTGTTTTTGTTTTTAGATTAGGGTTTGATGTACTCTATTGAAAACCTGGTTCCTTATGATGGTTTGCTATTAACTGTGATTGTGTGATAAGTAATGATTGAATGATGCTTATTGATTGATTAATGTTGAGATGATGTGCACATTAAAATGCTTATACAGGTGATTCACAAGCTTTGTGAACAAATGCAGGGTATCATGATTGTGATTGTGAAATTAAGCAGGATGTGTATGTCAAATGTGAATGAGCTTATATGTGAGGTTTTGAGCTCCAGAGTTGTTATTGTTGAATGCTATTACTTTGAAAGCATGAATGACTTTGCCCAGGTTTTCTATGAGTGAATCAATTGCTTGTTTTGCATCATATGATCAAAGGCCGTGTTTTTGAAACCCTTTTTATTGGCCAAATTCATAAAGTTAGCCTTCTAAAAGAGAACACGTTGTGTTCTATCCTTTGAACCCTTAGCCTTAAATATACACTGAACACCCTTGATTGAAAATCTTTACCTTGAGTTAAGTAGAAGATCTTGTGTGGTATTGTTAAATGTTCAAGTTTGGGGTTATTGGGGAAACATGAAAAAGGAAAAAGCATTGAGCTAACAGCTAAAAAGTAAGAATATGCAAAGAAAAGAAAAGAAAAAGAAGCAAAGCTCAATGCAAATGCAAAAGCAAAGGCAAAAGAAAGTTGGGAATGAATAAGAAGATTGTGTTGTTATGATTCTCTTAACTCAAGGATTTTGTGATCCAGAAAAACCAATTTTCTTGTTAGCCCAGCCACATTATAAGCCATTGAAAAGTCCTTGTGATGATGCATGCTTGTGAATGTATTTGATTGTGGTTAAATGAAAGGCAAAGTTGATTCATGTGACATTGTGATAGTGGAGTGAATGAGTGAAACACTTTACCTCTTATATACTTGTGTGTTGAGTGAAACACTTTACCTAGTGAGGAAATATTCCATAAGCACATGAACATCCATGCTTAATTGATTGATCATTCATGAAAAATAGCATTTGTTGGAATTTAAATGACTTTGTGAACACTAAAGCATGTGCACATCTTGATTGAACTCTTGGTCTTAAGTTTGAGTGAAGTTATTACTTATCTTGAAAAGAGGATTTTGAATGAGTGAACCATCATATGAATTGGTTGGAGATGGAGTTACATTTTATTTGCTTGAGGACAAGCAAAGTTCTAAGTTTGGGGTTGTGATAACAGTTGAAAAACTGTTATTTTCATGCTTAAAGTTGATACTAAAAGCAACCTTTAGACTTAGAAACTAGCTTGAAATCATGCCTTTTGTTTATATTTTCAGAAATAAGAGAGCTGGACAGGTTTATGCTTGATTTAAGTGTTCTTGTGCAGGTTTTGAGGTGAATTTGGTGAAAGAAGTGAAGAATAAGAGAGAGGACATTAGAAAAGACAAGAAAGAGTGCAAAAAGGAGAAGTCGAAGGTACCGCTCAGCGGCAAACTACCGCTGAGCGGCACTCAAGAGGTGACGTTGGAACCGCTGAGGGGCAAAATGGCCGCTGAGGGGAAGAAAGAAGACGCGCAATCACCGCTGAGCGGTAAATACCGCTGAGCGGCACTTTTTGGGCTTGGACTTTTGTAATCTTTTGTAACTCTAGATTAGTATATAAGGGCTTGCACGTCCTATAGTTAGGCATCTTTGGCAGAAACGAGGCAAACACTCTCTCTTTCACCCCTTTGAAGGAGGATCTTGGATGCTCAGGCTACCTCTTCACCTTTATTGGGTTTATTCTTTCATACTTTCATTGTAATTCATCTAGGTTCACCATGAATATGGTGAACTAAACCTTGTATGTTTGTTGGGGAGTCAAAGTAATCTCTTGAAGCTCTCATATATGGATTTGTTGAGTACATCTTTGAATTAAGACATATGCTTTCTTTCATCATTAGTTAGGGTTTTTCCTCTTTGCTCAATGCTTGCATTGTTTAATTCATTCTAATGCATGATTATTGGTTTTGTTGATACGGACACGTACGGGGAAATCTAGATCCGGGGAATTTCTCCCAATATTATACTGACAATATTATATTGGTTGCCTTTAAGCTCCTGCACTCATGAACTAATCATTAGGAATGCTAGGAATTGTATGAACTATTTGATTAGGGAGAAGCCATCTAGAATGGTACATTAGAGAGTGGCATTAACAATGATGATTTGAATGTTGAATTCCTAAAATATATGAGAGTGGATGAGATGAAATTGACCCCCAACAACATATTCATTCATATATTTCCTTGAAAGTGTTTATCTTTTGTCTTTGTCATTGATCAATTCATGCATACATATTTAATTTTCGTCTTTGCATATTAACTTCAATTATTGTGTTCTTAAGTCTTAGCTAATCAACAAATCACATAACTAAACTAGGCCGTGAGTCCTTTGGGAGAACGATACTTGGTCTTACCAAGTTTATTACTTGAAACGATTCGGTCATACTTGCCGATTGTGAAACAAGTTTGTGACATCATATTTTGGTGCTTACAAATTTGTCCATCACTAACCCATCAACTCCCACAAATATTGCACCATCACCTGGTGTAGAGGACGCAAATCCACATTCCAGTTCAGCCGCCAATTACGTGGAAGAATGTTCCAATAGTCGTCCAATGATTACACCTGTTGGAGGAGGGTAAGAAAAAAATTAACTCAATTAATATATAGACAATTCATTGTTGAATTATTCTAATGTTTGAGTTTAATTTTGTTTTAGGTTTTATCCTACAAAAATTGCATCGAAGGCAATCACAGCCACCATCAAGCAACAGTTTGATGAGCCATGGCTAACATGGGGCTCAATCCCTAAGTCAACCAGAGATGTCTTCTTCGAACGTTTTAAGGTACACACTTTTCAATCCCAATCCTGTTACACTAACCAATTATTCTCTGTATGTGTAAATCAAACCTATTATTCATGTGTATAAAAGATAATAGAATATTGCAATCTTTCTGGAACAAAGTCAATAGTTGGTGTCCTGCATTTAATTTGTACTGCAACAACACCAGCTAGCTGAAATACAAAATAATCCAATGCATGCATGTTTCCAGCCCCTTGTTTGTTGTGTGATTCAACTCTGCTGCATTTAATTTATACTTTGAACTTGCTTACGTATTCAAACCTATTATTTCTAATATAACAGAGAAAGGTTTCATGGAAGCCTGAAGATGAGGAAAAGGTAAAAAAAAATTATCACACCAAGGCATCTCATAGACTCTCAGAGATGTATAAAAAAGCTAGAACTCTAGGAAAAAGACCTGATTGGCTGGGGGACGATACTTGGAATGCTCTTTTGGAAAAGTAGAACATGCCACTTTATAGACAAAAGTGTGAAACGACAAAGAAGAATCAGACATCTGAAAAGGGTGGTTGTTTGCACACTCGAGGATCTATAAGCGTGCATGAGCATGCTATTCGTTTGGTATGTAACTTGTACATTTTTTTTCTTATATTTGTAATCATAAACTTTACAAATATTTATTAACAACTCATTTTGTTTGCAGTCACAAGAGCTTGGTCGGTCTATTGATGGACAAATTTATGAATACCAAAATATGATGTCACAAACTTGTTTTTCAATCGGCAAGTATGACCGAATCGTTCAAGTAATAAACTTGGTGAGACCAAGTATCGTTCTTCCCAAAGGACTCACGGCCTAGTTTAGTTGTGTGGTTTCTTGATTAGCTAAGACTTAAAGACGAAATATTTAGATTTTTATATGCAAAAGACGAAAATTAAATATGTATGCATGAAGTTTTGATCAATGGCAAAAACCAAAAGATAAACACTTTCAATGAAATTTATGTATGAATATGTTGTTGGGGGTCAATTTCATCTTATCCACTCTCATATATTTTAGGAATTCAACATTCAAATCATCATTGTTAATGCCACTCTCTAAAGTACCTTTCAAGAAGGCTTCTCCCTAATCACGAGTTCATACAATTCCTAGCATTCCTAATGATCAGTTCATAAGTGCAGGAGCTTAACGACAACCAATATCATATTGGGAGAAATTCCCCGGATCTAGACTTCCCCGTACGTGCCCGTATCGACAAAACCAATAATCATGCATCGAATGAGTTAAACAATGCAAGCATTAAGCAAAGAGGAAAAACCCTAACTAATGATGAAAGAAAGCATAAGTCTTAATTAAAAGATGTAAAAACAGATTCCATATATGAGAGCTTCAAAAGATTACATTGATTCCCCAACAAACATACAGAGTTTAGTTCACCATATTCATGGTGAACCTAGATGAACAATAATGAAAGAATGAAAGAGATAGAAAAACCCGAGAAAGAGAAGAGGAGAGCTGTCACCATCTCCCAATCTACCCGTAAGGGGTGAAAAAGAGAGTGTTTGCTTCGTCTCTGCCAAAGATACAAACCCTAGGACGTCCTAAAGCTTATATACTATTCCAAAAATACAGAAAAATTAGGCCCAAGCCCATAAAAGTGCCAAAAAAACAGTCCAAGCCCATTTAGAATGGCGCTCAGCGGTATTTTACCGCTGAGCGGTACTAGCGGTTGATCCATTTTGCCCCCCAGCTGCTGTTTTGCCCCTCAGCGGTGATTTCGGCACCTGAAAACTGCCGCTCAGCGCCAAATTTCCGCTCAGTGCCACTCGGTCAGACTTTTTCTGCGTTCTGGTTGGTTTTTCAGCATTCTGGTTGACTGGTTGACTTTTTTGGTTGACTGGTTGACTTTTCTGGTTGACTGGTTGACTTTTCTGGTTTCTGGTTGACTTTTCAGCACTCCAATCATTCGGTATTTCAATTCTTCTTTCAAATCATTCAATTAGCCTACAAAATCAAGGGAATCTTGCACAAAACCATTAAATTCACTTTCAACTCTCTTATTCTCAAAACTAAAGCAAAAATATGAGTTCAAGCTAGTTTCTAAGTCTTAAAGGTTGCTTTTGGTATCAAATTTAAGCATAAAAATAACGGTTTTTCAACTGTTATCACAACCCCAAACTTAAAACTTTGCTTGTCCTCAAGCAAACAAGATGTAACTCAATCTTCCATCAATCCATATAATGGTTCACCACATTCAAAAATCCTTCTTTCAAGATAAGTAAGTGCTCAATTCAGCTCATTTCAAAGATTTCAATCAAGACATGCACATGCTTTAATGTTCACACAATCACATACTATCCAACAAATGCTACCTTTCATGAATGATCAATCAACTAAGCAAAGATGTTCTTATATTTTCATGGAATCTTTCCTCACTAGATAAAGTGTTTCACTCAAACACACAAGTGTATAAGAGGTATTCACTCATTCACTCTACTATTACAATATCACATGAA
Source organism: Vigna umbellata (assembly GCF_029865625.1). NCBI lineage: Eukaryota > Viridiplantae > Streptophyta > Magnoliopsida > Fabales > Fabaceae > Vigna > Vigna umbellata. The sequence goes on along the minus strand of NC_142165.1, from coordinate 36,974,534 downwards.
TCAACTTTGCCTTTCATTTAACCACAATCAAAAACACTTACCAACAAGCATCATCACAAGGACTTTTCTATGGCTTATAACGTGGCTGGGCTAACAAGAAAATTGGTTTTTCTAGATCACAAAACCCTTGAGTTAAGAGAAACATATAAACACAATCATTCTTATTTATTCCCAACTTTCTTTTGCATTGAGCTTTGCTTTTTCTTTTCTTTTCTTTCTCTTTTTCTTTTTCTTTTCACATACTTAATTATTAGCTCTTAGCTCAATGCTTTCAATTTCCCTTTCTATTTTCCAACAACCCCAAACTTGAACATTTGTCAATACCACAAAATATTTTCTACTTAACTCAAGGTAAAGCTTTTCAACAAGGGTTTTCAAATCATGTTCAAGGCTAGAGGTTCAAAGGATATAACACATAGTGTTCTCTTTTAGTGGGCTCAATTTATGAATTTGGCTAATAGAAGGGTTATCAACAAATGGCCTTGATCATATGATGCAAACAAGCAAGTAATTCAATCATAGAAAACCTGGGCAAAGTCATTCATGCTTTCACAGTAATAGTATTCAACAATAACAACTCTGGAGCTCAAAACCTCACATATAAGCTCATTCACATTCCACATATAACATCCTGCTTAGAATCATAATCACAATCATAACATCTTGCATTTGTTCACAATGCTTGTGAACCACTTGTATAAGCATATAATGTGCACATTCTCAACATCAATCAATATCAAAGCATCATCAGGCATTACTTATCAAACAACAATCATAAGCAAACCATCATAATAGACAAAATTTCCAATTGAGTACATCAAACCCTATTCTACAAACATAAGTGATTGATAAAAGAAATCCTGCTCTAGTGCTTTGAAAAACTCAGCCCCATCAATGATGCTCTCTCCCAACCCCAAACTTAGATGGAAAACTAGTGAGACAGTGAGTGGAAGGGAGATTTTCTAAAGAGGAATGAAAGGAAAAATGTAGAGAACCTTTGGAAAAATGTTTAGGAGTGTGTGTGCAGAGAAGAATCTAAAAATAGAGGCCAAAGCGTGACTTAGGGTATAAAAATACCCTAATGGGCTCGAGTTCCGCTAAGGGGCAACCTAAACCTATTTTACAAACTACCGCTCAGCGGAAATTTGCCGCTCAGCGGCACTTTCGTGTTGTGCTTTTCTTCTTCCTAGCTTACCCTAGGTGCCTTCTACTCATGCCCCTCACTTTCTCCCTGCAATTAATTTCTCAAATCACTCAAACATTCAATCCCTATCATGCAACTAAAGCAGAATCAAAACAAACAATACAGATAAAATCAATCAACTGGGTTGCCTCCCAAGTAGCGCTTGTTTAACGTCACGAGCCTGACCCAAAATCCTCCAGCACCCTTCAGTAGATGCAAATCTTTCTTACCAACACCCATCAGTAGGTGTATACAAATATAGTATCCTTCAGTAGATACTCTTCCGCCTACCATCCATCAGTAGATGTAAACCCTGTAACAAACTTATAACAAAAACAAAAATACCCAAAAGTTCAAAATTACATCACCAAACCAAAAATTAAAAGTTCTTAAATCACTGGGTTGCTGTTGAGAGGGTCGCACCTCCCACAAAAGTTGTGCATAAAAGAATGCAGTACAGTGCTAGGAAGTGACTCCTAGGTCGTCTCTCAAGGACCAAATTGCGGTTCAGTCTCAGATCAAACATGTAGGGGGGGTTTTGTGAAAGGTTTGTGAATGCAATTTGACTAAAAATGAAAATCAAACACAAACGAATATAAATGAAAGCAAGAAAATAAAACTTCTCTACCATTAACCACTCATTCATCTATCAAAAGAAATTAAAAATTGCAATTGCTTATAAGGAACTACTCCATGACCGTGACATTATGTGGCAAGCAAAGAAAAAATATCAAAACAATTTGGATGTTTCTTCCTTCCAGACATGAACTTCCAACTTCTATAATCCTTTAATCGCATATGGTCCACTCATTTTTGCAAAAGGAATTTAAAGCAATTAAAATTGAAGCTATCACCGTACCTTGCTACTCCTAAGTTATCCATTCATGCTAAAAGAAAATAAAGGAAATGCATCCAATACCCGTGGGCCACTCTTCCAGCCATCACCGTGCACACCACCAATTTTGCTATTTTTTTCATTCTCACACAATTGGAAAAACAATTCTCTTTTCTTCTAGAAGCCGTGCCCTCACTACTGTGATGCTTCCTCCCTTTTATGCTTCCAACCGTAACCTCAACTTCACCTCTGGGTTCCGTGCAGCATTCAAAAGCCAAGACCCCACTTCCTTCTTCCTTTCAAGACCGTGACACTTAATACCATCTCAATCTCACTTCTTCACCGTGCAGCCTCCCATTCCAAATTCCATCCCGCGTGTTCTCCCTGCAGCATCAGCATTCCCTCTTCTCCACGTCCACTTCTTCGTTCAGCATCCACATATTTAAAATGCAATGTAATGTGTTTTATCTAAATGGAATCAGCGCTGGATGATTAAAAACAAAATGAAATCACCACTGGAATCAATCACTGCTGGAAGAAAAATGCCATTCCTCCAAAAAACATTCAAAAGCCGAGAGCAGAAAAACTAGTAAATAGTGGCCAAAAAAATGTAAGTGGCGGCTGGACAAGGGCCGTGTGTCCCTTTTTAATAAGGGTAGGGTCCACACAAAAAACCCTAGGGTGCCAAGTCACTAACTTCTAATTTTTGGGTCTAATCTAATTTACCAAAAATTGACCCAAAATATAAGAGTTGATACAAAAATTCTAAACTACTGAATTACAATTTAATTAATTCTAAAATGTCTGTGTGGAGAGTCTTGAATTTATTTGGCATTCTTCCTGATGTCCCAAAATGTATTTCCGAAATTTTCCTGCACTTCAAAAATGCACTTAATCAGCTCAGAAAACCCAAATTAGCACAATTACAAATTTCCGACCAAATTAAGCAGAATTCGGAAAACGGGGAAATAACAAACAATTAAACACAACTCCCTGGTTTATTTAAGTGCAATAAACTAAATATAATTCAAGAAATAACGACTCATCAAAATAGACCACACTTAGTCTTTTGCACTCCTGGGCAAAACCAAAACGAAAACCAGGGAACTACTCAAACATCAGGAAGCTGACACAGACTCGACAGACAGACAACAAAGACTCCAAAACAGAAACACAGTTGCACAATTCTCACAAAATCTGGATGGTAAAAGGTATAGGCAGAATCCCACACAGAGTCAATGAAAGCAACTACTCAAAGAATCATCCAAACAGTTCAGTACAAGGGAAACAGTCAATCAGTTCAAGAGATGAATCAAAAGCAACAGAGCCTCACAGATGCACCCAATCAGTGTTTCTCTCAAGTGTTTAAGGTAAATAAATGTCACTCAATGCACTCAAGAAAGAACATAAAGTGGCTCAAATTCTAACACAGGGCATTTGTGTCACAATCAATTCAACTCTCAAACATCATGATCATCTTCCAAGCGAAGAAAAGCAAAGAATCCAACATCTCAGAGTATCAATGAAGTGAAGGAAAACTGACAACCTGATCACAATCCAGAATTCACGAAAAGCATGCAAAACTGTACACAAGACACAACAAAAACTACCTAGAAAAGAAAAAATTTAACAAAGAAAACAAAAGCTATCAAAGTAAAATCAGAATCTCCCCCAATAGACCACACTTAAACTACACAGTGTCCTCAATGTGTCATAAGCATAAGATCAAAAATCAAAACAGTGAACAGATCATGGACAAGTGCAATAAAAGTAGGGAAAAGGGGAGAAGAGAGAAAGGAAACTCCCCTGATCATGGTGGCGGTTGCCAATTTTGGACTTTCAGGGAGATGTCTTCCACCACAGGATCCAGCAAGGAAGTTTTGAGGAAGAATTGCTTCATCCTCCAGATTTGATCTAGCAGGGAGATATCATCCACAGCTGGATCTAAGAAGCAAAGATTGTTGATGAGCAGGTTCAGCTGGTGCCTATTGATCTTGAAGCTTTTGTCAGTGTTAGCACCTTTATTTTCCATTGTGGGTGTTTGTCTATCAAATTCATGTGTACCTCCTGCAACATGGTTAGTGCGATGTGTCTCCAAAGAAATGATATGCAGGGGTATAACACCCAATCCTAGTGTAACAGACTGAACCTCAGATACATCCTCAGAACATGAATCAATTTCAAAATCACAAGCAATATCAACTACAGACTCAGATTCATGTTCAATGCATGGAGAATAAACATTCGGATGCGACATCAAAAATTGGTTCTCATCATGCATAGAGGGAAAATTAAAATCAGACTCAACAACAATATAATCATCAGCATACCTCTCAACAACATAATCATCAATATAATCAAATTGAGGTATGCTTACCTCCTCTTCCTTGAAGATTGCTAAAGTGTGGGAAGATGAAGGTGGTCTACCTGGTTCAGGATTACTGCTTATTTCTGCCTACTCCTTAAAATATTCATCACTCTCCTCAGGTGCAAGGGTAGGGACATAGGATGATGGGAAAGTAGATGGCACAGTAGTAAGCTCATGACTCTTCTCCCCATCTTCTATGTTGATGCCACTATCATCATCATCTGGAATCTGAACAGTCTGAAATGGTAACTCTGAATCTTGAGACTGTTCCTGATTTAATTGAGTAGCCATCTGCCTTATCTGGTCATTCAAGCTCTGAATGGACTTTCTGGTCTCTTGTTGAAACTGCAGGTTCTGCATGGTCAACTGCTCCAACAACTCCTGCAATGTAGGCTCAGAAATAGAAGGCTGAGGAGCTGTTTCGGCAGAAGCATCATATTGCTGACTCTGATATTGCTGGACTAGTGGAGGCATAAAAGTACTCTGGAATGGTGGTTCTTGATATTGATGCTGTGGAGCATTATACCATCCCAAGGTAGGGTCATTCCATCCAAGACCGTTGCTGTAAGCATATTGCACAAGGGAAAATTTGCTCAGAAACTGATGCTCAATATATCCCCAATCGGTAACGGATCTCAGAGGAAGAGAGTCTTTCCAATCCTTAGCTGCTCCTTGTAATGAATGCGGAAATGCGCTCAAGAAAATGTGATCAAGAGGGACATCTGGAGGCTTCATTGAAGAGCACATGATGTGGAGCTCCTCCAAATGTCTGTGTGGGCATTCTCCTGCAAAACCATGAAACTTAGGCAGCAAATGTATGAGTCCAGAGGTGAGATCGCAATGAAAATCATCCTCCTTAAGTGAAACCGGCTCACAAAGAGCACTCTCAGAAATTAGAGGATGAGTCATATTGTTCTCAACATAGAAATCAGCAGAATATGAATTACAATCAGAGTAACATGCAGAAGGAGAATCATAATCAGAGGCACTAGCAAAACAAGCAGTATTCACGAAATCAAAATAGGTAGACATGGAAAAAGAAGAATACTAAAATCACGAAACAAATAAAACACAACACATTTATACATGCAACACGCACACACAAAACAGAACATCACATCACATCACATCACAACACAAGACAAAACACAACACACACAAACACAACAAAAACCTAAGACTGAACCATTGGTCCCCGGCAGCGGCGCCATTTTGTTGAGAGGGTCGCACCTCCCACAAAAGTTGTGCATAAAAGAATGCAGTATAGTGCTAGGAAGTGACTCCTAGGTCGTCTCTCAAGGACCAAATTGCGGTTCAGTCTCAGATCAAACATGTAGGGGGGTTTTGTGAAAGGTTTGTGAATGCAATTTGACTAAAAATGAAAATCAAACACAAACGAATATAAATGAAAGCAAGAAAATAAAACTTCTCTACCATTAACCACTCATTCATCTATCAAAAGAAATTAAAAATTGCAATTGCTTATAAGGAACTACTCCATGACCGTGACATTATGTGGCAAGCAAAGAAAAAATATCAAAACAATTTGGATGTTTCTTCCTTCCAGACATGAACTTCCAACTTCTATAATCCTTTAATCGCATATGGTCCACTCATTTTTGCAAAAGGAATTTAAAGCAATTAAAATTGAAGCTATCACCGTACCTTGCTACTCCTAAGTTATCCATTCATGCTAAAAAAAAATAAAGGAAATGCATCCAATACCCGTGGGCCACTCTTCCAGCCATCACCGTGCACACCACCAATTTTGCTATTTTTTTCATTCTCACACAATTGGAAAAACAATTCTCTTTTCTTCTAGAAGCCGTGCCCTCACTACTGTGATGCTTCCTCCCTTTTATGCTTCCAACCGTAACCTCAACTTCACCTCTGGGTTCCGTGCAGCATTCAAAAGCCAAGACCCCACTTCCTTCTTCCTTTCAAGACCGTGACACTTAATACCATCTCAATCTCACTTCTTCACCGTGCAGCCTCCCATTCCAAATTGCATCCCGCGTGTGCTCCCTGCAGCATCAGCGTTCCCTCTTCTCCACGTCCACTTCTTCGTTCAGCATCCACACATTTAAAATGCAATGTAATGTGTTTTTATCTAAATGGAATCAGCGCTGTATGATTAAAAACAAAATGAAATCACCACTGGAATCAATCACTGCTGGAAGCAAAATGCCATTCCTCCAAAAAACGTTCAAAAGCCGAGAGCAGAAAAACTAGTAAACAGTGGCCAAAAAAATGTAAGTGGCGGCTGGACAAGGGCCGTGTGTCCCTTTTTAATAAGGGTAGGGTCCACACAAAAAACCCTAGGGTGCCAAGTCACTAACTTCTAATTTTTGGGTCTAACCTAATTTACCAAAAATTGATCCAAAATATAAGAGTTGATACAGAAATTCTAAACTACTGAATTACAATTTAATTAATTCTAAAATGTCTGTGTGGAGAGTCTTGAATTTATTTGGCATTCTTCCTGATGTCCCAAAATGTATTTCCGAAATTTTCCTGCACTTCAAAAATGCACTTAATCAGCTCAGAAAACCCAAATTAGCACAATTACAAATTTCCGACCAAATTAAGCAGAATTCGGAAAATGGGGAAATAACAAACAATTAAACACAATTCCCTGGTTTATTTAAGTGCAATAAACTAAATATAATTCAAGAAATAACGACTCATCAGTTGCCTCCCAGCAAGCGCTCTTTTAACGTCACTAGCTTGACCCAATAAAGCACATGTTCCATCTTCTTTTTCTTCTTTCTACTGAACTTCTTCAGAAATTTGATCAAACCAGGAACCTGTTGCAATGTCTCAATCATAGGAACTTTAATCTCCAATTTCTTGAAGATTTCCATGAAGCACTTAAATTTCTTTTCCTTCCTATGATACTTCTTTGGATGAGGAAGAGGTTTTTCATATGATTCTTTCTTTTTTTCTCTCCTCTTTTTCTTTTCTCTCACTTTCTTTTTTTCTTTTCTTTTTCTACTCACTTTCTCAATCTTCACACAAATTTTCTCTTCTTCTTTCTCTTTTCTCTCTTTTCTCTCTTCTCTCTCTTCTTTTTCCAACTCAACTTTTTCAACATTTACACTCACTAGCACTTCACACTCTTCCCTGGGGTTAACCTCAGTATTAGCCCCAAAATTTTTGTCAGGCCTTTCTTCCAATTGCTTGGTAATCTGACCCATTTGAATCTCCAAGTTCTTAATAGCGGCTTCAGTGCTCTTTTGAGAAGATTCAGTTTTCTGTATGAATTGCTGAAGAGTTTCTTCCAACCTTGTTGATCTTTCATTAAGTGTAGACATTTGTTGCCATAAGGTTGGTTGTTGCTGTTGTTGCTTGTGAAATGGCCCTGATTGTCCAGCTTGCCCACTTTGTCCTTGACCAATACTTGGGTGTGGTTTCCACCCTTGATTGAAGTTCCTCTCACAATATGGAAATTGATTGGCCATGAAATTAACATCCTCTAAAACTTCCACTGGAAAGGCGCATTGACCATTTATATGGTCTCCACCACATAATTCACACATCTGTGGTTGAACCTGTGCAACAGTCTTTAACTCTTTTGGCAGTTGTGCAAGTATCTTTGTGAGATTCTCCAATTGTTGAGTTAGTATCTTGTTCTGTGCAAGCAAGGCGTCATTGGTTTGTAACTGTAGAACTCCTTTTTTTTGAATAGGAGCTCCTCTTTCACTATTTAGTTCATTATCACTTGTAGCCATATTTTCAATGATTTCTGTAGCTTCCTCTGGAGTTTTCCATTTGATATTTCCTCCAGCTGAGGCGTCAAGCATCATCTTGGTTTGTGAACCAAGACCTCCAAGGAAGATTAGGACTACTTCCACTTCGTCAAATCCATGCGTGAGAGTCTTTCTTAATAGGCTTTTATATCTGTCCCATGCATGACCTAGTGATTCCTCCATGCCTTGCCTGAAAGATGAGATCTCTTGCTTTCTTTGTTGACCTTGGAAGAATTGAGTGCCCATATAGTTAAATTCTTGTTTGAATTGCATCCTGCAAGCATTAGGCACAAAACTCTAGAAAATATTTGTTAGCACAAAAAGATAGAGAAGATACAAAGAGTAAATGATAAGAAGATAAAAGATAGCAAGATAGAAGATAAAAACATAAAATAGAAAAATGAAAACAAAAAACAAAAAACAGAAAACAATAAAAACAGAAAACGAAAAAAATAAAAACAGAAAACGAAAAAATAAAAACAAAAAACAAAACAAAAAAAAATACAAATAAAAACAAAAAAACAGAAAATTAAAAAAACAGAAAAAAATAATAATAACCGAAAAATAAAAAGAGAAAATAAAATAAAATAAAATAAAATCAAATCAAATCAAATAAAATCAAAATAAAATAAAATCAAATCAAATAAAAATAAAACAAAATAAAAACAGAAAAAAAAATAAAAACAGAAATTCAAAAACAGAAATTCACAATTAAAGTCAAAGGTAATCAATAATCACACAAATTAACCAGTTAAACCACGAGTCCCCGGCAACGGCGCCAAAAACTTGATGGACAAATTTATGAATACCAAAATATGATGTCACAAACTTGTTTTTCAATCGGCAAGTATGACCGAATCGTTCAAGTAATAAACTTGGTGAGACCAAGTATCGTTCTTCCCAAAGGACTCACGGCCTAGTTTAGTTGTGTGGTTTCTTGATTATCTAAGACTTAAAGACGAAATATTTAGATTTTTATACGCACAAGACGAAAATTAAATATGTATGCATGAAGTTTTGATCAATGGCAAAAAGCAAAAGATAAACACTTTCAATGAAATTTATGTATGAATATGTTGTTGGGGGTCAATTTCATCTTATCCACTCTCATATATTTTAGGAATTCAACATTCAAATCATCATTGTTAATGCCACTCTCTAAAGTACCTTTCAAGAAGGCTTCTCCCTAATCACGAGTTCATACAATTCCTAGCATTCCTAATGATCAGTTCATAAGTGCAGGAGCTTAACGACAACCAATATCATATTGGGAGAAATTCCCCGGATCTAGACTTCCCCGTACGCGCCCGTATCGACAAAACCAATAATCATGCATCGAATGAGTTAAACAATGCAAGCATTAAGCAAAGAGGAAAAACCCTAACTAATGATGAAAGAAAGCATAAGTCTTAATTAAAAGATGTAAAAACAGATTCCATATATGAGAGCTTCAAAAGATTACATTGATTCCCCAACAAACATACAGAGTTTAGTTCACCATATTCATGGTGAACCTAGATGAACAATAATGAAAGAATGAAAGAGATAGAAAAACCCGAGAAAGAGAAGAGGAGAGCTGTCACCATCTCCCAATCTACCCCCAAGGGGTGAAAAAGAGAGTGTTTGCTTCGTCTCTGCCAAAGATACAAACCCTAGGACGTCCTAAAGCTTATATACTATTCCAAAAATACAGAAAAATTAGGCCCAAGCCCATAAAAGTGCCAAAAAAACAGTCCAAGCCCATTTAGAATGGCGCTCAGCGGTATTTTACCGCTGAGTGGTACTAGCGGTTGATCCATTTTGCCCCCCAGCTGCTGTTTTGCCCCTCAGCGGTGATTTCGGCACCTGAAAACAGCCGCTCAGCGCCAAATTTCCGCTCAGCGCCACTCGGTCAGACTTTTTCTGCATTCTGGTTGGTTTTTCAGCATTCTGGTTGACTGGTTGACTGGTTGACTTTTCTGGTTGACTGGTTGACTTTTCTGGTTTCTGGTTGACTTTTCAGCACTCCAATCATTCGGTATTTCAATTCTTCTTTCAAATCATTCAATTAGCCTACAAAATCAAGGGAATCTTGCACAAAACCATTAAATTCACTTTCAACTCTCTTATTCTCAAAACTAAAGCAAAAATATGAGTTCAAGCTAGTTTCTAAGTCTTAAAGGTTGCTTTTGGTATCAAATTTAAGCATAAAAATAACGGTTTTTCAACCGTTATCATCTGTGCATGTTGATGAAATATTTCAGCAGACACATATTCGTCAATCAACAGGGGAATTTGTGGACGAAAGGTCTAGGCGGACCCATGTAAGTTTGTACTAACTCTATCACATTATAAAATTTCGGTTTTTAAACCTCATATTTAATGATAATATTTATTCATTTAACAGGAACAATTTGTTGCAAAATTTTCTCTAATAAGATCTGAGACTGCATCTGTTCGTGTCTCAGCATCTTCTCCTCTAGACCCTGCGGAGGAGGAAAGATTGAGAAACCGATGTTGGTTAGAGGCTGCTGGTGGAAAATATAAGGGACGCGTATACGACATTGGAAATGTCACTTCCCAAGATGACTGTGTTGATAGTTACATCCAACAGACACATGCATCTTCTACTGCTCAACAACAAAATGCAGAAGAAATTGTTAACCTAAAATTGCAGTTACAACAATATGGTCAGCAGCTTGAAAAGTTTGAAGGCTTTATTGGCGTCCTCCTCCCATTCCTTCCGCCTTCAGCAGCCGCAGCTGCATAAGACTTTTTAAACCTTCAAAATCCTCAAGTTCAAAATGAAGTTCCCAATGATGTCCAACCAGAACAGCAACCTCCATAACAACAACCTCCAGAACAGCAACCACCACACCAGTAACCACCAGATGAACAACCACAAGATGGAAATGACTATATGCATTATTAGGCATTTTATAGAACTTCTTTCCATTACTGTTGAACTTATTTAGAACCACAACCACAATCCGTTTATGAACTTACCTAATGTTTATTCTTGCAGTTATATTGATGTAAACAATATTTATGTATTCATATACAATGTTTCCTTTGTGGATTAAGTGTATCTGAAAAGCTTATTGGATTTATATGTCAATGTGCAATGTATAATGTCCAAGTTTGCTTATATCAATTGTGAATGTTCACTGTCCAGGTCTGCTTGTATATTGTGCATGGGGAACTGCCATACACGGGGTATATATTTAGCTCTTCTTAAACCATTATATACAGATTTATCCGTATATAGGTTATATACGGATTTATTCGTATATAATATATATACAAATTTATCTGTATATAGGTTATATACGGATTTATATGTATATAGGTTATATACGGATTTATCCGTATATATATTATATACGGATTTATCCGTATATAAGGTATATACGAATTTATCCGTATATAACTTCTGTATATAGGTTATATACGGATTTATCCGTATATAATTTTTGTATATAAGTTATATACGGATTTATCCGTATATAAACCTAGCTACGATAGTATTATATACAGATTTTTCTCCGTGTGTAATCCGTATATAACCAAGTATTATATACGAATTTTAGGTCTTATATACGGATTTTTGCTGTATGTAATTCACTTTTTTCTTGTAGTGATTAACTATATATATTCTAATCTTATTATGTTTGTTTAAAGTGACACATAATATATTGTTTATAAAAAGATGTATTTCTAATGCAACGAGCACTAGTGCAAAAATAATATTTTATGACTTACAAAAATGATCTATTATATAGGCGTTATAGTAGGTCTGCGCATTTTATGACGTAGCAACAACATATTATGACCTGTAATTTATGACGTACATTGATATCTACGTCATAAACACTTGTTTTTTCTATAAAAAAAATACATCCAATAAATTTACAATCAATTCTTGTGGTTTATCATCTCATCCAATTAATCTACAATCAATTTACCTGGAAATCAATAAATCCAATTGCACAAACAAAATGAAATTCATTTCATACAATAACTTGTCCAATAATATTTAATACATTATTTGTACATAAAACTATATATTTAATTCAAATATTACATTAACCTACTTATATAGTACTAAATTGTAGCCAAGTTTCTACAAGTTCCTAACACTTAAAATAAAAGAAGCCTAGTTGGTTGGAGCATAGCAAACAGTTGGATATTGCACAATACCTACACAAGTCAAAGAACAGATAATAATTAATGTTGAAGTTAATTATAAAATAAATAGAAAAAGGATGAATATAAAAGTAATCATGCACTTCAAATGTCAGGATCATGAATTAGAATTTACAAATGCATGTTCCCAACTTTTATCCAAACATAGCCTAAATCCTTCATATGTTACCACAAAATATAGCAGAGATCAAACAAAATCACTAACTAACACTTCCAATTTCAGAAACTACACATATCACACAAACAACTAGCAGATTCACAAAATTCACTTGTTTGGCAGCAGGTATAAAGCACAAGAGTGCGAGTTCCATCAAAGAGTAAGCAAAACTCACCGACAAGCCACAACCACATAGGCTCAGAACAAAGAGACTGGTCCAGTGGTCGCCAGAGCGGCAACGACGGCATCTCCAACGATCTGAGAGGCTCCCGTAGCTTAACAACCTTCATTCCCAAATCCACCACGTTCTCATCATCATCCCGAGGCGAGAGCTCAACCACCACCGTCTCTTGCAGCATCGGCAGCACCATCAGCTGCGATTGAAGCTTCAACGCCACTGGTCCTCGTCCTCTGACGCCGACCAATCCATTTCAATGTGAAACCTGGGCTCCTGATCCTGCGAGATGATTGAGGAAGTGGAAGCGGACGAAGACAACGAAGAAGAAGAGGAAGAGGAGAACCGGGAAAAGGATGAAGTGCGAGCGATATTCTCCAGCGGATCGTCAGTGCCATAGCTGAGAGTGCGGTGGAAGATCTCCGAAGGTCTCTTCCAATCCAGACCCCAAGACATTGCCGATTTTGGATCGAGAATTCATGATTCAGTTACGTGCTCCCATTGAATTATTGAGAATGACCTAGGTGAGGCACGGAGGTCGCAGGCTAGCGCGCTGTAGTTAGAACCCCAGGTGAGGTGCAACATAGAGGTGCTCGCGACGGTTACTATGGAGGAGGAATTGTCATTGATTGACGTGTGATGACTCACGAGGGTTTAGCAGTGGAGGAACACGTATAGGTGGCCCCTTGATGCCACAATGGTGAGAAACCCTCAAAGTGAAGAACAGATCTGGAACATGAGTGAGAGTCAAATATCGCGACTGAAATTGAAAGATGGAAAATTAGATTAAGATATTACGACAGGTTTTTGGAAATCAGCCATAATACACTGTTAAAAATTGTCACCAAGTCTTATTTATTATAACCGGTGAATAACAATCAATCATAAAAGATATTTATTATGATAGGTATTTGCATATACGTCATGATACGTATTGCATTTATTTACTAATTTGTTACCGCACGTAATATTATGACTGATGTCTATAATTCCGTCATAATAGGTTTCTCTTTTATTACAAAAATGTCATTGGTTAATCTATTATGATGGATAATTTTCGTTCGTCATAATAGAGTCGTCATAAAAACCTATTTTTCTACAAGTGGAGAGATATATGAATTTTAAAAGAAAATAATGTTTTTTTATTTGTGAGAATTCTATAAAGTTTTGAGTTATAAAAAATGGAATTGTGATTTTACTAAGGTAATATGAAGCAATCAAACTTATAATTTATCATTCACATTCTTATCTTTATTAAGTGAGGTGTTAATATCATTCTCCAACCTAAATATTAGAATAGTTTCTCTTTCCATTTTCTTATAAGGTTAGTAGTACTCTTACATCTTGTTGTGCGTAATCAACATCCATGGGTGCTTGTAAAGACTCTTCACCGCTTAAGTCATTAAGGTCATACACATGAGTAACTGCATTGTGAATTGATCCTTATACCTTGTATTGCTACCTACTTATATTACTCTTAATGGAACTCACCCATATGAACCTTGAGGGTCAGTCCATATTCTTTGAAGCTTTAGTTGGCTCATAAATTTTATTAGCATTTGACAATATACAATGTGATTTCTGTCTTTCTTCATCTCAAGAACTTTATATAGGCTCTAAAAAAAGTAGCCGTTTTGAAATCGTCAACTTCAACTTTTTTTTAATCTCTTCCTTTCACTTGAAGAGCTTGATATTAACTAATATTTGTATAACTTTTTATGGATTGACATTTAATCGATATTATTTTTAGTTGATGTTGAGCACAATTATTTAGGTTGATATCGATCAAGGTTACTTTTACAATGTTGATAGTTGGAGGTTTTTTTCCTTTTTTTTGCCAATGTTGATTGAGAAATTTTCCTAGTTGAAATTGGTCAAAAAAAATAATTACGACAAATGTCAATTGAAAAAATTTAGTCACTGATGAGTCATTATTTTCTACTACTAACTTAGCTTTTCGCACCATATTGTGTTAGTGAATTGTGTTTAATTCTCCATTTTTATCTCATTTTCACTATTTGGGCTTAATTTCAAGAATAATTCTTATTTTAATTAATTTGAATTATTTTGGCTTAATTATTTCAATCATTTTGTGCAGGACAATCACTGTTGAAAGGTTGAGAAAGGATCTGTTGAAGATGATCGAACGGTCTGTGAAGTAGTGTACACATTGGCAGAGAATTCGCACAACCGAACGGTCTTGTAATGACCGCACACCAATTCGTGGACCTGCAAAATAGTGCTCATGGAATTATTCCTCACTAGATAAAGTGTTTGAATCAATCACACAAGTGTATAGAGGTCACTCATTCACTCTACTATCACAATGTCACATTAATTAACTGTGCCTTTCATTTAACCATAATCAAACACATTCACAAGCAAGTATCATCACAAGGACTTTTCTATGGCTTATAATGTGGCTCGACTAACAAGAAAATTAGTTTTTCTGGATCACAAAATCCTTGAGTTAAGTGAATCATCTAAACAACACCATTCTTCCTTCTTCCCATGTTTCTTTTGCATTGAGCCTTTCTTTTTTTGTTTCTTTTCTTTCCTTTTTATTTTGGTTTTCATATGCTTAGCTTAATGCTTTTCATATTCCCTTTCTATACTTCCCAACAACCCCAAACTTGAACATTTATCAATACCACAAGATATCTTCAACTCAACTCAAGGTAAAGCTTTTCAAAAAGGGTTTTCTATCATGTTCAAGGCTAAGGGTTCCAAAGATTGAACACATTATGCTCTACTTTATTGGGCTACAATCATGCATTTGGATAATAAAGGGTTACCAACAAATGTCCTTGATCATATGATACAAACAAGCAAGTGATTCAATCATAGAAACCTGGGCAAAGTCATTCATGCTTTCAATGTAATAACATTCAATCAAAAACTCTGGACTTCAAAACTTCACATATGGCTCATTCAATATTCCACATACACATCTTGCTTAGCATCATAATCACAATCACAACATGATGCATTTTTTCACATAGCTTGTGAACAACCACCTGTATATCAGCATATAGTTCACAATCTCAACATCAATCAATATCCAAACATCATCAAGCAATACTCATCATGCATAAATCATAAGCAAACCATCACAACAGATAAAGTTTCAAACTGAGTACATCACAACCATATTCTAAAAACAGAAGCAAATAAGTTCAACAGTACAAAAGATAAAAAAAAATCCTCCTCTAGAGTTGATAACATCTATCAGTAGATGTTATCTCATCTCCTCATCAACCCATGCTGTCATTTGAATCTTCCTCCTCTCCATCATCTTCAGCATCTTAAAACTCATCATCGTCATCTTCAGCATCATCCATAGCTAAAGCTCCAGCTACTCCAACTCCACTACCCTAAGATTGGTCCTCTGGCCACGCTGCCACATTATGAAACTCATCCATGGTCCACCTATGTGCTGGGGGTGTATCATACAACCCAATAATCATCTCAGTTGTGGCCACCTGCCCTCTGTGAATGGATTGCATCCTAGCATCTATAAAAGACATATACATGTCCCTCATCTGAAATGGCTCTACCTCATGAGGCTCTGCAGATGCCTGACCCTATGGTGGTCCTCTCCCTCTACGAGGACGGCGTGGTGGTACTAGCTGAGCTGCCTCATCACCTCCACAATATTGTCTGTAATAGGCCTCATCAATAGCTTTCCTAGGCCTCTCAAATGGTGGAGCAGAGATATTCACCCCAACTAGCTCACATAGGTGTGTAATCAAAGAGGGATGCCCCACAGGTGCTTTGTTTTTCATAGTGTTGGCACACACCTGTATCTCATTGGCTATGACCTGGCCAATGTTAATGCTCATTCCTCTAAGCACACAGTACAAAAGAAGCGCCCTGTTGACAGTAATATCTGAGACATGTGAGCACGGCTGGATATTGGCATGAGAAAATGCCATCCAATACTTTGCTAGAGGAGTTAGATCAGCTCTCCTGATGTTCACAACTACATCTTCCTGTTTCTCTGAAAGTGCCCTCCACGAACACATAACACACTCTCCACATCACCAAAGTCTACTCCTTCTTCCATGTTTAGAGCAAACTGACACTGCTCACCAGCCCATTCAGTATCTAAAAATCTATTAATGGAATCAGGGTCATACCGAATGGCGTGCCCTCTAACATAGCTCAAATAATCCCCAGCAGGATGATCACCCAACCTCCTTCCATTGGTGTAGAATTCTTTTACCACTGCTATGTGATGGACAAATTTATGAACACCAAATTATGATGTCACAAACTTGTTTTCAATCGGCAAGTATGACCGAATCGTTCAAGTAATAAAACTTGGTAAGACCAAGTATCGTTCTTCCCAAAGGACTCACGGCCTAGTTTAGTTATGTGGTTTCTTGATTAACTAAGACTTACAAACGAAATATTCGGGGTTTAAAATGCAAGACAGAAAATAAACATGTATGCATGTATTTTGATCAATGGCAAAAAGCAAAAGATAAACACTTTCAATGAAATATAGATATGAATATGTTGTTGGGGTTCAATTTCATCTTATCCACTCTCATATATTTTAGGAATTCAACAATCAAATCATCATTGTTAATGCCACTCTCTAATGTACCTTTCTAGAAGGCTTCTCCCTAATCACGAGTTCATACAATTCCTAGCATTCCTAATGATCAGTTCATAAGTGTAGGAGCTTAACGACAACCAATATAAAATTGGGAGAAATTCCCCGGATCTAGACTTCCCCGTACGTGCCCGTATCGACAAAACCAATAATCATGCATCGAATGAGTTAAACAATGCAAGCATTAAGCAAAGAGGAAAAACCCTAACTAATGATGAAAGAAAGCATAAGTCTTAATTAAAAGATGTAAAAACAGATTCCATATATGAGAGTTTCACAAGACTACATTGATTCCCCAACAAACATACAGAGTTTAGTTCACCATATTCATGGTGAACCTAGATGAAATACAATGAAAGAATGAAAGAATAAACCCTAAAGAGGTGAAGAGGAAGCCTCAGCATCCAAGATCCTCCTTCAAAGGGGTGGAAGAGAGAGTGTTTTCTTCGTTCCAGCCAGAGATACCTAACCCTAGGAAACCCTAAAGCTTATGTATCATTCGTAAATTACAAAAAGTCAAAATGGCCGCTGAGGGGCAAAATGGCCGCTGAGGGGAGAAAACAAGTCACGCACTCACCGCTGAGCGGTATTTTACCGCTGAGCGGTACTCTGGAAGTCACGGGAGATCCGCTGAGGGGCAAAATGGCCGCTGAGGGGAGAAAACAAGTCACGCAATCACCGCTGAGCGGTAGTTTACCGCTGAGCGGCACTTAAATGGGCTTGGACTTGACTTTTTGTAATTTACGAATGATACATAAGCTTTAGGGTTTCCTAGGGTTAGGCATCTCTGGCTGGAACGAGGCAAACACTCTCTCTACCACCCCTTTGAAGGAGGATCTTGGATGCTGAGGCTTCCGCTTCACCTTTTTAGGGTTTATTCTTTCATTCTTTCATTGTAATTCATCCAGGTTCACCATGAATATGGTGAACTAACCTCTTTATGTTTGTTGGGGAATCAATGTAGTCTTGTGAAACTCTCATATATGGAATCTGTTTTTACATCTTTTAATTAAGACTTATGCTTTCTTTCATCACTAGTTAGGGTTTTTCCTCTTTGTTTAATGCTTGCATGGTTTAACTCATTCGATGCATGATTATTGGTTTTGTCGATACGGGAACGTACGGGGAAGTCTAGATCCGGGGAATTTCTCCCAATTTTATATTGGTTGTCGTTAAGCTCCTGTACTTATGAACTAATCATTAGGAATGCTAGGAATTGTATGAACTCGTGATTAGGGAGAAGCCTTCTGGAAAGGTACATTAGAGAGTGGCATTAACAATGGTGATTTGATCGTTGAATTCCTAAAATATATGAGAGTGGATAAGATGAAATTGAACCCCAACAACATATCCATACATAAATTTCATTGAAAGTGTTTATCTTTTGCTTTTTGCCATTGATCACAATTCATGCATACATGTTTATTTTCTGTCTTGCATTTTAAACCCCAATTAATTCGTTTGTAAGTCTTAGTTAATTAAGAAATCACATAACTAAACTAGGCCGTGAGTCCTTTGGGAAGAACGATACTTGGTCTAACCAAGTTTATTACTTGAACGATTCGGTCATACTTGCCGATTGAAAACAAGTTTGTGACATCATAATTTGGTGTTCATAAATTTGTCCATCAAGTTTTTGGCGCCGTTGCCGGGGACTCGTGGTTTAACTGGTTAATTTGTGTGATTATTAATTATCTTTGACTTATTTTTTTTTCTTTTATTTTTAAATTTCGAATTTTTATTTTATTTTATTTTATTTTATTTTTTTCTGTTTTCTGTCTTTATTTTCTGAATCTTATATTTTCTTTTATATCTTTTTGTGCTAACCAAATCTTCTAGGGTTTTGTGTTCTTGTGTATGCAGGAGGCAATTCGAACTAGGAGCAAGAAAACAACAGAACCGTTGCTTGAAGGATTAGAAGACAGTAGACGGAGGAGAAGAATCAGAACATCTAGAGAACTTTTCCCTCCTCCGGAAACTCTGTTGCAACCATTACCACAAGGTTCTGACAATAGCACAGAAAATATGGAGAATAATCATATCAGAAGAACTCTTGCTGATTACACCAATGTAGCTGGACCTCAACATTTTAACAGCATAGCTAGACCTAGAGTCAATGCAGCCAATATGGAGGTCAAACCAGCATTGATCCAACTGGTGAAGAGTAATCAATTCAATGGGTTATCTCATGAAAGCCCATATGAGCACCTTACTACATTTAATGAAATTTGCAACACAGTGAAAATCAATGGGGTGCCAGACGAAGCAATCAAACTTAGTTTGTTTCCTTTTTCATTGGGAGGCAATGCTAAGCTTTGGTTGAACTCTTTTCCAGAAGGAAGTTTCACAGAGTGGGAAGCAGTGGTAACAAAGTTTTTGAACAAGTACTTTCCACAATCAAAGGTGACAAAAGGCAAGCAAGAGATATCTTCATTTAAGCAGGGCATGGAAGAATCACTAGGGCATGCATGGGATAGATACAAAAGTCTGCTAAGAAAAACACCCATGCTTGGCTTTGAAGAACAGGAAGTAGTCTTAACTTTCCTTGGAGGGCTTGGTTCACAAACCAAGATGATGCTTGATGCCTCAGCAGGAGGCAATATTAAATGGAAAACTCCAGAGGAAGCTATAGAAATTATTGACAACATGGCTACTAGTGATAATGAGCTCAACAGCGAAAGAGAAGTTCCTATGCAACAAAAAGGGGTTCTCCAATTACAGACACATGATGCCTTGCTAGCTCAAAATAAAATTCTAACTCAACAGCTGGAGACTCTGACTAAAACTCTTGCACAATTACCTAAAGAGTTGAAAACTGCTGCACAGGTGCAAACTCAGTTGTGCGAATTATGTGGAGGTGATCATATCAATGGTCAATGTGCTTTTCCAGTGGAGGCCTTGGAGGATGTTATTTTCATGGCTAATCAATTTCCATACCGTCAAGGGAATTACAATCAAGGGTGGAAACCACATCCAAGCATTGGTGTTCACAAACTGGGCAAGCAAATCAATATAATAAGCAGCAGCAACCAACCTTTTGGCAACAGTTATCTATGCTTAATGAAAAATCAACAAGGTTGGAAGAAACTCTTCAGCAATTCATACAGAAAACCGAATCTTCTCAAAAGAGCATTGAAGCTGCTATAAAGAATTTGGAGATTCAAATGGGTCAGATTACCAAGCAAATGGAAGAAAGGCCAAATAGAAATTTTGGGGCTAATACTGAGGTTAACCCTAGAGAAGAGCGCAAAGTGGTAAAGAGTGTGAATGAAGAGATAATTGAGTTAGAAGAAGGAGAAACAGAAGAAAGAAGAGAAATAGAGAGCAAAAACAATTTTCCTTTTCCAATAAATCAAGAGAAACAAATGGATTTCACAGAATTATTCAGAATGGTGGATAATAAAGCACCTTGGGAACAGATTTTACAGAAAATTGCAGTTTACACAAAATCTGATGAAGAAATTTCTACAAAGAAGAGACGTAGAGATGATGAGGCAAAAGAGTGTATAACTGTTAAGAAAGAGTCATTCCCTCCTAAAGCGTCAGATCCAGGTAGTTTTTCTATCCCTTGTACTATAGGGAAGAAAAAGGTAAAGAAAGCTCTCCTTGATTTAGGTTCAAGTGTTAACTTGATACCTTATTCTTTACTGGAGCAAATCGGCAATGTTAAAATGAAACATGCAAAGATTAAAATAGTAATGGCCGATGGATCTTCAAAGGAGCCATGTGGGATTGTAGAGGACATTATAGTTTGTGTTGGCAAACTTCAGTTCTTGGCAGACTTTGTGGTGATGAAGATGGAGACTGAGAAGATACCTATCATACTTGGAAGACCGTTTATGAAAACGGCCAGGGCTATCATAGATGTAAATGAAGGTATAGTGGTGCTCCAGGATAGAGAGGAGAGAGTGGTGGTAGATGTTTTCAAAGATGAGATGCAAGCAAAGGAGGAAGAAGCTAGTTATAAAGCTGCATTTCGAGATGCACCCATGACTAGCCGTAAAGATGAAAATCTTGAGGTTTCAGGTAACCATTGTTTGTTGTTTCAGGTACCCAAGGTAGAAGAGATTGGAAGAGGAGAAGAAATTCCTAGAGACTGGAAGAAAAGAAGACTCCAACTTGGCACACCGGTTAGAATCAAGAACAAGTTGTGGGTTGTGAAGGGCTTTAAAGAGAAGGAGATGATAGAGATAGAGTCCCCATGTTCTAGAAGAACCAAAGCAGTTCAAAGGAAACAGCTGAGGAGTTGGTGGAATAACAACATCAATTACAAAGAAGATGGAACTTGAACTTTATTGGGTCAAGCTAATGACATTAAAAGAGCGCTTGCTGGGAGGCAACCCAGTGAATTTAAAAACTTTTGATTTGGTTTTGTAATTTTTTTTTTTTTTATTTGTGAACATTATTTCTGTATTTATTTTGTTGGATATAGCATCTACTGAAGGATGCTAGGTGGTTAAGTATCTACTGAAGGATACAATGGCAGTAACACCTACTGATGGGTGTTGGTGGATTTTGGGTCAGGCTCGTGACGTTAAACAAGCGCTACCTGGGAGGCAACCCAGTTGATTGAATATTTCTGTTTGTTTGTTTTAGTTAGGGTTTGCATAAGCATTTTTGAACATTGAATTGCAGGGAGCCAGTGAGGGGCATGTCTAGGAGGCACGTAGGTTAAGAAAAGAAGGAGAAGAGCACTTCACGAAAGTGCCGCTGAGCGGTACTTTACCGCTGAGCGGTACTCTCGCAGAATAGGGTTTTAGTTCCCCTTAGCGGGACCCGAGCCCATTAGGGTATTTTTAAACCCTAAGCTGCGCATTCTCTCACACTTTCAGACTTTTCTTTGCACAAACACTCCCACATACCTTCTCCAAGGTTTTCCACATCTTTTCACTCTTCCCTCTTAAGAAAATTTCTCTTCCACTCACTTTTTCACTAGTGTGCCATCAAAGTTTGGGGTTGGAAGAGAGCATTCTAGCTTGGAAGCATTCTCATTGCATCTAGTATCTCCACCCAAGTAAGTAAAATGCATTTTGTTCATTCTAGGGTTTTTGATTTTGAATATGATTGTCAAAACATGAAGATTTAGGGGTTTTGATTTCTTTGCATGATTTGATGATATATTTGATGTTTGAACCGATTAAACTGCATGATTATGAACTGGAAAACTGAAAATTGCATTTGGGTGGAGTTAGGAAAGCTTTAAAACAGGTTTTTCAAAAATCTGCAGAGTTACCGCTGAGGGGTAAACTGCCGCTGAGCGGCACTCTGCCAGATTTGATTTTTCTGGTTTTGTGTGATCTGGAATGTGGTACTGGTGGCGCTGAGGGGGAATTCTGGCCCTCAGCGGTGGTTTAGCTTCGAAAGGAGTTGTGTTCTGTGTTTTACTAATGATTAACATCATGTTCTGTGGTTTGGTTTTGTGTTTTGAATGTAGGAATGACATCCTCATCCGGAAAAAGATTGAAAACCATGGCAAACAAGAGAAAGGAAAAGGAACCAGAGCAACCCCATTCTAGCAGGTTCCTCTCTAGGAAACATGAGAAGCACTTTAAAGTGGTTCAGGACAGGAGACTTCTGATGGAGAGAAAGGTTGGAATGATACCTAACCTTGCTCCTCAATTTGGAGAGCAAGTGTTAGGGAATGATTGGGGAAAGCTAGCCACTTATCCTGCACCTGCCAATATAGCTGTAGTTAAGGAATTTTACACCAATACAAAGAAGATTGGTGATTATCCAGCTGAGAATTATTTGGGCTATGTTAGAGGCCATGCTATCAGGTATGATCCTGATTCAATTAATAACTTTCTGGACACTGTATGGGCTGGTGAGCAGTGCCAGTTTGCTCTTTGCATGGAGGAAGGTGCTGATTATGAGGATGTGGAGAGAGTACTGTGTATACCTGGAGGACACTTCCAAAGGAATAGATCTGGCTCAGTGGTTAACATTAGGAGGACGGATTTGACTCCTCTTGCAAAGTATTGGATGGCGTTTTCTCATGCCAACATTCAGCCATGTTCACATGTGTCAGATATTACTCTCAGCAGGGCATTTTTCATTTATTGTGCTATCAGAAATTTGAATGTTAATATTGGGCAGGTGATAGCTGATGAGATTAGTGTGTGCGCTAATACTTCAAACAACAAAGCACCACTAGGACATCCTTCTTTGATCACGCACCTTTGCAAGATAGCTGGGGTGGACACTTCTGCTCCACCTTTTGAGAGGCCAAGAAAAGCTATTGATGAGGCCTACTATAGACAGTACTGTGGAGGTGATGATGCAGCTCAGCCAGTTCCACCACGCCGTGCTCGTACAGAGAGAGGGCCAGCACAGAGCCAGACATCTGCTGAGACACATGAAGCAGAGCCATTCCAGATGAGGGACATGTATATGTCTCTTATAGGGGCTCAGTTGCAGTCCATTCACAGAGGGCAGGTGGCCACTGCTGAGATGATTGTGGGGATGTATGATACACCTCCAGCCCACAGGTGGACTATGGATGAATTCCATAATGTGGTAGCTTGGCCAGAGGAGCCAGTGCATGGAGGAGGAGTTGGAGCAGCTGAAGCTTCAGCTAGAGAGATGGAAGAAGATGAAGCTGATGATGATGATGCATTTGAAGATGATGAAGATGAAGAGGAAGAGGAAGATACAGAGGACAGCTCAGACTGATGAGGAGCTGAGATAACATTTACTGATAAATGCTATCATATGATTATGCTTTTGTGGTTTAAGTTGTCTGAACTTATTTGTTTTTGTTTTTAGATTAGGGTTTGATGTACTCTATTTGAAACCTGATTTCTTGTGATGGTTTGCTATTAACTGTGATTGTGTGATAAGTAATACTGAATGATGCTTATGATTAATTGATGTTGAGATGATGTGCACATTAAAATGCTTATACAGGTGATTCACAAGCTTTGTGAACAAATGCATGATATCATGATTGTGATTGTGAAATTAAGCAGGATGTGTATGTTAAATGTGAATGAGCTTATGTGTGAGATTTTGAGCTTCAGAGTTGTTATTGTTGAATGCTATTACTTTGAAAGCATGAATGGTTTTGCCCAGGTTTTCTATGATTGAATCAATTGCTTGTTTTGCATCACATGATCAAGGCCATTTGTTGAAAACCTTTTTATTGGCCAAATTCATAAAATCAGCCCACTAAAAGAGAACACTGTGTGTTCTATCTTTTGAACCCTTAGCCTTGAATATACACTGAAAACCCTTGATTGAAAATCTTTACCTTGAGTTAAGTAGAAGATCTTGTGTGGTATTGTTAAATATTCAAGTTTGGGGTTGTTGGGAAAAACATGAAAAGCATTGAGCTAAGAGTTAAAAAAAAAGTAAGAATATGCAAAGAAAAAGAAAAGAAAAGAAAAAGAAGCAAAGCTCAATGCAAAGGCAAAAGAAAGTTGGGAATGAATAAGATGATTGTGTTGTTATGATTCTATTAACTCAAGGATTTTGTGATCCAGAAAAACCAATTTTCTTGTTAGCCCAGCCACATTATAAGCCATAGAAAAGTCCTTGTGATGATGCATGCTTGTGAATGTTTTTTATTGTGGTAAAATGAAAGGCAAAGCTAATTCATGTAACATTGTGATAGTAGAGTGAATGAGTGATCATCTCTTATACACTTGAGTGTGAGTGAAACACTTGACTGAGTGAGGAAATATCACATGAACACATGAACATCCATGTTTAATTGATTGATCATTCATGAAAATAGCATTTGTTGGAATTTAAATGACTTTGTGAACACTAAAGCATGTGCACATCTTGATTGAACTCTTGGTCATAAGTTTGAGTGAAGTTTTTGCTTATCTTGAAAAGAAGATTTTTTAATAAAGTGAATCATCATATGAATTGGTTTAAAGATAGAGTTACATCTTATTTGCTTGAGGACAAGCAAAGTTCTAAGTTTGGGGTTGTGATAACAGTTGAAAAACTGTTATTTTCATGATTAAAATTGACACTAAAAGCAACCTTCACACTTAGAAATTAGCTTGAAATCATGTTTTTCTTTATATTTTTAGAAATAAGAGAGCTGGACAGGTTTATGCTTGATTTCAGTGTTTTTGTGCAGGTTTTAAGGTGAATTTGGTAAAAGAAGTGAAGAAGGAGAGAGATGAAATCAGAAAAGACAATAAAAAGTGCAAAAGGAGAAGCCGAAGTCACCGCTCAGCGGCAGTTTACCGCTGAGCGGCACTCAGGAGTTTGCGGGAGGTCCGCTGAGGGGCAAAATGGCCGCTGAGGGGAGAAAACAAGTCACGCACTCACCGCTGAGCGGTATTTTACCGCTGAGCGGTACTCTGGAAGTCACGGGAGATCCGCTGAGGGGCAAAATGGCCGCTGAGGGGAGAAAACAAGTCACGCAATCACCGCTGAGCGGTAGTTTACCGCTGAGCGGCACTTAAATGGGCTTGGACTTGACTTTTTGTAATTTACGAATGATACATAAGCTTTAGGGTTTCCTAGGGTTAGGCATCTCTGGCTGGAACGAGGCAAACACTCTCTCTACCACCCCTTTGACGGAGGATCTTGGATGCTGAGGCTTCCGCTTCACCTTTTTAGGGTTTATTCTTTCATTCTTTCATTGTAATTCATCTAGGTTCACCATGAATATGGTGAACTAACCTCTTTATGTTTGTTGGGGAATCAATGTAGTCTTGTGAAACTCTCATATATGGAATCTGTTTTTACATCTTTTAATTAAGACTTATGCTTTCTTTCATCATTAGTTAGGGTTTTTCCTCTTTGTTTAATGCTTGCATGGTTTAACTCATTCGATGCATGATTATTGGTTTTGTCGATACGGGAACGTACGGGGAAGTCTAGATCCGGGGAATTTCTCCCAATTTTATATTGGTTGTCGTTAAGCTCCTGTACTTATGAACTAATCATTAGGAATGCTAGGAATTGTATGAACTCGTGATTAGGGAGAAGCCTTCTGGAAAGGTACATTAGAGAGTGGCATTAACAATGGTGATTTGATCGTTGAATTCCTAAAATATATGAGAGTGGATAAGATGAAATTGAACCCCAACAACATATCCATACATAAATTTCATTGAAAGTGTTTATCTTTTGCTTTTTGCCATTGATCACAATTCATGCATACATGTTTATTTTCTGTCTTGCATTTTAAACCCCAATTAATTCGTTTGTAAGTCTTAGTTAATTAAGAAATCACATAACTAAACTAGGCCGTGAGTCCTTTGGGAAGAACGATACTTGGTCTAACCAAGTTTATTACTTGAACGATTCGGTCATACTTGCCGATTGAAAACAAGTTTGTGACATCATAATTTGGTGTTCATAAATTTGTCCATCACTTATTCATTCCCAACTTTCTTTTGCCTTTGCATTGAGCTTTGCTTCTTTTTCTTTTCTTTTCTTTTTCTTTGCATATTCTTACTTTTTAGCTCTTAGCTCAATGCTTTTCATGTTTTCCCAACAACCCCAAACTTGAACATTTAACAATACCACACAAGATCTTCTTCTTAACTCAAGGTAAAGATTTTCAACTAAAGGTTTTCAGTGTATATTCAAGGCTAAGGGTTCAAAGGATAGAACACACAGTGTTCTCTTTTAGTGGGCTAATTTTATGAATTTGGCCAATAAAAAGGTTTTCAACAAATGGCCTTGATCATGTGATGCAAAACAAGCAATTGATTCAATCATAGAAAACCTGGGCAAAACCATTCATGCTTTCAAAGTAATAGCATTCAACAATAACAACTCTAGAGCTCAAAATCTCACATATAAGCTCATTCAAATTTGACATACACATCCTGCTTAATTTCACAATCACAATCATAATATCCTGCATTTGTTCACAAAGCTTGTGAATCACCTGTATAAGCATTTAATGTGCACATCTATCTCAACATCAATCAATCATAAGCATCATTCAGCATTACTTATCACACAATCACAGTTAATAGCAAACCATCACAAGAAACCAGGTTTCAAATAGAGTACATCAAACCCTAATCTAAAAACAGAAACAAATAAGTTCAGAAAACTTAAACCACAAAACATAAGCACATGATAGCATTCATCAGTAAATGCTATCTCAGCTCCTCATCAATCTGAGCTGTCCTCTGTATCTTCCTCTTCCTCCTCATCTTCATCATCTTCTTCTGCATCATCCTCATCAGCTTCATCTTCTTCCATATCTCTAGCTGAAGCTTCAGCTGCTTCAGCTCCTCCTCCATGCACTGGTTCCTCTGGCCAAGCTACCACATTATGGAATTCATCCATAGTCCACCTGTGGGCTGGAGGTGTATCATACATCCCCACAATCATCTCAGCAGTGGCCACCTGCCCTCTGTGAATGGACTGCAACTGAGCCCCTATAAGAGACATATACATGTCCCTCATCTGGAATGGCTCTGCTTCATGTGTCTCAGCAGATGTCTGGCTCTGTGCTGGCCCTCTCTCTCTACGAGCACGGCGTGGTGGAACTGGCTGAGCTTCATCATCACCTCCACAGTACTGTCTATAGTAGGCCTCATCAATAGCTTTTCTTGGCCTCTAAAAAGGTGGAGCAGAAGTGTCCACCCCAGCTATCTTGCAAAGGTGCGTGATCAAAGAAGGATGTCCTAGTGGTGCTTTGTTGTTTGAAGTATTAGCGCACACACTAATCTCATCAGCTATCACCTGCCCAATATTAACATTCAAATTTCTGATAGCACAATAGATGAAAAATGCCCTGCTGAGAGTAATATCTGACACATGTGAACATGGCTGAATGTTGGCATGAGAAAACGCCATCCAATACTTTGCAAGAGGAGTCAAATCCGTCCTCCTAATGTTAACCACTGAGCCAGATCTATTCCTTTGGAAGTGTCCTCCAGGTATACACAGTACTCTCTCCACATCCTCATAATCAGCACCTTCCTCCATGCAAAGAGCAAACTGGCACTGCTCACCAGCCCATACAGTGTCCAGAAAGTTATTAATTAAATCAGGATCATACCTGATAGCATGGCCTCTAACATAGCCCAAATAATTCTCAGCTGGATAATCACCAATCTTCTTTGCATTGGTGTAAAATTCCTTAACCACAGCTATGTTGGCAGGTGCAGGATAAGTGGCTAGCTTTCCCCAGTCATTCCCTAAAACTTGCTCTCCAAATTGAGGAGCAAGGTTAGGTATCATTCCAACCTTTCTCTCCATCAGAAGTCTCCTGTCCTGAACCACTTTAAAGTGTTTCTCATGTTTCCTAGAGAGGAACCTGCTAGAGTGGGCTTGCTCTGGTTCCTTTTCCTTTCTCTTGGTTGCCATGGTTTTCAATCTTTTTCCTGATGAGGATGCCATTCCTATATTTAGAACACAAACAAAACCACAGAACATGATGTTAATCATTAGTAAAACACGGAACACAACTCC
The DNA here is from genome assembly GCF_029865625.1 of Vigna umbellata. Classification (NCBI taxonomy): domain Eukaryota; kingdom Viridiplantae; phylum Streptophyta; class Magnoliopsida; order Fabales; family Fabaceae; genus Vigna; species Vigna umbellata. The sequence continues at coordinate 36,945,858 of NC_142165.1, read as the reverse complement.
TTTCGAAGCTAAACCACCGCTGAGGGCCAGAATTTCCCCTCAGCGCCACCAGTACCACATTCCAGATCACATAAAACCAGAAAAATTAAATCTGGCAGAGTGCCGCTCAGCGGCAGTTTACCCCTCAGCGGTAACTCTGTAGATTTTTGAAAAACCTGTTTTAAAGCTTTCCTAACTCCACCCAAATGCAATTTTCAGTTTTCCAGTTCATAATCATGCAGTTTAATCGGTTCAAACATCAAATATATCATCAAATCATGACAAGAAATCAAAACCCCTAAATCTTCATGCTTTGACAATCATATTCAAAATCAAAAAACCCTAGAATGAACAAAATGCATTTTACTTACTTGGGTGGAGATACTAGATGCAATGAGAATGCTTCCAAGCTAGAATGCTCTCTTCCAACCCCAAACTTTGATGGCACACTAGTGAAAAAGTGAGTGGAAGAGAAATTTTCTTAAGAGGGAAGAGTGAAAAGATGTGGAAAACCTTGGAGAAGGTATGTGGGAGTGTTTGTGCAAAGAAAAGTCTGAAAGTGTGAAAGAATGCGCAGCTTAGGGTTTAAAAATACCCTAATGGGCTCGGGTCCCGCTAAGGGGAACTAAAACCCTATTCTGCGAGAGTACCGCTCAGCGGTAAAGTACCGCTCAGCGGCACTTTCGTGATGTGTTCTTCTCCTTCTTTTCTTAACCTACGTGCCTCCTAGACATGCCCCTCACTGGCTCCCTGCAATTCAATGTTCAAAATGCTTATGCAAATCCTAACTAAAACAAACAAACAAAAATATTCAATCAACTGGGTTGCCTCCCAGGTAGCGCTTGTTTAACGTCACGAGCCTGACCCAAAATCCACCAACACCCATCAGTAGGTGTAACAAACTTACCAACACCCATCAGTAGGTGCAAAATTTTCTTACTAACACCCATCAGTAGGTGTTACAAACTGAGTATCCTTCAGTAGATACTTAACCACCTAGCATCCTTCAGTAGATGCTATATCCAACAAAATATTTACAAAAATAATGTCCACAGATTAAAAGTTACAAAACCAAAATCAAAATCAAAAGTTTTTAAATCACTGGGTTGCCTCCCAGCAAGCGCTCTTTTAATGTCATTAGCTTGACCCAATAAAGTTCAAGTTCCATCTTCTTTGTAGTTGATGTTGTCATTCCACCAACTCCTCAGCTGTTTCCTTTGAACTGTTTTAGTTCTTCTAGAATATGGAGACTCTATCTCTATCATCTCCTTCTCTTTAAAGCCCTTCACAACCCACAACTTGTTCTTGATTCTAACCGGTGTGCCAAGTTGGAGTCTTCTTTTCTTCCAGTCTCTAGGAATTTCTTCTCCTCTTCCAATCTCTTCTTCCTGGGGTACCTGAAACAATAAACAATGGTTACCTGAAACCTCAAGATTTTCTTCTTTACGGCTAGTCATGGGTGCATCTCGAAATGCAGCTTTATAACTAGCTTCTTCCTCCTTTGCTTGCATCTCATCCTTGAAGACATCTACCACCACTCTCTCTTCTCTGTCCTGGAGCACCACTATACCTTCATTTACATCTATGATAGCCCTGGCCATTTTCATAAACGGTCTTCCAAGTATGATAGGTATCTTCTCAGTCTCCATCTTCATCACCACAAAGTCTGCCAAGAACTGAAGTTTGCCAACACAAACTATAATGTCCTCTACAATCCCACATGGCTCCTTTGAAGATCCATCGGCCATTACTATTTTAATCTTTGCATGTTTCATTTTAACATTGCCGATTTGCTCCAGTAAAGAATAAGGTATCAAGTTAACACTTGAACCTAAATCAAGGAGAGCTTTCTTTACCTTTTTCTTCCCTATAGTACAAGGGATAGAAAAACTGCCTGGATCTGACGCTTTAGGAGGGAATGACTCTTTCTTAACAGTTATACACTTTTTTGCCTCATCATCTCTACGTCTCTTCTTTGTAGAAATTTCTTCATCAGATTTTGTGTAAACTGCAATTTTCTGTAAAATCTGTTCCCAAGGTGCTTTATTATCCACCATTCTGAATAATTCTGTGAAATCCATTTGTTTCTCTTGATTTATTGGAAAAGGAAAATTGTTTTTGCTCTCTATTTCTCTTCTTTCTTCTGTTTCTCCTTCTTCTAACTCAATTATCTCTTTATTCACACTCTTTACCACTTTGCACTCTTCTCTAGGGTTAACCTCAGTATTAGCCCCAAAATTTCTATTTGGCCTTTCTTCCAATTGCTTGGTAATCTGACCCATTTGAATCTCCAAATTCTTTATAGCAGCTTCTGTGCTCTTTTGAGAAGATTCGGTTTTCTGTATGAATTGCTGAAGAGTTTCTTCCAACCTTGTTGATTTTTCATTAAGCATAGATAACTGTTGCCAAAAGGTTGGTTGTTGCTGCTGCTTATTATATTGATTTGCTTGCCCAGTTTGTCCTTGACCAATGCTTGGATGTGGTTTCCACCCTTGATTGTAATTCCCTTGACGGTATGGAAATTGATTAGCCATGAAATTAACATCCTCCAAGGCTTCCACTGGAAAAGCACATTGACCATTGATATGATCACCTCCACATAATTCGCACAACTGGGTTTGTACCTGTGCAGCAGTTTTCAACTCTTTAGGTAATTGTGCAAGAGTTTTAGTCAGAGTCTCCAGCTGTTGAGTTAGAATTTTATTTTGAGCTAGCAAGGCATCATGGGTCTGTAATTGGAGAACCCCTTTTTGTTGCATAGGATCTCCTCTTTCACTGTTGAGCTCATTATCACTAGTAGCCATGTTGTCAATGATTTCTATAGCTTCCTCTGGAGTTTTCCATTTAATATTGCCTCCTGCTGAGGCATCAAGCATCATCTTGGTTTGTGAACCAAGCCCTCCAAGGAAAGTTAAGACTACTTCCTGTTCTTCAAAGCCATGCGTGGGTGTTTTTCTTAGCAGACTTTTGTATCTATCCCATGCATGCCCCAGTGATTCTTCCATGCCCTGCTTAAATGAAGATATCTCTTGCTTGCCTTTTGTCACCTTTGATTGTGGAAAGTACTTGTTCAAAAACTTTGTTACCACTGCTTCCCACTCTGTGAAACTTCCTTCTGGAAAAGAGTTCAACCAAAGCTTAGCATTGCCTCCCAATGAGAAAGGAAACAAACTAAGTTTGATTGCTTCGTCTGGCACCCCATTGATTTTCACTGTGTTGCAAATTTCATTAAATGTAGTAAGGTGCTCATATGGGCTCTCATGAGATAACCCATTAAATTGATTACTCTTCACCAGTTGGATTAGTGCTGGTTTGACCTCCATATTGGCTGCATTGACTCTAGGTCTAGCTATGCTGTTAAAGTGTTGAGGTCCAGCTATGTTGGTGTAATCAGCAAGAGTTCTTCTGATATTATTATTCTCCATATTTTCTGTGCTATTGTCATAACCTTGTGGTGATGGTTGCAACAGAGTTTCCGGAGGAGGGAAAAGTTCTCTAGATGTTCTGATTCTTCTCCTCCGTCTACTGTCTTCTAATCCTTCAAGCAGAGGTTCTGTTGTTTTCTTGCTCCTAGTTCGAATTGCCTCCTACATACACAAGAACACAAAACCCTAGAAAAAATTTGGTTAGCACAAAAAGATATAAGAGAAGATATAATATTCAGAAAATAATAAAAAAAATTAAACAACAGAAAAATAAAATAAAAATTCGAAATTTAAAAATAAAATAAAAGAAATAAGTCAAAGATAATTAATAATCACACAAATTAACCAGTTAAACCACGAGTCCCCGGCAGCGGCGCCAAAAACTTGATGGACAAATTTATGAACACCAAATTATGATGTCACAAACTTGTTTTCAATCGGCAAGTATGACCGAATCGTTCAAGTAATAAAACTTGGTAAGACCAAGTATCGTTCTTCCCAAAGGACTCACGGCCTAGTTTAGTTATGTGGTTTCTTGATTAACTAAGACTTACAAACGAAATATTCGGGGTTTAAAATGCAAGGCAGAAAATAAACATGTATGCATGTATTTTGATCAATGGCAAAAAGCAAAAGATAAACACTTTCAATGAAATATAGATATGAATATGTTGTTGGGGTTCAATTTCATCTTATCCACTCTCATATATTTTAGGAATTCAACAATCAAATCATCATTGTTAATGCCACTCTCTAATGTACCTTTCTAGAAGGCTTCTCCCTAATCACGAGTTCATACAATTCCTAGCATTCCTAATGATCAGTTCATAAGTGCAGGAGCTTAACGACAACCAATATAAAATTGGGAGAAATTCCCCGGATCTAGACTTCCCCGTACGTGCCCGTATCGACAAAACCAATAATCATGCATCGAATGAGTTAAACAATGCAAGCATTAAGCAAAGAGGAAAAACCCTAACTAATGATGAAAGAAAGCATAAGTCTTAATTAAAAGATGTAAAAACAGATTCCATATATGAGAGTTTCACAAGACTACATTGATTCCCCAACAAACATACAGAGTTTAGTTCACCATATTCATGGTGAACCTAGATGAATTACAATGAAAGAATGAAAGAATAAACCCTAAAAAGGTGAAGAGGAAGCCTCAGCATCCAAGATCCTCCTTCAAAGGGGTGGAAGAGAGAGTGTTTTCTTCGTTCCAGCCAGAGATACCTAACCCTAGGAAACCCTAAAGCTTATGTATCATTCGTAAATTACAAAAAGTCAAGTCCAAGCCCATTAAAGTGCCGCTCAGCGGTAAAATACCGCTCAGCGGTGAGTGCGTGACTTGTTTTCTCCCCTCAGCGGCCATTTTGCCCCTCAGCGGACCTTACGTGACTTCCAGAGTGCCGCTCAGCGGTAAACTACCGCTCAGCGGTGAGTGCGTGACTTGTTTTCTCCGCTCAGCGGCCATTTTGCCCCTCAGCGGACCTCCCGCAAGCTCCTGAGTGCCGCTCAGCGGTAAACTGCCGCTGAGCGGTGACTTCGGCTTCTCCTTTTGCACTTTTTAATGTCTTTTCTGATTTCATCTCTCTCCTTCTTCACTTCTTTCACCAAATTCGCCTTAAAACCTGCACAAAAACACTGAAATCAAGCATAAACCTGTCCAGCTCTCTTATTTCCAAAAATATAAAGAAAAGCATGATTTCAAGCTAGTTTCTAAGTGTAAAGGTTGCTTTTAGTGTCAATTTTAATCATAAAAATAACAGTTTTTCAACTGTTATCACTATGTTAGTTGGTGCAGGGTAAGTGGCTAGCCTCCTCCAATTTCTGTTCTCCATTTGCTCTCCAAATTGTGGAGCACAATCATGTATCGGTCCAGCCTTCCTTTCCATTAATAGGCTCCTACCTTGGACAACTTTGAAGTGGCGCTCATGCTTGTGGGAAAGGAACTTGTTGGCATAGGAGCGTTCTGATTCCTTATCCTTTCTCTTGGATCCTATAGTCTTGATTCTCTTGCCCGACTGACACTGCTCACCAGCCCATTCAGTATCTAAAAATCTATTAATGGAATCAGGGTCATACCGAATGGCGTGCCCTCTAACATAGCTCAAATAATCCCCAGCAGGATGATCACCCAACCTCCTTCCATTGGTGTAGAATTCTTTTACCACTGCTATGTTAGTTGGTGCAGGGTAAGTGGCTAGCCTCCTCCAATTTCTGTTCTCCATTTGCTCTCCAAATTGTGGAGCACAATCATGTATCGGTCCAGCCTTCCTTTCCATTAATAGGCTCCTACCTTGGACAACTTTGAAGTGGCGCTCATGCTTGTGGGAAAGGAACTTGTTGGCATAGGAGCGTTCTGATTCCTTATCCTTTCTCTTGGATCCTATAGTCTTGATTCTCTTGCCCGATGAGGAGGCTATCCCTACGTCAAACACAATTCACAAAACCACAAGAAACATCATTAAGCATTAGTAAACAACAACAACACCCTAAAACCATTCCTATCACCGTTGAGGGCAAACAACACCCCTCAGTGCAACCTGTACAGCAAGCCAGCAGCGAAAACAATGCTTAAAACCCACTCTGCAGGAATCGCGCTCAGGGGAAATTTCCGTTGAGCGGCGATTCTGCAAATTTTCTTAAAAATGCCCAAAACATGTTCTAATCTCCACCCACATGCACTCTTCCTAGTTCCAGACCCAAATCAAGCATTTCAATCAGTTCAAACAACAATTAATTCATCTAATCATGCATAAAAATCAAAATCCTTAAAGAATGATGCTTAGACAACCATGTTCATATCAATTCATGCTTTCAAAAACCCTAGAATGTAAAATGCTTGTACTTACTTAGGTGGAGATGCTAGATGAGTGAAAATGCTTCTAGGAATTTGAAGAAATCAGCCCCTAACAGCAATGCTCTCACCAAACCCCAAATTTGGATGGAAACTTGATGCAAAAGTGGTTTAAAGAGAGATTTTATGAAGGGGGAAGAAGGGAAAAGTGTGGAGAACTCTTTGGAGAGTGCTTGAGAGTGTGTGGGAAGAGGGAAATATGAAAGTGGCGGCCAAGACGCACCCTAGGGTATAAAAAAAAGACTTAATGGGCCAAATACTGCTGAGCCCAATTAAAATAGCACAAATCTGCAGCAGTCGCGCTGAGCGGCATTTGCGGCACCAACTCTCCTTCTTCCTAGCTTGCCCTAGGTGTCCTATACCAATGCCTCTCACTTACCCCATGCATTTAGGTTCTCACATCACTCATACATTCAATGCCTAAAATTCAACTAGAGCAAAATAAAAACAAACAAAGATAAAATCAATCAACTGGGTTGCCTCCCAAGTAGCGCTTGTTTAATGTCACGAGCCTGACCCAAAATCCTCCAGCACCTTTCAGTAAGTGCAAATCTTTCTTACCAACACCCATCAGTAGGTGTTTGCTAACCTAGTATCCTTCAGTAGATACTCTTCCACCTAACATCCTTCAGTAGATGTAAACCCTGTAACAAGTTTATAACCAAAACAAAAAATACCAAAAGTAAAAAATTACATCACCAAACCAAAATTTAAAAGTTCTTAAATCACTGGGCTGCCTCCTAGCAAGCGCTCTTTCAACGTCACTAGCTTGACCCAATAAAGCTCAAGTTACATCTTATTTTTCTTCTTTTTGCTGAACTTCTTCGCGAATTTGATAAAACCAGGAACATGTTTCAATGTCTCAATCATAGGAACTTTAATCCCCAATTTCTTGAAGATTTCCATACAGCGCTTCCATTCCTTTTCCTTCCTATGATACTTCTTTGGATGAGGATGGATTTTTCATATGATTCTTTCTTTTTTCCTCTCGTCCTCTTTTCCTTTTCTCTCACTTTCTTTATCTTCACACAAATTTTCTTTTCTCTCACTTTCTTTTTTTCTTCTATTTTTCCACTCACTTTCTTAATCTTCACACAAATTTTCTCTCTCTTCTCTCTCAACCATTTCTCTTTCTTGTTCTACATCTTTATCTTTCTCACGCAACTCTTCTTTTTCTTTTCTCTCTATCTCTTTCTCATCTAAAGTCTTGACACTTCCAGTGATAATGCCTTGACATTCCTCCCTAGCGTTAACTTCAGTTTCAACCCCAAAATATTCCAATCTCTCAATGAAGTGACCAATCTGCATCTCCATCCTTTTACATGATGCTTCAATGCTTTTTTGAGTGGAGATAGATTCTTGCATAAATTGTTGAAAGACGTCATCCATCTTTGATAGAGAGCTTTGTTGTTGCCATTGTTGTTGCCATTGTTGTTGTGGTTGGTTCTCAAATTGTCCGACAGCTTGCCAAAATTGACTTTGATCCATGCTTGAGTGAGGTTCCCACCAGTAGTTGAGATTACCTTGGTAGAATTGAATGCCCATATACTTAAATTCTTGTACGAATTGCATCCTGCAAGCATTAGGCACAAAACCCTAGAAAACATTTATTAGCACAAAAAGATAAAAAGATAAAAAGATAAAAAATGAAAATATGAAAAGATAAAAACAATAAAAAGATAAAAAGATAAAATAAAAGATAAAAAGATAACAAAATAAAAATCAAGTCAAAGCTAATCGATAATCACACAAATAGAATAGTTAAACCACGAGTCCCCGGCAACGGTGCCAAAAATGCAAATTAGACTTGTTCATCCTATCCACTCTCATGTATTCAAGAATTCATCTTTCTTCATTACTGTTAATGCCACTTACTAATTTACCTTAAACCCGATGTCTCGGTGAAGAAAGCCTACTCTTAATCACTAGTTTACAATGTCTTGTCTCCCTAGCAATTATTCATACATTACATTCGCACAGAAGCTTAAAGACAACCAATCCTCCTATCCCTATGTTTAGGCAATATTACTCTTGGGAGAATTTCTTCAGTTCTAGATTTACTTATATGTGTCCATACAAATAACATTAATGATCATGGAATTGAATGAGTTAAACAAAACATGCATAGAGTATAGAAGAAAAACCCTAACAATTAATGAAAGAAAGCTTATAGATTAAAGAACCAATTCAATACATGAGAGTTTCAAAGGATTAGATGTGTCCATACAAATAACATCAATGATCATGCAATTGAATGAGTTAAACAAAGCATGCATAGAGTATAGAAGAAAAACCCTAATAATTAATGAAAGAAAACATATATATTAAAGAACCAATTCAATACATGAGAGTTTCAAAGGATTACATTGATTCCTCAACAACAATGAAGGTTTAGTTCACCATAGACATGGTGAAACTAGATGAAAAATAATGAAAGAATGACAGCTAAAACCCTAGAAGTTGAAGAATAGAGCTCTAACATCCAAAATCCTCCTCCAAGGGGTGAAGAAAGTGTGATTTTTCTTCGTTCTGGCCAAAGATACCAACCCTAATTCGGCTAAAACCTTATATAACTTCTTAAAAATTATAGAAAAGTGGCCCAAGGCCTAATAAAATGGCACTCAGCGGTAAGTGCGATTCTTCTATTTGACGCTCAACTGCAGTTTTTCCCCTCAACGGTGACTGCGGGACTTCAGAGTGTCGCTCAGCGATAAAAGTGGCGTTGAGCGGTACTTGCGACTCTTGTTTTATGCACTTTTTCTTCCTTTTTTGAATCCAACTCCTAGCTACTTCACTTCTTTCATTCAATTCATCTTAAAACTTGCAAAAACAAGGAAAACCTAGCATAAAACCTATCCAACTCTCTTATTTCCAAAACTGAAACAAAAACATGATTCTAAGCTAGTTTCTAAGTCATAAAGGTTGTCTTTAAGGTCTAAATTATGTATAAAAATAACAGTTTTTCAACTGTTATCAGTTGTCGGGGACTAGAGGTTTAACTATTCTATTTGTGTGATTATTGACTAGCTTTGACTTGATCTTTATTTTTTTATCCTTTTATTTTATCTTTTTATCTTTTTATTTTTTCTATCTTTTTGTTCTAACAATTGTTTCTAGGGTTTTGGTTTCTTGTGTATGCAGGATACAATTCGGACTAGGAGCAAGAAAACAACGGAACCTCTTCTTGAAGGATTGGACGAGAGTAGACGGAGAAGGAGAATCCGAACATCTAGAGAATTATTTCCTTCTTCAGAGACACTTTTACAACCCTCACCACAAAGATCTAACAAGAATATTGAAGACATGGTTGGAGAAAATAATGGTAGACGTACTCTGGCGGATTACACCACTGTTGTTGGCCCTCATCACTTTAATAACATTGCTAGGCCGAGGGTCAATGCTGCAAACATGGAGGTGAAACCGGTGTTGATACAATTGGTGAAGAGCAACCAATTTAATGAATTGTCACATGAAAGTCCATATGAGCCTCTAACCACATTCAACGAGATTTGCAACACTGTAAAGATTAATGGTGTGTCGGATGACGCTATAAATATTTTGTTTCCTTTCTCATTGGGAGGCAATGTTAAGCTATGGTTGAATTCTTTCTCGGAGGATAGCTTTACTGAATGGGAAGTCGTGGTTTCAAAGTTTTTAAACAATTATTTCCCACAATCCAAAATCAACAAAGGGAAGCAAGAAATTTCTTCTTTCAGGCAAGGTATGGAGGAAATGCTAAGTCAAGCATGGGATAGATACAAGAGCTTGTTGAGAAAGACGCCCACTCATGGCTTTGATGAAGTAAAATTAGTCATTCTTTTCCTTGGAGGTCTTGGTTCACAAACTAAATTGATGCTAGATGCCTCAACTGGAGGTAATATTAAATGCAAGACTCTAGAGGAAGCTTTTGAATTGATAGACAACATGGCTACTAATGACAACGAGATGCATAGTGAAACAGGAGCTCCAACCCAACATAAAGGAGTCCTACAATTGCAATCTCAAGATGCCTTGCGTGCAAAAATAAAATCATAATTCAATAGTTGGAGAATTTAACAAAGACACTCACTCAGTTGCCAAAGGAGCTGAAGAACGTTTCACATGTTTGTTTAACCCTCGGCAAGTGTAACCGAATCTTATCAAGAAATAAAACTGGTAAGACCAAGTATCGTTTCCCAAAGGACTCACGACCTAGACAATTATGTGATTGGTTGATTATCTAAGACTTGAAAAACCAATTCTGAGATTTTAAATGCAAATTACTGAAAAGTAAATATGAATGCATGTATTGAACAATGGAAAAGAAGAAACAAAACACGTTATTTGAAATATATGAATGATTATGTTGTTGGGGTTTATCAATTTCATCATATCCACTCTCATGTATTCAAGAATTCATCCTTCTTCATTAATGTTAATTCCACTTTCTAAATTACCTTAAACCCGATGTCTCGGCGAAGAAAGCCTAATCCTAATCACTAGTTTACAATGTCTTGTCTCCCTAGCAATTATTCATGCATTACAAAGCACAGAAACTTAAAGGCAACCAACCATCATATTCCTATGTCTAGGTTTATACTACTATTGGGATAGATTCCCCAGATCTAGATTTCCCCGTATGTGTCCATATCGACAAAATCAATAATCATGCAATAGAATGAGTTAAACAAAGCATGCATTGAGCAAAGAGGAAAAACCCTAACAATTAATGAAAGAAACCATATATATAAAAAACTAATTCAATACATGAGAGTTTCAAAGGATTACATTGAATCCCCAACAACAATGAAGGTTTAGTTTATCACATTCATGGTGAAACTAGATGAAAAACAATGGAAGAATGAAAGATAAGACCCTAGACTTTGAAGAGTGGAGCTCGAGCATCCAAAATCCTCCTCCAAGGGGTGAAAAAGTGTGTTTCTGCTTCGTTCCAGCCAAAGATGTTTGACCTAGGTCTACTAAAACCTTATATATTATTCTAAAAATTATAGAAAAGTAAGTCGAAACACATAAAAATGGCGCTCAGCAGTAAATACCGCTCAGCGGTAAGCGCGACACTTCAGATTGACGCTCAACTGCTTTTTCCCCTCAGCGGTGACTACGGGATCAAGAACGCCGCTCAGCGGTAATTTCCGTTGAGCGGTACTCACGTCTTCTCTTTTTGTGCACTTTTCACTTCCTTTTCTAATTCCAACTTCTTCCTACTTCACTTCTTTCATCCAATTCATCTTAAAACCTGCAAAAACAAGGAAACCAAGCATAAAACCCATCCAACTCTCTTATTTCAAAAACATAGACAAAAACATGATTCCAAGCTAGTTTCTAAGTCATAAAGGTTGTCTTTAAGGTCCATTTAAGTAGAAAAATAACAGTTTTTCAACTGTTATCACACCCCAAACTTAGAACTTTGCTTGTCCTCAAGCAAACAAAATGTAACTCAATCTTCCACCAATCCACACAATGGTTCACCACATTCAAAACTCCTTCTTTCAAGATAAGAAAGTACTCAAAATAGCTCATCACAAAGACTTTAATCAAGATGTGCATATGATTTAGTGTTCACGCAATCACATAATATCCAACAAATGCTATTTTCATGAATGATCAATCGACTAAGTAGAGATGTTCTTATGTGTTCATGGACTCTTTCCTCACTAGATAAAGTGTTTCACTCAAACACAAAAGTGTATAAGAGGTCAGTCATCCACTCTACTATCACAATATCACATGAATTAACTTTGCCTTTCATTTAACCATAATAAAAAACACTTACAAGTAAGTATCATCACAAGGACTTTTCTATGGCTTATAATGTGGCTGGGCTAACAAGAAAATTGGTTTTTCTGGATCACAAAATTCCTTGAGTTAAGTGAATCATTACAACCATTCTTCTTTCTTCCCAGCTTTCTTTTTCATTGAGCCTTTCTCTTTTTCTTTCTTTTCTTTCCTTTTTCTTTTGATTTTCACATGCTTAGCTCTTGGCTCAATGCTTGTTATTTTCCCTTTCTAGACTTCCCAACAACCCCAAACCTTAACATTTATCAATACCACAAAATATTCTCAACTTAACTCAAGGTAAAGCTTTTCAAAAAGGGTTTTCAAATCATGTTTAAAGCTAAAGGTTCAAAGGATAGAACACATAGTGTTCTCTTTTAGTGGGCTAAAATCATACATCTTGGGTAAAAAGGGTTACCAACAAATGCCTTGATCATATGACACATACAAGCAATTGATTCAATCATAGAAAACCTGGGCAAAGTCATTCATGCTTTCAAAGTAATAGTATTCAATCAAAAACTCTGGATCTCAAAAACCTCACATATAGGCTCATTTAACCATTCCACATACCCATCTTGCTTAGCATCATAATCACAATCACCACATCATGCATTTGTTCACAAAGCTTGTGAACGATCACTTGTATCTCAACATATATTGCACAATCTCAACATCAATCAATATCCAAGCATCATTAAGTAATACTCATCATGCATAAGTCACAAGCAAACCATCATAGCAGACACAGTTTCAAATTCAGTACATCAAACCATATTCTACTAACATAAGCAAATAAGTTCTATAGTACAAACAAAAGATAGAAAAGATCCTGCTATAGTAATGATAGCATCCATCAGTAGATGATTTCTCATCCCATGCTGTCATCTGTATCTTCCTCCTCTCCATCATCTTCAGCATCTTCAAATGCGTCCTCCTGCTTATCATCTTCATCATCATCCATAGCTGAAGCTTCAGCTGCTCCAGCTCTACTGCCTTGAGCTTGCTCCTCTGGCCATGCTACCACATTATGAAACACATCCATGGTTCACCTGTGTGCTGGGGGTGTATCATACATCCCAATAATCATCTCGGTAGTGGTCACTTGTCCTCTCTGGATTAACTACATCTGGGCATCTATAAGAGACAGGTATATGTCCCTCATCTGAAATGGCTCTACCTCATGAATCTTTGTAGATGCCTGACCCCGTGGTGGTCCTCTTCCTCTACGAGGACAACGTGGTGGTACTAGCTGAGCTACCTCATCACCTCCACAGTACTGTCTGTAATAGGCCTCATCAATAACTTTTCTCGGCCTCTCAAATGGTGGAGCAGAGATGTTCACTCCAGCAAGTGATGACAAATTTATGAACACCGAAAAGCGGCGCCAAAAACTTGTTTAACCCTCGGCAAGTGTGACTGAATCGTATCAAGTAATAAACTCGGTAAGACCAAGCATCATTCTCCCAAAGGACTCATGGCCTAGTTAGTTATATGATTTCTTGATTATTTAAGACTTGTGAACAAATTCTTGAGGTTCAAATGCAAAAGACAATAAGTAAACATGTATGCATGAGTTTGATCAATGGAAAAGAGGAACACAAACACTGAACGATTTAGATGGATGAATATGTTGTTGGGGTAATCAATTTCATCTTATCCACTCTCATATATTTTAGGAATTCATCATTCTTTTCATCAATGTTAACGCCACTCTCTAAATTACCTTGCAAAGAAAGCCTATCCTTAATTACGAGTTCATACAATTCCTAGCATCGCTAATAATTAATTCTGAAGCACAGAAGCTTAAAGGCAACCAACCCTCATATCCCTATGTCTAGGCAATACTGCTAGTGGGAGAATTTCCCCAGATCTAGATTTCCCCGTATGTGTCCATATCGACAAAATCAATAATCATGACATCGAATGAGTTAAACAATGCATGCTATGAGCAAAGAAGAAAAACCCTAACTAATGATGAACGAAAGCATGTATCATAAATATGATGTTTAAACACAAAATTCCATATATGAGAGTTTCAAAAGATTACATTGATTCCCCAACAACAAGAAGAGTTTAGTTCACCATATACATGGTGAAACTAGATTGAATACAATGAAAGAATGAAAGATAGAACCCTAGAAAGTTGAGTAGGTAGCCTTAGCATCCAAGATCTTCCTCCAAGGTGTGGAAAGGTGAGTGTTTGCTTCGTACTCTGCCAAAGATACAAACCCTAGGAAGTCCTAATTATATACTATTCAAAATATTACAGAAAAGTGGGCCTAAGTCCAAAATAGTGCCGCTCAGCGGCAAACTACCGCTCGGCGGTAAGTGCGTGTGTTGATTCTTCCCTCAGCGGCATTTTCACCTCTCAGCGGAGCCAACAAGAGTTCATTAGTGCCGCTCAGCGGTAAACTGGCGTTGAGCGGTACTTGCAACTTCTCTTTTTTTGCACTTTTTGAGTTCTTTTCTGATTCCATCTCTATCCTTCTTCACTTCTTTCATCAAATTCACCTTAAAACATGCATAAAACACTGAAATCAAGCATAAACCTATCCAGCTCTCTTATTTCCAAATATATGAACAAAAACATGATTCCAAGGTAGTTTCTGAGTGTTAAAGGTTGCTTTTAGTATCAATTTTAAGCATGAAAATAACAATTTTTCAACTGTTATCAGCAAGCTCACATAGGTGCGTGATCAAAGAGGGATGTCCCAAAGGTGCCTTGGTGTTCATAGTGTTGGCACACATCTGTACCTCATTGGCTATCACTTGGCAAATGTTAATGCTCATCCCTCTGAGCATACAATATAAAAGAAGTGCCCTGCTAATAGTGATGTCTGAGACATGGGAGCACGACTGAATGTTGGCATGAGAGAATGTCATCCAGTATTTTGCTAGAGGAGTCAAATCGGTTCTCCTAACGTTCACCACTTCACCTACCTATTTCTTTGAAAAGGCCCTCCAAGCACACACAACACACTCTCCACATCATCAAAGTCTGTTCCTTCCTCCATATGGAGAGTGAATTGATAACAGTTGAAAAACTGTTATTTTCATGCTTAAAGTTGATACTAAAAGCAACCTTTAGACTTAGAAACTAGCTTGAAATCATGCCTTTTGTTTATATTTTCAGAAATAAGAGAGCTGGACAGGTTTATGCTTGATTTAAGTGTTCTTGTGCAGGTTTTGAGGTGAATTTGGTGAAAGAAGTGAAGAATAAGAGAGAGGACATTAGAAAAGACAAGAAAGAGTGCAAAAAGGAGAAGTCGAAGGTACCGCTCAGCGGCAAACTACCGCTGAGCGGCACTCAAGAGGTGACGTTGGAACCGCTGAGGGGCAAAATGGCCGCTGAGGGGAAGAAAGAAGACGCGCAATCACCGCTGAGCGGTAAATACCGCTGAGCGGCACTTTTTGGGCTTGGACTTTTGTAATCTTTTGTAACTCTAGATTAGTATATAAGGGCTTGCACGTCCTATAGTTAGGCATCTTTGGCAGAAACGAGGCAAACACTCTCTCTTTCACCCCTTTGAAGGAGGATCTTGGATGCTCAGGCTACCTCTTCACCTTTATTGGGTTTATTCTTTCATACTTTCATTGTAATTCATCTAGGTTCACCATGAATATGGTGAACTAAACCTTGTATGTTTGTTGGGGAGTCAAAGTAATCTCTTGAAGCTCTCATATATGGATTTGTTGAGTACATCTTTGAATTAAGACATATGCTTTCTTTCATCATTAGTTAGGGTTTTTCCTCTTTGCTCAATGCTTGCATTGTTTAACTCATTCTAATGCATGATTATTGGTTTTGTTGATACGGACACGTACGGGGAAATCTAGATCCGGGGAATTTCTCCCAATATTATACTGACAATATTATATTGGTTGCCTTTAAGCTCCTGCACTCATGAACTAATCATTAGGAATGCTAGGAATTGTATGAACTATTTGATTAGGGAGAAGCCATCTAGAATGGTACATTAGAGAGTGGCATTAACAATGATGATTTGAATGTTGAATTCCTAAAATATATGAGAGTGGATGAGATGAAATTGACCCCCAACAACATATTCATTCATATATTTCCTTGAAAGTGTTTATCTTTTGTCTTTGTCATTGATCAATTCATGCATACATATTTAATTTTCGTCTTTGCATATTAAACTTCAATTATTGTGTTCTTAAGTCTTAGCTAATCAACAAATCACATAACTAAACTAGGCCGTGAGTCCTTTGGGAGAACGATACTTGGTCTTACCAAGTTTATTACTTGAAACGATTCGGTCATACTTGCCGATTGTGAAACAAGTTTGTGACATCATATTTTGGTGCTTACAAATTTGTCCATCATGAATTGACATTGCTTACCCACCCATTCAGTATCTAAAAATCTATTGATAGAGTCAGAATCATACCGAATGGCGTGGCCTCTAACATAGCTCAAGTAATCCTCAGCAGGATGATCACCCAACCTCCTTGCATTGGTGTAAAATTCTTTCAACACTTCTATGTTAGCTGGTGCAGGGTAGGTGACTACCCTTCTTCAGTTCCTACTCACCATTTTCTCTTCAAACTGTGGAGCTAAATCAGGAATCAATCCAGCTTTTCTTTCCATGAGGAGCCTTCTATCTTGAACAATTTTAAAGTGTTTCTCATGCTTGCGGGAAAGGAACTTGCTAGAATGAGTGCGTTCTGGTTCCTTATCCTTCCTCTTGGATCCTATAGTCTTGTATCTCTTGCCAGATGAGGAGGCCATCCCTACATCAAACACAATTCACTAAACCACAAGATATGTTGTTAATCATTAGTAAACCACAAACAACACCCCAAAACCATGTCAAATCACCGCTGAGGGCAAACAGAGCCCCTCAGCACATCCAACAAGCAAACCAACAAGCAAACCAGCAAGCAAAAGAGCCAAAAAAACACCTCTGCTAGAATCGCGCTCAGGGGAAATTTCCGCTGAGCGGCGATTCTGCAGATTTTTTCAAAATTCCTTTTAAAATGTCCTATTCTCCACCCACATGCAATCTTCTTAGTTCCAGACCCATATCAATCATTTTAATCGCTTCAAACAGCAAGTAATTCATCAAATCATGCATAAAAATCAAAATCCTTAAAGAATCATGTTTAAACAACCATGTTCATATCAATTCATGCTTTCAAGAACCCTAGAATGAAAATTGCTTGAACTTACTTGGGTGGAGATGCTAGATGAATGATAAATGCTCTAGGAATGTGAAGAAATCACCCCCAATAGCCATGCTCTCACCAAACCCCAAACTTGGATGGAACCCTAGTAAGAAAGTGAGTGGAAACGAGGTTTTGTAAAGGGGGAAGAGGGAAAAAGTGTAGAGAACTCTTAAGAAAGTGTTTAAGAGTGTGTGGGAAGAAGGAAATCTGAAAATAGCAGTAGAATCGCGGCGGGTATAAAAATACCCTAATAGGCCCTACTCCCGCTGAGCCCAAATGGACCAAACAGTCAAACCCAAATCTGTAGTGTTACCGCTCAGCGGAAATTACCGCTGAGCGGCACTTGCGTGACTTATTCTCCTTCTTCCTAGCTCGCCCTAGGCGTCTTATACTCATGCCTCTCACTCACTCCATGCACTTAAGTTCTCACATCACTCAAACATTCAATCCATATCCTGCAACTAAAACAGAATCAAAACAACAAACAAAAATAAAGTCAATCAACTGGGTTGGCTCCCAGTTAGTGCTTGTTTAACGTCACGAGCCTGACCCAAAATCCACCAACACCCATCAAAAGGTGCAAACTTTTCTTACCAACACCCATTAGTAGGTGTAACAAACCTAGTATCCTTCAGTAGATACTTAACCACCTAGCATCCTTTAGTAGATGTTATAGCCAAAAGTCTCAACATACAAAAATGTCCAAAGTTTATAAAATAGTAATGTTAAAGTGAAATCTGCAAAGGTTAAAATAGTAATGGCCGATGGATCTTCAAAGGAGCCAAGTGGGATTGTAGAGGACATTATAGTTTGTGTTGGCAAACTTCAGTTCTTGGCAGACTTTGTGGTGATGAAGATGGAGACCGAGAAGATACCTATCATACTTGGAAGACCGTTTATGAAAACGGCCAGGGCTATCATAGATGTAAATGAAGGTATAGTGGTGCTCCAGGACAGAGAGGAGAGAGTAGTGGTAGATGTCTTCAAAGATGAGACGCAAGCAAAGGAGGAAGAAGCTAGTTATAAAGCTGCATTTCGAGATGCACCCAGGACTAGCCGTAAAGATGAAAATCTTGAGGTTTCAGGTAACCATTGTTTGTTGTTTCAGGTACCCTAGGAAGAAGAGATTGGAAAAGGAGAAGAAATTCCTAGAGACTGGAAGAAAAGAAGACTCCAACTTGGCACACCTGTAAGAATCAAGAACAAGTTGTGGGTTGTGAAGGGCTTTAAACAGAAGGAGATGATAGAGATAGAGTCTCCATATTCTAGAAGGACCAAAACAGTTCAAAGGAAACAGCTGAGGAGTTGGTGGAATGACAACATCAACTATAAAGAAGATGGAACTTGAACTTTATTGGGTCAAGCTAATGACATTAAAAGAGCGCTTGCTGGGAGGCAACCCAGTGAATTTAAAGACTGTTGATTTGGTTTTGTAATTTTTAATTTGTGAACATTATTTTTTTGTAATTATTTTGTTGGAGATAGCATCTATTGAAGGATGCTAGGTGGTTAAGTATCTACTGAAGGATACTATGGATGTAACACCTACTGATGGGTGTTGGTAAGAAAATTTTGCACCTACTGATGGGTGTTGGTAGATTTTGGGTCAGGCTCGTGACGTTAAACAAGCGCTACCTGGGAGGCAACCAGTTGATTGAATATTTCTGTTTGTTTATTTTAGTTAGGGTTTGCATAAGCATTTTAAACATTGAATTGCAGGGAATCAGTGAGGGGCATGTATGGGAGGCACGTAGGTTAAGCAAAGAAGGAGAAGAACACATCACGAAAGTGCCGCTGAGCGGTACTTTACCACTGAGCGGTACTCTCGCAGAATGGGTTTTAGTTCCCCTTAGCGGGACCCGAGCCCATTAGGGTATTTTTAAACCCTAAGCTGCGTATTCTTTCACACTTTCAGATTTTTCTCTGCACAAACACTCCCACATACCTTTTCCAAGGTTTTCCACATCTTTTCACTCTTCCCTCTTAAGAAAATTTCTCTTCCACTCACTTTTTCACTAGTGTGCCATCAAAGTTTGGGGTTGGAAGAGAGCATTCTAGCTTGGAAGCATTCTCATTGCATCTAGTATCTCCACCCAAGTAAGTAAAATGCATTTTGTTCATTCTAGGGTTTTTGATTTTGAATATGATTGTCAAAGCATGAAGATTTAGGGGTTTTGATTTCTTTGCATAATTTGATGATATATTTGATGTTTAAACCGATTAAACTGCAAGATTATGAACTGGAAAACTGAAAATTGCATTTGGGTGGAGTTAGGAAAGCTTTAAAACAGGTTTTTCAAAAATCTGTAGAGTTACCGCTGAGGGGTAAACTGCCGCTGAGCGGCACTCTGCCAGATTTGATTCTTTTGATTTTTTGTGATCTGGAATGTGGTACTGGTGGCGCTGAGGGGAAATTCTGGCCCTCAGCGGTGGTTTATAAGCGGTGGCTTATAAACCCTTTTGGAATGAGAGAATTAGGCAATGTGGGACTCCAAGCACCTAGGGGCGCTGTTGCAGGTGCTGGCCAACTCTTGGAGCCTTCCAAGTCCCACATTACTTGAAACTCCTCACCAAACTCCTTCCAAAAGCTATATAAGTAAACCTAGGGGTTCTCCTTGTAGAAACTTTTGAAATCAATGAATTTGTGAGTTGAATTGCAATCTTGCATTCCTCTTAGAGATAGTTTTCTGTCTCTTAGTCCATTTTGGCAGACCTTATCTTGAGCAAATCAAGTGGCAGTCCTTCCTCGACACTTATCTTGGAGTCCTCTCTCAAGTGGCGTGTCTACGAGAGCAAACTGACACTGCTCACCAACCCATTCAGTACCAAAAAAGTTGTTGATAGAGTTAGGATCATACCTAATAGCATGGCCTCTAACATAACTTAGGTAATCCTCAACTGGATAGTCACCCAACCTCCTTGCGTTGGTGTAAAATTTCTTTACT